>NW_027362770.1:129000469-129600469 GCF_046119375.1 Phyllobates terribilis | reverse complement strand
TGATCTGGCTGATGGACCAGTGTCCTGCAAGTCGATTTGCTCATCTCTAATTGTGAACGGTATTACGACTGAACCATGTAGAGTCCATGAGCTGCAAACCAAGGACAGATATCATGCAGTTTCTAGAAAGCAACAATGTTTTTCTAACCCTGGACAACCTCTATAAGAAATGCTCAATCTCCCTGTGGGCATTGTTATGTCAGTAAGTGAAGGGAAAGCCCTCCAACCTCCAATCGAAGAGTCCTAGAATAAAAGGGGGATGACCGGGGGCAACATACTTAAGGATTCATATAGAGTGATAGTGGGAACCAGTGGACCCCATTGAGATGTCAGCTATGGGGTAGTCTTTACTCTATATACTCCTATGTATTGCCCTCAATTGAGGAGGTAAATTGGGATACCAGAGGTCAGACCACCAAAATCATTAAAGGGGTATTACCATCTCCAAGATCCTATCCCAATATGTAGTAGGTGTAATAATAATATTAGCAAATACCTCCAAATAGAAATCTAGTATAGTATTTTTGATTCGCTATTTCCTCATGTGCAGGCATTGCAGGACCTTAGGTATCCATGGTTACGTCCACTGATAACGTGACAGTTAGCTAGCTGCTAGTGGTCATAATCATGGATACCTAAGGTCCTGTATTGCCTGCACATGAGGTAAGTGGCATAGTGAATTAAAAATACTATACTACATTTCTAATTGTAGGTATTTGCTAATATTATTATTATTATTACTACACCTACTACATATTGGGATAGGATCTTGGAGATGGGAATACCCCTTTAAGTAACGAAATGCCATTACTTACGGTGGAAACCAGAAGTTTATATACACTATGTAAAAAACACATATGCATGTTTTTCTCAATATCTGACATGAAATCAGAATAAATCTTTTCCCTTTTAGGTCAATTAGGATAAGGCCCGGCGTCAGCACCCGGGCAAGTGCCGGGGCCCTGAGCAGGTGGGGGGCCCACTCACTGTCGGGCACCCCAGCGCACTATGAGACCCATGAATGGTGCGGTGCCGATGCCAGTGCCCCCCCCCCCCGGCAGCCAGCACAATACTTACCTCCCCCCGTGCCTCCGCAGCAGGTCCTGCATCTTCCGTGGCTGCTGCGCTGTGACGTCTCAGGTCAGAGGGCGCGGTGATGTCTTTACACTGTGCTCTCTACTGAGCCGCCACAGCGCAGAGCGGGAAGATGCCGGCATGGGTGAGGAGTCCGAAGCAGCGGCAGCAGGTGAGAAGTGAGGTATTTGATTTTTTTTTTTATAAGTATGGAGGCATGGGGCATTATAAGGGAGGGGGTGTGTGTGTGTGTGTGTGTGTGTGACATCCTGCATGGGGCATTATATGGAGGGAGAGGTGACATCCTGCATGGGGCATTATATGGAGGGAGAAGTAACATCCTGCATGGGGCATTATATGGGGGGGTAGGGTGACATCCTGCATGGGGCATTATATGGGGGGGTGACATGCTGCATGGGGCATTATATGGGGAGGGAGAGGTGACATCCTGCATGGGGCATTATATGTGAGAGGTGATATCTTGCATGGGGCATTAAATGGGGAGAGAGGTGACATTCTGCAAGGCGCATTATATTTGGGGGGAAGTGACATCCTGTATGGGGCATTATATGGGGGGGGGAGTAATATCCTGCATGGGGCATTATATGGGGAGAGAGGTGACATCCTGCATGGGGCATTATATGGGGGGAGAGGTGACATCCTGCATAGGGCATTATATGGGGGGGCATCCTGCATGGTGCATTATATGGGGGGGACATCCTGAATGTGGCATTATATTGGGGGGAAGTGACATCCTGCATGAGGCATTATATGGGGAGACAGGTGACATCCTGCATGGGGCATTATATGGGGGGGGGAGTGACATCCTGCATGGGACATTATATGGGGGGAGAGGTGACATCCTGCATGGGGCATTATATGTGAGGGTGACATCCTGCATGGGGCATTATATGGGGGGGGGGACATCCTGCATGGGGCATTATATGGGGGGGCATCCTGCATGGTGCATTATATGGGGGGGAAGTAATATCCTGCATGGGGCATTATATGGGCAGAGAGGTGACATCCTGCATGGGGCATTATATGGGGGGAGAGGTGACATCCTGCATGGGGCATTATATGGGGGCGGGGCATCCTGCATGGTGCATTATATGGGGGGGGACATCCTGCATTGGGGCATTATATTGGGGGGAAGTGACATCCTGAATGGGACATTATATGGGGGGGGGGGAAGTGACATCCTGCATGGGGCATTATATGGGGAGACAGGTGACATCCTGCATGGGGCATTATATCGGGGGGAAGTAACATCCTGTTTGGGGCATTATATGGGGGGGGAGTAATATCCTGCATGGGGCATTATATGGGGAGAGAGGTGACATCCTGCATAGGGCATTATATGGGGGGAGAGGTGACATCCTGCATGGGGCATTATATGGGGGGGGCATCCTGCATGGTGCATTATATGGGGGGACATCCTGAATGTGCCATTATATTGGGGGGGAAGTGACATCCTGCATGAGGCATTATATGGGGAGACAGGTGACATCCTGCATGGGGCATTATATGGGGGGGAAGTGACATCCTGCATGGGACATTATATGGGGGGGTGACATCCTGTATGGGGCATTATATGGGGGGGACATCCTGCATGGGGCATTATATGGGGGGGCATCCTGCATGGTGCATTATATGGGGGGAAGTAATATCCTGCATGGGGCATTATATGGGGAGAGAGGTGACATCCTGCATGGGCCATTATATGGGGGGAGAGGTGACATCCTGCATGGGGCATTATATGGGGGCGGGGCATCCTGCATGGTGCATTATATGGGGGGGGACATCCTGCATGGGGCATTATATTGGGGGGAAGTGACATCCTGAATGTGACATTATATGGGGGGGAAGTGACATCCTGCATGGTGTTATGATCTGCTACAAGCACTAAGAAAAGAAAGGAGATCTGTCCCTACAATAGAACTAAGCTAGATCCCTACGATGTAACGGGGAACCTGATCCTGCGATCAGACCCGCTAAAGTCCTCGGCTAGTCTGTACCAAGACCTATAGATGCAAGGGAGGGATCCCTACAAGAACTAGGGACTGGGATAAAGTTGGACACCTCCTAGCAGAAATAGTAGCAGTAAAAGACAAACACACAACATAGAACATAAAGGTCCGAAGACCTAGCTAAACTGACTGAGAAAGGTAACTAAGCACCAGGCTAGCTTAAGTGTAGAAATTACAATGAAGTCCAGCAAGGCCAGGAGGGCGGAGCAGGATTAAATAGGCAAAAAAGGTCATGTGACCAGCAAGATAGAAAAAACCTAACAGGAGAGTTCTAACACATGGGGCATTATATGGGGAGACAGGTGACATCCTGCATGGGGCATTATATGGGGGGGAGTGACATCCTGCAAGGGGCATTATATGGGGGGGATGACATCCTGCATGGGGCATTATATGGGGGAAGGGACATCCTGCATGGGGCATTATATGGGGGTGGGGAAGTGACATCCTGCATGGGGCATTTTATGGGGGGGGAATGACATCCTGCATGGGGCATTATGTGAGGGCACAGCCTGCATAGGGCATTATGTGGGGGCCAGTATTCCCCATGTATGGAGCGTTATATGGGGGCCAGTATTCTGTATGGAGCATTATAAGGGGGCCAGTATCCTCTACGGAGCGTTATAAGGGAGCTAGTTTCCTCTATGGAGCGTTATATGGGGACCAGTATACTGTATGGAGCGTTATACGGGGACCAGTATTCTGCATGGAGCGTTATATGGGGTCCATTATTCTGTATGGAGCAATATATGGGGCCCTTTATGCTGTATGGAGGACTATGTGGTGCCCATAATACTGTATGGAGGACTATACTGTCCGGTCTGCACTGTGCGCTGTGAGGATTCGCCGGTTTCTGAGCTTTTGTAGAATTTACTATAGATATCGCTCATGTAATGTAAGAAGTGAAATCTTTGGCCTTGTACTATATATATATTGCTCTGCGTTATCTGTGCATCATGAATCGTGGTATGTGTTAAAGGGGCCCACTGAGACTCTTTCACCCAGGGCCCACAAAAACCTGGAGCCGGACCTGATTAGGATTACCACAATTTTTAATATTTGCCAAATGCCAGAATAATGAGCGAGAGAGAGAGAATGTTTTAAAGCATTTTTACTACTTACTGCGGAGTCAAAAGTTTACATACATTTCATTAGTATTTGGTACCATTGCCCTTAAACTGAAACGTTTGGGATATCCTTCCACAAGCTTCTCACAATAGTTGGTGGGAATTTGGGCCCATTCCTCCTGACAAAACTGGTGTAGCTGATCCAGGTTTGTAGGTCGCCTTGCTCGCACCTGCCTTTTCAGCTTTGCCCATATATTTTCAATAGAATTGAGATCAGGCCTTTGTGATGGCCACTCCAAAACATTGACTTTGTTATCCTTAAGCCACTGTGTTACCATTTTGGCAGTATGCTTCGGGTCATTGTCCATTTGGAAGACCCATTTCCGCCCAAGCTTTAACTTCCCGGCTGATGTCTTGAGATGTTGCTTCAGTATTGCCACATAATCTTCTTTTCTCATGATGCCATGTATTTTGTAGAGTGCACCAGTCCCTGCTGCAGCAAAACAATCCCACAATATGATGCTGCCATCCCCGTGTTTCACAGTTGGAATGGTGTTTTTAGGCTTCCAAACTTCTCCCTTTTTCCTTCAAACATAACGATGGTCATTATGCTCAAAAAGTTCAATTTTCACTTCATCAGACTACAGGACATGTCTCTAAAAATTAAGGTCTGTGTTCCTGTGTGCATTTGCAAACATTAATCTGGCTTTTTTATGTTTCTTTTGAAGCAATGGCTTCTTCCTGGCAGAGTGGCCTTTCAGCCCATGTTGATACAGTACTCGTTTCACTGTGGTTATTGACACAATCTTACCAGCTTCTGCCATCATCTTCACAAGGTCTTTTGCTTTTGTCCTTGGGTTGATATGCACATGTCGGACCAAAGCACATTCATCTCTGGGACACAGAACCCGTCTCCTTCCTGAGTGGTATGATGGCTGGACCTTCCTATCTTGTTTGTATTTGCGTATAATTATTTGTACACATGAACAAGGCACTTTCAGGTATCTTGAAACTGTACCCAAGGATGAGCCAGACTTGGGCAAGTCCACAATTCTCTTCCTGATACCTTGGCTGATTTCTTTAGACTTTCCCATGATGCTACACAAAGAAGCAGTGTTTCAGGTGTGCATTAAGATACATCCACAGGTGTGTCTCTAATTAACTCATAAGTTGCCAAAAAAAACAAAAAAAGCTTCCAAACACATGACATCATCATATGGGTAGTCCAGAATTGTTTAAAGGCATAGTACTCTTAGTGTATGTAAACTTTTGACTTTGCAGTAAGCAATAAGAATGCCTTAAAACATTCTCTCTCTCATTATTCTCGCATTTGACAAATATTAAAAATTATGGTAATTCTAATGGACCTAAAACGGGAAAGGTTTATTCTGTTTTCATGTCAGATATTGCGAAAAACATGCATATGTGTCTTTTTATCTAGTGTATGTAAACTTCTGGTTTCAACTGTATATATACTTTTTGACCAGCTGCCATATCTTTTCACATTTCACAATACATTTAAAACTTTGTTTTTTTATCTTAAAGGATTATACAAACATCATTCAGGGGCAGCAAGAAGAGGATTGTGCAGATACAAAGTGTGCCGATTCCGTGAAGCCTCTCATGAAAGGAAACAACTACCAATTCTGCTAGTCGGAGACTTTGACAAAACCATTCCGATGTGTAGTAGCGTTGGTATTATATGGAAGGACAGCCAGCATTAATCTTCTGAAATATTCATTGGGGCATTATTTTTAATAGTTATTAAGCTAAGAAGTAAAACAGTCTCTCTATTAGCAGAATTGTAGGGAGATTGGTAAAATGTAGCATTAACGTGGTAGCACTGGAAAAGCAGATACTGAAAGGATTCACCAAATATTCGATGAACTACTGACAATCGTCAACTGATCGAGCTCTCTGCAGAAACTATTAGTATCCACTAGGGAATCGAGAATAAAAATGTGTCAAAAACAGAGAAAGGAGGGCACTTTTTTTTCTTTTTTTTTTTACTATATATATATTTTTTTTACTTTTGACATTTGTAAACAGAAAGTCAGATATTTACAGCATTATATGTTTTCCTTAACTATACTTTATAAAAGTTGCCATCTGAATTTGCATTAACAGTACGGTTCCTACATTGTCACAGTGCATGGCTTATTGATCACACATCTGTAAATGTTATTTTAGCCAAACTGTTGATTATCACTTAATTGGTCGACAGTAGGAATCAGCGGACCCATGGATGTTCTCTCTTCTCGACACTAGGTGTCCGGTAAGAACCCCAAACATTACATATCTAGTTTGCTCATCTATAGTTGACAGGTATTCCTAACGAACTCCAGATTTTAGTTTAAGTCGCTGCCAGATATCTCTGCTAAGAGAAAATAGGATCAGGCTTGTTGAAAGTCAACATGCCCAATCTTTATTTTACCCTCAACATATGTCGAACAAATAATGGCCAAATATTTCATACACATTAGATCATCTGGTTCCTGCCAAAATTGGCAAATCTGGCAGACGTAAGTCTGATTTGTATTAACGATTACCTTTCCATACACAGTTTCCAAACGGAAGCAGTCACAGTGGCTTATGATAACCTTAGAAAATGGTTAGGGGTTCCCCCAGAAGATGTTAAAGGTCAGAGGTGTAATTTAGTCGTCAATGTAAAATCTGTAGCAGGGTCCCCCACCTTTGTAATATTGGTGTCCTATTATTTTGGCCATGTCAGACATTGGGGCACCTATACCCCTAGCTGTTACCTTTAAAGTAGGGATGCGTTATTTGTAGGGGTTCCCCAGGTGGTAAAGGTTAGAGGTGTAATTTGACCCCAATGTAAAATCTGTCCCCCATTTTTATAACATTTGGAAAGGGTCTTTCAACCATGTTAGACATTGGGTCACCTATACCCATCACCTTTACAGTAGGGATGCGTTAGTCGTAGGGGTTTCCTAGGACCTTTTTCTCAGTCCTGAATAATCAAGTTGTGAATAATGATTCTGATAAATACTAATATATTCCAGCTAGACTGAACTACTATATGTGCTTGAATTCCTTAACTGGATGAAAAGGGAATTTTATATCACAATAAACCGTACATTATAAGCTATCTTGGTATATCGTATTGTGATGTTTAAGGCAGCAGTTATCAGTACAAAGCTAAGTGACCATACATCACTTCGGTAGCGCCTACAGTATTATTACGTACAATTAGTTCCATATATATGTGGACAGAGACAACATTTTTCTAATTTTGGTTCTAGACATTACCACAATGAATTTTAAACAAAACAATTCAGATGCAGTTGAAGTTCAGACTTTCAGCTTTCATTTGAGGGTATCCACATTAAAATTGGATGAAGGGTTTAGGAGTTTCAGCTCCTTAACATGTGCCACCCTGTTTTTAAAGGGAACAAAAGTAATTGGACAAATTAAATAATTGCAAATAAAATGTTCATTTCTAGTACTTGGTTGAAAACCCTTTGTTGGCAATGACTGCCTGAAGTCTTGAACTCATGGACATCACCAGACGCTGTGTTTCCTCCTTTTTGATGCTCTGCCAGGCCTTCACTGCGGTGGTTTTCAGTTGCTGTTTGTTTGTGGACCTTTCTGTCTGCAGTTTAGTCTTTAACAAGTGAAATGCATGCTCAATTGGGTTGAGATCAGGTGACTGACTTGGCCATTCTAGAATATTCCACTTCTTTGCTCTAATAAACTCCTGGGTTGCTTTGGCTTTATGTTTTGGGTCATTGTCCATCTGTAGTATGAAACGACGACCAATCAGTTTGGCTGCATTTGGCTGGATCTGAGCACACAGTATGGCTCTGAATACATCAGAATTCATTCAGCTGCTTCTGTCCTGTGTCAAATCATCAATAAACACTAGTGACCCAGTGCCACTGGCAGCCATGCATGCCCAAGCCATCACACTGCCTCCGCCGTGTTTTACAGATGGTGTGGTATGCTTTGGATCATGAGCTGTACCAAGGCTTCGCCATACTTTTCTCTTTCCATCATTCCGGTAGAGGTTGATCTTGGTTTCATCTGTCCAAAGAATGTTCTTCCAGAACTGTGCTGGCTTTTTTAGATGTTTTTGAGCAAAGTCCAGTCTCGCCTTTTTATTCTTGATGCTTATGAGTGGCTTGCACCGTGCAGTGAACCCTCTGTATATACTTTCATGCAGTCTTCTCTTTATGGTAGATTTGGATATTGACACGCCTACCTCCTGGAGAGTGTTGTTCACTTGGTTGGCAGTTGTGAAGGGGTTTCTCTTCACCATGGAGATTATTCTGCGATCATATACCACTGTTGCCTTCCGTGGGCGCCCAGGTCTTTTTGCATTGATGAGTTCACCAGTGCTTTCTTTCTTTCTCAGGATGTACCAAACTGTAGATTTTGCCACTCCTAATATTGTAGCAATTTCTCAGATGGGTTTTTTCTGTTTTTGCAGCTTAAGGATGGCTTGTTTCACCTGCATGGAGAGCTCCTTTGACCACATGTTTACTTCACAGCAAAATCTTCCAAATGCAAGCACCACACCTCAAATCAACTCCAGGCCTTTTATCTGCTTAATGGAGAATGACAACGAAGGGATTGCCCACACCTGTCCATGAAATAGCCTTGGAGTCAATTGTCTTATTACTTTTGGTCTCTTTAAAAACAGGGTGGCACATGTTAAGGAGTTGAAACTCCTAAACCCTTCATCTAATTTTAATGTGGATACCCTCAAATGAAAGCTGAAAGTCTGAACTTCAACTGCATCTGAATTGTTTTGTTTAAAATTCATTGTGGTAATGTCTAGAACCAAAATTAGAAAAATGTTGTCTCTGTCCAAATATATATGGACCTAACTGTATATCCTATGTATATGCATATAGAGGAACTAACACAGCCAACAATGGTCGCATATTATTTTATTAAAATGTAATTGCAGCATCTATGAGTATCAAATTATTAATAAAATATCACGTAACGGTCAGGATTTGATATGGGTTTAACCTTTTAATCAATTTAAAGGGAGAGTCCACTTAGGACAACCCTTTTATGTTAGAAGGGTCTCACAATAATAAACTAAAGACCCAGGGGATCCTGATAATTTATATGTAAGGAGGCCCAAAATTTTTCATTGTGGCCCTTGGTTGAGTGCCTGGTCCTCCAGAGGGATAAATGGTATTTGTAGGTGCCCTATACTATAATTGGCCAACAATGGACGATCCTCTTCTCAGGGTCGGCCGTAGGGATGTAAATTTTTGAATTTGCACATAGCTTGTCCTATTTCACTCCTTGAAGAGTCACAATTGGTGGTTTTCGGCTCCTAAAACTTGCACCCCCATTCCCACTTTTTGTGCCCTAAGCTATGGAAAGCCACTGGATAATATTACATTGGCAACTTTCTAAAGAGACCACCTTGTGACGATGTTATTTGAGTACTGTGTGAGTCTTTTGGGACTATTTGGTTAACCATAAGGAATGTGGAGGTCAATAGAAGGTACCATAGCGGTCACCATTTACCCCAAGATCATCCCTGCCCCCTATTGATAGAATGTTCTGAAAAAATTAGATGACCCTTTTAATTTCACATTTGATTGTATTTTCCTTACTAACCGCTACATATGCATGAAAATCAGTAGGAGCTTCTAATGTTTTATTACGCTTCGTTGTGATTAGTATTGGAGAAGTGGTAAATGGTAGAATCAATAACAGAAGTGGTTTAATATGTGATTCTTTGAAAATGGATAATTCTACATTCTAATTATCTTCATGGATAATTCTATACTGAACATAACAAACATCACATTTTTTTTGCTCCCATTTGTAGACTAGGGGGGTGACTTTGTTAGGATCCACTGATATTACTAGGAGAGACAGATCATGAATACTTATTTTCCTTGTAGCTACCATTACCCACAATGACCTCCTTGGACAACCACTTATGGCTTAATATGGAACACAGAAAGGGGTTGCACCCTCTGGTTTCTATTGTTACGTCATTATCTTGTGTCCTCCAACAAAACATAACCATAGCCAACAACTGACCGCAGCTAAAGTATGACGTCACATTAACTAAGCGTGGTTATAAAACCCTCTAAGGACAACTATTGTCTTTATGTCCTGTTCCATGAGTCTAATCAGAAAACCACAGGCAAGGAAAGGCTTTGGTTCTGGTGGCCCAAAAACATCCAAGTATTACATGGAAGACCATTCATGTAATTAGCCACCATTATCGTACAACAGTAACCTCCAGCAGCTATTGTAGTGGAGAAGCATATCCCGATGAACCTTATCCTAGTAAAACTAACTATTTGCTGTATGGGGTCCGCAATTGGATTATTGGGGGTGTCTACAATGTCTTCAAAGGGGTCGTCTCATCATTATAAATGGGTTAAATTGCAAAGTGCTTGTAAAAACAAGCAATTTTGCAAAAAAACGGGGAAGGTAATTAAAGCTGAGTTTATGGGTTAAAAATATGTAAAAGGGGAGATCCCCTCTAACTATACAGTGACCATAACACCATATTTTTCCTTTATATCTAATAATAACTTGACTTTATATTCAGCCAAAGTTTATTATTAATGTTCCTTTTTATAACTAATCTGATTGTGCTTTTAGAACTGTATAAGACTTGTAAGAAACCAATAACAGTATTACTTTTATTCTAAATAAATTTTTCATTTACTAAACTTATACGAATATTGACTAAATGAATTTAACATGCAAATGTGGGACCGTAACTGTAAGAAATAATACCTTATTTATGAAAGTAATGACATTTTTGGTAGTTATTTTTACTCAAAGCCAAAAACTGATTGAAGAGAGGAAAACTATAAATTTGGCCATGTTCACACCACGCTATTGCTCTCTATCTGACATATACCTGTGCGCCTGGAAAAGCTCTAGACATTACCTTACAATGTATTCTAATGACTGGATATGTTGCCCATAGGGTCCTATTGTAAAGAAATGTATACTGCACTTTGTGCTATTTTTTCTTCCTCTCTATGCTGCTGTGACGCTAGTCACTACTCATGGATAAGCAGTGAGGCTGGGTAGTCAAGAGGTCCGAGGTCAAAAGCCAAGAGAGTACGTCATAGACAGAGGGGTGGGACAAAGAAGTAGTCAGGAAACAGTATGAGGTCAGAATTACAAGGTAGCGGATCACGACAAAAGGGCTAGGCAAATGGATGGTCAAGACAAATCCAAGTGTCGAGCAGCAAAGATCAGAATATCAGACAAGGAGCACAGAGCAAACGCACACCTCATGAGCAAAGCTACAATTGGCAGCAATCAAGGGGAAAGAGCTGGTTAAATAGCCAGGTAATTACTCTGGACACACATGGATGAAGCCCCGATACACCCTGGTCCGGATTGGACAGCTCAGCACGCCCCTGCATCCGATTGAACAGCTGAGCTGTCAATCACTATACTAACAGCTCAGTATGCCTCATTTCTAGATTGGAAGGCAGAACTGTCATTCACTGCTTCCAGACACTCTGATAGGAGGAATCGTGACACCTGCCCTATAGAATAATTCAGTCCAAATAGACTCTTTTTTGGCCTTCATCAGAAAATTAAAGCCCTAAAGATAAACTTGGGTGTAGTCTCGGAGCTATTCTTGGGCTACACACTAAGTGTAATTCACTTACATGATGTACAAAGTGGTTAAAAGGCTTGAGTGAATTTGGTTGTAGGTCTGTGAAAAATGTGCAAGGAAAAGGGATCATAATCATGAATCCAATGACAACTTCTGGGACATTATGTATCAGAGCATCCAACTCCACCAAGTAGCATCACAGACTGTCCTTCAGCTCACAGATGCCCTGATCCAGGTGCGAAGAGATTCCCCAGAACACCATCTCATCAGGAGCATGCACATACACACTGATGAGTCACATTTTAAGTTGTCATGATGAAATTCACACAAATTGGATCTGCCTGTGATGGATTTCAATTTTTCTACTTTGATTTTTGGGCAGATTTATAATTCAGCCCTCAATTTGTTGGAGATTTCGGCATCCCTTGACTGCTGATACGCCATTTTTTGAATAGGTCACTCACAATCTTTCACTCCTCCTCCTTTTGGATGGAGTCATCAACAATCGCAAAGATGTCACTGCTCAATATTTGGAGAATAGGTCACATGCTAAGCTTGGTGGTAGCTTTTCTCACATCGTAAACCTAGTGGTGCCAAAAATGTACAAGGGTCCTATCAATGTGCTGGACATTATTCCCTCAATTTAGGAGATTGAACGCTCCACACATTGCTTCAATGAGAGTCAGTACTCCTCTCCCAAAGCTGTATTTAAGAGATGTTATCTAGCCAACCAGTACGTTGCCCTGAACTGGTGAGGGGCAAGAACACCACTCTTTTTGCCTGGCCTTCGGGCTAGGTCAATCTAAGGAATTTTCATAATTCTGTTCTGATGTCCAAGTCAGATACACAGCACACATTTATTTTTTTATGTTCACATTTCACGTATCTGTCCACTTTGATCTTTCAGATTGCTCTTATGGATGTCCTTTCTGTTTGTGCAGCCATCAGGTCCCTCACCCATCTACAACTCCTTTTTGGCCCTTCATTGGAAGGAAAAAAAAACCTTGGTGGATGCCCGGCTGTCAACTGGAAGCAAGACGGGCTCTCCCTAAGCTTCAGAGGACCACCATTTCTTAACTCTTAATGTAGCCTTCTGGTCTGAAGGTATCAGCTAAAGTTTGTTGGGCATCTTTATCCTTTGGTAAAGAGCTTGGGATAACAGCCTTCAAACTTTGTGTAGCAAGCTAAAGAAAGAAGAAAATCATAGACTTGAGCAAGCTTAAGCTGTCAATTAGGACGTCATGCAGAAGAGCAGCAAAGTGGGGAACGTTTCTGGAGCTCAGGCATTTACACTTCTTCAAAGATGTCCGTCACGTTTACCGGTATTTGGAGCAGACTCGACCATCAACACTCATTTTTATTTTGGAGCACTGAGATAAATGCGGGAAAGTGAGTAGGGTAGTAACAATCAAAGTCAAGTTCCTAATCATCCCGAGAAACCAGAAAGAAACAACATATATAAAGCAAGATGGGATTTCCGCAGAAATTAAGGAAAATATTCCAATGACAATGTCATCTGAAACAGAATATTGGGGATTACATTAAACAGGTCAGAATTTTCATGAACACATGATCGCCACTGTTGTGGCGATCCCATAACTTAAAACAATTAACACATTGCTCATAAAAAATATTCTAATATATGAAATATCCACTAGAATAACTAGAAGACAGAAACAAATAAATAAAAAAAAATGAATTTTTCAGAAATAAATAAAATTTATTTTAACAGAACTAATAAAAAAAAAACTAAATATAAATAAAAATGTGCAAAAAAGAGAGAGCATAACACAAAATAACTGCAATATGAATTACAAATTCAATACAATTTGCACCTCAATAATAAATTACATTAAGGCAGATGTTAAAGAGGAGCTGTCACCAAAAAGTGGCCCGTTTTTGCTCTTATTTTAATCCCGCTGCTCACTTTAGTTTTCCGTTTTTTTTTTTTTTAACTCCGCCATGTAGCCCAGGAGATATGGGCCCTTTTATTCACTGGTAAATTTTTATGGTCTTTAGCAGATAACGTTGCTCATAGGGTAATAATAGAGCAGCCCAAAGACGCGCCCCTGAGGATCCTGTGAGCCACCCAATGTTGTAAAGACCATAAAGTTAGCGCGAAATAAAAAAGCCCATATCTCTGGAATCGTATGGCAAATTAAAAAATAAAACTAAAAAGAAATAAAACAAGGGCAAAAAAAGTGTCACTTTCGCCCTAGTGACAGGTCCTCTTTAAAGCAGATAACTTTATAGACCGTATCAGTGAAGAAGGTGCTAGAGCTTAAAATGGACCAAATGCAAGTAGAAAAAATTGAACATTATTTTTTCAGATATTTTCATGTATTTTTTGCTAGCTATTATTCAGATTTTTTTTTTTTACAATGTAAATTTTCTTATATTCTATTGTTCCAATGCATCTAAAATAAAAGGATTAAAAATCTAACATGTTGGGGCCTGATTCATTAAGTCTGGCCTTGGACAATCTTAAATGATGGCCACGCCGGAGTAAGAGGCACATGATTCGTTAAGGGGAACACGCCACTTAATGAATTAGGCACATCTTATACCTGGCGAGTGCCGGGAATGTGATCCAGTTAGGGATTGGAGTACACTTATAGTGGCGTAACTTACACCAGATTTTTATGAACTTGATAGATGCTTCGTCCCACCCATACTCTGCCCACTTTTGGTGGATCTGGCCATATATAGTGTGAAAATGCTGAAAGTTGCCAAAATTTTATGCAACTTTTCCAAGTGTTTTACGCCTCAATTCTGCAAGGAACACTGCGATGAATCGGGAGCCTAAGTGTGTTCAGGACCAATGGCAGTTTTTGTGTCTCCACGGTAGGAGACCAACCCTTCCATCAGTTCCATACGTCTACTTCTTTCCAACAGCCTCATAATAAGACAGTATTACTGTAGGATGTGAATGGTGGTTACCCCATTTGTGGAGCTGCACGTAAGCCTCAACGATCAAGAATTAGAAAACAGCATGCCTGCAGCATCTGACTACACTGTTTGTAGTCTGTTACCATGGAGATACATACATTTGAATAAGAGCTGGAGCTGTTTGGATTTTTCTTCAGTTTTCATTTTAGATGCATTTGAACAAAAAAAAAGGAAGATATAACAACCTTTCACCAATTAAATGACATTCATTAATAAAAGTTAAAAGTCTATCTCTTAGGATTAAGTAACCATAATTAACAATAATGCACAATGCTGACCTAGAGCTATAGTGATCACATAATTGAGGCATGTACATGTCATGAAGTCCTGGCTATAAAAACAGTCTTACCCTACAACAGAGTTTGAGAGTGGACGTAAAAGAAGACAGCAGAATAAAACAAGTAGTGTTAAAGTGCTGGTGACTTTGCAGTGATTCTCATGTGATAGTGTTGTGTTATTTTTGGACAACCCCATAATATTATTACGCTCTTATATTAAGTATTTATTTCAATGAGACCAAGCAAGGTCATAAATTTGCAAAATTGCATATTCATCTTATAACTACATCATTTTGAACTTGCAAAATATTTTCATTATTTACGGTTAAAAATATAGGTCATGCCTGGTATTGCAGTTTACCGTCTATTCAATCGAAGCTGAAATACCGTATACAACCCAGAGGTATCTGTTTTAGGAAATACTGGGTGACAGCTAACATGCCCGCCATTGCAATTCTTTTAGGCTACATTCACACATTTAGGATTGCCAATAGCAAATCTGTATTTTGCAAGAGGAAGAGGATCCTCGACCGAAAACTGAGGCTAACACTCGGACTTCTGATATGTAAAGAATAATGGATATGCTGATTATTCACTTTTAGGCGGAATCCGAGTCCTTATGAAATTCTGAATGTGTGAACTAGGGGTTGTTCTCAAGTTTTCCAGCAGTTGTCCCCCACAGATGATACTGTGGATATATGATGCTTATGGGATGACCCCTTAAATCCATGCGGTTTGTCACCCATTGTTGTCAAAAAGCAAAAAAAAAGGAAATTTTTAGCCACAGAAGAGATCAGAGACACTAAAGAACATTGGCTATAGAAGGGGTTGTCCGGTCTTAAAGTCGTTTCATGTGACTGCAGACTTCTGAATCCTGACATTGTGTACACTGTGCACTCTCAGGCTTCTCCAATGCTAGGAGCAGGCGGTCATGTGCATATTTCCGGCCACATTCCGACTAGACTGTATTATGCATGTCTAGTCAGCACGTGACCATATGTATGCAAATCGCATACTTGCAGTCACGCACCTGCCGCTGGAGAATCCTCACAGTGTGCGCAATGTGAGGGTTCACAAGTCTGTAGTCACATAAAGTAACTGCACACTTGTAGCTTAAGACTTGATAACCCCTTTAAAGTTTTCTTTCTCCTTAAAGGGAATCTGTCACCGCCTGACACTTATCTGACCTCTACTATGGGCATACAAGTGATAGAAATGTAAATCAGTACCTACCTGTATGCCTCATATTAGAGGTCTTGTTGCTGTGAAATGTCTTTTTACTCAATCAAGTTTCTGATGTTTGCAGGCCTGGGGCCCTGAAGAAATCCCCGCCTCCTGTGTGAATTACAATGTTTCCATCCTCCCCTGCATGTCACAGTGTGCAGGATTGGCCATGGCAACTGCACATCACAGGACACTATCACATGCAGGGGAGTGGGGAAAAATTATAATTACCACAGGAGGCGGGGATTTCTTCAGGGCCCTGGGCCTGCAAGCATCAGAAACTTGATTGAATAAAAAGACATTTCACAGCAACAAGACCTCTAATATGAGGCATACAGGTAGCTACTGATTTACATTTATATCACTTGTATGCCCATGTTAGAGGTCAGATAAGTGCCAGGGGATGACAGATTCCCTTTAAAGGAAAAATTTACTTATTTCTCAAAATATACAGTACAGATCAAAAGTT
Organism: Phyllobates terribilis; assembly: GCF_046119375.1. NCBI lineage: Eukaryota > Metazoa > Chordata > Amphibia > Anura > Dendrobatidae > Phyllobates > Phyllobates terribilis. The sequence goes on along the minus strand of NW_027362770.1, from coordinate 129,583,787 downwards.
TGGACACTCCTTCTCATTTAAAGATTTTTCTGTATTTTCAGGACTATGAAAATTGTACATTCACACTGAAGGCATCAAAACTATGAATTAACACATGTGGAATTATATACTTAACAAAAAAGTGTGAAACTGAAAATATGTCTTATATTCTAGGTTCTTCAAAGTAGCCACCTTTTGCTTTGATGACTGCTTTGCACACTCTTGGCATTCTCTTGATGAGCTTCAAGAGGTAGTCACCGGAAATGGTTTTCACTTCACAGGTGTGCCCTGTCAGGTTTAATAAGTGGGATTTCTTGCCTTATAAATGGGGTTGGGACCATCAGTTGTGTTGTGCAGAAGTCTGGTGGATACACAGCTGATAGTCCTACTGAATAGACTGCTAGAATTTGTATTATGGCAAGAAAAAAGCAGCTAAGTAAAGAAAAATGAGTGGCCATCATTACTTTAAGAAATGAAGGTCAGTCAGTGCGAAAAGTTGGGCAAACTTTGAAAGTGTCCCCAAGTGCAGTTGCAAAAACTATCAAGCGCTACAAAGAAACTGGCTTACATGAGGACGGCCCCAGGAAAGGAAGACCAAGAGTCACCTCTGCTTCTGAGGATAAGTTTATCCGAGTCACCAGCCTCAGAAATCGCAGGTTAACAGCAGCTCAGATTAGAGACCAGGTCAATGCCACATAGAGTTCTAACATCTCTTCAACAACTGTTAAAGAGGAGACTTTGTGCAGCAGGCCTTCATGGTAAAATAGCTGCTAGGAAACCACTGCTAAGGACAGGCAAAAAGCAGAAGAGACTTGTTTGGGCTAAAGAACACAAGGAATGGACATTAGACCAGTGGAAATCTGTGCTTTGGTCTGATGAGTCCAAATTTGAGATCTTTGGTTCCAACCACCGTGTCTTTGTGCGATGCAGAAAAGGTGAACGGATGGACTCTACATGCCTGGTTCCCACCGTAAAGCATGGAGGAGGTGTGATGGTGTGGGGGTGCTGTGCTGGTGACACTGTTGGAGATTTATTCAAAATTGAAGGCATACTGAACCAGCATGGCTACCACAGCATCTTGCAGCGGCATGCTATTCCATCCGGTTTGCGTTTAGTTGGACCATCATTTATTTTTCAACAGGACAATGACCCCAAACACACCTCCAGGCTGTGTAAGGGCTATTTGACCAAGCAGGAGAGTGATGGGGTGCTACGCCAGATGACCTGGCCTCCACAGTCACCAGACCTGAACCCAATCGAGATGGTTTGGGGTGAGCTGAACCGCAGAGTGAAGGCAAAAGGGCCAACAAGTGCTAAGCATCTCTGGGAACTCCTTCAAGATTGTTGGAAGACCATTTCCGGTGACTACTTCTTGAAGCTCATCAAGAGAATGCCAAGAGTGTACAAAGCAGTCATCAAAGCAAAAGGTGGCTACTTTGAAGAACCTAGAATATAAGACATATTTTCAGTTGTTTCACACTTTTTTGTTAAGTATATATAATTCCACATGTGTTAATTCATAGTTTTGATGCCTTCAGTGTGAATGTACAATTTTCATAGTCAAGAAAATACAGAAAAATCTTTAAATGAGAAGGTGTGTCCAAACTTTTGGTCTGTACTGTATATATTTTTTATTCCTGGGCATAAGCTGCTTTTACACAAGTGTATATTTCATCTGTATGCCATCTGCTTCTTTTCTGCTCACATGAGCGTAAAAAATAGGCGAACTGTTTAAAAACAGCATGTACAATTCTCATCCACTTTGCAGACGGAAAATGCTTAAAACACAGATGCATCGATACTTGCATCCAATGGTATTATTTTCTGATCTGTTTTTGTGCCCGATTGACAATACAATGAAGGCAAATGACGGATGCAATATTGATGGAGTTCTCGTGATCCCGTTTCATCATTTATCCCTATCGCAGATTACCATTACAGACGTTTTTCGATATACTCGTGTGAAATAGGTCAATGTTCGTGGTCCAACACCGGCTGATAAGAGGAATGAGTGACCTCGCTGCTATCAAACGCAATGGTCTCAGCAGATGTTAACAATATGTATATATATTTTAACATTATTAGGTTGGGAAAACTTTTATGTATTAAAAACTGTGTTGAGGTTTTCAGTGCAATGCAAAATACTATATTGAAAAGGGATTTATGAGCTTAAAAAAACATTGCAGACAGACCCAGGAGATGACATCTGCCGGCCATCCCATCCCCTGGGCATGAAACCGACCTGTCATTTCACCAGATATGGGCATAACAAAGGGCTTTTTGTTCATTTCCCACCGTTCAAGGCAGTTTTACGACCATTCCTAGTCCCTAGAACTGACGCTCTCCGGGAACCTGATTGTCTCCATAGCTTGTAGGGAAAAGTATGGACCCTGTGCTGCTCAATACTATTACTTTTCAGGCTCGATCACACAGAACTTGGCTGTTCCGACAAAACGTCTTCCTCCAAAACATTGTCTTCTAGTTCGGTCCTGATTTGGGCCACGCCAAGTCGGTAGAGAGTGTCTCTGATCACCACCTCTCCTGGCTGGCAGCTCTGGACAATGTCGTGGATCTGTCGGTTGACAATCTCTCGGCTGGTCAGAAAGTCAATCAGCCTGTTGTAGAGGTAATAGTGTGTGACGTTGTCAAAGTTAATGGGGTGGTGGCGGATGACACTGGTTTTGCTGTCTCCGATGGCGGTGATGATTGCACTGTAGGGCTCCATCTCCCGGCACAATGATAGTGAATGGTGGCGAGCGGTCGGGTCACTGGCTCCGTTCTGTTCTGCCACTGCGTGAACGATTCTTCGAGACTCAGACTTGGTAACGGGATGGAAAATTGAAGGATCGTTGCCCATCATGTCCACGCTGTAATGTAGGTCTAAGAGTTCTGGGCAGGACACGTACTAAGACACGGGGACAATATATGAGATGTGAGATGGATAAGGAGATTCACCTATAGACATGGGTCATTTTTGTGACAATACTTGGGTAACCCGACCGAAATAGGGTTCCATTTTTTTTGGGATTTATACATTTTCCAATCTACTTCATGTATCAATTCTTTACAGTTTTCAAGATCTCTGCTTGCTGTATTTCACTGAAAGTCTTCTACAGAGAGGAGCCGATCATCTTGAGTCGGACAGATCTTCAACCTTAAACTATTTTTTTTGCTTATATAGTGCCACATAAACTGATATAAAAGAGTAACTAAATTTTCATAGTTTTTTAAAATAATTTTGCCAAACAAGAAACGTTATTAAACTTCATTCCCATAAAAAATTGCATGTAAGTGACTTCCAACCACCTACTTTTCCCCAGTTTGCTGACCTTTGGCTGCACAGATATCAGTATATATTCATGTGGAGTACAGCTGATGGCAGTGATGGGGCAGCTCAGCAACAATGTGTCTCATTATCTCTGGCTATAAAGCCCCCGTCTCACATAGCGAGATCGCTAGCGAGATCGCTGCTGAGTCACGGTTTTGGTGACGCAACAGCGACCTCACCAGCGATGTCGCTATGTGTGACACTTTGCAGCGATCAGGCCCCTGCTGTGAGGTCGCTGATCGCTGCAGAACGTCCTGGACCATTTTTTGGTCTTTGCCCTCCCGCTGGTCAGCACACATCGCTGTGTGTGACCAGCGGGAGCAGCGATCAGGCTGGTAACCATGATAAACAGCAGGTTACTAGGGGCGCACGCGCACTTAGTAACCCGCTGTTTATCATGGTTACCACTCTGCTACGGTGAGCGGGAGGTTACCGCTCACCGTAGCAGAGTGGTAACCATGATAAACAGCGGGTTACTAGGTGCGCGTGTGCCCCTAGTAACCCGCTGTTTATCATGGTTACCAGCCTGCTCCTGCTTCAGCAGCAGGCTGGTAACCAGGAGCAGGACATCGTGGAAAGATTCTTTCCACGATGTCGCTGCTCCCCTGATCGTTGGTGAGCCTGCCTGTTTGACAGCTCACCAGCGACCACATAGCGACGCAGCAACGATCCCTGACAGGTCGTATCGTTGTCGGGATCGTTGCAGCGTCGCTAAGTGTGACGGGGCCTTAAGCAACTGCAGGAGATCGATCTGATAAGCAGAAGACTCCGAGGAGGAGACAGGGGCTGAACTGACTCTTTCACTGCTATGATCTGTACTCCAAATGAGCAGCTGAAGGCAGGGAAATAGACTAGGGAAGAAGCTGGGGTTTGGAAGCCACTTTTTTTTCACAGGAACAAAAGACAAATCCCCTAATAAAGTGATTTGAAAAGCTTTGCAAGTTTCCACATTTGACAATTATTTTAAAAAGTTTACTTTTTACAGAATAATCAGAGGTTTCTGCGTATACTTGTTTTAGTTGATGGGTTATGTTTGGGCTGTTTTCCATCGTCATTCCTTCTGATACGGCTTCCCTAATGCAGACTACATTTCCGATGATGCTTTTAGTCTTATCATATTGATCACGCTCCTTTCTAATAACAGCAGTAATGGATCAGTGACACAGAGCTGGTGTCCTGACTCCCCGTGTACACATTAACGCATGTACTGGACTGGTTGTCTGACTAGGGATCACAATATCCACCTTCCTATAATGAAGGAGGGGGGAGGTGGTATAGACATAACTGAGGTGGTTTGAAATAAATGACTTAGCGAGAATACTGATGGTAAGTTAGTAATAAAGGTGCAAAAAAGTGTTTATTGAAGGTTTACATTCAATTACAACAAGCAAAGATCTTGAAAAAGTTCAGAAACTGTTATGGAAAATTGAAAAATATTTTATTTGTTTTGCTAAAATGTGTACTTTATAGGGAACCTGTCATGTAAAATAATGACATTAACCTCCTCCAGATATGGGGCTAATCTGCAGGTTAATAGCGCTTTAACACTGTGGCGCTGACACTGAGAGCCCCGTTGCCTGGAGGAAATTAACTTTATTTCCCCGGCAGCATTTGGCCAGTCACAGGGGCCACACCGGAATGGTTTCAGTCTCTGCTCAGTGTATAGAGAGTGAAGGCTGTAACCGCACCCCAGGCACTGACTGACAGCTGGTCCTAATGTAGAGCTGGCTGTCAGTCAGTGGCGGGGGCGCAGTTACAGCCGCTGTTCTCTATATACTGAGCGGTGATTGAACCCGTGCCGGCGCCACCCCAATGAATGAAGCCCGAATGCTGCCAGTGGAAATAAAGTTAATTTCCTCCCGGCAGCGGGGCTTCAGTGCCGGCAGTGTCAGAGCTATTTACCTACAGATTAACAATAGTGTTATTTTACATGACAAGGTCTTCTTTAATAAGAAATGAATCCATTTACCTTTGCGGTCTCTGACGGGTCTGAGAAACATCCCTGATTCTTCCCCCACATCTGTCGAGTCAGATCTAGATGGCAAAGATCGGCACAGAGAGCCACCTGTGTTGCCATATCTACTACATAGACCGGAGGCCAGTGCCGTGACGAGGCCAAGAGATCCACGTGATCCCGGGGGCTTTCTCCGCGCACAATGTATTTGGATCCACAAACCACCTTAAAGTAAAAAAACGATGGACATTATAGTCCTATACTAATATGGCAGCCACTGTCACCATCATGTTCTTACAAATCAGACTGGAAAAGTGGGGAACCCCGTCTTAGGATCTTCACACAAAAACAATTCTAGAGGAAACAGCAGGACTCTAATCCGCTACCAGCGAATCCTATCAGGAGATCCTCTTCTACACACAATAATAGGGTGGAGTTTCCCATATAGGACCCTCATTTATCAGCGAGTCCAAGCACATAAATATAGCAACTTTTGTTCTAGAGGACCCGGCAGATCCATGGATTAAATAGACAGCCCACTAATTATGATAAAATCTTGTAATGCTTCCATTTCTGTGTGTTGGCTAATATGTATACTTTATAGGGAACCTGTCATGTAAAATAATGTTATTAACCTTCAGATATGGGGTTAATCTGCAGGTAAATAGCATTCTGATACGGTGTGGTGCCAGCACTGAGAGCCCCACTGCTGGGAGGAAATTAACTTTATTCCCCCCGGGGGAACCGGGCACTAAGGGTTGGGTTCCCTATAACTCTGGAGGTCTCTGCAGCAGGACGAAGGGAATAAAGGGGGGGTCTCCTTTATAAATTTTTTAATTTGGCAAGCAAAAAAATTTGGCTTGGGACTGCTCCTCAGTATATCATGTGGATGACCAATATATTAGTTATCCAGGTATATTTGATGTAAAACAGCAGCCCAGCTGTCCATTGGTGTCCTCTGTAGGTAAAGACGCCATATTAGTATCTGGGAAGGCCAGAAGGGAGTCGGGTGGTGAAGGCCACCGGCCATTTGCTTCTTTTTTCCTCCTTATAGCTGGTATATTTAATGACCTGACATTATCTTACCTGATGTGGGCAGACTTTATAGAGTTTCCCCCCAGTTAGATGAACCGGAGGTTGTCGGATCTGCGTGCCATTCTGTACAAACTCAGAAAGAGCCAGGATGGAGTAGCACATGCTATCCTATAGAACAGAAAAGAGTGTATCATCAGTATGCCATACATATAGATTCATGAGAGCAGAGTGCCCCAAACTGCTTCATTTTCAGGGTCCATTTTTAAGAGGTTTTTCAAAAAATCGGTTATAGTAATTACACATCACAAGGATGTGCTGTGCCGTAACTTAAAGAGGTTGTCCAGTGAAGAAAAGTTATCCCCTATCCTCTGATAACGAACAGATCAGGGTGTCCGACTGATGGGACTCCCACTGGCCGGTGGCTATCCCGACCAGTGTGACAGCTGCATAGAAATACATGCTGTCGCGCTCCTGTCGGGAGAACCGACAGCCAGTCTGAGCATTGCGTTGCGATCCTGGTCCGAATTATTTGGCCTTCTGGCTCTTCCCATAGGATAGGTCATCAATATCAGTTTGGTATCAGCCCCGCTGATCAGCTGCTCCCGATGCCAACAGCGGCCAGAACTGCTCAGCTGCAGAGCGGAAAAGCGCACCTACGAAAACCGAATAGTGGTCGCGACCAGGTACCACCCCAATTCGAAAGAATGAGAGTGGATCTGTAGTATCCCGTTACGGTCAAAATAGAGTGGACAGCTGTACTGTTCTGCTTCATAACTGATCACATCCGGCCACTGGTGGCACAGATTACAGTTAGTTGGCGGTGTTGCCAGGTGTCACACCCCCACCGATCTAACATTGATGACCTATCCTAAGATTAGACCATCAGTACAAAACTACTGGACAACCCGTTTAAGAGGGGCACGCCATTTAACGAATCAGTCGCGTCTTACAAGTGGCATGCGCCTCACCAGAAATCTGACTCTAGTCAGAGACTGGAGTAAGAATTCTGGTGTAAGGTAAGCCACAACTGAACATGTATTAGACGGACAGGCGTTGCCTTGTCCCAGTATTGCCCTTGCTCTGCCCCCTTTGTCGGAGTTGGACAGGACTGGCGTTAAAAGTTGAACAATTTTCATGTAACTTCATGTTCTGCCACTTAAACTCAAAGTGTATTAAAGTCAGCAAACTGGCATGAACACTTTGATAAATTGTCCCCTTTGTATTTAGAAGTAAAGAGGATTTGATTTTACAATGGAAATATGACATTACTCCAGGAAAGGAGCCATGTGAGTGACAACCTTCACCTTTGTATCTGTGATGCCAAAAGGAATCCCACACAGCGTGAGCATCTCCTGCAGCTCTTCAGTACGGAGCTGGTGTAAGTCGTCCAGCTTCAGGGTCCCGTCATGAAGAAGTCTGGCCAGAGCGCTGCCGTTACCTGCAACCCCAAATCAGAGGAGACAAAGGTGTCAATGGAATATTGCCCGGCCCCCGAGCGGCTCATAAGCCTCGTTTCATCCCTCTACGACCCATCATAAAAAAGGTGAGGACAGAAGAAAAAAAAGGCAAAAAGCAGCAAATATTTCATCCACAGTTTGGATCATTTATAATTGTCACTGTTGGAAAAACGTCTCTTTGTGTGAACAGGGGACGTAAAAATATGCAAACTGTATGGAGGAAAAAGATTGTATATTCCCATATAGTATGGGCTGTATAAAAGGACCTTAAAGGGGTTGTGCAGGTAGTTGTATCATCAATATCAGGTCGGTGGGGTCCAACACCTGGTACCCCCAACAGATTAGCTGTTATCTCAGAGGGCAATGAATGGAGCTCTATAGAATAGGAGCTGAGCTGCAGTACCAGCAGCAGCCACAGGGTATGGATCTGCGCTGTTCTGTGTCTATATTCCGCAGGTTGCCAGATCTCCACTGATCTGATATTGATGACCTATTCTAAGGACAACCCCTTTAAACAAGCATTGATTGACTTGTTATAACAGCGATCAGCAAGGATTATGGGCAGAGATCTGTCTGTGTCCATTAGGCTATGTTCATCTTCTGTTTCTGCCACACGATTGTAGCTCCGTCAGGATTTCTATCCAAACATAATTTTTCAGACGGAAACCTCGACGGAGCCACAAACGAGTATCCCAAATGCGGTGTGAACACAGCCTTAGCATTCTTTGCTGCCGTGGATCGAGGAACATTCCCTTTAAGGCCCTGCTTATAAAAAGTGCTCTATAAGGACCCTATATTTTGTGTAAATCTGAAAAACACAACATCTCTTAGACGTTGATTCTCCGATACCCGGCCCCTCCTGATGTCGGCAGTGAGTACTCACCTACCACCCTCTTTATTTCCAGATTCTTGAAGCTCTCGCTGTTTTCTACCACTGCTCCTCTCATCAGAGGAGGGAAGAACGGGGAGATGATGGAGGCATCGAATTTTGTGATAGGAATGCTGGTGGGAAAGGCGGCTTGTTCCAAGACTTCATTTTCCAGCATGGACCAGAAATCCTCCATGCTCACTTCATTAGTTGTTAAAAACTCTGGCCAAGTAAACTGGGGATAAAGGAGCAAAAGCAATTACAATGACCCAGTCATTTATACTTAAAGGGAATTTGTCACCGGGTGTTTTTTTGCTATTTAATCTGATAGTAGCATAATATAGTGGCTGAGAGCCTGATTTCAGCGATGTGTCACTTGCTCAGCAGGTTGTTGTAGTTTCAATACAATCAGTGTTTTATCAGCAGGAAATTATCACTACAGAACTAGGTCTCATATGCAAGGCGGTCAGGCTAATCTGTATAATCCCGCCCCCACCACTGATTGGCAGTTTGCTGACAGTGTACACAGGAAGCTGCCAATCAGTGGTGTGGGAGGGGCTATACACAGCTCAGGATTCTGACCACTGCCACATCTACAGCAGAGAAAACAGGGATTTTAGTAAAACTACACCGACCAGCCCAATAAGTGACACATCACTGGAATCAGAATCTATGCCCCTACATCATGCTGCTCTCAGATTCTTTAGCAAAAAGCAGCTGACAAATTCCTTTTAAAGGAGTAGTCTCAAGAAAGCCTGGTGGCAAAAATCATAGTACCTCAATGTTAGTCAGAGTCAATGTGTTCTCTACATTTCTCTGTGCAATTTCCACTTTTGGTGCCACGCCACATACACCACAGATCATGTCATTATAATCCCGGATAGTGAGGCACTCAAAAGCCCAATACCCACAGCTCAGCAGCTCCTGCAACGCCAGCAACTCTTCTGAACTCAGGATCTTCTCTGTGGAGAGAAGATAGAACAGAAGTTAAAGGATAACCTTATATTCCAATCACTTTTCAAAATAAGCTGACCTGTGTGTGCATGAGGAATATTCCTTATTCGACTTGTATTCTACACTTTCCCCAGCTTCCCCCTCTGTATGAGGTATCTGTTAATTTGCAATCCATTGTGAGCTAGTGGATGGAGACTAGTCGCTATTATCTTTGCCATACACAGCACAGCTCAGCACACAGGAGGAGATTCCTGCTCCTTATCCTTAGTTACCACACAAATAGAAGCAGCACCAGCATGGAGGACAATTTACAGGAGCAGTGTGCTGTGTAGATGTGAATCCATTCTAGGATGAGATAAAAGACTTGTTAGAAAGCTCAGCACAATCTTTCTATGTCTCCCTCTGCCTGTTTCCTCGCTCTGCTCCTCTCTCACCTCCTCCCCTTCCATAGATTACAAAGGGCTATGTCACATGACACCACAATGTGCTGGCATTTAGTCTCGTCAGAGAAAAACAGATTTAAAGAGAACCTGGCAGCTGATACATACTGTGCATGGATTGTGCAGCATGCATCAGAAACTAGCAGCATAATATCCGCCATGTGTCTAATTTTTAAATGCTGCAGCATTTCAGAGAAAAACATAGCTTAAAAGGGACCAAGCTACACGGGAGACTAGTGGCACAAGCGCGTCCCCGGCAGCATCCCCCCGTCCCCTGCCAGTGACTGAGAGGTCTCTCCCTGAGTTTGTGTATAGGGAGAGATCTGGTACTCCAGGGAAGCGGGCGGGGAGAAGCCGCAGGGGACCCGCCTGTCTGACAAGTCCCTTACGTTTATAAAGGATGTATCCTATGCACCACTCCGTATCCCATGCAAACTTGATACAGCCCCTCCAATGGGTTGTGAAAACTGCATTTAATCCAAGAATCTAAGGCACCGGGTAATCACTGTTCAAAAAAGTTTTATTAACACCAATGTGTACACAGGAAAAATAGCAACGTTTCGGCCACACAGGGCCTTTATCAAGCCAAGAAAAAAGTGCATAATCACATAACACATTACAATACACTGAAAGCTGCTCAATGCCATTCAGCCTGAGTCTTTACAGCTGGCTCACTCTCCATCCCCCATGTCTCCTCTAAGCTAGAATCAGATCTAAGTGTATAACTTCATGAAGGGAAAGAGGGGCTAGAAACTGACTTCACAGTCCTGGGTTTGACCAAAAAGAATAAAATCAAGCTGAAAGAGATAAATAGCTAATGGATATGGAGACCACTGGAAACTCTTTTCTTAAATGCATGTATTTTGGGCTTAAAATAATTTTTGATAAGAGTATCATTAAAAATTTTGCAACACACGGCTTTTACAGGCTGTTTGTTTTCCTGTACATTGCTGACTGCAGAATGAGTTCCCTGAAGAACAGTCAGCGAACCTGTAACTTTTTTTATCCGTTTTTTTTTTTCTAAAATCCACAGTGCAGATTTATGACCTTTGTGAACTTTGATGTGGTCATAAATCAGCTAAAAGGAGCTCAGAACAACTTTCTGATGGATTTCAGTTAACTATGTGCTCAATTGTTCAATAAAAAATTATTGCAAAAATTATTTTAGTTCAAAATACAGTATTTTTCGGTCTATAAGACGTACCGGACCATAAAAAGCAGCTAAGTTTTAGAGGAGGAAAATAGAAAAAAATTGAAGCAAAAAAAGTGGTCATGGTGCATTATTATGGGGGAGGAGGTCTGCTGATGGCACTGTTATAGGGGTAATGTCCCCCATTTCTGTACTAATATCCCCCATCCTGGTATATATAGGCCACCCTTCCTGTTATACTTAGTCCCCATCCCCATCCTGGTATACATGGTCCCCCATCCTGGGATACATGGCACCCCAATCCTCATGCTGGTATGCATGGCAACCCCTCATCCCCATCCTGGTATGCATGGCACCCCTCATCCCCATCCTGGTATGCATGGCACCCATCATCCCCATCCTGGTATGCATGACACCCCTCATCTCCATCCTGGTATGCATGGCACCCCTCATCTCCATCCTGGTATGCATGGCACCCCTCATCCCCATCCTGGTATGTCAGCAGCTGATCTCACAGTGTAAGCAGCGCATGACATCACTGCCATGCACTCTCACACGCCGAGATGAGCTGCTGGAATAGTCACAGCTCTCCACGCCCGGACTATTGGCGTGGGGAGTATTGAGTATTCATTCCCCTTAATAGCACGTACAGTGTCAGCCGCAGCCGCCGGCTTCCTGCAGCAGCTGGGCGATCACGTGTACCCGTTAATAAAGAGCATGAATATTCACTACTCCCCACGCCCATGGGAGTGGGGAGCAGTAAATATTCATGCTCCTCAATAGTGGGCACACGTCACTGCAGAGCGGCTGCAGGAGCCGGCGGCTGCGGCTGACACTGTGCGTGCTATTAAAGAGCATGGGCGTGGGGAGCAGTGAATATTAATTTTCTTTAGCAGCAGGGCACAGTGTTAGCAGCAGCAGGCGGCTCCTGCCTTCTGTGACTGGCTCCTCTGCTGCTGCCGCCCCTCCCTCCCCCATCCACAGTCACAGCAAGTATAGTACATTCGGACTATAAGACGCACCCCCCACTTTCGTCCAAAATTTTGGAGGAAAAAAAGTGCGTCTTATAGTCCGAAAAATACAGTACATACATTTAAGTTGAAAAAAAATGGTCCCCAAGGGTGTCCATATCGTTTACAATGCTTCATCAAAACAATTTGTAAAAATGGTTTTTAATCACACGATATATACAATCATACATTGCAATAATAAACAAGCAAAAGTGTCTATAGCCTTTAAAAATCATTAAACTGGGCAGACTGATTCATGGGACTCCGTGTCCTTCAGCCACGTCAGTAGTTTAAAGAATTTCTTACTTTTGGGTGACCCCCGGAGTGGCTATTGATTGTACTTGCATGGCGTCATCTGTGAATCACGCTGCAATGATGACGTGACACTATCCAGGCTAATAAAAAGCTGTGCCAGGGATCCTGGAAGGAAAGACATTCGGGAGCTTCCCGTTGAGCAACTACTGACTTAGTCAATGGACCAAAGTCCCGCAAATTGATCCGCCCATCTCTACTCAGGAAGACTGATGCAAGTTTAGGACATTATTAGCGATTGGCACCAAGGTGATAACACTACACTACATTTACTCTATAAGCTTTTACCTGCTTGACTCTGCACTGACTCCAAGATGTTGCTGATGGACGTTTTGGGGTCTTCTCCTATTTTTATTTGGTTTCGGATAGAAAAAAGAAGATCTATACTGACCAGAAGCCTGTTTCCCACATTGAAGAGTCCTGATAGTGAGAATGGAAACATTATAAGGAAACTGTTCATGAAAAAAACGGCATAAACATCTGATTAATTGTAGAATTTTACTGGAAATTGGAGGATTGCAATAATGACAGGTGTGGGAAGACTCAGATGAGTGGTGTAAGAAGGTCACACTTATTCTTATGTTAAGCCACCCGATTATTTACTTATCAGTCCATCCATCCAGCCTCATATCTATCTAGATATCTATTCTCATATCTATCAATCACATATCTATCTATTCTGTATCCATCTATCTATCCATCCATATAACTCATATCTATCTTTCTTTTTTGAAACGTTAGATTCCTCACCACTCACTGCAGTAAAGATGAGCAGGATATAGGGGCTCATTAAAGCACCACTTCAGTGTTTGCTTTTTTCCAGCGCTGGAGTGGTGCTTTAAATGTAAGCCCCCTGCCCCATGCTCACCCTGCAGCATCTTCACCTTTTTTTCAGTGCAGCTCCGGTCCCCCCGGTCTTGTGAGCGCAGCTTCTAACTGGCCAGAAGCTACATCACAAGAGCACAATGCAAGTCTATGAGGCCAGGACAAGCCTCCCATAGACTTGTATTGTAAAGTGACCTCAGCACCGCTCCATGAAACACTGGAGCTGTGAGCAGGTCACTTTTCGCTGGAGACCGACAGCAGAGGCTCGGGAAACAGATGAAAACGCCGGCGGGCGAGTATGAGACGGGGACTTACATTTAAAGCACCACTCCAGAGGTGCAATAAGAAAACCCGCTGGAGTGGCGCTTTATATGAAACCACAACTGGCACGTAACATAGATGCAAGTCATATATGGAGGGGGTTACTAGGTTTCTAAACTGCTATTTCCCCTGTAAGGATCAGCAAGACAGATCTGTAGTGAGACAAACTGTGTGAACGGTGTAAATGGGAGAGAATTTAGAGTGGTCCGGGCAAGAGTCACATTTGCTGCGTTATTCCGTAAACGGTCACTTTTCCAGAGCACGAAACACCCATCTCGCTAGGATTTACACCATAGCATTAAGGCATGAATTGGTGTCAATCATTTTATAGACAAAGACATATAGACACTTTCCAACTTTTGAGACTTCTTATACACTGGGTAAATGTCCATGTATCTAGGATTCATCCCAAATGGTGCATGCAACCACCAAACCACATCCCCCAAAAAATTATAGATTTACATCAGGTTTCCAGTAGAATAATGCACCAGACCCCAAAAATTAATTGCCACACATGGATGTAATGGTTCTTCCTGTAGATGGCACTGTCAACATCTGCTGCAACGGCCAAGATCAGAGTTCTCTCTGATCCTTGCAATTTAAGCCCATAGATGATGCTGGCAAGACCCATTTTATACTTATTTCATGATCAGGACATGTAGTCAAGAGTGGTTGAATCACTAAACTAAATATAAATGTCTGTATGTGTATGTTATATCTATCTATTTATATGCATAAGCGTATGACCTAAGAGCAAGGTTTAGTATTGTCCATATCTACTGTATAATCTGCTCCAGTGAACCTTATAATAAATGTGCATTTTTTTTTTATCATACATACCGGTATAGATGTCACTGAAGCTGTGCAGTGCCAGACAATGGGGGTTCAGACAGACTTTCACCTGAGCGGTCACCGGCTGCAGACGGGTCGCTGTTAATAACCAGCAGTCCTGAGCGCCGGCCGCTGAGTTACTAGACAGGAAGAGCAGATTATAAAATTACAGTTTGTTCAAATAAAGAAAAATCTAAGTTTCTTCTAGAGCAGAACCCAGTATTGAGCCTAACACTTAGCTGAAACGCGTTGGGACTACCATGCTCTGTGGATTAGTATTCCGTGTTTTGTCCTTGTGACATGGCTGCTTTTATACGTTTCCAATAAAAGCTATATTTTAATGAAGATCCGCTGGATTATCTGGTGCTCTCTTTTTCCTTGCTCTATATTCCAAGGATGATTGGGATCCTATCATGTCTGGCTAATTAAGATGGGGGAGCAATGTGACAAAACAGCTTCTAATCTTAGTTACCCAGACCACTAGATTTGTTAAGCCAAGAGAAATACACTATTATCTTTGTGTTGACTTTTGAATGTGTGTGTTTTTCCTTGGCTGGTCAAGACATACCAGTATTTGTATAAAACTGAATGTTGACTTCTCTTGGTCAGGAAACAGTAGTGTTTGTTAAAATGCTAATTATATATTGTTCTAAGCTAGCTAGTTGTTGATTTACAAGAGCAGGGGGATACCAATTATGTAAATTGATTAAATTTGTCGGGGTAAAAGAGAATATATATATTTTTTGTAACTTTTATACTTTTGTAACTTTTATACGCTTTTTTGCTAATGTACTACCCACCATTTTGTGTCTTATAACAATAAGCTTTCCTTGCTACGTATTACTTAAATCGAAACTTAAACTAAGACAGTTCCAGTGTTGCCAAGACTTATTTCAGAGAAACTAAACAAGATTATAAGCTGACGGCTGCAATATCTGCCCAGAGACTGAGATAAGGAGATGTGGACCAATCAGGAGTGGCCAAACACTGGACTTTCATGGCTTACCCCGCCCCGGACAACCCCTTTCCCCTCCCCATTATGTAGTGTATTTAGGTTTGTGCATGTAAAAAATAAACTCAGAACATTGCTGAGAACGTTGTCTGTAGTAGTCTTTTGAGCGTGCTCTGAGTTTGAACCAGCTTGTTGTCTGACTCATTCTTTGAATGGTTGACCCATGCTCATAGCCTTAATTTGGAGTGACTGGAGGACGAGTGGAATGTCATCACGACCCTCACAAATGGCGCTCAACGTGCGGCGTGGCTAGCGGTACGCCGCCCTCCCGGACCCATATTGCTGACTTCCCTGGTGGTGACCGCGGTGGCTGAATTTGAGGCCTGATCAACCTCCATCGAACACGGTAAGTTGAGATATATATTATATATGTTTCACTTGCCTGTGTGTCAGCCGCAGCGGTTCCTGTTGGGTTGTCAGGTTGGATCTGGGTGGGTGATCGGTCGAGTGGTGAGACCTCAGGCGTCCCGCACCACGTCCTGAACCAGCAAGTGTTAAAACGAGTGACGTCGCATGCCTGCGCGTGCTCGTGTGAACACCATCTCCTCCTCCTCCGGTCACTGAACTCTCTTTAGATAGCTGCCTCCCGTGATTGATAGTCGAGGTTTCAAAGCATTCCTGAATTGTAGTGTAAGGGAGAAAGAATCTGTGACGAATTGAGGAGTGCTCTTCGTCTAACACAGAGACTGCTGTAAAGTCAAGGTTAGGAAACAGTGTATTGAGGTGTCTCTACACTGTCGGGTGGTGCCGTGGTAGGAAAGGAGATAGATTGAGGTGTCTCTCTATCTCTTCAGTGTATTGAGGTGTCTCTACACTGACGGGTGGTGACCTGTAGTCAGGGTGCCGTGGTGAGTCGCACTGTAAAGTCGCCATTCAAGGCTAGGAAAGGAGTTAGATTGAGGTGTCTCTCTATCTCATCAGTGTATTGAGGTGTGCTCTACACTGAGGAGTGGCGACCTGTGGACTGCACCAGTGATCTGAGTCGCGACAGATCATTGCATTCTATAAGAAAATGTTGCGTATATTCAAATTTGAAAGATCTCGTAAGTTGCGGAATGCTGCTATGGGAGTTAAGCCAATTAGTGGAGTTACGGGAAGGCAAGAAGGCAAGAAGAATGTTAGGAATTTGTATAACATGATAAGCTTATCCAGTACAGGCAGGCTTTAGCCTTCAGTGTAGAAAGAATGTGTTACACAGAAATTGGGAAAGCTGGGTGAGGACTTCTGCACCAGGCTCAAGCACATCTTAGAGTAGCGAGTGATTTGAAGTCTGAAGGCTGGAAAGAAGTAGATGGTGTGGGGGGGACAGAGAATGCCGAGCCTTTGTTCGGATACATGAAAGCTGCAGACTGTGATTTGTTATGTGCCCCCAAAATGGCCGTTGCACCTTTGATGCCTGTCACTACACCGAGCCCTCAGCCACCGCCCTATAATGGTGCCAACAACAAATCACCGGAGGGGTGGACGTGTCGGGTGTGTGGAGAGCAAAACCCACCTTGGGCGGAGTTCTGCCGTGTCTCTGGGGCGGGCCGCCCATGGCACGATGCCCAGCCTGCCTCCAAGAACAATCCCACTCCACCTCCTCCCTCCAACGGCCATCTTACTACACATTTTCCTGCCTCCAAGAACAATCCCACTTCCACTCTAACTCCTCCCTCCCACGGCCATCTTGCTACACCTCTTACTTGTTGTGGGAGGCCCGGAAAGCCCCAATCCGGCCTATATCCACTACTAGATCCGTCCGGTGCATATTACCAGCCACCAGCACAGGTGGAAAAGCCCGCAGTCCCAGAGCACCCATCTGAAACTAATGTGACACCCTCTGCTC
The DNA here is from genome assembly GCF_046119375.1 of Phyllobates terribilis. NCBI lineage: Eukaryota > Metazoa > Chordata > Amphibia > Anura > Dendrobatidae > Phyllobates > Phyllobates terribilis. The sequence continues at coordinate 129,566,483 of NW_027362770.1, read as the reverse complement.
CAGTCCACGATGCTGAGACGCTTCCCCTGTTTCCTATGGGAGTCACCCACAACCCTGGGGATATCCTCCTCAACTCCCCAGAATTTCAGGCCAGACTGCTCTCCCTCCGCCAACATACTGTTACTCAAGACGATACGGAGCCAGAGGAGGGATGGGCTCAAGATACTCCAGCCCCCCCTCCTTTACCCCATACGTCTCCTATGGCATCCTCCACCCCACATCCATTACCCGTACTCCGGCCCTTGCTCCAAGCAACTGCTGAAAGAACACCACCCCCCAGCCTCTCAGAAGTTTGGGACCCCTGCCGCTCCCGTAATCTAGTAGACCCATCAGGACGCCCTGTCACTCTGTCAATAGGCTATGGTGACATCCTTACACATCGGGTGGGGGCCATAGTCAACCCTGCAAACACTTGTATGAGCCATGTTGGAGGATTGGCTCGCAAAATTTCCCTTGCTGCTGGTTCTACTCTGGCTGCAGAATGCCAGGCTCACTTAGCCGAAAACGGAGAGCTTTCACAAGGCCAGACCTTAGTCACCCGTGCGGGTAAACTGCCCGCTGATGTCATCATACATGCAGTGGGTCCTATTTATGACTCCCGGAACCCTGAAGAGTCACGTTCCACTCTCGCATCTACCATCCGTTCAGTACTCCTTCATGCAGGAAAATTGAGTCATCAGGATATGCCCAGACGCACTTTAGCGATACCACTCATATCTTCTGGAATTTTCGGCTACCCACTCAGGCCGTGCATGGAGGAACACGTACTGGCCCTCAAGGAAGGCATAGAGACCCTCCCTCATGGATTGGACTCGATACGCATTGTCTGTGTCCGTAGTCCAGCAGTTCATGTTGCTATGCCTTTGGCCCTTGAGCTACTAGTGGCAACCTCCTCCCCGACACCAATTCCCAATGCGGTTCTGTTGCCTGAAGAATCCTCCCTAGCGGCCACCCCAAACACCACCAAGGAACAAGCGACGCTGCCCGGTCCTCAACAAGTTCCTAGACCTTTAGGGATGATTAAATATCAACCCTTTACCCCAGTACAAGTAAACACTCTGGTCTCAAAGCTTCCTGATCCCGATAAATCTCCCATGCAGTATGCTAGACGGTTGGACACAACCAGAGCCATTTATGGTGCAACCGGGGCTGATTTGGCAGGTATCACATCTGTGAAGGCCAAGGAATATTTCTTGCCTACTATCGAAAAGGCCATGGATTCCACAAAAGCAGGATCTCTTAGTACGTATGAATCCGGCCTAGAATACATGAAACAGTTAAAGGCCTGGGCTCAGGATCGCTTGTCAGATCAAGCTGGGTCTGTACAAGATGTTCAACAAGACCCTGATGAATCTGTGGAAAGATATGCTGCAAGACTCAGCATGCATTTTGAGGATCTCGGATACAGTCCTCACGTCAAGGCACAGGCCGCCCTGTTGGTTCAGGCCCTAGTAGATGGCCTACAAGACGCTCTCAGAGATGAAGTCCTGAGAGTACGGCCCGAGATTCGTTCTTCTTCTTTCAACGACGCGGTGGACATCGTTAAAGCTTTCCAAAAATCAATGCTAAAAATGGAAAAGGATACTAAGCCAAGGAAGAAAGCCGCTCCTGCCATGGTATATCAAGCTCATGAAAGCTACCCACCCCCTGGCAACCAACATGGAATCAAGTGGGTAATGGTTAAAGGCACAGGTGATGATACTCCTCCCACATATAGAAAACAAGGCAGAAGAGATGACAAGGGACCATCTAGAAACAGAGACAATCTCGTGATTCTGAAGGACGCATACTGTGTTGGGAATGTGGTAACCCTAATCACATTCTCAGAGACTGTCCAACCCGCAGACAGTACCATGACCGCTCATTTCATGACGGTCCACACAACCATGGACCTTCCCGTGAACCATCTCATCCACGCCAATGACGGCTCGGTCAACCAGTGTCCACTTTCCCGGCTACGCATCTTACGGCCGCCTGTGGGACTGTCACTTTACAGGTGGACCATCAACCACTGGAGTTCCTGGTGGACACTGGGGCGGCCACATCTGTCATTTCCTCTGCACAGCTCCCTCCTTCTGTATCCCTATCACCGGATACCCTCACCTGTGTTGGGGTGGAAGGCCAACATATTTCCTCTCCACTCACAGTCCCTGTGTCTGCAGGACCGTTCACCGGAGTACTCACAAGATTCTTGGTCTCTGAAACTTGCCCTGTCAATCTGTTGGGAGCCGATCTCTTAGAGCGGATGAAGGCAACAATTACCTTCGGAAACCATGGTATGGAGCTTCTTTTGCGGGACCCTCATTCCGAACAAGGGACTGAAGACCGCTGTGTTCTTAAAGCCTTCCCTCTCATGATGATGACCATACAACCTCACACTCTTCTTGATATCTCACAGTTCCCTCACTCTCTGTGGTCCAGTGGGCCAGAGGACGTCGGCCTCCTGCAGGTTCCCCCGGTCCGAGTACACCTCAAGCCTGGACACAGGTACCCACGGTTGCCACAATACCCCCTCAAGGCTGCACAAGAACAAAGCTTGGGTACCCAAATCGCTTCCCTCCTGGAATCAGGAGTCCTTGTCAGATGTGTATCTCCATACAATACACCCCTCTTTCCTGTAAAAAAGAAAACCGTTCCGGGAGAGTCTCCAAGATACCAGTTGGTTCAGGATCTCAGAGCCGTCAATGCAGCTACCATTTTAGAAACTCCAGTGGTACCTAACCCAAACACCCTTTTGTCTCAGCTGCCTCCAACGGCCACCTTGTTTACGGTGTTAGATCTGGCCAACGCCTTCTTCAGTATACCCTTACATGAAGATTCGTGGTTTCTTTCTGCCTTCACCTTTCAAGGAGCACAGCTTACATGGACCAGGACTCCGCAAAGAGCCCAGAACTCTCCTAACCAATTCACTCATTCTATGAAGTCTATTCTGGAGCCATGGGTTCAAGAGAACCCTCAGGTCACCCTTCTACAGTATGTGGATGATCTTTTACTCTGTGGCACTGAAGAAAATTTGCCAGAGATGTCAGCATCCCTATTCTGGTTTCTTCACTCAGCTAACTGTAAAGTCTTGAAAGGCGAAGTCCAATGGTGTCTGCCCAAGGTCATTTTCCTCGGACATTGAATATCACAAGGTGCTAGACATCTGACTGAAGAAAGAAAACAAGCCATCATGGATATCACCTTCCCAACCACCTATTCCGCTATGCAGACTTTCCTTGGCCTCATCACTTACTGCAGCAGTGGAGAATGTGTCATCAAAGTGGCAGGAAAAGGAAGAAGAGATGGGGGAGACCCTGCAAACCGTAGCTGTGGCGCTCACTAGAGCAAGAGCCAAAGAACAGCCGGCGGAAGACCATACAAGTCCAGCGGAGACACGAGTGGAATCCAGGGGGGTCAAGATGCCTGAAGAAAAATTGTGTGAGGAACAAAGGAAGACCCCCCACTGAAGAAGTCAAGCAATGGAAAGCGGCAGGAGCTGTGCTGGCAGGTCGCAAAGATTCAAAGGTCAACTCGACTCTTTACCAAGTGGATGGGAAGCCTTGCTTGCCTAGACGCATGTACTCAGCTGTGGCAGCATGGGCTCACGGGCCTACACACAGAGGAAAGAATCAAGCCTTGGCATGTATCAAGAAACTGTACTTTGCACCCGGAATCTCTTCCACTGTGACTGCGTACTCAAAATCCTGCTCTGTCTGCGCTACCTGCAACCCAACGTGTGGGGCACGGGTCCCTCTCCAACACCTGGCTAAACCAGACTACCCTTGGCAGAGAATACAAGTCGACCATATCCAAATGCCTAAAGCAGGAAAATAGGAGTACGTTTTGGTAGCCGTGGATATGTTCTCAGCCTGGCCCGAGGCCTACCCGGTTGTCAACATGACTGCTAAAGTCACAGCCAAGAAACTGATCACCGAAATTGCCTGCAGATTTGGAGTTCCCCAAGTCATAGAATGGGATCAAGGACCAGCTTTCACAGCAAATATCTACGAAGAACTCTGGAACATGTTGGGAACAGATTTGGGCCTCCACACTCCATACCATCCTGCCAGTTCAGGCAAAGTGGAGAGAATGAATTCCACACTCAAGACCCAGCTCTTGAAAATGACCTAAGATCATCCCCTCCCCTGGCCCGACCTACTCCCCATAGTATTGTATCATATCACACACACTCCTCAGGCCAAACATGGGCTGACTCCCTATAAAATTTTGTTTGGGACCCCACCCAAGATAGGAGAGATTAGGCCCCAAGAGTTGTCTGAAACACATGATAGAGTGGTAAAATTTGTGATTGCCTTGTCTAGAGAATTGACTAACACCCGCTCTCCAGTATCTGCTTCTCTCCCAGAATCTACAGGTGATGCAGTACATGATTTCATCCCAGGCGATCTAGTGTATGTGAAGAAGTTTGTCCGGAAAGACTGCCTCCAGCCGCGGTTCGAGGGACCGTACACTGTGCTTCTCACCACCCCGACGGCTCTGAAGCTTGAGGGCAAGAGCACCTGGATTCACGCCTCCCACTGCAAGAGAGACAGAACGAGTCTATAAAAGATGACTACCTTCTTCTATATCCTTTCCATATGTTTACTGTCTGTCCCAGGGTGGACAGCTACCACACAGGGGTAGATACCTCCTTCTTCTCAGGTTGGTTGGGAGGGCTCAAGGGATTCCTCCAACAAGTTTGTCTAGTAATGGGAGGTCTACTAGTATTGGGCCTGGTGGTCCTGTGCTGCATAGTCCCCTTATACAGGAAAGCTATAACCAATGCTGTCCCAACCTCCGGGACCTTTCTGAATCAAGAGAAGATATGGAGAAATACACTCCTTTGAACAAGCCTGACCAGCCCCCCCATGACAAAGTCCAATTGAGAGATTTAGTTTAGGGACAGTTGGGAGAACTCCATGTGTCACCCAGGATAGGGCTCGATTGTCTGGGGGCGTCCCATAAGGGGGCAGCTTCTAAGATGATTGGGTGAAGAAATCCACCTCCCCTCTCCCCACACATGGACAGTCTCAAAGGCCCCGAAGCAAGGGAAAGCTTAGTGTTTAGGGGGGAATGTCGGGGTAAAAGAGAATATATATATTTTTTGTAACTTTTATACTTTTGTAACTTTTATACGCTTTTTTGCTAATGTACTAACCACCATTTTGTGTCTTATAACAATAAGCTTTCCTTGCTACGTATTACTTAAATCGAAACTTAAACTAAGACAGTTCCAGTGTTGCCAAGACTTATTTCAGAGAAACGAAACAAGATTATAAGCTGACGGCTGCAATATCTGCCCAGAGACTGAGATAAGGAGATGTGGACCAATCAGGAGTGGCCAGACACTGGACTTTCATGGCTTACCCCACCCCGGACAACCCCTTTCCCCTCCCCATTATGTAGTGTATTTAGGTTTGTGCACGTAAAAAATAAACTCAGAACATTGCTGAGAACGTTGTCTGTAGTAGTCTTTTGAGCGTGCTCTGAGTTTGAACCAGCTTGTTGTCTGACTCATTCTTTGAATGGTTGACCCATGCTCATAGCCTTAATTTGGAGTGACTGGAGGACGAGTGGAATGTCATCACGACCCTCACAAATTCTTAAGCAATGAGACCTGAGCCCTGCACCTTTCCCCCCTGACCTGTGACTGATGACACAGTAACATAAGTTGAATAAAGACCTAGGTCCATCAAGTTCAACCTTCCTCCCCCAATTGTACTCACTACACTAACACTACACTAACTTACTAACTAACTGGGACTAGGCCTCACCAATGTGCTATTATTACCATTTACCACATATGTAAATATAAAAAGGGTTTTTCTATCAAGGAGAATCAGACAGACACTTCAGGACAGTAGTTTTGGTAGCATGACTCCATCCAGAGAGACACAGATTTTGATTCTAAAGGATTACAGCATAAGTGTACACGGCCCTGACTAGAAAGATACAGATCTGCTCCATTGACCATCAGTAAACCCATGGATACATTTAGGGAAACCAGGTTGGGACAATAAGGTCATCTGGCCCCATGCATATGTTGTTTGGGGTTGCCAAGTTATGACCATCTGGTCACCTGGAACCCATGGAGTTGTTCAGAGGCCAGTGTGGGTCCCTAGGGTCTCCTGGCCTTGTACCTGAATAGACTGTAAGCCTCCAAAGCTTGCCGCTACCTCCTCTCTGTGGGGGCCCGCCAAAAGAGGGGGACCACTGGTTGAGGTAGTTGGACCTAGAAGTCCCAAAGTCACAGCTGATCTATTCTCGGCGGGTCAGCGGAAGTGTGAGACTGTGTAATTTTGCACCATCTTGGGTATTTGCTGGGACTGTTATGTATGTTTATTGTCCGTTTAGTGGTTCAATAAAAAATTGCCACACTGTTTTACACTCATTCTCTGTTGTCTGAGTAATAATAAGAGCACGGGTATTCACAGGAATGCTTTTTTTTTACAGTCGAAGTATAAGGGTGTTTGCGTCGGTTAGTCCATATACTCCGGTTTCCTCCCACACGCCAAAGACATACTGATAGAAAATCTAGATCGTGAGCCCCAATGGGGACAGTGGTGATGCCTGTAAAGCGCTGTGCAATAGGAAGGAGCAATAATAATACTAATAATAATAATGGGCAATCCATATACAGTGGGAAACGTTGCTGCCATCCCTCAAAACAACACCTTGTGGAATACTTCTGACAAGGGTGTCCCGGATCCCCCGTGTGAATGGATCAGTAGTGAGCATGAGTGACTACTGCTCCATTCACTTCCATAAGTCTATGGGAGCGGTAGTGCGCATGTGTGACTACTGCTCCCATACACCCTGGATGGAGTGGTGGTGAATAGGGTTGAGCGAGTATGTTCTGTCCGAGTATGCTCGGGCCGAGCTCCGAGTATTTATAGCTGCTCGGTGATAAGGTTAAATCGCTCCCGTGGGCATGATTTGCAACTGTTTGACAGCTTTATTACATGTGAGGAATGTGTAAGAAATAGACATCCCTCACATGTAATAAAACTGTCAAACAGTTGCAAATCATACACAAGGGAGCGATTTAACCTTATCACCGAGCAGCTGTAAATACTCGGAGCTCGGCCCGAGCGTACTCGGCGAAAGGGTTAATAGAACATACTCGCTCAACACTAGTGGTGAAGCATGTGCATTAATGCTCCCATACACAGTGGATGGAGTGGTAGTGAAGCATGTGCATTACTGCTCCCATACACAGTGGATGGAGTGGCGGTGAAGCATGTGCATTACTGCTCCCATACACAGTGGATGGAGTGGTGGTGAAGCATGTGCATTACTGCTCCCATACACAGTGGATGGAGTGGTGGTGAAGCATGAGCATTACTGCTCCCATACACAGTGGATGGAGTGGTAGTGAAGCATGTGCATTACTGCTCCCATACACAGTGGATGGAGTGGCGGTGAAGCATGTGCATTACTGCTCCCATACACAGTGGATGGAGTGGTGGTGAAGCATGTGCATTACTGCTCCCATACACAGTGGATGGAGTGGTGGTGAAGCATGTGCATTACTGCTCCCATACACAGTGGATGGAGTAGTGGTGAAGCATGAGCATTACTGCTCCCATACACAGTGGATGGAGTGGTGGTGAAGCATGAGCATTACTGCTCCCATACACAGTGGATGGAGTGGTGGTGAAGCATGAGCATTACTGCTCCCATACACAGTGGATGGAGTGGCGATGAAGCATGTGCATTACTGCTCCCATACACAGTGGATGGAGTGGCGGTGAAGCATGTGCATTACTGCTCCCATACACAGTGGATGGAGTGGTGGTGAAGCATGTGCATTACTGCTCCCATACACAGTGGATGGAGTGGTAGTGAAGCATGTGCATTACTGCTCCCATACACAGTGAATGGAGTGGCGGTGAAGCATGTGCATTACTGCTCCCATACACAGTGGATGGAGTGGCGATGAAGCATGTGCATTACTGCTCCCATACACAGTGGATGGAGTGGCGGTGAAGCATGTGCATTACTGCTCCCATACACAGTGGATGGAGTGGCGGTGAAGCATGTGCATTACTGCTCCCATACACAGTGGATGGAGTGGCGGTGAAGCATGTGCATTACTGCTCCCATACACAGTGGATGGAGTGGTGGTGAAGCATGTGCATTACTGCTCCCATACACAGTGGATGGAGTGGTGGTGAAGCATGTGCATTACTGCTCCCATACACAGTGGATGGAGTGTTGGTGAAGCATGAGCATTACTGCTCCCATACACAGTGGATGGAGTGGCGGTGAAGCATGTGCATTACTGCTCCCATACACAGTGGATGGAGTAGTGGTGAAGCATGTGCATTACTGCTCCCATACACAGTGGGTGGAGTGGTGGTGAAGCATGTGCATTACTGCTCCCATACACAGTGGATGGAGTGGTGGTGAAGCATGAGCATTACTGCTCCCATACACAGTGGATGGAGTGGTAGTGAAGCATGTGCATTACTGCTCCCATACACAGTGGATGGAGTGGCGGTGAAGCATGTGCATTACTGCTCCCATACACAGTGGATGGAGTGGTGGTGAAGCATGTGCATTACTGCTCCCATACACAGTGGATGGAGTAGTGGTGAAGCATGAGCATTACTGCTACCGTACACAGTGGATGGAGTGGTGGTGAAGCATGAGCATTACTGCTCCCATACACAGTGGATGGAGTGGTAGTGAAGCATGTGCATTACTGCTCCCATACACAGTGGATGGAGTGGCGATGAAGCATGTGCATTACTGCTCCCATACACAGTGGATGGAGTGGCGGTGAAGCATGTGCATTACTGCTCCCATACACAGTGGATGGAGTGGCGGTGAAGCATGTGCATTACTGCTCCCATACACAGTGGATGGAGTGGTAGTGAAGCATGTGCATTACTGCTCCCATACACAGTGGATGGAGTGGTAGTGAAGCATGTGCATTACTGCTCCCATACACAGTGGATGGAGTGGCGGTGAAGCATGTGCATTACTGCTCCCATACACAGTGGATGGAGTGGCGGTGAAGCATGTGCATTACTGCTCCCATACACAGTGGGTGGAGTAGTGGTGAAGCATGTGCATTACTGCTCCCATATGCAGTGGATGGAGTGGTGGTGAAGCATGTGCATTACTGCTCCCATACACAGTGGGTGGAGTGGTGGTGAAGCATGTGCATTACTGCTCCCATACACAGTGGATGGAGTGGTGGTGAAGCATGTGCATTACTGCTCCCATATGCAGTGGATGGAGTGGTGGTGAAGCATGTGCATTACTGCTCCCATACACAGTGGATGGAGTGGCGGTGAAGCATGTGCATTACTGCTCCCATACACAGTGGGTGGAGTGGTGGTGAAGCATGTGCATTACTGCTCCCATACACAGTGGATGGAGTGGTGGTGAAGCATGTGCATTACTGCTCCCATACACAGTGGATGGAGTGCTGGTGAAACATGCACAGTGGATGGAGTGGTGGTGAACCATGCGCACTACCGCTCCCATACACAGTGGATGGAGTGGTGGTGAAACATGCATACTACTGCTCCCATACACCATGGATGGAGTGGTGGTGAAACATGCACACTACTGCTCTCATACACAGTGGATGGAGTGGTGGTGAAGCATGCGCATTACTGCTCCCATACACCCTGGATGGAGTGGTGGTGAAACATGTACACTACTGCTCCCATACACAGTGGATGGAGTGGTGGTGAAACATGCGCACTACTGCTCCCATACACAGTGGATGGAGTGGTGGTGAAACATGCGCACTACCACTCCCATACACAGCACAGTGGATGGAGTGGTGGTGAAACATGCGCTCTACCGCTCCCATACACAGTGGATGGAGTGGTGGTGAAACATGCGCATTACTGCTCCCATACACCCTGGATGGAGTGGTGGTGAAGCACGTGCACTACTGCTCCCATACACCTTGGATGGAGTGGTGGTGAAACATGCACACTACAGCTCCCATACACAGTGGATGGAGTGGTGGTGAAACATGCACACTACCGCTCCCATACACAGTGGATGGAGTGGTGGTGAAACATGCACACTACCGCTCCCATACACAGTGGATGGAGTGGTGGTGAAACATGCACACTACCGCTCCCATACACAGTGGGTGGTGTAGTGGTGAAACATGCACACTACCGCTCCCATACACAGTGGATGGAGTGGTGGTGAAACATGCACACTACCGCTCCCATACACAGTGGGTGGTGTAGTGGTGAAACATGCACACTATCGCTCCCATACACAGTGGATGGAGTGGTGGTGAAGCATGCGCACTACCACTGTATCCAAGCAGTGGACAGAGGATTGGTGAAGCTCTGACGGCTGGCATAGATCACAAACGTTGATGGGTGGATTTGATGTGAATCGATTGGCCAACTCAATTGGCCATGACAGCGGTTTGTGGCTGCTGGTACCGGCTGGTGTCCCCTGCTCTTCATTTGTTAGCCTGCCTGGCATAATGTCACATGTATGTCACACTGTAACAATGACGTAACTGCAGGCCGGCTAATCAAAAGAAGAGCCGACAGGTAAGAGGTGGGACTCCCTCTCCCATTCCAGCAGTCGCAGACCCCTGTCATGGCCGATGGAAAGAGATGTGTGAATCAATTCGTGCACAAATTCTAGTGTTGGGATAGCCCCTTTAATTTACAATAGGTAATTTTCAGATAAACCAGTAATGGGGTTTTCTGGGGAAGTCATACAATGATGGTCTATTATCAGGCCTTCAATGTTTGATCATGAATGTCAAACTCAACACAAATTAGGGAGGGAGTGAAAAATGAATACTAGTCTCCCAGTAAACGCTAAGGTAAATTACACAGGGGGTAGGGAAATTATTAGCGCAACTATGGCAGAAAATAGATACTGAAAAAAAACTAACTTACTTCTTGTCGCTCTTGTACAACTGTGTTTCACAAAGAAGACACTGGTCAGATGGGGACTCGTAGAGGTTGGCCCAGGAGGTCTGCTCTATGGTGACGGTGCCGTCGCTGACATCAGAGAGCACCAGCCGAGAACTATTCAGCTCTTGGATCAAACTGAACGTTTCGGATAATTCAGACTCATTCTCGGGGATCTGAACAGATTTGCGGAGGAGCTGCAGGGTGGAATGCCGCTGGACTTCTTTTTGGTTTTGGGTTAGAGACTCGTGCACACTCAGGTCAGTAGAAATACAAATGGGGGATTCCTGTAATAATAAATTGTCTATTAGACATGATCAGCGGCAGCTACGCCAGAGTGACCGCCGGAGACGGAGGCACTCTACATCAAAGATGTCTCACTGGCGTCATCTACTTGTTTAAAAGCCTGTTTAGTATGCAATTCCCATGCGCACAGAACAATTGGTAATTGATTGTTCTGTGCGCATAGAATTTTATTGCTCTTGGCAGCACTTCTCCTGTTCACACAGGAGGATGTGCTGCCGAGAATTAGGATTTTTTTTTTTTTTTTTTTTTTAAGATTACTTAAAAATCATTTCACGAATAAGCGTTTTGTTTGTTCGCCGGGTGACCGGCAGCCGATTTATCAGAAAACGATCGTCTTAGGCCAGTGTAAATGTAGCCTAAAAAATACAGGTCAATCCAGAGTCTCTTCCAAAAGAAACCCTCATTTGCCAAAACAACTATCCGTAGATTTCTTTCTTTTTAAGGAAGCTCTAGTTTGACTTAAAGGGGGTGGTTCGAAATTAGCATTGATTCTAATCCTAAATGTCTATTTATTGTAATAATCTAATCTATCTTAATTAAAAAGTCCATATCATTCCCTCTCTACTGTATCTAACAGCTTTATTTTTTTTTAACCTGTTTCAGTTTTGATGATGTTTCATTTGAGAATCCCCAGTGCATGCTGGGATATTCAAAAGGTAAGTCATCAGGGGGCAGAGGCTGCGGTCATATAGATTTCAGGGGCTGGACTAGTCCCTGCTCTACTGAGCATGCGTCAGTTATCAATTCTGATGGATACTTAGCACAAGCTCCCTTGTCACTCTGCGATATTCTTTTCAGTAAACAGTGACCATGCACTCCCTCACCAGCTCTCATGAGAAGTGACGAACCGGCAAAAGAGCGCACTGTCAGTGTGCATTGTAAGAAGCATTTAGGATTAAAATCAATGTTAGTTTCAGACCTCCACTTTAAGTCCTTGACGTATAGGGTAATTACCTTCAATAGGTGGCACTAGAGAGATAGCTTTATTTCTTCTTGAGGAGAGCTAATATATATACCTTTCTTCCCAGGAATCATTGCCTGGTCTATAAGACCCCCCACTCCAGCTGGTAGTCCCTGCAAAGACAACCAGTACTCACTACACATTTTCTAATCTTTGCTTACAAAATAATACCTAAATCTGATTGGGGACTTAACTAAATACCCCTCGTCCTATGACAATGCTGTCAGACTGATGTTGCAGTCCATTAGAATATATTGTATAAGTCAGTATACAGATGGCAGCTGCAGCTAGTGACTATATAAAGGTTGCCATACATTGTTCACCCAATGAGATAATATAGCTGTCTGACAACATATTTCGAAAATGGAAGGACCAAGTTCTCATGTCGATTGTAGGCCAGGACTGGGACCGATTTGGGATCTGGTGGCGTTTCAGACGACGAACCATGACCAATCCGACTTTTAATATTTCCGAGTCCCATGAAATTCTATATTTGGGCGATCTCCAATAAAGCAGGCATGCAACTTATTTGGAAACCGTGTATAAAGACTCACAGATCTGGTTTCTTTCTCTGCTTTGTCCTTTGTCAGACTGAATCCACAGTTAGGACAGGTTTTCGGCTTATGTCTGTTGGTATACATGAAATTGCAGAAAGGGTTTTTACACCTTCCTCTCCCCCGCTGTGTGGCCAAACCCAGGTCCTGACAAAAGGAGAAAGAATGGAAGGTGTCATGTTATTTTCCTTCTAATTGTGGTGACACTATTTTGAAATACTTAGCAAAGTTTAGAAGGAAATTAAATTGTCTAATATTTATCAGTCTTCATTTTTTGTGTGTTTTTTTTTTTAACTTTACATGGAAATGACGTTCAATCCTTGCGTCTTGTTTTTGGCATGATGAGCTGTAGTTCTTTGGTACCATTTTGGTTTAATATACGACTTTTGATTGCTTTTTATTGCATTTTTTGGGGTCCGTTTCATGACCAATAAAACCAGCAATTATAGGGTTTCAATTTTTTTTTCTTTATTCCATTTACAGTATGGGTTAATTTATTTTGTATTGTGATAGATGAGGCAAATACCAAATATGCTGGGCTTTTTTGTTTTAAATTCATTTCTTTATTTTAGGAATGGGACAAGGGGGTTGATTTAAACTTTATTTTTACTACATTTTAGATTTTTTTAAGTTCACCTAGAAAACTTGAAACTGCAATTGTTTGTACTATGTATACGGCTATACTTTACTATTGAAGTATACAGTAAAATTACCGGTCTCCTCTGAAGTGCAGCCTCAAGCTGAACTTCATGGAAACACTGAGATGGCGGTGGCAGGGGGCCTTCAGAAGACCCCTGGTTGCTATAACTCATCAGCACCCCACGTACGCATATATTTACTGTTTAAAAGCTAGCTCCGGTTGCTGCTGATATAGGCACATGCCAGCTCGGTAAACCAGCCAGCAAACCACCCTGCTCAGCTCTTGGGTTCACTCCATTAACTTGCACCTGACATAGAAATTACTGGCATGTCAGAGATCAACCGCAGCATTACAAATGGTTAAACAGCCGCAATCTGAGCAAGCTCCAGTCGCTGATGTTACAAGCAGATGCCGGCTGGGTAAACCAGCCAGCAAACCGCCATGCATTAAGTGAGCTCAGCTCTTGGGTCTGGCTCCAATAACCTGCAGCTGACATAAATATTACTGGAATGTCTGAGATCAATCGCAGCATTATAAATGGTTAAACTGCAGCAATTAGAGGAAGCTCTGGTCACTGCTGTTACAAGCAGATGCCGGCTGGGTAAAACAGCCAGCAAACCACCCTGCATTAAGTGAGCTCACAGCTCTTGGGCCCGGCTCCATTAACCTGAACCTGGCATGGAAATTACTGGCATGTACTGTGTCAGGAAAGGGTTACTACCACACACTTATATTGTACTTAGTTGCAGAATGTTAATGCAGAGTTCGAATAAAAATTCGGCATCAAATACGCAATGTGCGAATCCTATCAGGGATATTTTTACTTGTACAGGTTCTTTTCTTTTGAAGATGAAGACAGTGTAGAAGTGATATACACCTACCAGGGCCACCGGACAGCTATATTTATATGGTGGGAAGGAGTCGGTCACCACTTTTAGTTGTGGCTGGGGTACAGGTGTCTGCAGGTCGGTTCTTACCTGGCAATAAGGAACAAGCAACAATTAAAGCATAATAATAATAAAATACTATAAAAGAAAGAAAAAAAAGCATACAAAAAGAGGTAAAACAGGAGAAAACATTAGTGCAACAATTCATTTCTTTTACAGCATTCTTTTCTGATAAAATAGAGTGAAGCAAGACTGGAAGTTACTAGAATCAACTAGGAAAAGCTGTATTATTATTGCTGCATACATTGCACTTTATTATCAGGTTTGGTGGACAGCTGTCTCTCACAACGCCCGCATACACAGGACCGTCTGCTCCTATGAGAGGGCAGCTGCCAGATGGGTCTTATCTCTTCAATGAACAAATGGATCGGCCGCTGAAATTCCAACAACCTGATCGCCATGTTAGGAGACCCTTCATGCACATTAGATGGTCGGCAGATCCTGCGGGAATCATTGGGCTTGGCCAACTTTCATCTGGGACCTTCCAATGTTGTCAGAAACCAAACCAACACTTTATACCTCTCTGGTCTTCGGCACAGATACATCAGATATTTCCTGAATATAATTTCTTTCTAAATGCCCTCGTATGGACGTCATAGTGGATGGGGTCTCCTGTATGAGACAATCTATGATACAGAGACCTTATATGTCCATGATTGACGTGACCAGAAGCTGAAACGCCGGCCGAGGACAATGCGACTCGTATGACTAATCCAAGACGTACGGCTTCTCCCCACCCCACTCCCCTTGGTCTATCCTTACACATATCCACGGGGACCAGCTCCTTGTACCAGTCAACCTAGTCATACTGTCCCCAGCTGGCGCTTTAAAATAGTTTTTTTTTTTTCAGAAAAACACATAGAAGTTGGTATATATATATTTACCGTGATGTCCTGAGTCGCCGGCTGCTGTAAAACCACTTGACCCAGCTGCTTCAATGTGCTGGCCTTTAGCCCGGTGGACGAGATAAGGTTGTGAGTATCTGCGCGAGACATGGAACCGTTTTTACTTTTTTCGTTGTCTTTTCCACTTTCTAAGGGGTAACATTTCTCCTTGTGGAGAGTGACAAGCTAAGCCTGGCATGTCAGAGTGAGGAGACTTATACACCATGCATGCTCCTCTGGGAAATTAAATATTCAATTTGTAGCATGCATGGCTAGTAAGTCTCCGCATTCTGACATGCCAGGCTTAGCTTGTCACTCTCCACAAGGAGAAACATTACCCCTTAGACCCCAGTCCAGAGCCTCTCACTCAGGCAAATCAGATATCATACTTTGCACCGATGAGGGGCAATACCCCGAAACACTGTCTGCAAACTGAGATTCTGGTATGGCTTTTATCCTAAGTCATATTGCACGACTTGTTAAAAGGGTTGATTGTGGATTGTAGGATTGCTACTTCCAATAGGTGGCACTAGAGATCTAGTCCTCTTCGTCTCTGAAGAGACAATTTGCATATTCCACTTTTTTTATAAAATGACTTATTAAAAGGGGTATTCCCATCTCCAAAATCCTATCCCAATATGTAGTAGGTGTAATAATAATAATATTAGCAAATACTGCCAATTAAAAATGTAGTATAGTTCTTCTGATTTGCTATGTCACTTACCACATGTGAAGGGCATTGCAGTAGCTTAGGTCTCCATGGTTACGACCACTAACAACTACCCGTCACTATATGAGTGGTCATAACCATAGATACCTAAGCTACTGCAATGCCCTGCACATGGGGTAAGTGACATAGCGACAGCGACGCATCACTGACATGGTTTGCGCGAATTCTAATCACTATGTATAAAAAAAAAAAAGTAAATTCTTGAAGAATGAATCCTTCTGTCTGCAGCTTTTCCAATAACCACTTCAGTGATGTGGTCATCAGGAGCAACTTTTAAGGGCTATGTCTGGCTTCTATTGAGTTAAAAGGGGTTTTCCAATTAATAGGTGAAAAATGTCCTGCTGGGACCCCCACAGATCACAAGAGCAGGAGTCCTGTCACGTCACTCTATTGAAAGGATATAAGTACTGACAACCTGCATTTATACATTCCTATCCTATAGTTAATGGGTAACTTCTTCAAAAAAAGGAAAAATTACAGAGGAAGAAAACTGTATTCTCATATGGATTTTTCACAATTAAAGGGTTTTCCATTTTTTTTAAAGCTTGCCAGAAAGAAAAATAGTGAATAATCCTTCCCATCCCCTCCAGCGCTTCTGCTATGGTTGTCTCCGCCAGGATCTGAAGTGATGATGTCCTGTACATCCAGTTGCTTGACCATTGCGACCACGGATAGGCTGCAGGTTCAGGTGACTAATCACTTCCCATTGATGCCCCATTTACCAATCACCTTATCCCGTAGCCAGAATCTATGGATAGGACATTATTACTTCCAAGAGAGGAGCAATTTTAAAGAAGCTGGGAATTACAGAGGCAGCTCTCACTTATTTCCTTATTTTATAGAACAGCCCTTTAAATATTATAAGAGAAGTATAGGAAATAGGATAAACAGAAGACTTTAAAGGGGTATTCCCATCTCCAATAATATTATTAACAAATACCTCCAACTAGAAATGTAGTATAGTTCGTCTGATTCGCTATGTTGCTTACCCAATGTGCAGTAGCTTAGGTATCCATGGTTATGACCACTCATATAGTGACAGTTAGCTCTTAGTGGTGGTAACCATGGATACCTAAGCTATTGCAATGCCCTGCACATGGGGTAAGCGACACAGCGAATCAGAAGAACTATATTATATTTTTAACTGGAGGTATTTGCTAATATTATTATTATTACACCTACTTCATGGTGGGATAGGACCTTGGAGATGGGAATACCCCTTTATCTGTAAGTAAAAGACTTTGGCTGCTCATTACCAGGTTTTAGAATGGTCAATGTGTTGCCCGCACACTCCATGCTGATTCCTCTGTTTGCATTGGCCGGAGCTGGGAGTATCGCTCTTGTGGGCTTGGAAGCGGCCGCAAGTGGCTTAGCTGCACATTTTGTGTCTGCTTTAGGGGTTGATGAAGAAGATGTATGCGTCCTATAATAGTAATAAATGGAATCAAGAAAGCAGAATATTAAAAAAATAAGTGAATATTAACCTAAACCTATAGAGTTAAAGGGGTTTTCCGGTTTTAGAAGACTCTGTAGCCCAGCTGCAATTTATTTTTTAAAAAAGCTGTGCTTTCTTCACCTTTCATGGGTCCAGTGTCTGTTACAGTCTGCAGTGCTGACTTCACGTTGTAAGCGTTACAGCCAATCAGTGAGCTCAGCGGATCTTCCTGAGGCTCCATGAATGGCTGCGGTGCTGTTAACACGACGTCAGTGGTAGAGAGTCAGCAGTGGACCAGGGGAGGGTGAGTAAAGAATTTTTTTAACGATCTGAAGTTGGAAACTGGAGAACGCCTTTAATCTAAGACAATACGTTTATATTTCATAACTTTCTGAGATTTTGCTTGCATTCTTACATCAAGGATTGCAGTAATTTCAGGTTGAGCCACAAAGATAAGAGGAAAATCAGGACAAGTTAGCAGGGTTTATGCATTTCTATGAAGCCTGGGTGACTCTGAAAACATGGCTGCTGCTACTTATGTATTATTCTTTATAACAAAAGACCAACTCAAAGATGAAAAAAAACAACTCACTTTGAAGAAGAGGGTTGTGATGACCCCTTAGACAATCCCGATGTGGGTGGTTTCTCGGTCCTGTCAGCATCATGCTCTGCCACCTGCGGACACTCCGCTTCCCCGGCTCCATGTGCCTCATCATGGTCTTCTGCTATGAAATGAGCGTCTGAGACGATTACCTCTTCCCACTCGTCAGTCTGGGCTAGCGGGGTGGCTCGTAGAATATGACTGACCGCCTCTGTATTCTCCTTCTCCGTTGCCTTTGACTCACTTGGCGTGATGGCGGACCGTTCATCCGGACTGTCGGATGGTGGTGCAGCAGCATGTGTCGGGACTGGGCCCTTTTCTTTTGACAGTTTACCCTGCAATAATTTACCAAATAAAGTCCAATAAGTTAGATTTATGTGACTAAACTAAGATTGAGCAGATTATGGAGATGATCACAAAACAAAGGGGGGACACAAGTCAAGGTTTGGCAATTAGTGGAAAACTCTCAACGATCTAGAGGTTCTCAACTATCCAGTGGATATATGATACCAGAACACCCTTTTAAATAAACGGGTTTTCCTACTATAGCAAGTGATCGATTATTGCTAAAATATGCAGATGGTACTTTCACTAAGTCCTTAGAAAGGGTTTTCCACTATATTCTTAGAGTTCAAAGGAATCTGTCAACAGGTTTCTGCTATTTAATCTGAGAGCAGCATAATATAGAGCAAAACAGCCTGATTCCAGGGATGCATCACTTATTAGGTAGTGTGTTGAAGTTTCAATACAATCAGTGTTTTATTAGCAGATTATCACAGCTGGACTAGGTCTCACATGCAGGCCAGTCCAAATAATCTGTGTACCCCCGCCCCCACCACTGATTGGCAGCTTTCTGCCTATGTAGACGTGCTGTTACTTCTTTGCGGTGTTTCCATGCAGCTGATTTTTACCAATAATACAAAGGATCAGCCACAGTAGGTTCACATAACTAGTGCAAAAAAAATTTTAATTGATCATATAGAGTATTTAATCAAGTGATATCAATATCATTAGCTCCCAATGTTGGCAATAACAGGCGTGGCCATACTTACGAACAATGCATCACCTATATATACAAAAAAAGTGTAACCACAAAAGATAGAGGCTATAATTCAATTAAAATAACAATCTTTATTGAAGGTAAACAATTTCACGAATGCACACTAGGGGGCGACAAACCACAGCAGGAGATGACATTAAATATATTTCAAGTAGATATTTGTATGGAGATATATATAAAAATAGAAAATAAATAATAATAAGCAATAATAAGGATTTCATATGGAGCGAGTTGTTATAATAAAGTGCATAGTGCAAAAAAAAATAGAAAATAGAGATGAAAATAAAATCTCAATGTAACCGACGAAGGCAGACGCCGAAACGCACATACAGGTCAGTGCACATGCAGTTATGCTATATTACATATGGCCAGAATATATGAATATAGGTGAGTTAATATTTCAAAATATGGCATTTGCCTATGTGGCTTGTAAATATATACATTAATTCTGCCTCTTTGAAAGTGCCGAGTGCATATTACATAGGGATACACCACTTACATTGATATTTTATTTTCACGTCTATTTTCTATTTTTTTGCACTATGCACTTTATTATAACAACTAGCTCCATATGAAGCCTTATTATTGTTTATTATTATTTATATCTCCATATAAATATCTTCTTGAAATATATTTAATGTCATCTCCTCCTGTAGTTTGTCGCCCCCTAGTGTGTATTTATGAAATTAAGTTTACCTTCAATAAAGATTGTTATCTTAATTGAATTCTAGCCTCTATCGTTTATGGTTATACTTTTTTTTTTGTATATACTGGTGATGATTTTTACCTATTCTGATCCCAAAGATGGATATTGTGGTGAAGAGGCAGAAAAGCAGTTTTGTGTGTATGCGATAAATATATACTTACCTTTGGGACCCATTTACCACCTAGGAACTGATTGCAGACAGGACATTCAGGAGGTTTGTGTCTTGTCACGTAAGAAAAAGTGCAGGTGGGGTTGGTGCAGCTCCCGCGTCCTCTTCTCGTGTAGGTGCTCGCCTGCAGTATAGAAATTAAATGTAATATTCTCATATTATTATGGTAGTTAGACAAATGAATTATTTATTACAAAATAAATCCAGAAATGTAATCCACAGAAGGGTAATGCCCTAAAAGCATAAAAAGGAGAGTATAAATGACAAATAAAGCACATAAAAAAAGAATACAAAAGGGTATCAAACAGACAGATGGGGCATAGCAATACCATAGAAGAAAAGGCAAGAGTTCACTCACATGAACACAGTTTCATAAAACTAAGCTATGCCTCCCCTGACAAAGCATAGTCTGCGAAACGTGGGTCTTGTGCTTTCCTGTGTTTGAGCTCCTGACTTTTTCACTGAATTTATGTCTCTCTCTTCTGCCTATTTGACACCCTTGCCTCTCTTATGTTCTTTGTCTTTTATTACTCTGTAAACTGTGAATGAAGACGTGCATTTATGATCTCTGTGACCCAATTCACTGTTGGATTATGTAAAACGCTCTGATGGTGCTGTATCGGTATTTCTAAAAAAATTATATTGGCTCAAACTTTTTTTTGTATTTATCTTTATGTCTGTTGTACACTTATATGAGAGTGAATAAAGACTGATCCTACATATCTATATACATATGTACGTCTTTTTTATAGGTATATATGGGTATATTTGTTACAAATGGTTACAATCAATCACCAAGAAATTCAGCAAATTCATTAAAAAGTGTGTTCTTTTTATTTGCCTAAAAATGTCCAGATGGACCATATAAAGCTTTGCAAGGACTTTTCTGAATGTCTTTGCTGAGTCTGCAGCTGCACAAAAATTGTACAAAAAAAAGGGAACGTTAACCTTACGTCAAAGCTAAGATGTCCCGGGAAAAAAAAAATACAAAATGTATTTTAGATGCACTTGATATTATTAATAAAAAAAAATTGCAAAATACATGAAAAACAGACACCTTTTTTCCTTTATTTTAATTTTACATTTTTCCTAATATCAGTAAAAAAAGAAAAAATACAGACATAAAAATGGCATAAAAATAAAGCCCCACTAGAAATTTAAAACAAAAATGTGACTTGTTATGATTATGAATGTGGAAAAATGACCGGCTCTTGAGCTGGTCATATGTAGTAACTTCTTTACAGTCAATGCACATGGCAGGTTGTTTTTCTGCGTTTAAAATGAATTAAAATTCGCAAGTAAATTACACATCAACTATTCCAGATTTTGATGAGTTGTTTTTTAGTTCTGGATTTTTTGTGGTGTCTTTTTGGTGCTTTTTCCCGCTTTTCCGACATTACATAACCTTCTTTTAGAAAGCCATACCCGCATTTTTTTGCTGCAGAATTCGGTGTAAAAAGCTTTAAAAATCAGAGGGATTTTTGGTACTCACCGTAAAATCACTTTCCAGGAGCCTTCATTGGGGGACACAGGACCATGGTGTATGCTGCTGTTGTCACTAGGAGGTTGACACTAGGCAAAAAAAGGAAAATAGCTCCTCCTCCGCAGTATGCACCCGCCTACAGGCACCAAGCTCACCAGTTAGTGGCTAAAGCAGTAGGAGAAGCATAAAACAATTAACCATGCAATGCCCAAAGGGGCACAACCATGAAAACTAAATTAGATGCCCAACAGGGCCAACTGTACCTATGCCCAAAATGAGGGAGAGTGCTGTGTCCCCTAATGAAGGCTCCAAGAAAGAGATTTTGCGGTGAGTACCAAAAATCCCTCTTTCTTTCTCGCTTCATTGGGGGACACAGGACCATGGGAAGTCCAAAAGCAGTCCCTAGGGTGGGAGAACAAAAGATAGTCACAGCCTAGGTCTGACTGCGGGCAACTGCCACCTGCAGGACCTTCCGTCCAAGACTGGCATCAGCCGATGAATAAGTGTGGACCTTGTAAAACCTTGAAAAGGTGTGGAGTGAAGACCACGTTGCGGCCTTACAGATCTGAGAAGCTGAAGCCTGATGGCGAACAGCCCAAGAGGCCCCCACCGCCCAGGTGGAGTGAGCCCTTACCCCCGGAGGGGGAGATTTGTCCGAGACGCGATATGCCTCCAAAATGGTCGAACGTATCCAACGGGCGATGGTTGACTTGGAAGCAAGACACTTGCGACGCCCCTCAGGAATGACAAACAGGGCGTCCGAAGGGAAGCAGTTCTAGAAAGGTACACACGTAGAGCTCTGACCAGATCCAGTTTGTGCAGGGATATCTCCCGTGGATGCACTGGGGCCGGGCAGAAGGAGGGCAAAACAATGTCTTCATTGATGTGGAAAGAGGAGACTACTTTTGGCAAAAAAGAAGGCACTGGCCTGAGCACTACCTTGTCTTGATGGAAGACCAAAAAAGGCGACCGACAAGAGAGGGCTGCGAGCTCGGCAACCCTCCTAATAGAGGTAACGGCCACCAGAAAAGCAACCTTCCAGGAGAGAAGAGAGGCTGAGATGTCCTGAATGGGTTCAAACGGGGGCTGTTGAAGGACGCTCAGGACCATATTAAGGTTCCATGGATCCACCGGGGGGCGATAAGGCGGTGCCGGTGAGCCACCCCTAGTAAAAACGTCTTGACCGCAGGACGGAAAGCCAAGTTACATTGGAATAGAATGGACAAGGCCGAAACTTGGCCTTTGAGAGTGCTTAGAGAGAGTCCCGTTTCCAGGCCAGACTGAAGAAAGGCCAAAATGACCGGTAGCGAAAAGGACATGGAAGCTAGCTGATCCTTCTCGCAGTGACGAAAAAAGACTCTCCAGGTTCTGTGGTATATGCGCGAGGTTGCGGGTTTCCTGGCACTAATTAGGGTCTGGATGACGTCCGCAAAACCCGCCTTCCTCAACACTGCGGCCTCAACGGCCACGCCATTGAATTCAGAGAACGAGAACTCTGATGAAGAATAGGCCCCTGAGAGAGGAGGTCCTGACGGTCTGGTAGTCTCCAGGGGGAGTCGACGAGCAGGTTTACTAGATCTGCATACCAGACGCGTCTGGGCCAATCCGGGGCTACTAGAATTACCGGTACTCCTTCTGTCTTGATCTTTTTGACGACCTGAGGGATCAATGGTAGAGGGTGAAAAAGATAGGGCAGCTGGAACTGAGACCATGAAATGACTAGCGCGTCTTGAGCGATCGCAAGGGGATCGCGGGACCGGGCTACAAAGGATGGAACCTTGTGGTTTAACCGAGACGCCATGATGTCGACGTCCGGCGTGCCCCATCGTAAGCAAATCTGATGGAACACCTTGGGATGGAGAGACCATTCTCCTGAGACAAGGCCCTGCCGACTGAGGAAGTCGGCTGCCCAATTGTCGACCCCCGGAATGTGGACTGCTGAGATTGCCGGAACAGTGTTCTCAGCCCAAACAAGCACTCTTGACACCTCTTTCAAGATGGACTTGCAGCGCGTTCCTCCCTGACGGTTTATGTACGCCACGGCCATGGCGTTGTCCGATTGTACGCGGACTGGGAACCCTGCAAGAATGTCCTGCCAGGTAGATCGCCCTTATCTCCAACAAAATTAATAAAGGGAATGGAGGGACTGCAATACCCAGATAGGTTGGCAAAACTAGGACTATTCAGCCTGGAAAAGAGAAGGTTGAGGGGGGACATAATAAATGTGTACAAATATGTTAGGGGACAGTATAGAGACCTTGCCCGGGATTTATTCAAAAGTAGGGATATTACGATAACAAGAGGGCACTCACTAAGACTGGAAGAGAAAAGGTTCAGCACCAGCATAGGAAGGGGTTCTTTACGGTAAGAGCAGTGAGAATATGGAATTCACTGAGTGAGGAGACGGTAATGTTGGATTCACTACACCAGTTCAAGCGGGGACTGGATGCATTTCTAGATACCAGGCAGATTTCAGCGTATACTTAAAAATAAAATAAAATAGTAGGTTGATACAGGGATTTATTCTGACTGCTGGTTTCAGAGTCGGGAGGGAATTTTTCCCCAGATGAAGATTGGCTAAATCATTTGGGGTTTTTGCCCTCCTCTGGATCAACTTTAACAATTACAGGACTAACAGGTCGAACTTGATGGACGCAAGTCTTTATTCGGCTTTACAAACTATGTTACTATATTGATCAGTAGGGAGACTTCGTGGGGACTCCAACGGCCCTGCACCGTGTGATGGTGGAAGACTGCCCCCCAACCGATGCATGATGTTATACCTGAGGAAGACTCAAAGAAGTCGAAACCGGTTGTATTTTAGTTTGAAATAAAAATTCTTTGAATCCGAATATCAAGTTCCATCATCATCCTTCAGGAGCGCATATTGCTGGGAAAAAATATTTACAAAGACTTCAGACAAAGAATTCTACGTATAGCGATGATATTGCTAGAGACGCGGGCTGAACAGGTAGCGGCGTCAAGGGATGCTGTGAGCAGATATTTCCCTGCGTGGGGGATCTGATCCGCTAGGTCAGCCAGATAGCCTGGGGAAGCCCCCGTGAGGATGCCCTGCCTAAGCTGTTTGGCCCATGCGGAGACTGCTTTTGATACCCAAGTTGAGGCGAAGGAAGGACAAAGGGAGGTGCCAGCAGCCTCGAAGGCTGACTTAGCCAAGGCCTCAACCTGTCTATCCGTAGTGTCCTTGAGGGAAGAACCGTCTGGAAGAGACAGTACAGTCTTAGCCGAGAGACGAGAGACAGGAGGATCCACAGAAGGGGACACCGTCTATCTGCTGACAAGGTCGTGGTTAAAGGGGTATAGCATGTCTAACTGTTTCTTTCCAGTGAAGTGCTTTTCTGGATGCTCCCACGGTTTCTGAATGACACCATCAATTCTGAATGGTTAGAAAAGGTGTGTGCCGGGAGCTTGATTCTCTTGAAGGAAATGGAGTAGTCCTGAGAAGGGCTCTCGTCCTCTTTAACATGAAGAGTCTGATTGACGGCCGATATAAGGCTGTCAACCATGTCCTGGACTCTAGAATATTGTTCCGTGTCGGATCCAGAGTCAGAATCTGATGCCGTGTCTGATCCCGGAGCGAACTCTGGGGAAGAGGTGTGAGATGCAGGGAGCAACTTGGAGTCTGGAGAGCTGGAAGATGAACTTGTGTGAGTCAGTTTCTGAGAACGTGCCCTCGGTCTGCACTTAGGAGGAGGGGGCAGGGGTGCCTGCGAATCGTCCGTTGGAACGTTCGGAGCACTGGTGGCCGTGGATAGCATGGGCAAGCATTCTAGGACCTGCACCAGAGATTGAGATACCTTGGTGAGGTCAGAGACAGACTGGGACATAGCAACAGCCCACTCCGGAGGAGGGAGAGTTACCTCGTCCTGGGCGGCAGGGGGATCTTGGGGTGCCAGCATGGTGGGAGGCTTGCAGGTCGAGCAGAAAGCCGTTGTCAGACCCGTGGACCACTTAGTACTGCAAAGAGCACAGGCGTAGTATGTGACTGTGTGAGACGGACGGAAAGCTCCCTAGGATTGAGCATATGTGCCTAACCAGGAATACTGCAGAGGAGGGAGCCTGTGGACAGGAAAGGGTGTGTGTAGGTGCCAGAGCAGGGCCTACCCGGTCTGGAATGTGCACGGTCTCGTATCCCCCGTCAAAGACTCCGGAGACAGGAGCAGGGCTGCGGTGATGAGGCAGTCTGTAGTGCCGGCGTCCCTGCCCTCTGGTAGGCAGGGACGCTGTTCCCCTCACCGCTCTGCTCCGTGCCCGGCGTCCCTCTCCCGCTCTGCTGGCAGCGCGCGCTCCTTCCCGGCCACTGTGCTTAGGGCGCGCGCGCGCGCCCGCGCCCTCCCTCCCTCTTAAAGGGGCCGCGCGCGCCGTCCTAAGGAGTCCCCGGCCAATGGCCGGAGGACTTTACCGTATATAAGGCACCTCCTCCAAAATGGAGGTGCCCGAGCAATGTTGTTTGCACCTGTGTCTCACCTGTGCTTCAGCCCTCAGGTCCCGTTGCCAGTTACCTGCCAGTTACCTGCCAGATTCCTGCCAGATTACTTGCTACCTGCCTGCTAGTCTGTGGTCCGACGGTCTGCCTTACTAATCCTGTCAGTCTGTCTAAGGACCAGCCTGCCCGCTCACCTGGGAGCGCACATCAGATACCTGCCAGCTTGTCTGAGGTCCGACGGTCTGCCTTACTAATCCTGTCAGTCTGTCTAAGGACCAGCCTGCCCGCTCACCTGGGAGCGCACATCAGATACCTGCCTGCCTGCCTGAGGTCCGACGGTCTGCCTTCCAACTCCTGTCAGTCTGTCTATGGACCCGCTTGCCCGCTCACCTGGGAGCGCACATCTGCTATCTGCCTGCTAGCCTACCTGGAGGCTCCGCCGTCACGTGCTGTGACCACCTGCCTGTCCAGTGACTCCTGCCCGCTCACCTGGGAGCGCTCTTCTGCTACCTGTCTGTTTGCCTACCCGGAGGCTCTGCCGTCACGTGCTGTGACCACCCGCCTGTCCAGAGACTTCTGCCCGCTCACCTGGGAGCGCTCATCTGTCGCCTGTCCGCTGGTCTTCCTGGAGGCTCCGCCGTCACGTGCTGTGACCACCCGTTCATCCAGAGACTCTCGCCTGCTCACCTGGGAGCTCACGTCTATCTTCAGCCGCCACAGGTCGTACCAACCCTATACCTAGAGACTGCCCCGGTCACTTGCCGTGACCTCCAGCCCGTTCACTCAGAGACTGTCCCGTTCACTCAGAGACTGTCCCGTTCACCTGCTGAGACTGTCCCGTTCACCTGCTGAGACTTCCAGCCCGTCTTCCCTGGTCGCCACCCGCTCCCTTACAAGGACCGCCTCCTTGTATAGTAGCTCTGAGGTTCCGCCTCCCAGACCCGTTACAGTTTGCTCGGGCCATGGAACCCGGTGGCACCCAAGCTCCCTCGCTCTCGGACCTGTGTCATGAACTGTCCCGTCAAAGGTCCCAACAGGAGTCCATCCTGGGTCACCTGCGGAATGTCAATACTCGCCTGGACACTCTGACTGCTCCACCAGCAACCTCCGCCAGTGCCATGTCTCGCAATCCGGCAGCTCCGCTGCCCACTAATACCATGGTATCCTACCCTGGACCCCGGCTTTCTGCACCTCCTCGCTTCGGAGGCGACTCCGCTCAGGCTCGGGGCTTCATAAATCAGTGCACCCTGCACTTTGAACTTTTGTCCCACCAGTTTAACTCCGACCGAGCCAAAATTGCATTCATCATGTCCCATCTCACCGGGGAGGCCCTGGCCTGGCAAAATCCTCTATGGGAGAGAGGAGACCCCCTGGTGTCCAACTTGCCTGCTTTTCTCACGGCTTTCCGGAAAGTCTTCGACGAACCCGGACGGAAGACCTCATCCGCATCATCGTTGCTACGCCTCCATCAGGAGAGTCTCACCGTGGGCCAATATGCCATACGGTTCCGTACCCTTGCCTCGGAGCTGGCCTGGGATAACGACGCTCTGGTTTCCGTCTTCTGGGAGGGTCTGTCCGGCCGTATTAAAGATGAACTTGCCGGTCGGGACATTCCTACCACTCTCGATGACTTAATAACTCTTGCCACCCGGATTGACCTACGGTTCCAGGAGCGTGCCAGAGAGGTCACCCGTGAGAGGAGGTTACCACGTCTAGCTCCTACTTTTCAGAAACCCGTCACTCCTTCTGTCTCTAACCAGGTACACCCTCCTGAGCCTATGCAGGTCGACCAGACCAAGATGGTCAAGACCCGTCAGGACTTACGTCGTGCCGAGGGGACCTGCTTCTACTGTGGCAGTAAGGAGCACCGGATCCGTGCCTGCCCGGAGAGATCGGGAAACGCCTGTGTCTAGGTTCGCTCAGAGAGGTCCACTTAGACAAGAATAAATCCTCTCCATCCCTGCTGTTGTCAGTTTCAATCGTCTACGGGGAGAACCGTTATTTCGAACTAGCCCAACTGGACTCTGGAGCAGCCGGGAATCTTATTTCACAGTCCCTGGTAGAGAAATACCGCATCCCCACCAAACCTCTGGCTGTACCCTTGTCTGTTGCTGCCGTGGATGGGGGGCTCTTACCACGCCCCATCCAACTCATCACCGAATCCATTACTCTGCAGGTGGGAATGCTGCATTCTGAAAGTATTTCCTTCCATGTTCTGCCTGGACTCTCTCACGCCCTCTTGCTAGGCCTACCTTGGCTCCAGAAACATGCACCCGTTCTTGACTGGCAGACTGGAGAAGTCCTTCGCTGGGGACAGGGCTGCCATAAGACCTGTCTGGTTCCCGTTCATCCCGTCCGTCCTTCTCCTACCCCAGCTAATCTACCTGGACTTCCGATTCCTTATTGGTCTTATGCTGATGTCTTTAATAAAAAGGAGGCAGAGACACTACCCCCTCATAGACCATACGACTGTCCTATCGACCTGTTACCTGGTACTTCTCCTCCCCGTGGGCGTATTTATCCATTATCCGCTGCTGAGACCCGGTCGATGTCCGAATATATTGAGGAAAATCTGGCCAGGGGATTCATTCGGAAATCTACCTCCCCGGCGGGAGCAGGCTTCTTTTTCGTCAAAAAGAAGGACGGCTCTCTCCGTCCCTGTATAGACTATAGAGGCCTTAACCAGATCACGGTGAAGAATAAGTACCCCCTTCCGCTCATTCCGGAGTTATTTGATCGTCTGAGGGGGGCTAGAATCTTCACCAAACTGGACCTCCGTGGGGCGTACAACCTGGTTCGTATCCGTCAGGGGGATGAATGGAAGACGGCATTCAACACCCGGGACGGCCACTATGAATATCTGGTAATGCCCTTTGGTCTCTGTAACGCTCCTGCCGTCTTTCAAGAGTTGGTCAATGACATCTTCCGGGACCTTCTCTACTCCTGCGTAGTGGTGTACCTGGACGACATCTTGGTCTTCTCTCCGGATCTCCAGACTCACCGGAGGGACGTTCGTCAGGTCCTGCTCAGGCTCAGGCAGAACCATCGCTACGCTAAATATGAGAAGTGCCTCTTTGAGCAGACCTCGCTTCCGTTTCTGGGCTACATTATCTCTCAGACCGGCCTACAAATGGATCCTGAGAAACTGTCTGCCATCGAGAAATGGCCCCGACCAGAGGGGTTGAAGGCTATTCAACGGTTCCTGGGCTTCGCCAACTATTACCGCCTCTTCATCCCGCACTTCTCTTCCCGGACTGCCCCAATTTCCGCACTCACCCGTAAGGGTACTAATCCCAAAGAGTGGCCGCCCGAAGCAGAGGAGGCCTTTCTTTCCCTAAAACAGGCCTTCTCTTCCGCCCCGGTGCTGCATCGCCCGGACGGCAACAAGCAGTTCTTCCTGGAAGTTGACGCCTCCTCCTCTGGAGCCGGAGCGGTACTTACTCAAAAATCATCTTCCGGGAGAATGGTAACTTGTGGCTTCTTCTCCAAACTCTTCTCCTCCTCTGAGCGCAACTATTCCATAGGAGACCGAGAGTTATTGGCCATCAAACTGGCGTTGGAGGAGTGCCGTTACCTACTCGAGGGGGCTCTTCATCCGGTAATAATTTACACTGACCACAAGAACTTGGCTTACCTCCAGCATGCCCAGAGACTTAACCCGCGCCAAGCCCGGTGGTCCTTGTTTTTTGCTCGTTTTGATTTTGTTCTTCATTTTCGCCCGGCTGACAAAAACGTCAAAGCAGACGCCTTGTCCCGATCCTTTCTGGTGTCCGATCTCGAGGAAGAACCTAAACATATCATCGATCCCGCCAGAGTAATGCAGGTGGCTCCCGTGAGTCTAAATCGTCTCCCTCCCGGTAAGACGTTTGTTTCAGTACCTGATCGGGAGAAGATCCTACACTGGGGCCATTCGTCTAAACTAGCTGGCCACGCCGGTCAGAAAAAGACCCTCCAGCTTATTGCCCGGCACTATTGGTGGCCTACCCTGCACAAGGACATAATAGACTTTGTTTCTGCCTGTGTGTCCTGCGCCCGCAACAAAGTCCCGAGACATCTGCCAGCCAGACGCCTCCTTCCGCTTCCTGTACCTGCTGCCCCCTGGCAGCATATAGCAATGGACTTTATAACTGATCTCCCCGTCTCTGCCGGTTGTACGGTCGTTTGGGTAGTCGCTGACCGCTTTTCCAAGATGGCTCACTTTATTCCCCTGCCAGGCCTTCCGTCTGCACCCGAGCTGGCTAAAGACTTTATCCGCCACATCTTCCGTCTTCATGGCCTGCCCCTCCACATCGTGTCGGATCGTGGGGTACAGTTCACCTCACGTTTCTGGAGAGCCACTTGTAAACTACTAGACGTCACCCTGGACTTCTCTTCCGCTTACCACCCACAGTCCAATGGTCAAGTGGAGCGGATCAATCAGAACCTGACCAGTTACCTCCGGCACTTCGTTAATGCCCACCATTCTGACTGGGTGGATCTCCTACCATGGGCCGAGTTCTCTTATAATAATCACGAGAGCGAATCCTCCTCCAAATCCCCGTTTTTTGTAGTCTTTGGTCAGCATCCTCGGATTCCTTTTCCTGTCTCCACCTCTGTGGACAACCCGGCTGCGGAATCTCTCGTTAGCAAATTTTCCTCCATATGGGAAAGTACCCGGTCCGCACTCCTTCTGTCATCCGAGCGTATGAAAAGACACGCTGACAAAAAACGCCTGGATCCTCCACAATTTCGTCCAGGAGATAAAGTCTGGCTCTCATCTAAATATGTTCGACTCAAGATACCTTCTTACAAGTTAGGGCCTCGGTTCATCGGCCCTCTGGAGGTCATCAGTCAGATCAACCCGGTGGCCTATAAATTGAAACTCCCGGCCAACTTACGGATCCCCAACTCCTTCCATGTATCTCTCCTCAAACCCGTGGTGCTTAACTCTTTTTCCAAGTCTACAGGTACGCCTCCTGCTCCGGTTTCTGCTGAGGACGAGTTTGAGGTAGAGAACATTCTTGCCACCAAAAGGGTAAGAGGAAAGACCTTTTTTCTGGTAGATTGGAAGGGGTTTGGTCCTGAGGAGAGAACGTGGGAGCCCCGGGAGAACATCCATGCCCCTCTCATCCTAGCTAAATTTCTATCTGGCCTAAAAAAGGGGGGGCCTAAAGGGGGGGGTACTGTAGTGCCGGCGTCCCTGCCCTCTGCTAGGCAGGGACGCTGTTCCCCTCACCGCTCTGCTCCGTGCCCGGCGTCCCTCTCCCGCTCTGCTTAGGGCGCGCGCTCCTTCCCGGCCACCGTGCTTAGGGCGCGCGCGCGCGCCCTCCCTCCCTCTTAAAGGGGCCGCGCGCGCCGTCCTAAGGAGTCCCCGGCCAATGGCCGGAGGACTTTACCGT
This sequence comes from Phyllobates terribilis, assembly GCF_046119375.1. Taxonomy (NCBI): domain Eukaryota; kingdom Metazoa; phylum Chordata; class Amphibia; order Anura; family Dendrobatidae; genus Phyllobates; species Phyllobates terribilis. The sequence goes on along the minus strand of NW_027362770.1, from coordinate 129,535,284 downwards.
ATATAAGGCACCTCCTCCAAAATGGAGGTGCCCGAGCAATGTTGTTTGCACCTGTGTCTCACCTGTGCTTCAGCCCTCAGGTCCCGTTGCCAGTTACCTGCCAGTTACCTGCCAGATTCCTGCCTGATTACTTGCTACCTGCCTGCTAGTCTGTGGTCCGACGGTCTGCCTTACTAATCCTGTCAGTCTGTCTAAGGACCAGCCTGCCCGCTCACCTGGGAGCGCACATCAGATACCTGCCAGCTTGTCTGAGGTCCGACGGTCTGCCTTACTAATCCTGTCAGTCTGTCTAAGGACCAGCCTGCCCGCTCACCTGGGAGCGCACATCAGATACCTGCCTGCCTGAGGTCCGACGGTCTGCCTTCCAACTCCTGTCAGTCTGTCTATGGACCCGCTTGCCCGCTCACCTGGGAGCGCACATCTGCTATCTGCCTGCTAGCCTACCTGGAGGCTCCGCCGTCACGTGCTGTGACCACCTGCCTGTCCAGTGACTCCTGCCCGCTCACCTGGGAGCGCTCTTCTGCTACCTGTCTGTTTGCCTACCCGGAGGCTCTGCCGTCACGTGCTGTGACCACCCGCCTGTCCAGAGACTTCTGCCCTCTCACCTGGGAGCGCTCATCTGTCGCCTGTCCGCTGGTCTTCCTGGAGGCTCCGCCGTCACTTGCTGTGACCACCCGTTCATCCAGAGACTCTCGTCTGCTCACCTGGGAGCTCACGTCTATCTTCAGCCGCCACAGGTCGTACCAACCCTATACCTAGAGACTGCCCCGGTCACTTGCCGTGACCTCCAGCCCGTTCACTCAGAGACTGTCCCGTTCACTCAGAGACTGTCCCGTTCACCTGCTGAGACTTCCAGCCCGTCTTCCCTGGTCGCCACCCGCTCCCTTACAAGGACCGCCTCCTTGTATAGTAGCTCTGAGGTTCCGCCTCCCAGACCCGTTACACAGTCAGACAGAGTGATGCTGCCGGAGCCAGAACAGAGAGCAGCGTAGAGGGGCGGGGCAGGAGCAGAGACTGCTGCCCTGAGTAACCTAGGGGAGCTGAGGCTCTGATAGGCAGAAGGAATGGGGGCGGGCTTAAGAACCCAGCCGCTGATAGGTCCCAGGGAGAACTGTGGGCGTGGCGGAAGAGTCACCTAGCTCCTCGATCCTGATTGGCCGATTTCTGGAGGGGGCGTATACCCGCCGGTAAGAGGAACGCCCCACCCGAGACGCACCCCGACAGAGAAAGCGCGGGCAGATTTGCCGCGCAAAAAGGAAAAAGAAGGGGGGGGGGGTTGTGGGGGACGCCATGCTGCGGGAGATGCCCTGAAGATACGAGGAGAGGGGAAGTGGCAGGGGAAGCGCTGACGTAAGTGAGCGTCGGTGGAGATGTGATGCCCCCATTAATAATCCACGGGATTTACAGGACCCACTGACAGGCAACTCTGTGCCATATCCAGTGTTCTGAGGGACCTGGGGGGCTGAGGTTGTAAGGCAGCAGGAGTGGGAGGGATTACCTTTGTTAGAGGTCCCGATGCCTCTTCTTCCTCTCCCCTTCTGAGGATGGTCACAGGAGGTCCTCCGTGGATAGGGGGGATCCAGGCTCTTCCTCCTTCCCGCACTGACCGGTACTGGACAGTGCAGGAGACGGTGTCCACCCCAGAATCTGGGGGAAGGTCACTCGCAGAGACCACCGTCTCCCTCCCAGGCCGCTCCGAGGAGGGGGCTGGGGTGGGAAATACGCAAGGACTGGCACCGGGAATCACCCTGAGACACCTGAAGGCGACAGGTGATAGGTCCTGCCCAGCGGGTCCGAGAATGGGCGATGTGGGAAATGCCACACTGCTCTCTCGGTCGCTTGAGAATGGGGATAACAGGGGACGCAGTGTTCCCTGTTAACCCTGAAGAGCTGTATCTGAAAAATAAAGAACAAAGATTAATAAAACACAACAAGGTTGAATCAGTTAGGATCCAGGTCTACCTCTTACAGACACTAAGCTTAAACTGATGAGCTTGGTGCCTGTAGGTGGGTGCATACTGCGGAGGAGAAGCTTTTTCTTTTTTTGCATAGTGTCAACCTCCTAGCGACAGCAGCATACACCCATGGTCCTGTGTCCCCCAATGAAGCGATAAAGAAAAGAACATTATTACAGGAATTTTTTGATGCGGAGTCCTTGGGTGGAAAAAAAACTGCATCAGAAAAGAAGAAACAATTGACAGGCTGCAGATTATAAAACAAGAGCGTATACTATTACTTACCAATTTGATAGTTCGGGAGGGTTCGGTGAGGGAGCGACTTGTTATGGGCATCATAATATACTGGGAGGCAGGGGGTGCAATGCAGGGCTCATCTGTGTCCTGTGTGAGACAAGAAGACAAAGTTCCCCACAAGTTCTCCATTAAGGCTGTGTTCACATCATATATGCGAGAGGCTCAGTTTGGAGCTTCAGTCGAAAGAGTCCAACAATTTTGAGGCGTGATTGCCCCAGATGAAGCTGATTAAAGCGAAACACAAGTTGGGTGGATGAAGTTTTTATGGTTATGATATACATATTTTTACCTACTGTTTAAAAGCAGAATAAAACTGCTTGATCCTACTCCTTGCTCCTTTAAACAATATTGTACAATTGTTCTGTAATCTTCCCTAGGACAGAGGTGATTGTGTTTGCATGAACAGGCAAAGGAGCGCATGTGCTCAGATGCAGATTAACATGGTTATCACTTATGACTGATGTTCATGGAAGGAAGAAACGTCTTAACCCCTTTCGAGCACCCCATTATTATCAAACAGGGAAAGTCAGGGTGGCTGCCGGTGTACAACGGGCAACTAATTTGTCTCCAATTCTAAATAGAAACCACAAAGCAGAGATGTATAGAGATAAACTTGTGAATTAAATGGTTATTCACTATACAAAGGATGGGGGGGGGACTTGTTAATGTCTTGGGAACCATCTGCAATTCCTAGATAGGGTCTTCAAAGGCCTGTTCTGAATGGAGCAGAGGTGCACATACTCTGTCCCCGCTCCATTTGTTGTCAATGGGACTGCCATTGAAATGAGAGAACAGTGTTCAGCTTTCTCTGGCGTTCCCAAAGGCAATGAAGAAGGTGGAAAGCTCTGATTTTGGAATAGCCCCAGAGATCAGCAAGTTATCTCCTAACCATGAGATGACCGATCCAGTTCTCCTAAAAGGTATCTGGGTGTGTTACTCCATGCTTCCATATAAATAAAACCCCAGTTCCCTCCTCTCTTTTTTACAATGACTGTTCCAAAAACTCAACAAAATAGAGATTTATGCGAAGCCATCAATCATAGGCTATTTTCTTAATATGCAACCTACAGGCACATGAGATAAGTGACTGCCCAAGACTTCTGCCACTACCGATCTTGCGGGAAATAAAGAATTACACTTATCCGTTCTATACAATTACCCAAAACCTTATTTTTTATTATACAAATTTCCATACAATCCTGACTTGACAGCAGCCGTGTCGTCTTCTGGATTACCTGGATTGCCATAACGGTGAGGATGGACATCTCTGACTGTGTGAGGGCGATGGCTCCATCGTCCTCGATGACCACATTGGCACCTGGGTAAGTGCTGGTTTCCCCAATCTCTAAAGTGGCGTCATTAAGGATGATTTCTCCTGCTAGTTTCTCAGATAGTTGAGTGTATAAGCCCCCAGGGCCGACTTCCTGAATTGTGCCGCCTGGAGAGAAACTTGCGCCTTCTTCACTTAGACCTTCCACCTCTGCCATTTGCTCAGAGAGGTTAATCTGTCCGGGGTCCAGAGTAAAGACGCTCTGACCGCCATTATGGGATAAAGCAGCTGAAGGAGCCAGGACGGTCGTCTCCCTGGACTGAGCGAGACATAGATCTACATGCTGAGGTTCATCGTCAGGGATCCTTTTGGGTATCAGGATATATTCTGAACGAGGGAGGATTTTCCTAAAGCCTGGGACATCTGATATCATGGTGGACGCGCTGGACTTAATATTCTGGGTAAAAAAAAACAAGTATCACTTGAAGAACTTTTATGTTATTTCTAGTTGGGCGCCATTCACACTGGAGTTCAGAGCCTTCCGCCAATTTGCAGTTTACATATAAAATTAAAAGCAATCTTCAAAACCTGTTCTTTGGGAGCGAATATGAAAACCATAAAATGTAAACTTACACAACAGCATGTGAGCTACTAGTTTAGCCATGTTAAAGGGGTTACTCCCAAAATAGCAAGTTATCTCCCATCCGTAGGAAAGGAGATAGCTTGCCGATGGCTGACGAGGCCTAAACGCTGGGTCTCCAGTAATCTGCAGAGCCCCATCTTGAATGGAGTGAAGGAGCTCCATCCATTGTCTATGAGAATACCAGAGAAAGCAGAGTAAAGCTATTGACTAGTCTCATAGACTATGAACACGCACGTTTGCTCCATTCAAAATGGGGCTTTGCAGAGCCCAGATCAGGAAATCGATGGACATCCCAGTGGTTACAACTAGGGTTGAGCGAGTATGTTCTGTCCGAGTACGCTCGGGCAGAGCTCAGAGTATTTACAGCTGCTCGGTGATGAGGTTGAATCGCTGCCGTGTGCATGATTTGTAACTGTTTGACAGCTTTATTACATGTGAGAAATGTCTATTTCTTACACATTCCTCACATTTAATAAAGCTGTCAAACAGTTGCAAATCATGCCCACGGGAGCGATTCAACCATATCACCAAGCAGCTATAAATACTCGGAGCTTGGCCCGAGCATACTCGGCGAAAGGGTTAATAGAACATACTCGCTCAACACTAGTTACAACCATAGAGACCAGCAAGCTATCCCATATCCTGTGAATAGGGTATAATTTGCAGTTTTGGGAATAACCCTACGGTTTTACAGAGACATCCATGTCACACAGTCTGAGCATGGACAGCAATGCACAGACTGGCTGTGGGTCTACTCACTTGAGCGCGACAGCCTCAGAGAGCTATATGAAGTTGTCACGCTCAGTTCAGGAGACCCACTCAGGTCCATGCGTTGAAATCTGAATGAGCCCTTAAATGGGTTATCCAATGTGTCTTACGTAGACTATTGGAGTACAAAGGTGCTTCTGATTTTGCATGAATGGCGGCCTGCCACGTACAGGCAACTCTCACACATGGCTGGCAGGCACCAAGGACACATGTACAATACCGAATGAGAACGCTCATCTCCCAAAGTGGAAGATAGAGGTACAGAAAGACCCTCCTTGAAATAAACACTAGAATATCCCTTCAATAAACTGTCCTGTAAATTAATGGCCACTCACAGAATCCAGGCCTTCCTTCTCCAACTTTGCTCGCTCCAGGTAATAGCTCTTCTCGGCCACACTGAGAAGTTTCCAGCTCTCGCTTATCTTCTTGTTGATCTCAGATTGGGGCAGGTGAGGCACCTCTTGTTGGACTTTCAGGTAGATGTCATAGTAGTAGAGCAGGTACGCAGACCTACAACATGACCGCTCGTCATCAGTACATTTATAGATCACACTAGTAGGAATTACTGGTTGCTCGGAAGGGTCTACATGAATCTGCCAACTTATGGGACGCAATAGGTAGAGCTTTGGCTCGTTCTGACAAATCGGAACATCTTCTGACTTATCAATATACAGGGTGGGCCATTTATATGGATTCACCTAAATTAAATGGGAATGGTTGGTGATATCAACTTCCTGTTTGTGGCACATTAGTATATGGGAGGGTGAAAACTTTTCCGGATGGGTGGTGACGATGGTGGCCATTTTGAAGTCAGCCATTTTGGATCCAACTTTATTTTTTTCATTGGGAAGACAGTCATGTGACACATCAAACTTATTGAGAATTTCATAAGAAAAACAATGGTGTGCCTGGTTTTAACGTAACTTTATTCTTTCATTAGTCATTTACAAGTTTATGACCACTTATAAAATGTGTTCAAAGTGCTGCCCATTGTGTTGGATTGTCAATGCAGCACAGGCTTCCAGTATCCGTTGTTTCAGATGCTGCACATCTCCTATCTTCACAGCATAGACAATTGCCTTCAGATGACCCCAAAGATAAAAGTCTAAGGGGGTCAGATCGGGAGACCTTGGTGGCCATTCAACTGGCCCACGAAGACCAATCTACTTTCCAGGAAACTCTTCATGTAGGAATGCTCGGACCTGAGACCCATAATGTGGTGGTGCACCATCTTGTTGGAAAAACTCAGGGAACGTGCCATCTTCAGTACATAAAGAGGGCAACACATCACCATGTAGCAATTTCATATATCCAGTGGCATTGAGGTTTCTATTGATGAAGAATGGCCCCACTATATTTGTACCCAATATAACACACCATACCATCAAGATACGAGATGTGCAGCATCTGAAACAACGGATACTGGAAGCCTGTGCTAGCATTTCTTCTGCGCTGTTGCTATCAGTGTGTCAAGAGCGGGAGAAGAGGGTCGCATTGACAATCCAACACAATGGGCAGCACTTTGAACACATTTTATAAGTGGTCATAAACTTGTAAAAAACTCATGAAAGAATAAAGTTATGTTAAAACCAAGCACACCATTGTTTTTCTTATGAAATTCTCAATAAGTCTGGTTTGATGTGTCACATGACCCTCTTCCCATTGAAAATAATAAAGTTGGATCCAAAATGGCTGACTTCAAAATGGCCACCATGGTCACCACCCATCTGGAAAAGTTTTCCCCCTCCCATATACTAATGTGAAGGAAGTTGATATCACCAATAATTCCCATTTAATTTAGGTGTATCCATATAAATGGCCCACCCTGTAGAAAATAGAATTAATTTAAGTAGATTCAAGATCTGAAAGAGTCTGACTGCTGAGACCCCCATTGATCTTGAGAACAGGGTCCTTATGTTCCCCATCTAAATGGATCAGCAGTACACATACTCGACCACTGACCCAATTATTCTCTAGACTGCTAGAAATGGTGGAAGGGCGACACACAGCTTTCTCCGACAGTCACATAGACAAAGAATGGAGTGAAAGTTGATAGGTGAGAACTTCGTGTAAATGGAACATCCCTTTAAGGGGTTGTCTGACACTTGATTATCTAGAAAACCATATTCAAATAATTTATAAAGGAGTCTTAAGCTTAATCACTTCAGGGCCACATTAAAAATAACCTCCTTCAGTGACCCGCCAGTAAATGTGGCGCTGGGGCGGCTATACCGCTGCCGGAGGGGAGTATCCATTGGTTTTATACCATATGGGGTCCTAAATTGATTGAGCAGGTTTTGCCTAGTAACAGACAACCCCTTTAATTAAGGGGAGTATATCATATGTAACTCCCATCAATTAGTAGGAACGGAGAGAAAAAACAAAGAGTGTCTCTCTCTGGAGGACCCAGTGTGTCAATGAATTAGAGGGACAGCCCATTTATTTTATAGGATGCCCTATAATACTTAATTCCACCAGTGGAGGAGCTGCAGGGAAATCAAACACTTGCCTCATTACCATACATTTGGTGATCAGTTTATATTTGTAGGGTCTTTCCAATGGAAAAGCATTGCTTAAAGTAGACAACTCAACCCTCTCACCTTGGTTTCTTCACGGTCTCTCCTTGTTCTGAGCAGCCCTTATATTTCTTCTTCTTCACTGGGGGCTTAGCAGGTACATAGTGTTCCCCCATCTCTTCAGACTCCACTGTTACCTCATTACCATCAAAAGGGTCATCCATTTCTAAAATGAAAAAAGTGGTACTCTAGCTTTAAATTACAATATAGAGAGATGGCCGTGCCAATGATCATTTGATTTAAACTGGCGTGGTAAATTCCAGTCTTAATAAATCTGCCCCATGGTTCTAGATTCAATTATGTCTAAGGGGCTGTCTAGGAAGTTGATGACCTATCCCAATGATAGGCCATCAATACTGATTAATGGGGTTTGATGCCCTTCACATCCCCTGATCAACCGGAGCTGATCCCTCGGCTCTTGGAAGTGCTCAGTGTACAGAGCCGAAGAACCACAGTGCCATATATTGCAAAGTGGCCATTCTCAGGTACTGCAGGTCAGTGCCCATTAATACCTTCCTACAGCGGCCAATTCTCTCGTTTGCACTTTTGTTTTTCTACCTAAACTTCTTCTACTCATAATTTTTTGTTATCTTTGTGTCCACAAAGCCAAATGAGGGTTGTTGTTTTTATGCAGAAAAAGTTGTTGTTTTGAATAACATCATTCCTTATACAATATAATATACTGAAAAGTAAGGCAAAATAATCTGAAGTGGGGTGAAATAAGAAAAAAAAATGCAATTTAACCATTGTTTTTTAGGTCAATTTTTGAGAATTTAGTTGTGCAGTAAAAATGACCCAGTAACAAATTAGTATGGTTTTTTTTTGTATTAAAAGTGGTTGTCCGGCCTTGGGGTACAAGTCTGCAGTCACTCTATGTGACTGCAAGCTTGTGAATCCTCACAGCTTGTCACGGGTGTGTCAGGTGTGACAGACAGTCATTCTAGATCCGGCTGTAGAAGGTCATTGCGCTTGGCTCTGCAAGCACCTTCTTGATCTCTTCATCTCTGTAGTGTAGTGATATCCTTCTCCTTCTAGGACCTAGCAGTGACCTCCACCTTCTGCTGCTAATTGACACACCCTTGCAGGATGAGTCGCAGGTGATAGCTCTATTTTCCTCTGTCCAGGCTTGAAGTACTAGTAGTCGGCTAGTGTCTTCTTGGAGTTCCCTTGGAAGATAGTTGGCGTGATCTCTCTGGTGTCTTCTCAAGCTAAGTGTTTCCCTGGTCTGTTTACCTGTTCTTCTTTAGTTGCAGTTTGGGCTAACTAGTGCTCACCCCGTCCCCTCCCTATCTAGGGCCTATCGCTAGGGGCAGTCAGGGATTAGGTTTCCTGCTCGGCGATAAGTGAGGAACCTATCTAGGGACGTTAGGGAAGCCAAGGTGTTGTCAGATCTGCCTAGGGGTCTCCAGTTCCCCTTTCCCTAGTGTTTGGGCTTCCTCCCCCTCAGCCCGTTGTTGAGAACTTAGTCTTTCCCTCACTTTCTGTGACACAGCTTTAGGGCACCGGTGCCGGGAGTGGCAGGCACATGACAGCAAGAATGGGATATGCATACATGCAGTCATGTGCAGACTAGACGCGCACAGCCTCTCTCAATGCCAATGCACTAAGTGAGGCTGGACACGTCTAGTTGGAATGTGGTCATAAGTATGTAAATCTCATGCTCCCGCAGTGCACGCGCTGTGAGGATTTACAAGTCTGCAGTCACATAGAGTGACGGCAGACTTGTACCTCAAGGCTGGATAACCCATTTAAGTGGTTACAAAAATATGGAGCGGTGTGAGAATTTGTTTTCGTCTGGGGAGCTGACAATTATATTAGAATCATTTTTGGGTACATAAGAAGTTTTGGTCGCTTTTATTTGCATTTTTTGGAGTCGATCAAGTGAAAAACCAGTATTGCAGAATATAGTTAAAATCACAATCTCTTATGAAGCCCAGCCACTGGCTCAGCTTCATCGGAGCAGAAGGATGGAGGCTGCAGGGGTGTTGGCAAACCATCCAAACGACGCCGGCATCGCACCACTTAAATCCTGCTGTCAAGAGTTTCACATTGATACTTAAGTGATTAAATAGTACCAAGTAGAGATAGCTCTGATCTCTGCTATTAGAAGCAAATGCCGGCTGTACAACACAATTGACACCTTCACCAAACGTATGACACTACACATCTTGAAGGGGTTAAAGGGAATCTGTCAGCAGGTTTTGCTGGGCAATCTGAAGACAGCATGAGATAGGGGTTAAAACACAGATTTCAGTCATGCCTCTCTCACCAAGCTCTGTGGTTTTGTTTTGCTTGCAATGATTGTTTTAGCACCAGATTATTATTGCTTGGACTACAGCAGCACGTGCATGCTAGTCCGACACGCCTCCACCTGTGATAAGCAGCTCACTGTCAATGGACTTCGTACACAGACAGCCTGTTGCGGGCGGGGTTAGCTGTGGTGTGGGCAGGGTTTGCTGTGGTGTGGGCAGGGCTAGCTTCCTCAGCTCTGCTGTATTGCTAAACCTAAATACTCTAATTGTGTGAGAACGGCCGCACCCAGTAATCTAAGTGATACATCGTTGGATTCAGCTTCTCTTTGCCTACTTTAGGCTGCTCTCAGATGAGGTAGCAGAAACCTGCTAAGTATTTCTTTAAAGAACGTCCATTGTCTTTAGTCAGTCCGCTTCACATACAGGATACACGTATCTCATACACCTTTGTGCTGCAGGCGGCCACATCTTATTTGGATGATCTAGTGTTTACGTAAGAAGGAAAATAATAAATTTGGTCTCTGATGCGTTTCTACATGAGAGATTATTACCCTCGAGGCACTAAATTAATAATTACTTGCAAACAATATGCAAATACTTGGAAATTAGCATAGTGCAAGGTATATGATGCAGAAGATTATAAGTGTGAATCATCGCTGATCTATCACGTCCCAGGAATCCATTACTTCTTTCCTTTCCAGGAATTGAAATATCAGATTGTTAGATTAAGAACCTTTTAAAAAAAAGGTAATAAACAACCTTGTCCCACAAGTAAAAAAGGTCCTTGTGAGTAATGGCAAGAAGTTTTAACCCCTCTTTCGTCTTTTCCTTCTATTCTTCAAAGAGCCCAAATTTTTATTTTTCTATTTACATAGCTGTAATGGAGCTTGTTTTTTTCTTTCTTTTTGTTGTTTTTGTGGGGTTTTTTTTCTTTGAGGGATTCACATCCAGAAGTGCATCACCACCTGGCAAGGCAAAAATCAGAGAGGTCTGATGCACTCCTGAAGATACAAGGCGATAAAACCCCTTTCAGTAAAGCAGGTCGCCCACTCACACCTGATGGTTATCCCATTGAGTGAAAACACCTGCAATTTCCCTTCTAATCTGCTAATTCTAAGGCTGCGTGCCCACGTTGCGGATTACAAGCGTTTTTGATGCGGATTTTCCGCAGCGTAAAACGCTTGTTAATCCGCACCCCATGGTCCCCAATGAGAATCCGCAAGTTCTATGGCCATGCTGAGGATTTTTCCGCGGCGTTTATGCTGCGTTCAAAAATCCGCAGCATGTTCATTAATTTTGCGTTTCCGTATGCAGAATTGCCTTATTCAATGCATGAAAAAACGCAAGGCAATTCCGCATGTCGAAAACGCGTGAAAAACGCGTGATAAACGCGTGCGGAATTCCGCATGCGTTTTTCCGGGAGAGGACATGCGAAAATGAAGCAGAAATTTTCTGCTTCATTTCCGCAACGTGTGCACATAGCCTAAAGGTTCACATACTTTTGCCACTCACAGGCATGAGATACTGGATAATTTTTCGAGATAAACAATTGACAAAGTCTAATATTTTTGCCTCATTTGATCCTTTTTATCTACTTTTAGCAGTTGTATGAAAATCAGATGTTGTTTTAGGTCAAATTTATGCATGAAATCTGGAAAATTCTGAAGGGTTCACAATTTTTCAAGCACCACTTTACATTTTATTGGCTTAAAATTTTTCAGAAGTTGAACAATGAGGCTTGTGCCACCACTTTCAGAGACCAGTAACTTTATTTCTTTGTTGATAGATCTCTCTGAGGACTAGTTTGTTTTTTTCAGTGAGGAACTGTAGTTTGTATTGGTACAGTTTTGGGGTGCACACAACTTTTTGGGATCATTTTCATTCCTTTTTTTTTTTTCAGGAGGCAAGGTCACTGAAAAAACGTAAGTCTGTCTTCTGCAAAGTGGATCCCAAAAACGCAGGCATACAACATAAAAGCATATGGTACTCGTCCATCCCAGCTCCGGCTCTCCGCTGCTGCTCTGGTCTCTTGTTTGTCATATCGACATCGCGTATCACCGCTGCCGTCATTTATTCAACACAGCGGCTTTGCCGATGTTAATGGGAGGAGTCGCCGAGTTCAGGGATTGGCTGCATAGGTGATGAAAGCTCTCAAAGTGACGTCACAGCTGCAGCCAAACAACAGAGACTGGAGCAGCAGCGGAGCAGGTCTAGGCGAGTACCATCTGGCTTATTTTACAAAATCTACTAGAATTTGGGTTTTATTTTAAGATCGAGGAAAACCCTATTTAATAACAGTATATAGTCGGCGCAGCCTCGCTCAATACAAGATGAGTTCTGGCTATTAAATGGGTTCTGCCAGGGAGTATCGCATACGTGACCGCCATTCTAGACACCGGTGAATCCTCGCACAGCACAGTGCGTGTGCTGGGAGGATTCACAAGTCTGCAGTCACCCAGAGTGACTGCAGACTTGTCATTCTAGACCAGACAATCCCTTTAAGCCTCATACAGATGTCTACGGTTCATGTATAGAGCTAGTACTCAAATTTTCACATGGCAATTTTTTCCTTGGACTGATTGATAGTCCACAAAAAAAGAAATAGACATGTCTGGTTTTTATCTAATTTGCGGTTCAAATTAGACTCCACACTGATGGAAGGAATGGACTAAATATGGGTGAAATTTGGATTCTGCACACTGACGAAAAACGGCCCAATTTTATCCTCAAGGATAGGAAAATCCAGCATCAACAGAGAACACCACTTTACTGTCTTAGGCTATGTTTACACATTGCGGGTTTTTTTCAGCTTTTTGTTTTCTGCAGCAAAACCTGATCTCTTGCCAGGAAGGTTTGTTCAGGATTTTGCTTGTTTTTTGCTGCGTTTTTTTTCACTGTCCTTTTTTATCTTATGCATGTACATAAAGATCAGTGAAAAAAAAAATCTCATTCTATATCAGGTTTTGGCACAATAAAAAAACGAGGAAAAAAACTGACTCCTGCGTTTTTTTCACCACCCATTACTTCCAATGGGTGAAAAACGCTGAAAGAAGGGACATGCTCGATTCTGCAAAAAAAAAAAACACAAAATACTGATGAAACAAAAACCAAGATGTGTGCATGAGATTTCTGGAATCTCAGACTTTGCTGGTACTGTAAGACGCAGCAAAATAATTGCATAAAAAAAAAGTTGAGAAAAAAACACAATGTGTGAACGCGTTTCAGGCTCATTCAGCCCTTAGTTCATGGTGTAAAGTGACAAAGAGAAAACATGTAACTTAAATACTATTAACACCCTGTTAAATCAACTTATATACCTGTGGGAATGATACACCATAAAGAAGCAGTTGTATATCTATATATCCCAGAAAATATTGGGTATAAATACATAACAGTAACCCCTTCGTGACCTTGCGATTTTTCATGCTTTCGTTTTTTCCTCCTTCCCTTCTTCCAAAACCCATAACTTTTTTTTTTTTCCCCCATCAATGTGAGGGATTTTTTTTTTTTCCGGGACGAGTTGTACTTTTGAATCACGTGATTGATTTTTACTACATATTGTACTGGAGAACGGGGAAAAAAAAAAAATCCAAGTGTGGTGAAATTGCAAAAAAAAAAAAAGAAGAACAATTCCACAATTTTTTTTTATTTTTTATTTTTTTTATTTACCATGTTCACTATATGGTAAAACCGATCTGGTAATATGATTCTCCAGGTCAGTACGAGTACGCAGATACCAAACATGTATAGTTTGTTTTTTTTTAAGTGGCGAAACATTTTTTTTTTTTTAATTTAGTAATGAAAAAATATATTTGCTTATGTCGCCATTTTCCGAGACCCATAACGTCTCTATTTTTCAGAGGAGGGCTGATTATTTGTACAATGAGCTGATGTTTTTATTGATACCACATTGCTTTAGATATCATGTTTTCATCACCTCTTATTGCATTTTATTGCAATGTTGCGGTGGCCCAAAAAAAGTAATTCTGGCGTTTTGACCTTTTTTTTTCTCGTTACGCCGTTTACCGATTGGATTAGTTTATTTTATATTTGGACAGATCGGACATTTACTAAAGCAGCGGTACCAAATATGAGTATTTGTTATTTTATTTTCAATGGGACAAAAGTTGGGTAACCGCTGCAAATGTTAGGACTTCACTGGTGTACGTTTTCCCAGTGATCCAGAGCAGACGCTCCAGCTGCCCCGCCGGTCTGCAGTGAAAACCTCATGCTACTGACGCAGTGGTCACGTGATCTAGCGCCACTGTTAAGTGATCAGTCTCATTATAACAGTAGTGCGGCATGAGTCTGCTCGATTAGCTGCAGTGGTCACGTGATATATTGCCACTGGTCAGTGATCGGTCTCATTATACCAGTAGTGCGGCACGAGTCTGCCTAATTAGCTGCAGCAGTCACGAGATGTACTGCCGCTGTTCAGTGACCACTCTCAATATACCAGTAGTACGGCACAATTCTGCCTGATTAGCTGCAGCAGTCACATGATCTAGTGCAGGGGTCTCAAACATGCAGCCCCCGAGGCTCCAGTGTATGGCCCTCAGGCCCCTAAGACGATCGCGGACCGGTTCAGGGGGCAGCTGATGTCTGCATTCCTTTTCAACTGAATGTATTGCAGCACAGAGACCGGCTCTCTGCACCGCGATACCAGTACCGGCCAATCAGAGACCTGCTCTCTGCACCGCGATACCAGTACCAGCCAATCAGAGACCAGTTCTCTGCACCGCGATACCAGTACCAGCCATCGGCCAATCAGAGACAGGCTCTCTGCACCGCGATACCAGTACCAGCCATCGGCCAATCAGAGACAGGCTCTCTGCACCGCGATACCAGTACCAGCCATCGGCCAATCAGAGACAGGCTCTCTGCACCGCGATACCAGTACCAGCCACAGGCCAATCAGAGACCTGCTCTCTGCACCGCGACAAAAAAAAAAAGGAAAATATTTATTTCACAAGTATGAAAAAAATAATGGAAAAATATAAAAGTAAAAAAAGACCTGTACCATAATCCATACATGATAAACACCATTAAAAAGAATAAAAAAACATACAAAAAATAAAAAATATCAAAAAAGTCATACAGAAAAATAATAGTATTACTGATCTCCCACAAAGAACGCGGCCCTTCAAACTAACATTTTTTTTTAATGTGCGGCCCATTTACCCAACTGAGTTTGAGACCCCTGATCTAGCGGCATCGTTAGAGACCGGTCTCATTATACCAGTAGTTTGGCACGAGGATGTCTAATTAGCTGCAGTGGTCACATGATGTATTGCCACTGGTCAGTGATCGGTTTTATTATACCACTAGTACAGCACGAATCCTCCTGATTAGCTGCAGCGGTCACGTTATGTACTGCCACCGTTATGTGACCACTCTCAATATACCAGTAGTACGGCACGAATCCGCCTGATTAGCTGCAGCGGTCACGTGATGTACTGTCACCATTCAGTGATCAATCTCAATATACCAGTAATATGGAACAAGTCTGCCTGACTAGTTGCAGCGGTCATGTGATGTACTGCCACTGTTTGGTAATCACTCTCAATATACCAGTAGTATGGCACAAGGCTGCCTGATTAGCTGCAGTCGTCACGTGATCGGTCTCATATCATGAGTACATCAAGAGCCCGCCTGATTGGCTGCAGCGGTCAATAGTGCACAAAGTCCGGAATAAATACATTTCTGCGCTGGATATAAGATTTATTTTATGAAACATTTTATAGACTGGAGAAGCCTCGGCCATGTTTTACCATAAAGTGTCAGCTTGGTGCAAACATCCATCTAGGAATCTGTGGGTGACAAAGAAGTCGCTGCACAATGTGTCTGCACAGGGGCCAATGTAATAATGGAGACTCCCCGTGTGTGACACAGTGCGGGGTCTGTCAAGGGGAGACAGCTACACAGACACGAGTGCAGGTGTGTCTCCCCTCTAAGCCCCGCACCGCTGCGCTCCATCATGCGTCCCATGTCCCCGGCTCTCCCCTCCCCCTCCGCCTATTCATGTGTCTTCATACTGACTCGGGCTCTCCCCGACGGCCAATGAGCGCTCGCCTTATTAACTCCCCACCGGACTTCACCTCCCGCCGCCCCCGAGAGCCCATATAGCCGCCATTAGAGCCCCTTGTAGCCCCCAGCCGCCCCTTGTAGCCCCCGCCCTGCTCGCAGTTACTTACCTGTGTGCTTAGAACAAGCGCTGATGTTTAAGGGCTTAACTGCTCCTCCATGCCCTCTCCAAGATGGCGGCCGGGTTGCTAGGGCGGAGCAACCAATGGGAGCGTAGAATGATAGACGGTAGGCCAATCAGCTGCGGCCTTTTAGCCACGTGTGTCCTGAGGTAGTGGATGGCGAAACGAGATTAGCGTTCATTGATCGCTCGGCCAGAGCCGCAGCACATAGTCCTGCCGAGGTGTAATCGGCCACAGCACAGATTGTGTCAGACCTCATACGACCAATGTCGCACATTGCAAGACTAGTAAAAAAAAATGCTCATTTCTAGTTTATAAGACAATTTTTTACAATTTTGGTATTTTTTTCCGTCACCTCTTTTCTGTCAGAAGAAGCCGTATTTTATTTTGAGGCATATTTTTCACAAAGCGGGATTTTTATTTTTAGCACAAGTGTTTTTAATGGCCCCATTCTGGGGGACATGTAATGTGGTGACGGCATCTTGTTTTATGGGGGGGGGGGATGGGAAAAAAATACCAGGAATCCTGCAATTGTATTTATTAGAGTATTGACTAGAAATGAGTGAGTGCATGTGCAGGAGCCAGGGCTAGTGGCCACTTCAGTAGTCCATGGCCACCAGACGGGAGCCCTGTCCGCCACCTCCTTACTGCAGGAATCCCTGGCGCCTCTTCTGATTAGTAGGTGCAGTGCGACACGCAGGGTCTGACGAGGGATTCCAGCAGATAAGGGGGCGACTCGCTGGGCTCCCGACGGGTGGCCACGGACCACTGACGTCCGCTAGGAGCGAATATATTTGCTCCTCTCTAGTAGTCACCGTGCAGTATAAATGACACTCAATAGCTCATGTAGACGTCTGGATCTCAACGCACGCACGTCAGGGGGTCTCCCCTCCCGACTTCGGCCTGAGAGGAATATACACTGATCAAAAAAATAAAGGGAACACTCAAATAACACATCCTAGATCTGAATGAATGAAATATTCTCATTGAATACTTAGTATTGTGGTTGGCCTCCACGTGCCTGTATGACCTCCCTACAACGCCTGGGCATGCTCCTGATGAGGTTGCGGATGGTCTCCTGTGGGATCTCCTCCTAGACCTGGACTAAAGCATCCGCCAACTCCTGGACAGTCTGTGGTGCAACGTGACGTTGGTGGATGGAGCGAGACATGATGTCCCAGATGTGCTCAACCGGATTCAGGTCTGGGGAACGGGCGGGCCAGTCCATAGCTTCAATGCCTTCATCTTGCAGGAACTGCTGACACATTCCAGCCACATGAGGTCTGGCATTGTCCTGCATTAGGAGGAACCCAGGGCCAACCGCACCAGCATATGGTCTCACAAGGGGTCTGAGGATCTCATCTTGGTACCTAATGGCAGTCAGGCTTCCTCTGGCGAGCACATGGAGGGCTGTGCGGCCCTCCAAAGAAATGCCACCCCACACCATTACTGACCCACTGCCAAACCAGTCATGCTGAAGGATGTTGCAGGCAGCAGATCGCTCTCCACGGCGTCTCCAGACTCTGTCACGTCTGTCACATGTGCTCAGTGTGAACCTGCTTTCATCTGTGAAGAGCACAGGGCGCCTGTGGCGACTTTGCCAATCCTGGTGTTCTGTGGCAAATGCCAAGCGTCCTGCACGGTGTTGGGCTGTGAGCACAAACCCCATCTGTGGAGGTCGGGCCCTCATACCACCCTCATGGAGTCAGTTTCTAACCGTTTGTTTGTTCCGAACACATGTGTGGCGCCCCTGAGGGTTCAGTCGCCGCAGGGGTACTGCACCTCAGATTGAGGTGTGGTATCTCCTCTTCCGGGTAAGGATGGAGCATCTCTCAGGACATCACCATTCAACACTACACCACTCCTGTCCTGAAGGGGGCCTAAATGCACCAGGGTGCTGCCCCTGCCCGGGATAGAGGAGATGGGGGGAACCAAAGATAGGGGGAACCATGTAGTGGATGAGGGTGGAGGACACACTTTTAAGAAACAGTTATTGTTTCATATTTAATCTACGGCCATCTTAAGTTCAAGGTCTTTGATTGTGATCTTCGTCATTGATTGTGGCCTAAGGCTATGTGCCCACGATGCAGAAATGCTCAGGATTTTTTCCTGAGCGTTTCTGCATCTCCCTGGCAGAAAAAAACGCATGCGGATTGTACATGCAGATTGTACATGCGGATTGTACATGCGTTTTCCTGCCAGGGACATGCGGAAATGGAGCGTTATTCACTGACATTTCCGCATGTGGATTGACAAGCGCTTTCCAAGCGATTAGCATCACTTGGAAAGTGCTTGTGACAACTAGGTCACACTATATAAATCCATGCAAACAGCATGGATTTATATAGTGTGACCCGAGAGAGTGGTAAAAATAAAAAAATAAATATATACTTACCCTCCGATGGCCCGCGCTGGCTTGTTTCGCTCGGTCCCGGCTGACGGCAGCAGTGAATTGAAAGACCTGCCGACATCAGCGTCGCGTGACCCGTCACATGACTCTGACGTCAGTGCAGGTCCTTCAATCCACTGCAAAGTGCCGGGAAGCAAGGAGGAGCGCAGTGCAGGCCGACAGAAGGTAAGTATATATTTATTTTTTATTTTATTCTTTTTTTACAGATTTTTTAATGGTACCTTGGTGTGGATGAGACTCTCCTGTCATCTACACCCGGGTACCATCCGCACATTAGAACGCTTGGATTACGCATCTACATATATAGTGATGCGTAATCCATGCGGTCTAATGCAAGTCAATGGTGGCGAAGACGCAGCACTTCCGCAAAATAATTGGTAGTGCTGCGTTTTTTTCCGCAATGATAATGCGCAGCGGAAATTTCCGCAGCATGTGCACAGCACATGCGGATTATCATTGGGGAACATTGCTGCCCTTCTACCATGCATTTTTAATGCGTTTTTAATGCGTTTCTGCAGCTGCAAAAACGCTGCAGAAACGCATTAAAAACACATCGTGGGCACACAGCCTAAGTCTATATTCACACATCATGTTTTTTTTCAGCGTTTTTTTAATGCATTTTTTATGCAATTTTTCAGCTGCGTTTTGCAGTACCAGCAAAGTCTATGAGATTCCAGAAATCTCATGCACACAGCTAGTTTTGTTTTTTTTTGTTCAGTATTTTGTGCTTTGCATGGTTTTTTTGCAGAATAGAGCAAGGTACTTCTTTCGGCGTTTTTTCACCCATTGGAAGTAATGGGTGGTGAAAAAAACGCAGGTGTCAAGTTTTCAGCATTTTTTGTACCTAAACCAGAATGAGATTTTTTTTTTTCCACTGAACTTTATGTACATGCATAACAGAGACAAAACGCTGAAAAAAAAAGCACCAAAAAAAGCAAGAAAACAGCAACAAAAATCCCAAACAAGCTCCTGGCAAGAGATCAGGTTTTGCTGCAGAAAATGAACACTGAAAAAAACATGATGTGTGAACATAGCCTTAGGCCACGGCCCCACTATCAGTATTTGATCAGTATTAGGTCAGTATTTTTTCTCAGGCGTGAGAGCCAAAACCAGGTGAGGAACAATCAGAGAAAAGGTATAATAGAAACAAGTCACCAATTCTGCATTTATCAGCCACTCTTGGTTTTGGCTCCCACTCCTGTGAAAAAATACTGACCGAATACTGACCAAATACTGATAGTGGAGCCGCGGCCTAGGTGTCACAGACATCTGCACGAACCCTTAGGCCTCATTCAGATGTCCGATTTTTGCTTATGAGTGCTCCCTGTGATTATCACTGACGGCTCTCGTACCTATGATATTCTATGGGACCATTCACATATCTGTGATTATCACTGACTGCTCTCGTACCTATGATAGTCTATGGGACCATTCACATATCTGTGATTATCACTGACGGCTCTCGTACCTATGATAGACTATGGGACCATTCACATATCTGTGATTATCACTGTCGGCTCTTGTACCTATGATATTCTATGGGACCATTCACATATCTGTGATTATCACTGACTGCTCTCGTACCTATGATAGTCTATGGGACCATTCACATATCTGTGATTATCACTGACGGCTCTCGTACCTATGATAGACTATGGGACCATTCACATATCTGTGATTATCACTGTCGGCTCTTGTACCTATGATATTCTATGGGACCATTCACATATCTGTGATTATCACTGACGGCTCTCGTACCTATGATAGTCTATGGGACCATTCACATATCTGTGATTATCACTGACGGCTCTCGTACCTATGATAGTCTATGGGACCATTCACATATTTGTGATTATCAATGTCTTCTCTCCTACCTGTGATAGTCTATGGGACCATTCACATATCTGTGATCACTGACGGCTCTTGTACCTATGATAGTCTATGGGACCATTCACATATCTGTGATTATCACTGACGGCTCTTGTACCTATGATAGTGACTCGCCCCCTGGGCCGTGGGGCACTCGGATCCGGGCAATAGGGGAACGATGGGGGTAGTAGTGGCAACCCGGTTCCGTGGCTCAGGCTGGTCAGACCAATGGTAGTCTGCTATGTGCTGTTGATAATGTCCGACTACGCCACCCGTGGATTGCGGTTATTATGAACCGCCGCTGCAAGGTAATCCCCTGAGGCTGATGGTGGGTGCAGCTGAGATTGGATAACTCCCCACGGGAAGAGTGTAGCCCCAGGGCAGTGCAATGGATGGTGGAGGTGATGGTGCAGGGAGTCCCAGTACCGGTAGTGCTGGAGGAGCAAGAAAGTACACAGACAACGTACTGCAGTCCAATGTCTTTTACTCACAGTTCATGTGCTCCGGGTCACTTCGGCACCAGTAGTGACCACCCAAGCCGTGCGGTGTCCACCAGGTGAGGGGCTCGGTCAACCCCCAGGCAGTTCAGGAGCATGGCCCAGGACCCCCTTTTATCCTTTCTCTGGCCTGCCTCACCAGTGACCCACTTTTGTCCAGCTGCCGCGAACTTGTGCGGGTAAACGTGGATCCCGTTCCCCACTGTTCTATATGGTGCCTTCCTAGCAGGTTTGATGAGGTGTCGCACCAATAAATGATCACGACCTCCGGTCTTTGGCTGAGGGTTGTTTCTCCTCCACCAACTTGGGATCCGGTACCCTTAATCTGCCTGACCCTTCAACCTGTATTCTCATGGGTTCTTAGGGTCCCTTCCACCTTCTTGTTTCTGAGCCTTTCCACACTTTGGATACTTCTCTTTCTGTTTCTGTTCCTTGCTGTTCCTTTCTGTTCCTTTCTTCTACTCCGGCCTTCGCTCTAGGCCTGTCTCATGGAGCTGGGCCGAGGCTGAGCCACAGCTCCCTGTCACATCTCCACTCTGCTTCTTCTCTGACTGAACTGACTTCTTCTACTCGTCTCTGCACACAGAACTAAGATGGTGCCCACCTTATATACCCTTCCCTAGTGTGTGAGCTCAGGTGACCAGCAACCAATGAGCTCCTTCCTATGCTCAGAAACCAACCCCTATCTGCTCCTACACCACTGGGTATTCCTCCCCCCTCCCCACTCCAGCCAGGGACATGGTCTGTCGTGCCTGCATTTCTGTCTAATGGGAGCACCGTTGAACTGTCCCTCGGAAATGGGGTGAGTGTGCTGTATGCAGCTAACTGAGCCCTGGTCCACACTCCATCCTTACCCGGGAGTGGAATATCACACCTCTGGCAGAGGTGCAATACCCCAGTAGCGGCCGAGCCCTCGGGGCGCTACATTCCCCCCTGGTAAACCACAGTACGTCCTCGGGCTGGAACAGAGCAAAAACAATTAAATACAGGACATGCAAACTTTTTCAAAACTTTTCACATTAGGAAACAGGCAACACGGTTCAGTTCCCTTTATGGGAAACACTTTTCTTCACTTGTTACACTATTATAAATCACGTACTAATACTTCTGGAACTCTTTTGACATATAAACATTATAGAAAACAGTCACAGTGCTATTTAGCAGCATATAAAACTCTCTTTACATAAAATATTTTTAAGCAAAACACATTCTTGGATCCTGGCCATGGTGCAACTTGCGACCAGGTGTGCATTCTTCTTCTAAGTGCTGCAACTTTGGCAAACTTTTAGACGTGAGGGACTCTCTGTCCCGAGGTAGACGTTGCAGTCTTGTTATAAAACCAGTAGGGGGCGCTTTAGGAAGAGCAACTATTTACAGGGGATTGGCCGTTCCCAGTCCTCGGCCGGTTGGAAAGGGGAATGGCTGTTCTCAGTCCTCAGCCAGGTTAGGGATGTAGGGGGAGGGTAACGTTCACACAGTCAACAGTTTCACAACATTCCTCTTTAACAGTTCTTGTACCCTGACGGGTAACTATATATACAGGTACTTTGCTACTTACTAGTAGCGGTGTCCTCCAGATGCTCCTTCTTCCTCCTCATACTGTTCTTCAGACCCGTCCGGGTCCTCTTGGCTTCCCTCATAGCCATAGTGCTGCAGCTCCTCCTCTGTAAGCCGATGGCCATGGAGGGCGTATGGTCCTTTTGCGCCCTCGTGTCGGGTGAAGGTGACCACGTCACCAGGGTAGAGGTCACGTCCACGGTGTCCCTCCGGTAGGTGGCTTTCAACGTCTCTGCGGGTCACAAAGACTTCGCCTGCCGTTTCCGGGCCCCTGATGAAACCCCAGCCGTTTTCCATGTGGAATTTAATTATGGTCCCGGTGATTCAGGGACCGCGGGCGGCCCGGGGGTCCTGACGGGCTTTGCGCTTTTGCTCAGCGCTTCGAGCCTGGAGCCGCTCCTCCCTGACGCGCCTCTCCCGCCGTTCCTGTTCGAAGGTCG
Organism: Phyllobates terribilis; assembly: GCF_046119375.1. Lineage (NCBI taxonomy): Eukaryota > Metazoa > Chordata > Amphibia > Anura > Dendrobatidae > Phyllobates > Phyllobates terribilis. The sequence goes on along the minus strand of NW_027362770.1, from coordinate 129,512,544 downwards.
CCAGTTGCTGCTGACAAGCCTCCAGACGACAGACCGCGTCCGCCCGGGTCTCCTGAGTGAACCCCATCAAGCTCTCGCCGGCGGGGTCCCACTCAAATTGGGCATCTTCTAATGGGAGCGGGGTGACCTCTACTGGCTCCGGAGCTGGTATCAGAGGCTCGCGCGGGGGCTGGGTTTTCCATGGCTGACTGCTGGTCAGTTCAGCCGGCCACTCCAGCGGCAGTCCATCCGGGCCAGTATGATGAACAAATAGGTCCACGCCCAGCGGTGGTATAGTGGGGGGACCCGGTTTGGGAGCAGCGCCCAGGGGCACTCGGCCTTGCGACCAGGCCGGGGGTCTTCTGGTCACGTCTGGTGGCGGCCCAGTCCGGGTAGCGGCGCCCGGGTTAACCAGGCCTTGTGACCGGGCCAATGACGCTTCCTTCTCTACGGCGCCCGGGGTCAAGGGGCGTGGCGTTGGGCGGGGCGCGGCCGCGGCGCTCGCCGCTTGAAGCCCAGGTGGGAGCAGTGGCAGCGCGGCAACGGGTGCGGTGAGTGGGGCTTTGGGTTCTGCGACGGGATGCTGGGGCAGACTTGCAGCTGCTGGGCCTGGGGTGGTTACGTCCCCTGTACCTGCCTCAGTCCTCACGGCTCCCTCCGCGGCGGCGTCTCCGGCCCTCACTCCTCCTGCGCCGTCCTCAGAGGCAGGCAGACTCCGGGGTGCGGTTGAGGCCTGTCGCTGGTGGATTCCAGCCTGCCGGGCCAGTTCCTCCCTCCACTCGATGAGCGCACCCCGCTGTGCTCGGACCATCCTCCGCTCCAGGTCCTCCAGTGCCGCTTGCGCACGCTCCGGGTCTCTAGGGAGCTGCGCTAGGATCTCTGCCAGGTTGCAGGGTGGTTCAGCCTGCAGCAGGCTCCGGGCCAACAGGTTGGTGCTGTGGAATGCGTCCATTCCCGGGTGCGGTCTGTCTAGACTGATCCAGACCGCGCCCTGCCCCACAGTTTTCTTCTCTTCCCACCCCCATTGGGGGTGGTCCCGGGGCAACTTGGTAGCAATCACTTTCAGGGGCAGTCCCCCCACCTTGATGGACATCTCCACAGCCGCACTCATGGCTGTTGGGGGTGGGCTCCTTCTTTGGCGCCATTCTGGGACCCGGCCCACGATGGGAGGTGGCCTCCACTGGTCTTTTGGCGCGCACATTATGGTGCTCGTTCTTCTGGGGCGGGCGCCATTTTCAAAAAAAAAAAAAGTGTGTCTGTGACAGTTCAGACACAAATATATCTGTTGAAAATAGTCTGGTGTAGGCCAGAGAAACAGAAGTGTGGTTTTGCAGTTCCACGGTTCAAACCTCTGTATTATCCACTTTTGGGCCATTTGTATCTAAAAAAAAACAGTTTGAGTGTGTCGCTCACTGTTCAGCTGCAAATATATATATTTAAAAAAGTCTGGTATACACCAGTAAATTATAACTGTGGTTTTGCCGTTCCACGGTAAAAATTCTCTATTATCCAGCTTTTGTTATTTTTTCCGTAAAGAAAAACAGTAATAGTTTCTCCCTGATTGTTCAGATTGTTTAAAAGAGTCAGGTGTAGGCCAGAGAAATAGAACTGTGGTTTTCCTCTTCCACGGTTCTAATCTACTTTTTATTACCCTTTTTCCATTGATAGTGCGAGTGTAAGCTATTTTACTTCCTTTACAATGGGCAAGGCGCGTGGCAAGGGACGTGGAACTGGACATTCTGGCGATGGTGCGTGCAGAGGATGGGGCCGTGGCCAAGGTGAAAATGTGCCACAACCAACAGCCACATCTTCTCGCTCCCACTTCTTGACCGAATTACTAGGGAAGCACAGAACAACACCAGTATTGCGAACTGATCAGTGTGAACAGGTTATTAATTGGATAGCAGATAATACTTCCAGTTACCTGGGCACCACCACCCCCGGTCTGTCTTCCACATGGTCAAATCTTAGTAGCCGTGAGCCTCGACCGCATACTCCTCCTCACCCTGATGCTCCTTCCTCCCACCATGCCGAGTGTCGTCAGACAGCAACTGATCCCACACTTGGACACTCTGAAGAGCTGTTCACTGGTCCATTTCCAGATTTGTGCCCCTCGCCTGCTCCACTTGAAGTGGTGGAAGAGGAGATCCCAGAAGAAGTCGACGCTGGCAATTTGTCACAAGAGGTGGACGATGACGAGACACAATTGCCAGGAAGTGAGAAGGAGGATCGTGGTGCACAAGTGGAAGAGGAGGAGGTGGTGGATGATCTAGTAACTGACACAACGTGGCAGGAGGACATGCAGAGCGAGGCCAGCAGCACACAGGGTGAGGGAGGCAGAGTACCCCAACAGGCAGGAAGAAGAAATGTGGTGGCCGAACACAGAAGGCAGGCAACAGTTCCCGGTAACACCAACACGAGGGACGTTGCCAGTACAACCTGTAGGTCTTCCAGAGTCTGGAATTTTTTTAAAGACTCTGCTGATAACCCCAAAAAGGCCATTTGTACCACCTGCCATGCCAGCATCAGCAGGTGTGACAAAACTACCAGCCTGACCACCACCAGCATGATCAGGCACATGGCAGCAAAGCACCCGACTTTGTGGGCCGAACCCCAGGGTCCACGACCAGTGTCAGCGGGTGTCACCACTGCTTCTTCCGCTGTTGTGCGTGCAATAGGACCCCCTGTTGTGTGTGCAAGGCAATCCCCTGTCCATACTGCATGCAAAGATGCCCCCTCCTCTCAGTCTTCACTTGTTATGGCAGTTTCTCAAGAAACAGCATCAACGTCCACGTCCACGTACCACCGCAGCGTTTAATTGTCCATATCCCAGACCTTTGAACGAAAGCGGAAATTCGCAGCTAACGCCCCACAGGCCACAGTCCTAAATTCGCACATTTCACGACTGCTTGCGTTGGAAATGCTGCCTTTTAGGCTGGTGGAGACGGAATCCTTCTGCAACCTTATGGCGGTGGCCGTCCCTCGGTACTCGGTCCCCAGCCGACACTATTTTGCCCGGTGTGCCACCCCCGCACTACACAAGCACGTGTCCCAAAACATCTGCCGTGCCCTCAACAACGCAGTTACTGGGAGAGTCCACCTGACAACGGACACGTGGACAAGTGCTTGTGGCCAGGGACGGTACATCTCCCTCATGGCACACTGGGTAAACATAGTGGAAGCCGGGACCCAGTCGGACCTTGGGACGGAACACATCCTCCCCACACCGAGGATTGCGGGCCCTATGTCAGTCAGAGTTGCCCCCACAGTGTACAGCTCCTGCGCATCATCCTGCTCCTCCACCTCATATTCAGCCTCCATCTCAGATATCACCACATCAGTTACAAGCTGGAAGCACTGCAGTACTGCCTCCGCCAAGCGGCAGCAGGATGTGCTGAAACTCATAAGCTTAGGTGAGAAACCTCACACTGCTTGTGAGTTGTGGACAGCTGTGAAAGAGCTGGCAGATCTGTGGCTGAGACCGCTGAAACTACATCCAGGCATGGTCGTGTGTGACAATGGCCGTAACCTGGCTGCGGCTCTGAGGCGAGGCGAGATCACACACCTGGGTCATGTGCTTAACCTCGTGGTTCTGCGGTTTCTTAAATCGTACCCCGAGTTGCCAGATCTGCTCATCAAAGTACGCCGCCTGTCAGCTCATTTTCGCAAGTCGGCTACAGCTTCCGCTGCCCTTGCTGTGTTGCAGCGTTTGCAGCTTCCGTCACACCGACTGGTGTGTGATCTCCCCACACGTTGGAACTCTACCTTCCACATGTTGCAAAGGATTTGTGAGCAGAAGAAAGCAGTTGTGGAGTACCAGCTGCAACAAGGCCGTTGATATTCAGGTCATACTCCACACATAAGACCTCAGGAGTGGACCTGGATGTCTGACATATGTACCATCTTGACAAACTTTGAGGAGTCCACCAAGATGGTGAGTGGCGATGACAACATCATTAGCGTCAGCATTCCACTTGTCTGTCTTTTGCAACACTCTCTGCAGAGAATTAAAGAGGAGGCATTGCAGCCAGAGTATGATGAGATGGATCAAGAAGCCGTAGCGGTCGATTACACACAGCCCAGCCTCATCTCATCCCAACGTGCATTGGGGGACAATGAGAGAGAGGAGGAGGAGGAGGAGGAAGAACAGGAGCTTGTATCATGCGCTGTAGACGGTAGTACCTGTACAACTGTCATACAGTCGGTTCAGCGTGGGTGGCCTGAGGACAGGGGGGAGGAGGAGGAGGAGGAGAGCATGGTCAGTCGTCATCTTGGTGAGGACACGAAAGTCTTGCCCTTTATCAGTCTGGCACGCATGGCTGACTTTGTTACGCTGCCTTAACCGTGACCCTCGCGTTGTCAAAATGTTGGATGACAGTCATTACTGGTTGGTGACACTTTTAGACCCCCGCTACAAGGAGAACTTTCACTCTCTTATTCCTGAGGTGGAGAGGTCTACAAAAATGTGGCAGTACCAGAAGGCCCTTGCTACAGAACTGTTAAAAAAATACCCATCTGAACACGCTAGCGGCAGAGGTCACAGTTCGTTGCCCAACCAAGGCGTACATGCGAGAGAGACGCAACTCCAATCCAGCAGAGGCAGGGGAACACTGTCAAAGTTCTGGGACAGTTTTCTCAGACCCTCCCTTCGGACAGACCCTGAGGTGCGGGGTACTCTCACAAGGAGTGTAAAGTTTCAAAAGATGGTGAGGGAGTACTTGCCGACCGTACCAGCGTCCTCCGTGATTCCTCTGTGCCTTGCCTTTTAGTTATTGGGTATCCAAGCTGTACACTTGAAATGAACTCACTCTGTACACCTTGGAGGTCCTGGCCTGCCCTGCCGCTAGCGTGTTATCGGAGCGTGTTTTTAGTGCCGCTGGGGGAATTATAACTGATAAGCACACTCGCCTGTCAACTGACAATGCTGACAAGCTGACTCTTATCAAAATGAACAAGGGCTGGATTGGTCCAGACTTCTCATCACCACCAAATGACAGCAGAGTAACATAAAGTCAAATCCACTGTGTTATTTCGGGAGGTGTATTCACATGCACCGCTTCACACCCACACATGGGTATACGCTTCCACATTTCGGCTGTTTTATGTTCTTCTCCTTATCCTCAGCCTCCACCACCACTATACCACCAGGGTGACCGTGGTCCGTGTTGCCATTATTGAAAGTTCCTCCGTCCTTATTTTTGTCAGCTTTTGCTTGGAAGGCATAAGCAAAGACTGGGAGACCCACTCCTCAATAATGGGAATAATATTTTTAAGATGCTGTACTGTATGGCTCTTGTAAGGGGCATTAGAACCGTCTTGTTAAGCTACTGCGACCTCCACCACTTTTCCAAGGGGCATTAAAAGCGTCTTGTTAAGCTACTGGGACCTCCACGTCTCTTCAAAGGGGCATTAAAAGCGTCTTGTTAAACCACTCTGAACTCCACAGCTCTTCCAAGGGGCATTGAAATGTTGTTTTTAATTAACTCTAACCTCCACGGCTCTTCGAACGGGCATTGCATTTCCTCCTAATGTTTGGCAGCTTTTGCTTGGAAGGCATAAATAAAGACTATGGGAGACCCACTCCCCAATAATGGGAATAATGTTTGTAATATGCTGTACTGCATGGCTCTTGTAAGGGGCATTGCAAGTTCCTCCGTCCTAATTTTTGGCAGCTTTTGCTTGGAAGGCATAAGCAAAGACTATGGGAGACCCACTCCCCAATAATGGGAATAATGTTTGTAATATGCTGTACTGCATGGCTCTTGTAAGGGGCATTGCAAGTTCCTCCGTCCTAATTTTTGGCAGCTTTTGCTTGGAAGTCATAGGCTAAGACTATGGGAGACCCACTCCCCAATAATGGGAATAATGTTTGTAATATGCTGTACTGCATGGCTCTTGTAAGGGGCATTGCAAGTTCCTCCGTCCTAATTTTTGGCAGCTTTTGCTTGGAAGGCATAGGCAAAGACTATGGGAGACCCACTCCCCAATAATGGGAATAATGTTTGTAATATATGTACTGTATGGCTCTTGTAAGGGGCATTAAAACCGTCTTGTTAAGCTACTGTGACCTCCACCACTTTTCCAAGAGGCATTAAAACCGTCTTGTTAAGCTACTGTGACCTCCACCACTTTTCCAAGGGGCATTAAAACCGTGTTGTTAAGCTACTGTGACCTCCACCACTTTTCCAAGGGGCATTAAAACCGTCTTGTTAAGCTACTGTGACCTCCACGTCTCTTCCGAGGGGCATTAAAACCGTCTTATTAAGCTACTGTGACCTCCACGTCTCTTCCAAGGGGCATTAAAACTGTCTTGTTAAGCTACTGGGACCTCCACGTCTCTTCCAAGGGGCATTAAAACCGTCTTGCTAAGCTACTGTGACCTCCACCACTTTTCCAAGGGGCATTAAAACCGTCTTGTTAAGCTACTGTGACCTCCACGTCTCTTCCGAGGGGCATTCAAACCGTCTTGTTAATCTACTGTGACCTCCACCACTTTTCCAAGGGGCATTAAAATTGTCTTGTTAAGCTACTGGGACGTCCACGTCTCTTCCGAGGGGCATTAAAACCGTGTTGTTAAGCTACTGTGACCTCCACCACTTTTCCAAGGGGCAGTAAAACCGTCTTGTTAAGCTACTGGGACCTCCACATCTCTTCCGAGGGGCATTAAAACCGTCTTGTTAAGCTACTGTGACCTCCACCACTTTTCCAAGGGGCATTAAAACCATCTTGTTAAGCTACTGTGACCTCCACATCTCTTCCGAGGGGCATTAAAACCGTCTTGTTAAGCTACTGTGACCTCCACCACTTTTCCAAGCGGCATTAAAATCGTCTTGTTAAGCTACTGGGACCTCCACATCTCTTCCAAGGGGCATTAAAACCGTCTTGTTAAGCTACTGTGACCTCCACCACTTTTCCAAGGGGCATTAAAACTGTCTTGTTAAGCTACTGGAACCTCCATGTCTCTTCCGAGTGGCATTAAAACCGTTTTGTTAAGCTACTGTGACCTCCACGTCTCTTCCGAGGGGCATTAAAACCGTCTTGTTAAGCTACTGTGACCTCCACCACTTTTCCAAGGGGCATTAAAACCGTCTTGTTAAGCTACTGTGACCTCCACGTCTCTTCCGAGGGGCATTCAAACCGTCTTGTTAAGCTCCTGGGACCTCCACGTCTCTTCCAAGGGGCATTAAAACCGTCTTGTTAAGCTACTTTGACCTCCACGTTGTAACGGGGCTGGGTGGTGGAACCTCTGTGCCTTGGAACAAAGAGGGACCCCGAGGGGCAGGTCTTGTAATAGAGCAGGTGGTTCCCACGGGTCAGGTAGCTGGGACTGACCGGAGTAGCGGGTGGACACAACAGGTAGGTAGCAGTCTCTGGGTGAGTAGACGGGTGGTCACGGGAAGTGACGGAAGAGCAGGTAAGAGTCTCTTGGCTGGCAGGCAGGTGGGCAAGGCAAGTGACGGCTGAGCGGGTAAGAGTCTCTTGGCTGGCAATCAGGCGGTCACGGCAAGTGACGGCTGAGCGGGTAAGAGTCTCTTGGCTGGCAGGCAGGCGGTCACGGCAAGTGACGGCTGAGCGGGTAAGAGTCTCTTGGCTGGCAGGCAGGCGGTCACGGCAAGTGACGGCTGAGCGGGTAAGAGTTTCTTGGCTGGCAGGCAGGTGGTCACGGCAAGTGACGGCGGAGCCTCCAGGTAGGCTAGCAGGCGGGTAGCAGGTGAGCGCTCTAGCAGGTGAGCGCTCCCAGGTGAGCGGGCTAGCAAGTACGGCAGGTAGCAGGCAGGTAACTGGCAGGTGCTTCCTGGTCTGCAGGTGGATTTGCCCATAGACAGACTGGCGGATGCAGGAGACAGACTGTCGGGCTGAAGAGAAGACAAGCAGGCAGACAGGACTGGTAGTCAGGCTGGCAACGGGACCTGAGGGCTGAAGCAGAGGTGAGTATGCTTTGCAACAACTTTGCTGGGGCACCTCCATTTTGGAGGAGGTGCCTTATATATGGGAAGTCCTCCGGCTATTGGCCGGGGACTCCTTAGGACGGCGCGCAGTCCCTTTAAGAGAGGGGGAGCACGCGCGTGCGCGCCCTAAGCACAGTGCCCGGGAAGGAGCGCGCGCCGGAAGCAGCGAGGGAAGGAGCGCTGGAGGACGCCGTGCGCTGAGCAGGAAGGTGAGAGGGACGGCGTCTCTGCCTAGCAGGAGGCAGAGACGCCGATGCTACAGTAACCCCCCTTTAGGCCCCCCCTTTTTTAGGCCAGAGAGAAATTTCTCAAGGAGAAGCGGAGCGTTCATGTTCTCCCTGGGTTCCCAAGTTCTTTCCTCACGACCAAACCCCTTCCAATCCACCAGAAAAAAGGTTCTCCCTCTTACCCCCTTGGTGGCCGGGATACTCTCCACTTCAAAAAAGTCCTCAGCAGAAACCGGAGTAGGAGGAGTACCTGAATTGTCGGAAAAAGTGTTAAGGACAATGGGTTTGAGGAGGGATACGTGGAAGGAGTTGGGAATGCGTAGGGTGGCCGGGAGTTTTAATTTGTAGGCCACTGGGTTAATTTGCCTGAGGACTTCGAAGGGTCCGATGAATCGAGGGCCCAACTTGTAGGAGGGTACTTTGAGCCGCACATGTTTGGAAGAGAGCCAAACCTGGTCTCCCGGACGGAATTGAGGCGGATCCAGACGTCTCTTATCAGCATATCTCTTCATCCGCTCGGAGGACAGAAGAAGAGCGGACCTGGTACTCTCCCAAATAGTAGAAAATTCGCTGACAAGAGACTCCGCGGCAGGGTTGTCCACAGAAGCGGAGACAGGAACTGGAATCCGGGGATGTTGGCCACCGACTATAAAGAACGGGGATTTGGAAGAGGATTCGCTCTCATGGTTATTATAAGAGAATTCGGCCCATGGTAGGAGATCCACCCAATCCGAATGGTGGGCATTAACGAAGTGCCGGAGGTAGCTGGTCAGGATCTGATTGATCCGCTCCACTTGACCATTGGACCGTTGGTGGTAAGCGGAGGAGAAATCCAGGGTGACGTCTAGCAACTTACATGTGGCTCTCCAGAAGCGTGAGGTGAACTGAACCCCACGATCCGACACGATGTGGAGGGGTAGGCCATGGAGACGGAAGATGTGGCGGATAAAGTCTTTAGCCAGCTTGGGTGCAGATGGAAGACCAGGCAGGGGAATGAAGTGGGCCATTTTAGAAAAGCGGTCAGCGACCACCCAAATGACTGTACAACCGGCAGAAAAAGGAAGATCGGTGATAAAGTCCATAGCAATGTGCTGCCATGGAGCAGCAGGTACAGGAAGGGGCAGGAGATGGCCAGCTGGTAGATGTCTGGGAACTTTGTTACGGGCACAGGATGAACAGACCGCGACGAAGTCTACAACGTCCTTACGCAGGGTAGGCCACCAGTAATGCCGGGTAATGAGCTGGAAGGTCTTCTTTTGGCCAGCATGGCCAGCTAGTTTAGAAGAATGTCCCCAGCGAAGAACCCTCTCCCGATCTGGTACTGCTACAAACGTCTTACCGGGTGGAAGACGAGTCATATCCAAGGGGGCCACATTCATCACCTTGGAGAGGTCAATGATGTGCGTAGGCTCCTCCTCTTGATCGGAGGACAGGAAGGACCGGGACAAAGCATCAGCTTTGACGTTCTTGTCCGCCGGGCGGAAATGAAGTATGAAGTCGAAGCGGGCAAAAAACAACGACCACCGGGCCTGGCGAGGATTAAGTCTTTGGGCATTTTGGAGATATGCCAGGTTTTTGTGATCTGTGTAGATGATCACCGGGTAAAGAGCCCCTTCAAGCAGATAGCGCCACTCCCCCAGTGCCAATTTGACGGCTAGCAATTCACGGTCTCCTATGGAGTAGTAGCGCTCAGACGAGGAGAAGATTTTGGAGAAGAAGCCGCAGGTTTCCATTCTCCCGGTAGAAGATTTTTGGGTGAGTACCGCTCCGGCTCCGGAGGAGGAGGCATCAACCTCCAGGTAGAATTGTTAATTGCAGTCCGGACGGTGCAGAACGGGGGCAGAGGCGAAGGCTCTCTTTAAGGAAAGGAAGGCCTCCTCGGCTTCAGGTGACCATACCTTGGGATTTGCCCCCTTACGGGTAAGCGCAGATATGGGGGCAGTCCGGGACGAGAAGTGTGGGATGAAAAGACGATAGTAATTGGCGAAGCCCAGGAATCGCTGTATCGCCTTCAATCCCTCTGAACGGGGCCATTTTAGGATGGCAGAGAGCTTCTCGGGATCCATTTGCAGACCTGTCTGGGAGATGACATAGCCCAAGAATGGAAGGGAGTTCTGGTCGAAGAGGCACTTCTCGTATTTGGCATAGAGGTGGTTCTGCCGAAGCCTAAGCAGGACCTGACGAACATTCCTCCGGTGTGTGGGGAGATCCGGAGAGAAGACCAAGATATCGTCCAGGTATACCACTACGCAGGAATACAGGAGGTCACGGAAGATGTCGTTGACCAGCTCTTGAAAGACAGCAGGGGCATTACAGAGACCAAAGGGCATCACAAGGTACTCATAGTGACCGTCCCGGGTATTGAATGTTGTCTTCCACTCGTCTCCTTGACGGATATGGACCAGGTTATATGCTCCTCGTAGATCCAGCTTGGAGAAGATCCTGGCGCCCTTGAGACGGTCAAACAATTCGGAGATGAACGGCAGGGGGTATTTGTTTTTTACAGTGATTAGATTGAGTCCTCTGTAGTCAATACAGGGACGTAGCGAGCTGTCTTTCTTTTTGACAAAGAAGAATCCGGCTCCAGCCGGGGAGGTAGATTTTCGGATAAATCCCCTAGCCAGATTTTCTTCAATGTATTCAGACATGGCCCAGGTTTCGGCCGCAGACAACGGGTAGATACGCCCACGGGGAGGAGTGGCGCCAGGTACCAGGTCGATCGGGCAGTCATATGGCCTATGGGGTGGCAACGTCTCTGCTTCCTTTTTACCGAAGACGTCCGCATAGGGCCAGTATGGAGCCGGGAGACCGGGTAGATTAGCTGGAGTAGGCGAAGGGCGAGCTGGGTGGACCGGAACCAGGCAGGTCTTATGGCAGTCTGGACCCTACCGGAGTACTTCACTGGATCGCCAGTTCAATACAGGTTCATGTGTCTGGAGCCAAGGTAGACCTAGCAACAGGGAGTGAGAGAGCCCGGATAGCACATGGAAGGAGATCTTCTCTGAGTGCAGCATTCCCACCTGCAGAGTTAAGGGTTCAGTGACGACCAGGATGGGCACTGGAAGGAGTCTACCATCCACGGAGGCAACTGACAAAGGTTCAGTGAGAGTCTTGGTGGGAATACGGTATCTCTCTACCAAGGACTGGGAGATGAGGTTCCCAGCAGCTCCAGAGTCCAGGTGGGTGATTTCAAAGTGCCGATCCTCTCCCCAGGAGAAAGAGACAGACAAAGTCAGGGAGGGAGAGGACTTACCTTTGTCTAGGACGACCTCTCCGAGCGATCCTAGACACCGGCGTTTCCCGGCCTCTCCGGGCAGGAACGGATCAGGTGCTCCTTGCTGCCACAATAGAAACAGCTTCCCTCGGCCCGGCGTGACTCCTGGCGGGATTTGACCAACTTGGTCTGGTCGACCTGCATGGGCTCGGGTGAGTGCGCCCGGGGAGTGACTGAAGAAGAGACAGGTCTCTGGAAGTTAGGAGCAAGGCGGGGAAACCTCTCACGGGTGGTTTCCTTGGTACGTTCCTGGAACCGGATGTCAATCCGGGTAGCAAGTGACACCAGGTCGTCCAGGGTGGTAGGGATGTCCCGACCGGCAAGTTCATCTTTATTCCGACCGGAAAGACCCTCCCAGAAGACGGACAGCAGGGCCTCGTTATCCCAGGCAAGCTCAGAAGCGAGGGTACGGAACCGTATGGCATATTGGCCTACGGTGAGACTCCCTTGGTGGAGACGTAGCAGAGAGGAGGCTGACAAGGTCTTTCATCCCGGTTCATTGAAGACTTTCCAGAAAGCAGTGAGGAAAGCTGACAAGTTGGATACCAGGGGATCCCCTCTCTCCCACAGGGGATTTAGCCAAGCTAGTGCTTCCCCAGTGAGATGGGACATGATGAAGGCCACTTTGGCCCGGTCGGTGGTAAAGTGATGTGCCAAGAGTTCAAAGTGCAGGGTGCACTGGTTAATGAAGCCTCGAGCCAAGGCGGGATCTCCACCAAAACGAGGCGGTGCAGAGAGCCGGGGACTCGGACCGGGTACCATGGCATTGATGGGCAGCGGCGCTGGCGGGGCGTGAGTCATACGACTGGAGGCAGGTCCAGGTGGAGCAGTCAGTGTGTCCAGGCGGGAGTTGACATTACGCAGGTGGTTCAGGATGGATTCCTGTTGGGATCTCTGACGGGAGACTTCGTGGAACAGGTCAGAGAGCGAGGGAGCTTGGGTGCCACCGGATTCCATGGCCCGAGCAAACTGTAATGGGGCCGGGTGGTGGAACCTCTGTGCCTTGGAACAAGGAGGGACCCCGAGGGGCAGGTGTTATACTGGGGACGACCTTGTAATAGAGCAGGTGGCTCCCACGGGTCAGGTAGCTGGGACTGACTGGAGTAGCGGGTTGACACAACAGGTAGGTAGCAGTCTCTGGGTGAGTAGACGGGTGGTCACGGGAAGTGACGGAAGAGCAGGTAAGAGTCTCTTGGCTGGCAGGCAGGTGGTCACGGCAAGTGACGGCTGAGCAGGTAAGAGTCTCTTGGCTGGCAGTCAGGCGGTCACGGCAAGTGACGGCTGAGCGGGTAAGAGTCTCTTGGCTGGCAGGCAGGCGGTCACGGCAAGTGACGGCTGAGCGGGTAAGAGTCTCTTGGCTGGCAGGCAGGTGGTCACGGCAAGTGACGGCTGAGCGGGTAAGAGTCTCTTGGCTGGCAGGCAGGCGGTCACAGCAAGTGACGGCTGAGCGGGTAAGAGTCTCTTGGCTGGCAGGCAGGCGGTCACAGCAAGTGACGGCTGAGCGGGTAAGAGTCTCTTGGCTGGCAGGCAGGTGGTCACGGCAAGTGACGGCGGAGCCTCCAGGTAGGCTAGCAGGCTGGTAGCAGGTGAGCGCTCCCAGGTGAGTGGGCTAGCAGGTGAGCGCTCCCAGGTGAGCGGGCTAGCAGGTACGGCAGGTAGCGGGCAGGTAACTGGCAGGTGCTTCCTGGTCCAGAGGTGGACTTGCCCATAGACAGACTGGCGGATGCAGGAGACAGACTGTCGGGCTGAAGAGAAGACAAGCAGGCAGACAGGACTGGTAGTCAGGCTGGCAACGGGACCTGAGGGCTGAAGCAGAGGTGAGTATGCTTTGCAACAACTTTGCTCGGGCACCTCCATTTTGGAGGAGGTGCCTTATATATGGGAAGTCCTCCGGCTATTGGCCGGGGACTCCTTAGGACAGCGCGCAGTCCCTTTAAGAGAGGGGCAGCGCGCGCGCGCCCTAAGCACAGTGCCCGGGAAGGAGCGCGCGCCGGCAGCAGCGAGGGAAGGAGCGCTGGAGTACGCCATCTCTGCCTAGCAGGAGGCAGAGACGCCGATGCTACACACGTCTCTTCAAAGGGGCATTAAAAGCGTCTTCTTAAACCACTCTGAACTCCACAGCTCTTCCAAGGGGCATTGAAATGTTGTTTATAATTACCTCTAACCTCCACGACTCTTACAACGGGCATTGCATTTCCTCCTAATTTTAGTCAGCTTTTGCTTTTCAATGCAAAGGCGAAAACTAAGGGAGACCCACTCCCCAATAATGGGTAGAAGGTTTTTAGTACACTCTAATCCACGTCTGTTTCAAGGGGCATTGCAGTTCCTCATAATTTTTGGAAAGCCTTCCATTCACTGCTTAGGCCAACAGTGTACAGGAGACCCAGTTACTATAAATGGAAAAAACGGTTTAGTTAAGGCCCTCTGACCTCCATGTCATTTCCAAGGGGCATTGGAGTGCCTCGAAATTTTTGGTAGGCATTGCACTCACTGTATGCCCTATAACTGTGTAGCCGAACTGCTCCTTTTGTTACAGAAACATATCCTCCAAGCAGGGCCGGCTCCAGGTTTTTCTGGGCCCCGGGCGAAAGAGTCTCAGCGGGCCCCTTTAATACATACCACGATTCATGATGCACAGATACTGCAGAGCAATATATATATATATATATATATATATATATATATAGTACAATGCAAAGATTTCACTTCTTACATTACATGAGCGATATCTATTGTAAATTCTACAAAAGCTCAGAAACGGGCGAATCGCTCCACACAGAATACTGGCCCCCATATAAGGCCCCATACGGAATACTGGCCCCCATATAAGGCCCCATACGGAATACTGGGCCCCATATAAGGCCCCATACGGAATACTGGGCCCCATATAAGGCCCCATACGGAATACTGGCCCCCATATAAGGCCCCATACGGAATACTGGCCCCCATATAAGGCCCCATACGGAATACTGGCCCCCATATAAGGCCCCATACGGAATACTGGCCCCCATATAAGGCCCCATACGGAATACTGGCCTCCATATAAGGCTCCATACGGAATACTGGCCCCCATATAAGGCTCCATACGGAATACTGGCCCCCATATAAGGCTCCATACGGAATACTGGCCCCCATATAAGACTCCATACAGAATACTGGCCCCCATATAACGCTCCATACAGGATACTGGCCCCCTTATAAAGCTCCATACAGGATATTGGCCCCCATATAACGCTCCATACAGGATACTGGTCCCCATATAATGCTACATGCAGGCTGTTACCCGCCACATAATGCCCCATACAGGCTGCCCCCCCCCCCTTATAATGCTCCATGCAGGCTGTCACCCCCTCTCTTTATAATGCCCCATACAGGCTGCCCCCCCCCCTTATAATGCTCCATGCAGGCTGTTCCCCCCACATAATGCACTATGCAGGCTGCCCCCCCCCCTTATAATGCCCCATGCAGGCTGTCACCCCCTCTCTCCATAATGCCCCATGCAGGCTGTCACCCCCTCTCTCCATAATGCCCCATGCAGGCTGTCACCCCATCTCTCCATAATGCCCCATGCAGGCTGTCAACCCCCCTTTCTCTATTATGCCCCATGCAGGCTGTCACCCCCTCTCTCCATAATGCCCCATGCAGGCTGTCACCCCCTCTCTCCATAATGCCCCATGCAGGCTGTCACCCCCTCTCTCCATAATGCCCCATGCAGGCTGTCACCCCCCCCCCATATAATGCCCCATGCCTCCATACATTAAAAAAAAAAATCAAATACTCACCTCCCTCCTCCTCACCTGCTGCAGCTGCTCGGGTCCGGACTCCAGCGTTGTCGGTGTCTTCCCGCTCTGCGCTCCCTGTGACGGCTCAGGGGGACGGCGCGGTGGAAAGACGTCACCGCACCCTCTGACCTGAGACGTCACAGGGAGCGCCGAGCAGGAAGACAGCGGATCTGCGGAGGCACGGGGAGAGGTAAGTATCCGGCTGCCGGGGCCCTGAGCAAGCGGCGGAGAACGGCGGGCGCTGACACCGCTCTCCTCTGCCCATAACCCAGCGGGGTGCGCGACTGCCAGTGGGCCCCTCTGCCTGCTCAGGGCCCCGGCACTTGCCCGGGTGCGCCGGGTGCTGACGCCGGCCCTGCCTACAAGACATATGTGGTTGACTGGCCTGATATTGATGTGAATGGTCCCTGTTCCTCCTGCTCTTTCTCCTTTGCCACCACCTCATCCATCATTTATCACCTGAAGCTTTATTTTAACGGGAGTCATAGAACTGGGATAGTAGCAGGAAAACATCCAGCAATCCTCGGAGGAGGTAGGATATGCGCCAAAATGCTGACCACCTCAGGCCTAGCCGCTACTACATACATGCGCTTGCATTCCAAGAAAACAAAGCAGATGCTAACTTCTATCATCATCATCATGCTCCTCACCTTGGCACTCTCAACTCCCCTGATGGAGAAGCCAGGGCCCACCGGAGGAGTCTGGTTCTCTGGTGGGCTCGTCCAATCCTGCCCTAAAGCAGGCCAGGCTAAGAAAAGTGTGTGGGAAGGTGACAGGAGAAATAGGGGTGGCTGGGGACCATTTATGGACACCTGGCCGCCCCCAGGCGGCTGGGGACCGTGTGTGGACACCCGGCCACGGGGCGGCTGGGGCCGAGTATGGACACCCGGCCGCCCCCTGGCGGCTGGGGACCGAGTGTGGACACCCGGCCGCCGGGCGGCTGGGGACTGAGTATGGATACCAGGCCGCCATCGCAGCCATGATGTGGTGGCCAGATTCCGCCTCCACATGCCTAAAAGGCCCAATTTAAAGTGCAAGCAAACAAGCAGTATGGTATTGCAGCCTGGGGGTGGGTGGGTGGCAGGCTGCATACTTGCGCTTGCATTGCAAGGAATGGGAGAGGTACAATTGAACACTGCCCGGGTACAAGGACTTGAACGGGGATTGTTGCAAGTCTGCAACGACAGGTGCAGGGTGGGAGGCATCTTCGCATGTACCATGAACAGGGGTTTGGCATGCATACACTACAGCAGAATAGGCTGTCCTTCCCACTAAATGCACTGGGGAGGGCACAGGTAATGTTTTGGTATGCGCGCTTAATCTTATGTATAAGGCACACCGGGACAAATAGGGGCGGCTGGGGACTGAGTATGGATACCTCGCTGCGGAAGCAGCCATGAGGTAGTGACCAGCTTCGGCCTCCTCCAAACTAAAAGGCCCCATTTCAAGTGCAAGCTTGCAGTATGGTATTGCAGCCTGGGGGTGGATGGGTGGCAGGCTGCACACTTACGCTTGCATTCCAAGAAAACAAAGCAGATGCTAACTTCTATCATCATCATCATGCTCCTCACCTTGGCACTCTCAACTCCCCTGATGGAGAAGCCAGGGCCCACCGGAGGAGTCTGGTTCTCTGGTGGGCTCGTCCAATGCTGCCCTAAAGCAGGCTAAGAAAAGTGTGTGGGAAGGTGACAGGAGAAATAGGGGCGGCTGGGGACCGAGTATGGGCACCCAGCAGCCCCCTGGCGGCTGGGGACCGAGCGTGGACACCCAGCCGCCGGGCGGCTGGGGACTGAGTATGGATAACTCGCTGCTGAAGCAGCCAAGAGGTAGTGGCCAGCTTCGACCTCCTCCAAACTAAAAGGCCCCATTTCAATTGCAAGCTAGCAGTATGACATAGCAGCCTGGGGGTGGGTGGGTGGCAGGCTGCACACTTACGCGTGCATTAAAAGAAAACAAAGCAGATGCTAACTTCTATCATCATCATCATACTCCTCACCTTGGCACTCTCAACTCACCTGATGGAGAAGCCAGGGCCCACCGGAGGAGTCTGGTTCTCTGGTGGGCTCATCCAATGCTGCCCTAAAGCAGGCCAGGCTAAGAAAAGTGTGTGGGAAGGTGACAGGAGAAATAGGGGCGGCTGGGGACCGTTTATGGACACCCGGCCGCCCCCAGGTGGCTGGGGACTGTGTGTGGACACCCAGCCGCGGGGCGGCTGGGGACCGAGGTATCCCCCTGGATACCTCACTGCCCAAGCAGCCATGAGGTAGTGGCCAGCTTCGGCCTCCTCCAAACTAAAAGGCCGAATTTCAAGTGCAAGCTAGCAGTATAGTATTGCAGCCTGCGGGTGGGTGGGTGGTTGGCTGCATATTTGCGCTTGCATTGGAAGGAAAGGGGGATGTACAATTGAACACTGCCCTGGGACAAGGACTTGCACGGGGATAGTTGCAAGTCTGCATCTTCTGATGCGGCAAGGATCTCTTCTGATGGGCACACTTTTAGGCAGTGACCTGGGTGTCAGAGATGCTTCCAGGGGTCTTCCCCATGCTGTTCCCATGTCTTTTCAGCACTGTATGCATGTGTCACACAGCACATGGCCAGATAAGATTGTAAAATGTTAAAATGACATTTCCCAGTGAATGCATTTGTCTCGGTTGAAAGCAATACAAAAGTGCAAAAACGCATAAAAAATGCTACTTGTGAACATAACCCAAGGTGTGGAGGAGTATTTTTTGGGGGGGTTATTTATTTTACCTTATACACAAGTCTTTACCCTGGAAAGGAACTTCCTTAACATATTTCACAGGAAAGCAGTTTCAGTTTCGTTTTTGAACGTTTTATTGTGAGCCCTTAAAAGTGGCTTAATACCTCTGACCACGTTGTTGACAGCAGTGACCTGGGGGTCAGAAATGCTTCCTGGGGCGATCCCCATGCTGTCCCCATGTCATTTGAGCATTGTCACTATCGTTTTGGGCACTTGTTAGGCTTTTAAAAGACTGCCGGGGGTGCCGCCGCAAAAATGCTCGGGTTTCCCATAGACTAACATTGGGCTCGTTGCTCGGGTCGAGCACCCGAGTATCACGGCGAGCTCGGCCCGAGCTTCGAGCACCCGAGCATTTTAGTGCTCTCTCAACACTAATCATTAACCCTTTCCGGCAAGCATGCTTGGGTGCTCGCTGAGTATTTTGGCGTGCTCGGCTTTTCATTCACTGTCTCCGCGCCTGCAAGTGTCACGGCTGTTAGACCGCTGTGACATATGCAGAGTTTGCCTGTCAATCTCACTAATATGGAGCATTAAACATTGTACACTAATATGGAGCATTATATGGGGCTCATACTGTATGGAGCTATATGTGGGGCCCATTCTGTATGGAGCATTATATGGGGCTCATACTGTATGGAGCAATATATGGGGTCCATTCTGTATGGAGCAATATATGGGGCCCATTCTGTATGGAGCAATATATGGGGCTCATACTGTATGGAGCAACATATGGGGCTCATACTGTATGGAGCAATATATGGGGCCCATTCTGTATGGAGCAATATATGGGGCCCATTCTGTATGGAGCAATATATGGGGCTCATACTGTATGGAGCAATATATGGGGCTCATACTGTATGGAGCAATATATGGGGTTCATACTGTATGGAGCAATATATGGGGCCCATTATTCTGTATGGAGGATTATGTGGGGCCCATTATACTGTATGGAGGACTATGTGGGGCCATTATACTGTATGGAGGACTATGTGGGGCCCATTATTCTGTATGGAGGACTATGTGGGGCCCATTATTCTGTATGGAGGACTATGGGGGGCCCATTATTCTGTATGGAGGACTATGGGGGGCCCATTGTTCTGTATGGAGGACTATGTGGGGTCATTATACTGTATGGAGGACTATGTGGGTCCTATTATACTGTATGGAGGACTATGTGGGGCCCATTATACTGTATGGAGGACTATGTGGGGCCCATTATACTGTATGGAGGACTATGTGGTGCCCATAATACTGTATGGAGGACTATGTGGGGTCATGATACTGTATGGAGGACTATGTGGGACCTGTTATGATCTGCAACAAGTACTAAGGAAAGAAAGGGGAAAGCTTTCCCTACAGTAAGACTAAGCTGAATCCCTACGATGTAGCGGGCTGCCTGTTCCTTGCGAACAGACCCACCTTAGTCCTCGGCCAGTCTGAACGAAGACCTTTAGCATTAAGGAAGGGGTCCCTAAAAGAACTAAGGACTGGAACAAAAATGGGACACCTCCTGAGCAGAGAAGGTTGTTGCAGAACACAAAAATATAAACAGACAAAAAGGTACTAGAGATCCCAGAAGGACCAAGCAAACTGACAGAGATAGGCACAGAAGCACCTGGCTAGCAAAACAGTCAAACAACACTGAAGTCCAGCACAGCCAAAAGGGCGGAGCTGGAATATATATGCAGATGGTCACATGACCGCAAAACACAAGATGGAAAAAACAAACAGGAGGGTTCTAACAGTACCCCCTCTTTTATGAGGATCCTCCGGATCCTCCAGGCCCAGGTATATCCGGAAACCTCTTGTGGAAATCTCTAACAAGCCTAGGAGTAGAGACATCATCCGCCCTTACCCAGGAGTTATCTTCGGGACCGAAACCCTTCCAGGAGACGAGATACTGTAATTCCCCTCTATGCCATCTAGAATTCAAGATACGAGAAATTTCATATTTGCCGTCTTCCACCACAGGAGGAACTGTGACAGTGGCATCCCTATCTGATACATCAACCTTTTTCAACAAGGAAACATGAAACACAGGATTAATCTTCCAGGAAGTAGGGACATCCAACCTAACCGCAGAAGGGTTAACAACCTGAAGCACTTTAAATGGACCCACAAACTTAGGACGCAGTTTTTTAGAGGGAATCCTCAACCGCAAGTTCCTTGAGGACAACCAAACCATGTCACCCACAGTAAACAAATCCTCCTTACGTTTCCTGTTAAAATACTTCTTGAACTTCTTGTTAGCCTCTTGAAGGTTGCAACGTACATTAGTCCAAACTCTCTCCAAATCACCGGAAAAATTCTCCTCCTCCGGCACCGCTGACCCCAATTTGGAGAACGAACCAAAAGACGGATGTCTCCCAGTACAACAAAAAAA
This sequence comes from Phyllobates terribilis, assembly GCF_046119375.1. Taxonomy (NCBI): domain Eukaryota; kingdom Metazoa; phylum Chordata; class Amphibia; order Anura; family Dendrobatidae; genus Phyllobates; species Phyllobates terribilis. Next base: position 129,492,189 of record NW_027362770.1, on the reverse strand, counting down.
AGAACAGCAAGCTGAGGAGGATGTATGATTGTTAAGAGCAAATTCTGCGAGAGGCAGAAACTCAGACCACACCTCTTGATTGTCCACCACAAAACAATGCAAAAACTGTTCTACATCCTGGTTCCTTGTTTCAGTCTCTACATTAGACTCAGGATGATACCCAGACAAAAATGACAAATGGACTCCCAACCTGTCACAAAAAGCACACCAAAAGCGAGCCACAATCTGAGGTCCTCTATCAGAAACAATATCCGTGGGAACGCCATGAAGCTTGACAATCTCCTTAACAAATGCCTTAGCGAGTGTCTTGGTGCAGGGCAACTTAATGCATGGAACCAAATGACACATCTTACTAAAATGGTCCACGACCACCCAGATGACAGTAAAACCCTCGGACACAGGCAGATCAGTAATAAAATCAATTGTGAGATGCGTTCAAGGCGCACTAGGAACCTCCAGAGGGCAAAGCAACCCCGCAGCAGGAGTATGTGAAGCCTTTGACCTAGCACACACAGTACATTGACGCACCCACTTGATGACTTCTTTCTGCCATCCAGGCCACCAAAAACTGCGACTGATAAGTGTAACATGCCTGGCGACGTCCTTGCATAGTGGTCCATCTCCCACTGTGCAAGAGCGCGCACTTGATCTCCAGTCCAGTCTGCTAGCCTGGCTTCCCTCCATGCTGTCTGCTTGCCTCTGTTTCTTCTGCTTAAGGGCAGCGCCCGATCACTTCCTGCTTCTTGTAGCTGCTGCAGGCACACCCCTTGTGCGTCCTCAGCCTATTGCTGTCTGTCACCTGGTATTTAACCCAGCTCCTCCCTGGAATCCATGCCTGAGCATTGTGTTCTGTCAGTTGGGTTCCTGTCACTGATGTGCCAAGTCCTGTCTATGCTTCCTGCCTTGCGGTTTCAGTTCCCGTGTCTGAACTGTGTCCTGTCTGAACTATCTTCTAGTCTGTTGTCTTCTGCCTATCCTGGAGGCTGTATTTCCAGGCCAGTGTGAACACGCTCCTAGCTTGTTCTTTCCGCCTTCTAGGGGCCTCATACCTAGACCCGTTCCTGTATCTTGCCTTTTCCTGTCTGAACACGCTCCTAGCCTTTTCGTTCCGCCTTCTAGGGGCCGCATACCTAGACCCGCTCCTGTATCTTGCTGCTGTGTCTGTTCTTGTCTGTATACTCTCCTAGCCTGTTACCTGTTTTTCTCTATGTCCGTACCTTCCCTTTTCCTGCAGAATCTGATCCCGTACCTAACTCCTACTCGTTGTCCCTGTACTCCCGTTTGTGAGTTTAGAGTCCACTCGCTACTTCATTGCAAGTATCCTGTGTGTACCTGGTTCTGCCTTTCCCTTCCAGTCTGTTCTGTGTGAACAGAGCCCTGTCCCCTCTGCTCTGCCTTGCTCACCGCTCCGGTGGTTCTTGCTCTGCTCTGACCCTTTGCTTGCTGCTCCGGCAGTCTCGCTCTGCTCTGACCCTTTGCTCGCTGCTCCGGCAGTCTCGTCCTGCTCCTCTCTCGCTCACAGCTCCAGGCGGCCTTGTCCTGCTCTTCTCTCGCTCACCACTCCAGGCGGTCTCGTCTTGTTCTGCTCTTGCTCGCCGCTCTGGGCGGCCTCACTCTGCTGTTTGTCCACCGCATCTGCGGTTCTGTTCCTGAGTCCCAGTCTGTACTGGGTCCTATCCACTCGGTGCTCCAACCTGTCGTACCTGCCAGTACCTCCCTGCCTGCATACCAGTCGTGCTTACCAGCATCCGCCAGTCTGCATACCAGCCGTGTCTGCCTATACCCAGCAGTATGTGTGCCAGCCTAACCTGCCTGTTCCTGTATTCCCCTGTGTGGGTCAACAGTCGTGTCCGGGGTCTGTCCTGGAGTAGCACCTGGTCCCTCTGCTCGGTTCCTCCTTGGTGCACTGGCGTCGTATGCCGTCGTGCGACCCTGGTCGGATCGGGTGGATACTTAGTTACGCCCCTCCAGGTATTCACTCTCCGGCACGGTCCAGTGGAATCACTACATACACACGCACACGCCACTTAGCCCGGGCGTGTGCATTACAGCATGCTCAGGCCATGGTTCCCGTTGAGCCCCACAGCCTTCACTCTCTGAGACCTTTTCCAGCGAATACGTGCATCTAGAAGAAATTTTTTTTTTTTTTTTTGCTACTAGCTGAGTTTCAGGCGAATTTCGCACCCGTCTAGATGGAGCTTTCTGCACCCGTTCCTGCGGATCCGCCACGGTACTATGGGGATCCAAGACAGAGTCGTGCATTTGTGGAGCAATGCATGCTACACTTCAAGTTCTACCCTCTTTGTTTTCCCACCGATCGGGCTAAGGTGGGATTCATGATGTCTTACCTAGTGAGTGATGCCTTGAAATGGATCACCCCCCTATGGGACGCACAGGATCCTATCATCCTGGACATAATGGCCTTCCTGGTGGCCTTTCTAATGGTCTTCGATGACCCTAATCCGGAGGCTCCTGCTGAAACTTCACTTCCCAATAACCCGGAGCAGCCCCGTTGGGTAATGTGTGTGGGTAGCGCACTAGTCCTCCTGCCCGAAGAGACTACTGCCCACCCAGAATCCACACAGGATGACTACGCTCTCCGGAATACTTCTCCCAACCTCAAGAGGCAGTCCAGACGTGTTAGGCGTAGAGGCAAGCAGTCACACCAGGGTCTGTCCTCCCAAAGACCTCCTGACCCCAACCTTGAAGTCCCTGCTGAAGCTTCACTTCCCTGTATCCTGGAGCAGCTCCGACGGGTAATGTGCGTGGGTAGCGCACCAGTTCTCCTGCCCGAAGAGACTTCTGCCCACCTAGAATCCACACAGGAGGACTTCCTGCACCCGGTATCTGATGCTTCACCCACTTTAACCGGTGAGCCTGTCCAAGGGTACTCCGAAGCAGTGATTACCTCCGAGTCTGTGCATCTCTACTACCTGGCGGAGCACCCCCTGTTGCCTCCTGAATCCTCCGGGAAACCACCTGATAGCGAATGGACAGAGACTCTCCTATAGTCAGTACCTGATACCTCAGCCGCTTCTTCCAGTGAGTCTGACCTAGTGTACTCCGAAGCAGAGGTTATCCCCGAGTCTCTACACCCCTCCGAACCGGCGGAGGACCCCCAGTTGTTTCCTGAATTCTTCGGGGTACCACCAGATAACAAAGAGACAGTGACTTTTCTACACCTTGTACCTGATACCTCGCCCATTTCATCCTGTGAGCTTGACAAGATGTACCCCAAAGCAGAGGTTACCCCCGAGTCTCTGCACCCCTCCAACCCGGCGGAGGACTTCCAGTTGTCTCCTGAACCCTCTGGGGTGCTACCTGATAATAAGTGGAGAGAGACTTCCTTGTGTGCTGTTCCTGGTACTCCACCCGTTTCATCTGTTGCTGAGGATGGCTGGATAGGAGGTAGCATCCTAGCTACTCAGATGAGACCAGTTTTTCCTGTGGACAGTGGAAGTGATCTCCTTGAAGTGAAGGATTGGCCCTCGAATTCCCTGCGGAACATTCTGGCAGGCCTGAAGAAGAGGGGGCGTAAGGGGGGGTACTGTAACATACCTGGCGGCGTCCTTGCATAGTGGTCCATCTCCCACTGTGCAAGAGCGCGCACTTGATCTCCAGTCCAGTTTGCTAGCCTGGCTTCCCTCCATGCTGTCTGCTTGCCTCTGTTTCTTCTGCTTAAGGGCGGCGCCCGATCACTTCCTGCTTCTTGTAGCTGCTGCAGGCACACCCCTTGTGCGTCCTCAGCCTATTGCGGTCTGTCACCTGGTATTTAACCCAGCTCCTCCCTGGAATCCATGCCTGAGCATTGTGTTCTGTCAGTTGGCTTCCTGTCACTGATATGCCAGGTCCTGTCTATGCTTCCTGCCTTGCGGTTTCAGTTCCCGTGTCTGAACTGTGTTCTGTCTGAACTATCTTCTAGTCTGTTGTCTTCTGCCTATCCTCGAGGCTGTATTTCCAGGCCAGTGTGAACACGCTCCTAGCTTGTTCTTTCCGTCTTCTAGGGGCCGCATACCTAGACCCGTTCCTGTATCTTGCCTGTTCCTGTCTGAACACGCTCCTAGCCTTTTCGTTCCGCCTTCTAGGGGCCGCATACCTAGACCCGCTCCTGTATCTTGCTGCTGTGTCTGTTCTTGTCTGTATACTCTCCTAGCCTGTTACCTGTTTTTCTCTATGTCCGTACCTTCCCTTTTCCTGCAGAATCTGATCCCGTACCTAACTCCTACTCGTTGTCCCTGTACTCCCGTTTGTGAGTTTAGAGTCCACTCGCTACTTCATTGCAAGTATCCTGTGTGTACCTGGTTCTGCCTTTCCCATCCAGTCTGTTCTGTGTGAACAGAGCCCTGTCCCCTCTGCTCTACCTTGCTCACCGCTCCGGTGGTTCTTGCTCTGCTCTGACCCTTTGCTTGCTGCTCCGGCAGTCTCGCTCTGCTCTGACCCTTTGCTCGCTGCTCCGGCAGTCTCGCTCTGCTCTGACCCTTTGCTCGCTGCTCCGGCAGTCTCACTCTGCTCTGACCCTTTGCTCGCTGCTCCGGCAGTCTCGCTCTGCTCTGACCCTTTGATCGCTGCTCTGGCAGTCTCGCTCTGCTCTGACCCTTTGTTCGCTGCTTCGGCAGTCTCGCTCTGCTCTGACCCTTTGCTCGCTGCTTCGGTAGTCTCGCTCTGCTCTGACCCTTTGCTCTCTGCTCCGGCAGTCTCGCTCTGCTCTGACCCTTTGCTCGCTGCTCCGGCAGTCTCGCTCTGCTCTGATCCTTTGCTGGCTGCTTCGGCAGTCTCGTCCTGCTCCTCTCTCGCTCACCGCTCCAGGCGGCCTTGTCCTGCTCTTCTCTCGCTCACCGCTCCAGGCGGTCTGGTCTTGTTCTGCTCTTGCTCGCCGCTCTGGGCGGCCGCCTCACTCTGCTGTTTGTCCACCGCATCTGCGGTTCTGTTCCTGAGTCCCAGTCTGTACTGGGTCCTATCCACTCGGTGCTCCAACCTGTCGTACCTGCCAGTACATCCCTGCCTGCATACCAGTCGTGCTTACCAGCATCCGCCAGTCTGCATACTAGCCGTGTCTGCCTATACCCAGCAGTCTATGTGTCAGCCTAACCTGCCTGTTCCTGTATTCCCCTGTGTGGGTCAACAGTCGTGTCCGGGGTCTGTCCTGGAGTAGCACCTGGTCCCTCTGCTCGGTTCCTCCTTGGTGCACTGGCGTTGTATGCCGTCGTGCGACCCTGGTCGGATCGGGTGGATACTTAGTTGCGCCCCTCCAGGTATTCACTCTCCGGCACGGTCCAGTGGAATCACTACATACACACGCACATGCCACTCAGCCCGGGCGTGTGCATTACAATAAGTCTCTTAGTCTCAGAAATTCCTGGATGACCTGCCAACCGAGACTCGTGACACTTCACAAACAAATCTCTCCTAAAGGTTCTAGGCACGAACAACCTTCCATGGGGAGTGTTAGATGGAGCATCATCTTGAGCTTTCAGAATCCCATTCTCCAAAACGGAGTCCAATGCCGCCACCACAACTCCTTTCTGTAAAATGCTTTCCTCCTCCTCGGCACCGACCGTAGGAGAGAAGCTGCGAGATAAAGCATCGGCTTTAACATTCTTAGTACCAGGGATATAGGTAACAGAAAAATGAAACCAAGAAAAAAAAAGTGCCTACCTAGCTTGACGGGCATTCAAGCGCTTGGCAGCATCCAGATAGATCAAATTCTTATGATCTGTGAAAACCTGAATAGGAAATCTAGCGCCTTCCAAAAAATGACACCAATGTTCAAACGCGAGTTTAATAGCCAGCAACTCCTGATTTCCAACATGATAATTCAGTTCGGTTTCCGAAAATTTTTTTCGTAAAGAAGGTACAAGGATGTACTCCATCCCTGTTCTCCTGAGACAAAACTGCTCCGACCCCCACCAATGAAGCATCGACCTCGACCAAAAAAGGCTTGGTCTCATTAGGCTGCATAAGGATAGGGGCAGAACTGAACCTCTCTTTGAGATACTTAAACGCTTCAATGGCCTCAGTAGTCCACTGGACCGTATTCGCACCTTTCCTGGTGAGATCGGTTAGAGGCTTAACAATTACAGAAAAAATCTTAATGAATTTCCTGTAATAATTGGCAAAACCCAAAAATCTCTGTATAGATTTCAAACCAATAGGCCTAGGCCATTCCTGCACAGCCTGAACCTTCACAGGGTCCATCTCAAAGCCCTCGCTGGAGACAATGTAGCCCAAAAAACTAATTTTCTGCACAGCCAACTCACATTTCTCTAGCTTAGCAAAGAGTGAATTATCACTCAATAACTGCAAAACTTCACGTACACTCTGCCAATGGGACTCAAGATCTGGTGAATAAATCAAAATGTCATCCAAATACACAACCACATTCTTACCAATCAAAGGTCTCAGGATGTCATTAATAAGGTTCTGAAAAAATGCAGGTGCATTGGTAAGACCAAAAGGCATCACCAGATTCTCAAAATGACCTACCGGAGTGTTAAAAGCAGTTTTCCATTCATCACCCTCCTTCACTCGTAACAAATTGTATGCCCCCCGGAGATCAATCTTAGAGAACCACTTGGCCCCCACTAACTGGTTAAACAAGTCAGGAATTAACGGCAATGGGTAGGAATTGCGTACGGTAATCTTATTAATTTCATGAAAATCCAGACAAGGACGTGAACCCCCTCCTTTTTTTTAACAAAGAAAAATCCAACTGCCACAGGTGACTTAGAAGGTCTAATGTGACCAGCAGCCAGGCTAGTCTGTATGTACTCCTCCAAGGCCTTGGGAAAAGTATCTCCCGGAATAAACTCAATGGCGCAATCATAATCCCTATGAGGAGGTAAAACTTGCGACTCCTCCTCCGAAAAAACCCTCCAAAAATCTTGAATAGGTACAGGTAATTCCCCTTTTTCCACAGCCGCAATGCGACCATTACAACATTTATCATAGCACTTCGGACTCCAAGACTTTATCATATTAGTAGACCAGTCCAGCAAAGGATTGTGCAATTTTAACCAAGGCAATCCTAGAACGACCGGAGAGGGTAAATTATTTAATACAACCAAGTCCAAAATTTCTTGGTGAAGTCCATTGATAGTGAGGGGAAATGCAGCAACCTTGTGAGTAATACATTTCAAGGGAGTGTTATCAATTGCAATCACAGAAATAGGTGATGACAAAGGTTTGGATTTCAATATAAGTTTTTCCAAAAACCCTTTGTCAATCACATTAATTGTTGAACTACAATCCACAAATACCTGAAATTCAATCAAATTTTCCTGCAAAGTAGTACTCCCTGAAAGAAATACTCCTGCAGAGCATAAACAAGCTATATGGGTGTACCTGACCTTTTTTTTCCTTTACTTAAACGAAGCTCACAATACTTAATCAAATAGTCAGCTTTACCACAATAAAGACACAATCCCTCGGCGATCCTCCGGTCTCTTTCCTGAGAGCAGAGCGACATCGCCCCAACCTCCATCGGTTCTCCGCCGTCTGAGCAGATTTTCTGGGGACTAGGACCTGGCAATACAGGAGTCTTTACCTCATTCTGCCTAGATCTCAGCCTCCTATCCACACGAACAGCTAATTGCAAATCCTTAACCCTTTCACTCAGACCAGCATGAAATAGACATTTCAGAGCAGGATCATTCCATCTGACTTCAGAAGCCCACCTTCTAAAATATGTGCAATAATTTTCAACATCACCTGACCCCTGATTCAAACGCCTGAGCTCTGCCTCAGCAGATGAGATTCGATCAGGATCGTCATATAATAGACCCATAGGAGAAAAAAATTCTTCTACCGACCTTAAGCATGGATCATTAGGTTGGAGAGAAAAGGCCCAACCTTGTGGTTCATTGCGCAAAAGTGACATAATAAAACCAGTGTGCTGTGATTCCTTCCCAGAGGACCTTGGTCTCAAACGAAAATATAACAAACAAGCATTTTTAAAGGAAAAAAAATCTTGCTGTTTACCATAAGAAACATCAGGCAGTCCTACCTTGGGTTCCACAAAATGCGCTCCAGAACACTCACCTGTTGCTGGAGCTCGGCCACCTCCAGAGACAATCCCTGCAAGCGTTGAGCCAAATCCTGGACGGAAGCCATACTGATCCCCGAATTTCTTTCCTTTTAGTTTTTTTGGGTTGGACTTACTGTTATGATCTGCAACAAGTACTAAGGAAAGAAAGGGGAAAGCTTTCCCTACAGTAAGACTAAGCTGAATCCCTACGATGTAGCGGGCTGCCTGTTCCTTGCGAACAGACCCACCTTAGTCCTCGGCTAGTCTGAACGAAGACCTATAGCATTAAGGAAGGGGTCCCTAAAAGAACTAAGGACTGGAACTAAAATGGGACACCTCCTGAACAGAGAAGGTTGTTGCAGAACACAAAAAGATAAACTGACAAAAAGGTACTAGAGGTCCCAGAAGGATCAAGCAAACTGACAGAGATAGGCACAGAGCACCTGGCTAGCAAAACAGTCAAACAACACTGAAGTCCAGCACAGCCAAAAGGGCGGAGCTGGAATATATAGGCAGATGGTCACGTGAACACAAAACACAAGATGGAAGAAACAAATAGGAGGGTTCTAACAGGGCCATTATACTGTATGGAGGACTATGTGGGGCCATTATACTGTATGAAGGACTATGTGGCGCCCATTGTTCTGTATGGAGGACTATGTGGGGCCCATTGTTCTGTATGGAGGACTATGTGGGGCCATTATACTGTATGGAGGGCTATGTGGGGCCCATTGTTCTGTATGGAGAACTATGTGTGGCCATTATACTGTATGGAGGACTTTGTGGGGCCATTATACTGTATGAAGGACAATGTGGGGCCTATTATACTTTATGGAGGACTATGTGGGGCCTATTATACTGTATGGAGGACTATGTGGGGCCATTATACTATATGGAGGACTATATGGGGCCTGTTACACTGTATGGAGGACTATGTGGGCCCATTATTCTGTATAGAGGACTATGGTGGCCATTATACTGAACGGAGGACTATGTGGGGTCCATTATTCTGTATAGAGGACTATATGGTTCCCCTTATTCTGTATGGAGGACTATGTGGTTCCCCTTATTCTGTATGGAGGACTATGTGGGGCCCATTATTCCGTATGGAGGACTATGTGGTTCCCCTTATTCTGTATGGAGGACTATGGGAGACCATTATTCTGCATGGAGGACTATGTGGGGCCCATAATACTGTATGGAGGACTATGTGGGGCCAATTATACTGTATGGAGGACTATGTGGGGCCCATTATACTGTATGGAGGACTATATGGGGCCATTCTGTATGGAGGACTCTGTGGTTTCCATAATACTGTATGGAGGACTATGTGGTGCCCATAATACTGTATGGAGGACTCTGTGGTTTCCATAATACTGTATTGAGGACTATACTGTCCGGTCTGCACTGTGCGCTGTGAGGATTTGCCGGTTTCTGAGATATTGTAGAATTTACAATAGATATCACTCATGTAATGTAAGAAGTGAAATCTTTGGCATAGTACTATACCTATATTTCTCTGTGGTATCTGTGCACCATAAATCGTGGTATGTGTTAAAAGGGCCCACTGAAACTCTTTCCCCCAGGGCCCAGGAAAATCTGGAGCCGGCCCTGCTGCCAGTTGACCGGTGGTGATGCTGGGTATCAGACCCCCACCAATCTCATATTGATGACTTATCCTTATGAACACAGCATTTACAAATCAGTAAGAGCCCTGTACATAATGAGCTGTTTTAGTTGAAAGTGCAAGATTTCAAGATAACATATAAGATCTTGCATACAGCCAGTCAGGACGGTGGCCGCCTAGGGTTGTGTTTGGATTTAACATTTGCTAGAAATTTTAGGTGAGCATTACGGGCACTTCTGGGCATTTTTTCTAATTAATGTTATTTAGTGAAATCGCCAGTTTGTGGCTGCCCCAGACCGGTGATAGGTGCTCTGAGTTTATTCTGCAGGTTGATAGTATCAAGATAACAAATTTTCATCATTTTTTCACTACTTTGCACATCAAAAAACCCTTTAAAACTAAATCTGTAGAACTATATCTTTGTTATTTTCCTATCCACTGAGCAGTGTGGTTTTTAATGGTACCATTTTAGGGTCCATAAACTGATCAGTTTTTATTAATTTCTGAAGGACAATCCATCGCATATTACGGTACCAACATTGTGGATTATTCCAAAATCTCGTGCACATGCTGCAGAAACAATCTGCGGCATAAATTGACCTACACTGCAGGTTTTATGTCAATAGTGTGTCAATTTCTGCTGTGGATTTTCACCACAGACCTTTTACAAGCAGTGCACTAGTCCATCTGCAGTGCCAGTAACCAAAGGGGTTGCATTTGGTTCCCAGGGGTAAAATCCACAGTTATCATACATTTATAGTATATGCTCTAAATATGCCATCTATGTTTTAAAGCGGATGTGTCACTCGCCAGAAACATGTTTTACCTTGTGCAAATGCATAAAAATGTATTAGTTTGTCATCTTTTTTATGGCGGTAAATGATCCAATATCACATGTGGTAGATCGACTTACTCAGCTTCTTAAAGAGGCAAACACAGGAACCTTTTCTATTTAAATTGCGGCTGATTTATTGCAGTCCTCATAAATCACATCACCAGAAAATATAAATACAGCCTTTGTCCGGCAGAAGGTAAAACCTAAAATAAAAAGTCCATACAGTAGTCCTGGTTTAGCCCACCTGGCTTAGAGTCCAACGTCTATATCCTTTAACAAAGGGATTCACACAAGGAGACCTGCAATCTCCATACATCCAGCATGTGTGAGACAAACAGCTCAGAGCTTTCACCTCCAGCCCACCCCACACCAAATGCTCTCAAGGTTGGGATTTTATCCTCTGACCTCCACCCTCTCTACAGGTGTTCAATCACCCTAGCACCAAAGAAGGCTGTTTAACCCACTCGTGTGCTAGAACCTTTTTCCTATTTTTTAATTACTGGACCTAGCAACCTCAGTGCTACATATCTCCCCTCCAGCACTATGCCAGTGACTTTGTCACATATCCCCCCCCACCCTCTGCCCAAAGTCGTAGGTTTTGGCACCTTAAGGCACCAAACAGGGGAGTCTAAACTGGTATCTGCGTTACAGTGCAGCTTCCCAGGCCTGTGTTCACATGAAAGATGAAGATCTGTAGCCCTGAGTTTCAACTCTTGGAATGCCATCTCTGCTTCAAGAGACCATTTGGCCGTTGACGACTTCGTGCCCTTAAGAAGGTCAGTCAGGTGTGCGGCTATCATGTCGAAATTCGGGATATCCAGCTGATAGTGTCTCACCACTCCCAGAAATGCCCGAAGCTGTACCTTGAAGACCGGTTTCGGCCAATTTTGGACTGCCTCCACCTTGTTCACTTGCGGCTTTACTTTGCTTCTCCCAAAGATGTAGCCCAGGTATTTTCCCTTCTTTTTCCTGATGGTACACTTCTTTGGGTTTATGGTAAACCCCCTTTCCTCAGCGCATCCAGCACGGCCTGGACCTTCTGCAGGTGACTTCCCCAATCCGGGCTGAATATCACAATATCATCGACGTAAGTTGTGGTGTACTTTTTGTGAGGGGCTAAGGTCCGGTCTTTGGCCCTCCGGAAGGTAGCTGGGTCTCTTTGCAGGCCCAATGAGCTTCTGGTATACTGGAAGCAACCATCAGGTGAAAAAGAGGTCGTCTTCTTCTTGGCACTTTGAGAGAAGAGGATTGACCCTTCGTCAGGTCAAGGGAGGTGATGTTTCTGGCTGATAGCTTTGATATGAGTTCATCATCACGGGGTATTGGATGAGTAAATTTTAGCCCCTTCCTTTGAAATCACCCTGCGGCGGATTTCAGGGAATCTATACGGCTTTTGGTTCACCTGCACATCTGCGTACGTCTTGATAACTCTGAAAACAGGTCCCTGTTCCGCTGAAGAAGTTCTCGGCCCTGTTGTTTCTGGGCCAGTGACAGTGTATCTGCCACAGGGACACCATTAGTGTCACCTTCTGGTCTATCCACATGGAGTTTCAACTTGGTTTCTCTGTTGCCCAGCCTTGACGGATAACAGCATGAGAGGATTTTGGATTTTTTCCTATTTTTTAATTACTGGAGCTAACAACCTCAGTGCTACATATCTCCCCTCCAGTACTTTGCCAGTGACTTTGTCACACACATTTCTGTGAATGGCAAAAGTATGTGTATATTAGCTTTCAGTAATCTGACTGTATATTGGTGGATTCTCCATTCTGATGGGCATCAACAACTCTTCATCTGAGCTCTTCGGAAATCTTCTTTGTCCATGCCATGATACGTTTTGACGAACGTGAGTTGTGAAGATCAGAGATTTTTAGATCCCTGTTCTTTAAAGGGAATCTATCACCCCCTGAGAGATATCAGACCTCTACTATGGGCATACAGGGTATAGAAAAGTAAATCTATACATACCTGTATGGCCCATAGCAGAGGTTTGATTGCAGAGAAAAGCGTTTTAATCATTTCTGTTTTCCACAGTCGTGGGAACGCCAAGAAATCCCCACCTATGTGCTTATTATTCCCACCCAAATCCCCTCCTATATGCTTAATTATCATACTCTCCCACCTCCCCTGCACGTCACAGAATCCTGTGACGTGCGCTGTGCTCCCTGATTTCCCGGGCATGCGCAACGCACTGCTCACATAGAGCGCGCTTTGCTTCATCCCGGCCCCGTCTGCCTGTGCACTGCGCCGCAGGTTTCTATTGCTCAGGCGCAGGGAAACCTGCGGCGCAGTGCACAGGCAGACGGGGCTGGGATGAAGCAAAGCGCGCTCTATGTGAGCGACGCTTTGCGCATGCCCGGCAAAAGAGGGAGCACAGCGCACGTCAGAGGGCCCTGTGACGTGCAGGGGAGGGGGGGGGGGATATGATAATTAGGCATATAGGTGGGGATTTGGGGAGGAATAATAAACAGATGGGTGGGGTTTCTTGGCGTCTCCCGGACGCCAAGCCTGTGGAAAACAGAATTGATTAAAACGCTTTTCTCTGCAATCAAACCTCTGCTATGGGCCATACAGGTATGTATAGATTTACTTTTCTATACCCTGTATGCCCATAGTAGAGGTCTGATATCGCCCAGGGGTGTGACAGATTCCCTTTAAAGGGAACCTGTTGTCGGGATTTTATACCTCTAAGTAATGGCCTGTATATAAAAGCCCTTTAGTGCTGATTTATTTCTTTCCTTGTTTTTTTGTCTTGTTTGAAGTTTTAGAGAAATCCATCATTTACATTTTTTGGTAATGAGTCACAAGTGCAGCGGGGCAGGTCACTCCACTTACAGCTCTCCTAACCCTCTCTTCTGGTTCCCTGCACGCCGCCAGCCTCCGGTCTCTGATGGACAGATCTCTCGTCTCAGTGACGTGTCTCCAAGCTCCATCATTTCCTGGGGTCGTATTCCCAGTGGGGGCAGTGCATGCACAGATCAATTGTCCGGCTCCCACAAAATCATCAGGACCCTACTGTGCATGCACTGCCCCAGGGGGGCAGGTAAGTGGGACAAGAGGGAATAAGGGGAGAGGCAGAAGAGCTGTTATTGTAGTGCCCATAGGGCTACACTTGCATCTCATTAGCATAAAATGTAAACTCTGAATTTCTTCAAAACGAAAAATTCTACAAGCAAGATAAGGATTTATTCAGCACTAAAGGGCCTTTACACACATACCGTTACTTAGGGTTATAAAATCCTGATGGCAGGTTTCCTTTAAATAAAACAGGTCACCCACTCACACCTAATTGTCATCCCATTGATTGAAAACATCAGGGTTCATCTTCAAATGATCTGCTAAAGCTAAAAATTCACATACTTTTGGCACTCACAGACTTGTGATATTTTATAATTTTCCTAAGTAAAATAAAAATGACAAAGTCTAATATTTTTTACTCATTTCTTTGATCTGGTTCTCTTCATCTACTTTTTAGACTGAAAATGTGATGTAGCTTTAGATCAAATTTGTGCAGAAATATGGAAAATTCTGAAGGGTTCACAAACCGTCAATCACCACTGTATTTACAGGGTGCTGGGGACCATATCTTAGGTGCGGAGATATGCAAGAACAAAAGAAAAGCAACAATTCACAAGAATTGTGCTATTTACACCAGGTAACAAAAATAGCTATTTATGGGAAGTGACAGGTTCTCTTTAAGTGGGATTTTTTTCTTTTAAAATGAGACAATTCTGAATGTATAAGTTCCATAGAGCCCCACTCATCACATCTCTCCCTGTACACATTTTCAATTGTGGTGTGCACCTAGTAACACAGCTTATATGATGCACGATGATCTTCTTGGCCTCAATCATTGTTGCCATGGAAACCCGGTGTGAGTACCAACACTAGAGGGGAGGAAGAAGGAAGACAGGGGAGCTGGCATGGCAGAGCTTCACCCTCCTCTTCCCCTCTTCCATCTATATAGAATCTTATCAGTTGCAGCTGTCATCTTCTATCTCAGTAATGTAAAAATCCGTCTTCACTGAACACGGATTTAACCCCTAAATTGAGACTTTTGAAAATGAATGATCAGTCCTGGAGAAGAAAGAAGCGGATTCCTCTGATTACCACTGTTTAGGCGGCATCAGGGGCTCTCTAAACACGTCATGACATCCGCAGACAATTCCATCAAAGTCTGCATTCCAAAATGTCACTCCTTCCATTCTGAGCCCTGCCATGTGCCCAAACAGTCGTTTACCCCCACATAGAGGGTATCTGTGTATTCAGGAGAAATTGCACCACAAATTTTGGGTTCCATTTTCTCCTGTTGTCCTTGTGAAAATAAAAAGTTTGGGGCTTAAAGAACATTTTTGTTGGAAAAATTTGATGTTTTTATTTTCATTCTACTTTATAAACTTCTGTGAAGCTCCTGGTAGTTAAAGTTGATCACCACACGTCTAGATACATTCCTTAAGGGGTCTAGTTTCCCAAATGGGGTCACTTGGGGTTTCCACCGTTTAGGCACATCAGGGGCTCTCCAAACGCGACATGTCATCCACTAATTATTACAGTAAATTTGGCAAAGTCAAATGGTGCTTATTCCCAGCCCTGCCATGTGCCCATACAGTAGTTTTACTCCACATATGGGGTATCGGCATGATCAGAAGAAATTGTACAACAAATATTGGGGTCTATTCTTTCCTGTTACCCATGCGAAAAGAAAAAAATTGGAGTCTACAGTAAAATTTTTGTGAAAAAAGTTATGTTCATTTTTTATTTCCACACTCCATTAATTCATGTGAAGCATATGAAGGGTTAATACAATTCTTGAATGTGGTTTGAGCACCTTGAGAGGTGCAGTTTTTAGAATGGTGTCACCATTTGTGGTTTTGTAAATTTGGAAAATGAGAAATCGCTGGTTAACTTTTAACCCTT
The DNA here is from genome assembly GCF_046119375.1 of Phyllobates terribilis. Classification (NCBI taxonomy): domain Eukaryota; kingdom Metazoa; phylum Chordata; class Amphibia; order Anura; family Dendrobatidae; genus Phyllobates; species Phyllobates terribilis. The sequence continues at coordinate 129,476,787 of NW_027362770.1, read as the reverse complement.
TTAACTAGAAAATTATGTTTCAAAAATTGTGCTAATGTGAAGTAAACATGTGGGAAATGTTATTTATTAACTATTTTGTGTGACATAAGTCTCTTGATTTAAGGGCATAAAAATTAAAAGTCTGAAAATTGCTAAGTTTTCAACATTTTTGCCAAATTTCCTTTTTTTTAACAAATAAATGCAAGTGATATCATAGAAATTTTGGCACTATCATGAAGTACAATATGTCACGAAAAAACAGTCTCAGAATAGGTAGGATCCGTTGAAGCGTTCCAGAGTAATTACCTCATAAAGTAACACTGATCAGAATTGTAAAATGAGGCCTGGTCATTAAGGTGAAAACAGTCTTGGGTGATAAAAGGGGTTAAAGAAGCACTCCTCCTCCTCCTCCCATCAAAGTTTTTATCCTTGTAATATATTGCAGTCATCATATTATATAGCACTGTGTACTTACAATTGCTCATTTTGCCTTTCTACCTAGTTAATTCTTCTGTTTTCCATTAGGTCTATGACAGCACGTGATTAAAAACTGACTAGCTGAATCCTGCTAAGTTCTATGTAGAAACAGGAGGTCTATTTTTCCTGCATGAGTGATGAGTAACTGCAAAAGTCCCTGGCAGGGGGAGGAGGCAGCAACCGGATCGGGGTCAGGGGCTGAGGAGGGGAATGATAAATGCAGGGACAAGAGACTTTCTGTTTCTACATAGAGCAAAGAAAAGAGAATTAGCTGGGTAGAGAGGCAAAATGAGCAATTGTAAGTACACAGTGCTATATAATATGATGATTGTAATATACAGTATTAAGAGGATAAAAACTTTGACCTACTATCTCTTGATGTCCTGACACTTTTCTTAAAAATTTGCCTATAAAAGTCAGGATTCATTGTCCCATCAGTGATGCCAAGCCGTCTTGGCCCAGATGCAGCAAAACAAGCTCAAACCATGAAACTATCACAACCATGTTTCACAGATGATATGAGGTTTTTATCTTGTAATTCAGTCTTTTTCTTTCTTCAAACATAATGCTTCTCATTTAAACCAAAAAGCTCTATTTTGGTCTCATCTGTGCACAGAACAGTGTTTCAATAGCCTTCTGGCTAGTGATGAGCGAGTATGTGCGGTTAACCCTTTTGGCGAGTTAATAATAATAACTGTTTCTTAATAGTGTTGAGCGAGCATGCTCGACACTGCTCGGTACTCACCCGAGCATCTCGCTACTCGGGATGTTCGGCGAGCACCGAGCATTTCCGGGTTACTCGGGCGGGAGCTCTGGTCTCTGCCCTGCACGTTTGGCGCTCTTTACAGAGCCAATGAACATGCAGGGATTGCCAGCCAGTCACTGTAATGCCACAGCCATGTTGTTTGTGGGCATTACAGTGATTGGCTGGCCGCACAGCGTCACCTCGAGTATTTAAAGCCGGGCGCCGCCATCTTGGACACAGTCGCCCGGGATCAGACAATGTAGGGAGAGTGCTGCTGAGTTAGGGAGAGATATATAGTGCGAAATAGTTAGTGTAGGGTCTCTAAAGGCTGTCAAATCAAACAAACAGTCCTTCTCAGGACTAATATCCATCCCAGATATCAGGCAGGCAGGTTGTATAGGAGACGCAGTGGTTATACCAACAAACAGTGCATTACAGTCCTGTGTGCTCCTGCTGGTTAAATTGCTAGACTTATCCCCCGGTCTCAGGGGCCAGGAAAAATCCTTTTTTTCATCTAAATCCTGTATTTTTTTTCCCCTCAGTCAGACTGTACAAATACTCATCTTATTAACCTTTTGGTATCCCCCCCCCCCAAAAAAAAATATATCTGTTTAAAAGAGTCTGGTGTAGGCCACATAACTATAACTGTGGTTTTGCAGTTCCACGGTTCAAATCTCAGTATTATCCAGCTTTTGGCCTTTTTTCCGTAAAAAAAACAGTAATAGTGTCTCCCTGACTGTTCAGACACAAATATATCTGTTTAAAATATTCTGGTGTAGGCCAGATAACTTGAAGTTTGGTTTTGCAGTTCCACGGTTAAAATTTCTGTATTATCCAGCTTTTGGCCTTTTTTACATAAAAAAACAAACAGTAATAGTGTGTCCCTGACTGTTCAGACACAAATATATCTGTTTAAAATATTCTGGTGTAGACCAGATAACTAGAAGTTTGGTTTTGCAATTCCATGGTTAAAATCTCTGTATTATCCTGCGTTTGGCCTTTTTTACATAAAAAACAGTAATAGTGTGTCCCTGACTGTTCAGACACAAATATATCTGTTTAAAATATTCTGGTGTAGGCCAGATAACTAGAAGTTTGGTTTTGCAGTTCCACGGTTCAAATCTCAGTATTATCCAGCTTTTGGCCTTTTTTCCATAAAAAAAACAGTAATAGTGTCTCCCTGACTGTTCAGACACAAATATATCTGTTTAAAATATTCTGGTGTAGGCCAGATAACTAGAAGTTTGGTTTCGCAGTTCCACGGTTAAAATCTCTGTATTATCCAGCTTTTGGCCTTTTTAACATAAAAAAAAACAGTAATAGTGTCTCCCTGACTGTTCAGGCACAAATATATCTGTTTAAAATATTCTGGTGTAGGCCAGATAACTAGAAGATTGGTTTTGCAGTTCCACGGTTCAAATCTCTGTATTATCCTGCTTTTGGCCTTTTTTACATAAAAAAACAGTAATAGTGTCTCCCTGACTGTTCAGACACAAATATATCTGTTTAAAAGATTCTGGTGTAGGCGAGAGAAATAGAACTGTGGTTTTCCTCTTCCATGGTTCTAATCTCCTTTTTATTACCCTTTTTCCATTGATAGTGCGAGTGTAAGCTATTTTACTTCATTTACAATGGGCAAGGCGCGTGGCAAGGGATGTGGAACTGGACGTACTGGTGATGGTGTGTGTAGAGGACGGGGCCGTGGCCAACGTGAAAATGTGCCACAACCAACAGCCACATCTTCTCGCTCCCACTTCTTGACCAAATTACTAGGGAAGCACACTACAACACCAGTATTGCGAACTGATCAGTGTGAACAGGTTATTAATTGGATAGCAGATAATACTTCCAGTTATCTGGGCACCACCACCTCCGGTCTGTCTTCCACACAGTCAAGTTTTAGTAGCCGTGAGTCTCGACCGCATACTCCTCCTCACCCTGATGCTCCTTCCTCCCACCATGCCGAGTGTCATCAGACAGCAACTGATCCCACAGTTGGACACTCTGAAGAGCTGCTCACTGGTCCATTTCCATATTTGTGCCCCTCGCCTGCTCCGCTTGAAGTGGTGGAAGAGGAAATCCCATGTAGCGATGCCCAAATATTTGAACAGCCACGGCCAGAGGAAGTCGACGCTGGCAATTTGTCACAAGAGGTGGACGATGACGAGACACAATTGCCAGGAAGTGAGGAGGAGGATCGTGGTGCGCAAGTGGAAGAGGAGGAGGTGGTGGATGATCTAGTAACTGACCTAACGTGGCAGGAGGACACGCAGAGCGAGGCTAGCAGAACACAGGGGGAGGGAGGCAGAGTACCCCAACAGGCAGGAAGAAGCAGTGTGGTGGCAGCACACAGAAGGCGGGCAACAGATCCCCACAACACCAACATGAGAGACGTTGCCAGTACAACCGGTAGGTCTTCCAGAGTCTGGAATTTTTTTAAAGACTCTGCTGATAACCCCAAAAAGTCCATTTGTACCACCTGCCATGCCAGCATCAGCAGGGGTGACAAAACTACCAGCCTGACCACCACCAGCATGATCAGGCACATGTCAGCAAAGCACCCGACTTTGTGGGGCGAAACCCAGGGTCCACGACAAGTGTCAGCGGGTGTCACCACTGCTTCTTCTGCTGTTGTGCGTGTAAGAGAACCCCCTCTTGTGCGTGCAATGCAATCCCCTGTCCATACTGCATGCAAAGATTCCCCCTCCTCTCAGTCTTCACTTGTTATGGCAGTTTCTCTAGAAACAGCATCCACGTCCACGTCCCACCGCAGCGTTCAATTGTCCATATCCCAGACCTTTGAACGAAAGCGCAAATTCTCAGCCAACGCTCCACAGGCCACAGTCCTAAATTCGCACATTTCACGACTGCTTGCGTTGGAAATGCTGCCTTTTAGGCTGGTGGAGACGGAATCCTTCCGCAACCTTATGGCGGTGGCCGTCCCTCGGTACTTGGTCTCCAACCAACACTATTTTGCCCGGTGTGCGATCCCCGCACTACACAAGCACGTGTCCCAAAACATCTGCCGTGCCCTCAACAACGCAGTTACTGGAAGAGTCCACCTGACAACGGACATGTGGACAAGTGACGCGCACCTGGGCCGTGGGGATACCCAGAGCTGGGCCTTATAAATGCTGGGGGTTGTAGTCACCGTGGCGGCGACCCGGTCCGTGACCCAGGGTGGTCAAACCAGGGTAGTCTATGTGTATCTGTTTTAAATAGTCCGACTACGCCACATGTTGAATGCAGTTATTGGGAACTGCCGCTGCGGAGCAGTCCACTGAAGCTGATGGTATGTGCAGCAAGGTGATGTAACTCCCCACAGGAAGAGTGGAGCTTCAGGGCAGAGTGTAAGAATGATGGTGGTGATAGTGCCGGGGTCAGTAGTGATAACACGGAGTCCTTGCAGTGCAGTCCCAGGTCTTTTACTCACGGTTAAAGCAGTTCCAGTTATAGGGCCAGTGTAAGAGCCCACGGCGTCCTGTGCTCACGCAGTAAGGGGCTCGGTCGACCCTCAGGTATCTCTGGAGCATTTAGCAGGACCCCCTTTTGTGTGTCCTCTCTGGCCTCTCTCCTTGTACCTCACACCTAGCGGCACCTCTGTCCAGTGTCCTCGGGCCTTGGCGGGCGACGTGTGTTCCGTCCCCTGGCCCTATGCGGCTACCTTCCTGGTGGCTGGTGTGGACGGCCTGCTGTACTTGAAGTGCTGCAGCCTCCATTTCCCAGTTGAGTCCTGTAGTCTCTGCTGGCTGGGCGACCCGGTTTCCCTTCTGTGGCCTGACCCCACTACCTCCTGGCAGCGGCGGGCGTACGGGTGGCTTACTGCACGGCCCGTACCCCTGGGGTCCCTTCTCTTCTTGTCCTGGAGCCTTCCTGCTCCCTCTTTCCTCTCTTCTCTCCTTTCAGGCTCAGGCCTCCTGTCTAGGCCTGCCTGTGGAGCAGAGCTTGTATGGAGCCTCTGCCCCCTGTCTCCTCCTCACTACTCCTTCGACTGAACTCCACACCGATCTAAGATGGTGTACTGTTTTATACTCCTACTCCAGTGCTCCCAGGATCTACGTCCTCCACCCATCCACTACTTAGTTCTCCCTCTCTAGGTGGTTCCTCCCCACTCCAGCCAGGGATAAGGGACTGTGCTCTCCCGTAGGAGCAATCTCGCTCGGTCCCCCCGGAAATGTGGTGTAGTGGATGCAGTGTTAGGGTCCTGAGCCATACTCCTTCCTTACCTGAGAGTGAGATACCACACCTCTGGATGAGATGCAATACCTCTGTGGCGACCGAACCCTCAGGGGCACCACACAAGTGCTTGTGGCCAGGGACGGTACATCTCCCTGATGGCACATTGGGTAAACATAGTGGAAGCCGGGACCCAGTCAGACCTTGGGACGGAACACATCCTCCCCACGCCGAGGATTGCGGGCCCTATGTCAGTCAGAGTTGCCCCCACAGTGTACAGCTCCTGCACATCATCCTCCTCCTCCTCATGTTCAGCCTCCATCTCAGATATCACCACATCAGTTACAAGCTGGAAGCACTGCAGTACTGCCTCAGCCAAGCGGCAACAGGCTGTGCTGAAACTCATAAGCTTAGGTGATAAAACTCACACTGCTTGTGAGTTGTGGACAGCTGTGAAAGAGCAGGCAGATCTGTGGCTGAGACCTCTGAATCTACATCCAGGCATGGTCGTGTGTGACAATGGCCGTAACCTGGTGGCGGCTCTGAGGCGAGGTGAGATCACACACGTACCATGCCTTGCTCATGTGCTTAACCTCGTGGTTCAGCGGTTTCTTAAATCGTACCCCGAGTTGCCAGATCTGCTCGTCAAAGTACGCCGCCTGTCAGCTCATTTTCGCAAGTCGGCTACAGCTTCCGCCGCTTAGCTGTGTTGCAGCGCGTTTGCTGCTTCCGGCACACGGACTGGTGTGTGATGTCCCCACACGTTGGAACTCTACCCTCCACATGTTGCAAAGGATTTGTGAGCAGAAGAGAGCAGTTGTGGAGTACCAGCTGCAACAAGGCCGTCGATATTCAGGTCAGACTCCACACAAAAGACTTCAGGAGTGGACCTGGATGTCTGACATCTGTACCATCTTGACAAACTTTGAGGAGTCCACCCAGATGGTGAGTGGCGATGATGCCATCATTAGCATCAGCATCCCACTTGTCTGTCTTTTGCAACGCTCTCTGCAGAGAATTTAAGAGGAGGCATTGCAGCCAGAGTATGATGAGATGGATCAAGAAGCTGTAATGGGCGATTACACACAGCCCATCCTCATCTCATCCCAACATGCATTGGGGGACAATGAGGGAGAGGAGGAGGAGGAGGAAGAACAGGAGCTGGTATCATGCGCTGTAGACGTTAGTACCTGTACAACTGTCATACCGTCGGTTCAGCGTGGGTGGCCTGAGGACAGGGGGGAGGAGGAGGAGTAGAGCATGGTCAGTCATCATCTTGGTGAGGACACGGAAGTCTTGCCCGTTACCAGTCTGGCACGCATGGCTGACTTTATGTTACGCTGCCTTAACCGTGACCCTCGCGTTGTCAAAATGTTGGGTGACAGTCATTACTGGTTGATGACACTTTTAGACCCCCGCTACAAGGAGAACTTTCACTCTCTTATTCCTGAGGTGGAGAGGTCTACAAAAATGTGGCAGTACCAGAAGACCCTTGCTGCAGAACTGTTAAAAAAATTCCCATCTGAACACGCTAGCGACAGAGGTCACAGTTTGTTGACCAACCAAGGTGTACAGGCGAGAGAGACGCAACTCCAATCCAGCAGAGGCAGGGGAACACTGTCAACATTCTGGGACAGTTTTCTGAGACCCACCCAGCTTACAGGCCCTGAGGCACGGGGTACTCTCACAAGGAGTGGAAAGTTTCAAAAGATGGTGAGGGAGTACCTTGCTGACCGTACCAGCGTCCTCCGTGATTCCTTTGTGCCTTTTAATTATTGGGTATCCAAGCTGGACACTAGGAATGAACTCGATCTGTACGCCTTGGAGGTCCTGGCCTGCCCTGCCGCTAGGGTGTTATCGGAGCATGTTTTTAGTGCCGCTGGGGGAATTATAACTGATAAGCGCACTCGCCTGTCAACTGACAATGCTGACAAGCTGACCCTTATCAAAATAAACAAGGGCTGGATTGGGCCAGACTTCTCATCACCACCAAATGACAGCAGAGTAACATAAATTCAAATCCACTGTGTTATTTCGAGAAGTGTATTCCCATGCACCGCCTCACACCCACACATGGGTATACGCTTCCTCATTTCGGCTGTTTTTTGCTCTTCTCCTTATTCTCAGCCTCCACCACCACTATACCACCAGGGTGACCGTGGTCCGTGTTGCCAGCATTGCAAGTTCCTCCGTCCTAATTTTTGGCAGCTTTTGCTTGGAAGGCATAGGCAAAGACTATGGGAGATGCACTCCCCAATAATGAGAATAATGTTTTTAATATGCTGTACTGCATGGCTCTTGTAAGGGGCATTGCAAGTTCCTCCGTCCTAATTTTTGGCAACTTTTGCTTGGAAGGCATAGGCAAAGACTATGGGAGACCCACTCCCCAATAATGGGAATAATGTTTTTAATATGCTGTACTGCATGGCTCCTGTAAGGTGCATTGCAAGTTCCTCCGTCCTAATTTTTGGCAGCTTTTGCTTGGAAGGCATAGGCAAAGACTATGGGAGACCCACTCCCCAATAATGGGAATAATGTTTTTAATATGCTGTACTGCATGGCTCTTGTAAGGGGCATTGCAAGTTCCTCCGTCCTAATTTTTGGCAGCTTTTGCTTGGAAGGCATAGGCAAAGACTATGGGAGACCTACTCCCCAATAAAGGGAATAATGTTTTTAATATGCTGTACTGCATGGCTCTTGTAAGGGGCATTACAAGTTCCTCCTTCCTAATTTTTGGCAGCTTTTGCTTGGAAGGCATAGGCAAAGACTATGGGAGATGCACTCCCCAATAATGGGAATAATGTTTTTAATATGCTGTACTGCATGGCTCTTGTGTAAGGGGCATTGCAAGTTCCTCCTTCCTAATTTTTGGCAGCTTTTGCTTCAAAGGCATAGGCAAAGACTATGGGAGACCCACTCCCCAATAATGGGAATAATGTTGTAACGGGTCTGGGAGGCGGAACCTCTGGGCTACTATACAAGGGAGCGGTCCTTGTAAGGGAGCGGGTGGCGACCAGGCAGGCAGTCACAGCAGGTGACCGGGACAGTCTCTGGGTGTACGGGCAGGAGGTCACGGCAAGTGATCAGGGCAGTCTCTGGAAGAACGGGCTGGAGGTCACGGCAAGTGACCGGGGCAGTCTCTGGAAGAACGGGCTGGAGGTCACGGCAAGTGACCGGGGCAGTCTCTAGGTAAGGGGTAGGTACGACCTGTGATGGCTGAACCTCCAGGTAGGCTAGCAAGGCAGATGGAGGATGTGTGCTCCCAGGTGAGCAAGCGAGAGTCTCTGGAAAAGCAGGTGGTCACAGCACGTGACGGCGGAGCCTCCAGGTAGGCAAGCAGGCAGGTAGCGGAGAAGCGCTCCCAGGTGAGCGGGCAAGAGTCTGGAATAGCTGGTGGTCACAGCACGTGACAGCGGAGCCTCCGGGCAGGCAAGCAGGCAGGTAGCGGAGAAGCGCTCCCAGGTGAGCGGGCAAGCTGGTCCATAGACAGACTGACCGGAGTTGTAAGGAAGACCTTCGGACCTCAGGCAGGCAGGCAGGTAACAGGAAATCAGGCAGGATTAGGACAGCAAGCTGGCAGGAATCTGGCAGGTAACTGGCAGGTAACTGGCAACGGGACCTGAGGGCTGAAGCAGAGTAGAACGGTGCAACAACATTGCTCGGGCACCTCCATTTTGGAGGAGGTGCCTTATATATGGTAAAGTCCTCCGGCCATTGGCCGGGGACTCCTTAGGACGGCGCGCGCGGCCCCTTTAAGAGGGAGGGAGGGCGCGCGCGCGCGCCCTAAGCACAGTGGCCGGGAAGGAGCGCGCGCTGCCAGCAGAGCGGGAGAGGGACGCCGGGCACGGAGCAGAGCGGTGAGGGGAACAGCGTCCCTGCCTAGCAGAGGGCAGGGACGCCGGCACTACAGTACCCCCCCCTTTAGGCCCCCCCTTTTTTAGGCCAGATAGAAATTTAGCTAGGATGAGAGAGGCATGGATGTTCTCCCGGGGCTCCCACGTTCTCTCCTCAGGACCAAACCCCTTCCAATCTACCAGAAAAAAGGTCTTTCCTCTTACCCTTTTGGTGGCAAGAATGTTCTCTACCTCAAACTCGTCCTCAGCAGAAACCGGAGCAGGAGGCGTACCTGTAGACTTGGAAAAAGAGTTAAGCACCACGGGTTTGAGGAGAGATACATGGAAGGAGTTAGGGATCCGTAAGTTGGCCGGGAGTTTCAATTTATAGGCCACCGGGTTGATCTGACTGATGACCTCCAGAGGACCGATGAACCGAGGCCCTAACTTGTAAGAAGGTATCTTGAGTCGAACATATTTAGATGAGAGCCAGACTTTATCTCCTGGACGAAATTGTGGAGGATCCAGGCGTTTTTTGTCAGCGTGTCTTTTCATACGCTCGGATGACAGAAGGAGTGCGGACCGGGTACTCTCCCATATGGAGGAAAATTTGCTAACGAGAGATTCCGCAGCCGGGTTGTCCACAGAGGTGGAGACAGGAAAAGGAATCCGAGGATGCTGACCAAAGACTACAAAAAACGGGGATTTGGAGGAGGATTCGCTCTCGTGATTATTATAAGAGAACTCGGCCCATGGTAGGAGATCCACCCAGTCAGAATGGTGGGCATTAACGAAGTGCCGGAGGTAACTGGTTAGGTTCTGATTGATCCGCTCCACTTGACCATTGGACTGTGGGTGGTAAGCGGAAGAGAAGTCCAGGGTGACGTCTAGTAGTTTACAAGTGGCTCTCCAGAAACGTGAGGTGAACTGTACCCCACGATCCGACACGATGTGGAGGGGCAGGCCATGAAGACGGAAGATGTGGCGGATAAAGTCTTTAGCCAGCTCGGGTGCAGACGGAACGCCTGGCAGGGGAATAAAGTGAGCCATCTTGGAAAAGCGGTCAGCGACCACCCAAATGACCGTACAACCGGCAGAGACGGGGAGATCAGTTATAAAGTCCATTGCTATATGCTGCCAGGGGGCAGCAGGTACAGGAAGCGGAAGGAGGCGTCCGGCTGGCAGATGTCTCGGGACTTTGTTGCGGGCGCAGGACACACAGGCAGAAACAAAGTCTATTATGTCCTTGTGCAGGGTAGGCCACCAATAGTGCCGGGCAATAAGCTGGAGGGTCTTTTTCTGACCGGCGTGGCCAAATAGTTTAGACGAATGGCCCCAGTGTAGGATCTTCTCCCGATCAGGTACTGAAACAAACGTCTTACCGGGAGGGAGACGATTTAGACTCACGGGAGCCACCTGCATTACTCTGGCGGGATCGATGATATGTTTAGGTTCTTCCTCGAGATCGGACACCAGAAAGGATCGGGACAAGGCGTCTGCTTTGACGTTTTTGTCAGCCGGGCGAAAGTGAAGAACAAAATCAAAGCGAGCAAAAAACAAGGACCACCGGGCTTGGCGCGGGTTAAGTCTCTGGGCATGCTGGAGGTAAGCCAAGTTCTTGTGGTCAGTGTAAATTATTACCGGATGAAGAGCCCCCTCGAGTAGGTAACGCCACTCCTCCAACGCCAGCTTGATGGCCAATAACTCTCGGTCTCCTATGGAATAGTTGCGCTCAGAAGAGGAGAAGAGTTTGGAGAAGAAGCCACAAGTTACCATTCTCCCGGAAGATGATTTTTGAGTAAGTACCGCTCCGGCTCCAGAGGAGGAGGCATCAACTTCCAGGAAGAACTGCTTGTTGCCGTCCGGGCGATGCAGCACCGGGGCGGAAGAGAAGGCCTGTTTTAGGGAAAGAAAGGCCTCCTCTGCTTCGGGCGGCCACTCTTTGGGATTAGTACCCTTACGGGTGAGCGCGGAAATTGGGGCAGTCCGGGAAGAGAAGTGCGGGATGAAGAGGCGGTAATAGTTGGCGAAGCCCAGGAACCGTTGAATAGCCTTCAACCCCTCTGGTCGGGGCCATTTCTCGATGGCAGACAGTTTCTCAGGATCCATTTGTAGGCCGGTCTGAGAGATAATGTAGCCCAGAAACGGAAGCGAGGTCTGCTCAAAGAGGCACTTCTCATATTTAGCGTAGAGATGGTTCTGCCTGAGCCTGAGCAGGACCTGACGAACATCCCTCCGGTGAGTCTGGAGATCCGGAGAGAAGACCAAGATGTCGTCCAGGTACACCACTACGCAGGAGTAGAGAAGGTCCCGGAAGATGTCATTGACCAACTCTTGAAAGACGGCAGGAGCATTACAGAGGCCAAAGGGCATTACCAGATATTCATAGTGGCCGTCCCGGGTGTTGAATGACGTCTTCCATTCATTCCCCTGACGGATACGAACCAGGTTGTACGCCCCACGGAGGTCCAGTTTGGTGAAGATTCTAGCCCCCCTCAGACGATCAAATAACTCCGGAATGAGCGGAAGGGGGTACTTATTCTTCACCGTGATCTGGTTAAGGCCTCTATAGTCTATACAGGGACGGAGAGAGCCGTCCTTCTTTTTGACGAAAAAGAAGCCTGAACCCGCCGGGAAGGTAGATTTCCGGATGAATCCCCTGGCCAGATTCTCCTCAATATATTCGGACATCGACCGGGTCTCAGCAGCGGATAATGGATAAATACGCCCACGGGGAGGAGAAGTACCAGATAACAGGTCGATAGGGCAGTCGTATGGTCTATGAGGGGGTAGTGTCTCTGCCTCCTTTTTATTAAAGACATCAGCATAAGACCAATAAGGAATCGGAAGTCCAGGTAGATTAGCTGGGGTAGGAGAAGGACAGACGGGATGAACGGGAACCAGACAGGTCTTATGGCAGCCCTGTCCCCAGCGAAGGACTTCTCCGGTCTGCCAGTCAAGAACGGGTGCATGTTTCTGGAGCCAAGGTAGGCCTAGCAAGAGGGCGTGAGAGAGTCCAGGCAGAACATGGAAGGAGATACTTTCAGAATGCAGCATTCCCACCTGCAGAGTAATGGATTCGGTGATGAGTTGGATGGGGCGTGGTAAGAGCCCCCCATCCACGGCAGCAACAGACAAGGGTACAGCCAGAGGTTTGGTGGGGATGCGGTATTTCTCTACCAGGGACTGTGAAATAAGATTCCCGGCTGCTCCAGAGTCCAGTTGGGCTAGTTCGAAATAACGGTTCTCCCCGTAGACGATTGAAACTGACAACAGCAGGGATGGAGAGGATTTATTCTTGTCTAGGTGGACCTCTCTGAGCGAACCTAGACACAGGCGTTTCCCGACCTCTCCGGGCAGGCACGGATCCGGTGCTCCTTACTGCCACAGTAGAAGCAGGTCCCCTCGGCACGGCGTAAGTCCTGACGGGTCTTGACCATCTTGGTCTGGTCGACCTGCATAGGCTCAGGAGGGTGTACCTGGTTAGAGACAGAAGGAGTGACGGGTTTCTGAAAAGTAGGAGCTAGACGTGGTAACCTCCTCTCACGGGTGACCTCTCTGGCACGCTCCTGGAACCGTAGGTCAATCCGGGTGGCAAGAGTTATTAAGTCATCGAGAGTGGTAGGAATGTCCCGACCGGCAAGTTCATCTTTAATACGGCCGGACAGACCCTCCCAGAAGACGGAAACCAGAGCGTCGTTATCCCAGGCCAGCTCCGAGGCAAGGGTACAGAACCGTATGGCATATTGGCCCACGGTGAGACTTTCCTGACGGAGGCGTAGCAACGATGATGCGGATGAGGTCTTCCGTCCGGGTTCGTCGAAGACTTTCCGGAAAGCCGTGAGAAAAGCAGGCAAGTTGGACACCAGGGGGTCTCCTCTCTCCCATAGAGGATTTAGCCAGGCCAGGGCCTCCCCGGTGAGATGGGACATGATGAATGCAATTTTGGCTCGATCGGAGTTAAACTGGTGGGACAATAGTTCAAAGTGCAGGGTGCACTGATTTATGAAGCCCCGAGCCTGGGCTGAGTCGCCTCCGAAGCGAGGAGGTGCAGAAAGCCGAGGTCCGGGGTAGGATATCATGGTGTTAGTGGACAGCGGAGCTGCCGGATTGCGAGACATGGCACTGGCGGAGGTTGTTGGTGGAACAGTCAGAGTGTCCAGGCGAGTATTGACATTCCGCAGGTGACCCAGGATGGACTCCTGTTGGGACCTTTGACGGGACAGTTCATGACACAGGTCCGAGAGCGAGGGAGCTTGGGTGCCACCGGGTTCCATGGCCCGAGCAAACTGTAACGGGTCTGGGAGGCGGAACCTCTGGGCAACTATACAAGGGAGCGGTCCTTGTAAGGGAGCGGGTGGCGACCAGGCAGGCAGTCACAGCAGGTGACCGGGACAGTCTCTGGGTGTACGGGCAGGAGGTCACGGCAAGTGATCAGGGCAGTCTCTGGAAGAACGGGCTGGAGGTCACGGCAAGTGACCGGGGCAGTCTCTGGAAGAACGGGCTGGAGGTCACGGCAAGTGACCGGGGCAGTCTCTAGGTAAGGGGTAGGTACGACCTGTGATGGCTGAACCTCCAGGTAGGCTAGCAAGGCAGATGGAGGATGTGTGCTCCCAGGTGAGCAAGCGAGAGTCTCTGGAAAAGCAGGTGGTCACAGCACGTGACGGCGGAGCCTCCAGGTAGGCAAGCAGGCAGGTAGCGGAGAAGCGCTCCCAGGTGAGCGGGCAAGAGTCTGGAATAGCTGGTGGTCACAGCACGTGACAGCGGAGCCTCCGGGCAGGCAAGCAGGCAGGTAGCGGAGAAGCGCTCCCAGGTGAGCGGGCAAGCTGGTCCATAGACAGACTGACCGGAGTTGTAAGGAAGACCGTCGGACCTCAGGCAGGCAGGCAGGTAACAGGAAATCAGGCAGGATTAGGACAGCAAGCTGGCAGGAATCTGTCAGGTAACTGGCAGGTAACTGGCAACGGGACCTGAGGGCTGAAGCAGAGTAGAACGGTGCAACAACATTGCTCGGGCACCTCCATTTTGGAGGAGGTGCCTTATATATGGTAAAGTCCTCCGGCCATTGGCCGGGGACTCCTTAGGACGGCGCGCGCGGCCCCTTTAAGAGGGAGGGCGCGCGCGCGCGCCCTAAGCACAGTGGCCGGGAAGGAGCGCGCGCTGCCAGCAGAGCGGGAGAGGGACGCCGGGCATGGAGCAGAGCGGTGAGGGGAACAGCGTCCCTGCCTAGCAGAGGGCAGGGACACCGGCACTACAAATGTTTTTAATATGCTGTACTGCATGGCTCTTGTAAGGGGCATTGCAAGTTCCTCCTTCCTAATTTTTGGCAGCTTTCGCTTCGAAGGCATAGGCAAAGACTATGGGAGACCCACTCCCCAATAATGGGAATAATGTTTTTAATATGCTGTACTGCATGGCTCTTGTGTAAGGGGCATTAAAATCGTCTTGTTAAGCTACTGCGACCTCCACCGCTCTTCCAAGGGGCATTAAAACAGTCTTGTTAAGCTACTGCGACCTCCACCACTTTTCCAAGGGGCATTAAAACTGTCTTGTTAAGCTACTGCAACCTCCACCGCTCTTCCAAGGGGCATTGATATTGTCTTTTTATTCCACTGTGACCTCCACCACTCTTCCAAGGGGCATTAAAACCGTCTTGTTAAGCTACTACGACCTCCACCACTTTTCCAAGGGGCATTAAAACCTTCTTCTTAAGCTACTGCGACCTCCACCACTCTTCCAAGGGGCATTAAAACCGTCTTGTTAAGCTACTGCGACCTCCACCACTTTTCCAAGGTGCATTAAAACCTTCTTGCTAAGCTACTGCGACCTCCACCACTCTTCCAAGGGGCATTGATATTGTCTTTTTATTCCACTGCGACCTCCACCACTTTTCCAAGGGGCATTAAAACCGTCTTGTTAAGCTACTGCGACCTCCACCGCTCTTCCAAGGGGCATTGATATTGTCTTTTTATTCCACTGCGACCTCCACCACTCTTCCAAGGGGCATTAAAACCGTCTTGTTAAGCTACTGCGACCTCCACCACTTTTCCAAGGCGCATTAAAACCGTCTTGTTAAGCTACTGCAACCTCCACCGCTCTTCCAAGGGGCGTTAAAACCATCTTGTTAAGCTACTGCGACCTCCACCACTCTTCCAAGGGGCATTGATATTGTCCTTTTATTCCACAGCGACCTCCACCACTCTTCCAAGGGGCATTAAAACTGTCTTGCTAAGCTGCTGCAACCTCCACCACTCTTCCAAGGGGCATTGATATTGTCTTTTTATTCCACTGTGACCTCCACCACTCTTCCAAGGGGCATTAAAACCGTCTTGTTAAGCTACTGCGACCTCCACCACTTTTCCAAGGGGCATTAAAACCTTCTTCTTAAGCTACTGCGACCTCCATCACTCTTCCAAGGGGCATTAAAACCGTCTTGTTAAGCTACTGCGACCTCCACCACTTTTCCAAGGGGCGTTAAAACCTTCTTGTTAAGCTACTGCGACCTCCACCACTCTTCCAAGGGGCACTGATATTGTCTTTTTATTCCACTGCGACCTCCACCACTCTTCCAAGGGGCATTAAAACCGTCTTGTTAAGCTACTGCGACCTCCACCGCTCTTCCAAGGGGCATTGATATTTTTTTTTTCCACTGCAACCTCCACCACTCTTCCAAGGTGCATTAAAACCGTCTTGTTAAGCTACTGCGACCTCCACCACTTTTCCAAGGGGAATTAAAACTGTCTTGTTAAGCTACTGCAACCTCCACCGCTCTTCCAAGGGGCATTGATATTGTCTTTTTATTCCACTGTGACCTCCACCACTCTTCCAAGGGGCATTAAAACCGTCTTGTTAAGCTACTACGACCTCCACCACTTTTCCAAGGGGCATTAAAACCTTCTTCTTAAGCTACTGCGACCTCCACCACTCTTCCAAGGGGCATTAAAACCGTCTTGTTAAGCTACTGCGACCTCCACCACTTTTCCAAGGTGCATTAAAACCTTCTTGCTAAGCTACTGCGACCTCCACCACTCTTCCAAGGGGCATTGATATTGTCTTTTTATTCCACTGCGACCTCCACCACTTTTCCAAGGGGCATTAAAACCGTCTTGTTAAGCTACTGCGACCTCCACCGCTCTTCCAAGGGGCATTGATATTGTCTTTTTATTCCACTGCGACCTCCACCACTCTTCCAAGGGGCATTAAAACCGTCTTGTTAAGCTACTGCGACCTCCACCACTTTTCCAAGGCGCATTAAAACCGTCTTGTTAAGCTACTGCAACCTCCACCGCTCTTCCAAGGGGCGTTAAAACCATCTTGTTAAGCTACTGCGACCTCCACCACTCTTCCAAGGGGCATTGATATTGTCCTTTTATTCCACAGCGACCTCCACCACTCTTCCAAGGGGCATTAAAACTGTCTTGCTAAGCTGCTGCAACCTCCACCACTCTTCCAAGGGGCATTGATATTGTCTTTTTATTCCACTGTGACCTCCACCACTCTTCCAAGGGGCATTAAAACCGTCTTGTTAAGCTACTGCGACCTCCACCACTTTTCCAAGGGGCATTAAAACCTTCTTCTTAAGCTACTGCGACCTCCATCACTCTTCCAAGGGGCATTAAAACCGTCTTGTTAAGCTACTGCGACCTCCACCACTTTTCCAAGGGGCGTTAAAACCTTCTTGTTAAGCTACTGCGACCTCCACCACTCTTCCAAGGGGCACTGATATTGTCTTTTTATTCCACTGCGACCTCCACCACTCTTCCAAGGGGCATTAAAACCGTCTTGTTAAGCTACTGCGACCTCCACCGCTCTTCCAAGGGGCATTGATATTTTTTTTTTCCACTGCAACCTCCACCACTCTTCCAAGGTGCATTAAAACCGTCTTGTTAAGCTACTGCGACCTCCACCACTTTTCCAAGGCGCATTAAAACCGTCTTGTTAAGCTACTGCAACCTCCACCACTCTTCCAAGGGGTATTAAAACCGTTTTATTAAGCTACTGCGACCTCCACCACTCTTCCAAGGGGCATTAAAACCGTCTTGTTAAGCTACTGCGACCTACACCGCTGTTCCAAGGGGCATTAAAACCATCTTGTTAAACCACACTGAACTCCACAGCTCTTCCAACTGGCATTGAAATGTTGTTTTTAATTAACTCTAACCTCCACGACTCTTCCAACGGGAATTGCATTTCCTCCTAATTGTAGTCAGCTTTTGCTTTTCAATGCATATGCAAACACAAAGGGAGACCCACTCCCCAATAATGGGTAGAATGTTTTTAGTACGTTGTAATCCACGTCTGTTTCAAGGGGCATTGCAGTTCCTCAGAATTTTTGGAAAGCCTTCCATTCACTGCTTAGGCCAACAGTGTACAGCAGACCCAGTTGCTATAAATGGAAAAAACGGTTTTGTTAAGGCCCTCTGACCTCCATGTCACTTCCAAGGGGCATTGGAGTGCCTCGAAATTTTTGGTAGACTTTGCACTCACTGTATGCCCTATAACTGTCTAGCCGAACCGCTCCTTTTGGTACAGAAACATATCCTACAAGACATGTGTGGTTGACTGGCCTGATATTGATGTGAATGGTCCCTATTCCTCCTGCTCTTTCTCCTTTGCCACCACCTCATCCATCATTCATCACCTGAAGCTTAGTTTTAACGGGAGTCATAGAACTGGGCTAGTAGCAGGAAAACATCCAGCAATTCTCGGAGGAGGTAGGATATGCGCCAAAACGCTGACCACCTCAGGCCTAGCCGCTACTACATACATGCGCTTGCATTATAAGGAACAGAAAGCTAAGGAGATGGATGGTCTCATGATCATGAATAATTTACTCGTTGTGTAGGAGGCCGACCACTGCTGCTGTCTACCTTTTGAGCTTTGTGTTGAAGCCTGATTGACCCAGGACCCGCAATTCTCTATGTCTGGAGGACCTGTTGCATCCCAGTGTCCAACTGAGTCCCGGCTTCCACAATATTAACCCAGTGTGAAGGCGTCAGTGAGATGGACCATCCCTGGCCACATTCACTTGTCCACGTGTTTGTGGTTAGTCTGTTCTTCAAATAGGGGCAGCTGGGGACCGTTTATGGACACCCGGCCGCCCCCTGGCGGCTGGGGACCGAGTGTGGACACCCGGCCCCCTGGCGGCTGGGGACCGAGTGTGGACACCCGGCCGCGGGGCGGCTGGGGAGCGAGTATGGACACCTGGCCACCGGGCAGCTGGGGACTGAGTATGGATACCAGGCCGCCGACACAGCCATGACGTGGTGGCCAGATTCCGCCTCCACATGCCTAAAAGGCCCAATTTCAAGTGCAAGCAAGCTAGCAGGATGGAATTGTAGCCATTGTAGTTGTCTGGTGGGCTCGGCCAATGCTGCCCTAAAGCAGGCCAGGCTAAGAAAAGTGTGGGGAAGATTACCAGGACAAATAGGGGTGGCTGGGGACCATTTATCGACACCCAGAAGCCCCCTGGCGGCTGGGGACCAAGCGTGGACACCCGGCCTCCGGACGGCTGGGGACTGAGTATGGATACCAGGCCGCCGACGCAGCCATGACGTGGTGGCCAGATTCCGCCTCCACATGCCTAAAAGGCCCAATTTCAAGTGCAAGCAAGCTAGCAGTATGGAATTGCAGCCTGGTGGTGGGTGGGTGGCAGGCTGCACACTTACACTTGCATTCCAAGAAAACAAAGCAGATGCTAACTTCTATCATCATCATCATGCTCCTTACCTTGGCACTCTCAACTCCCCTGATGGAGTAGCCAGGGCCCACCGGAGGAGTCTGGTTGTCTGGTGGGCTCGGCCAATGCTGCCCTAAAGCAGGCCAGGCTAAGAAAAGTGTGGGGAAGATTACCGGGACAAATAGGGGCGGCTGGGGACTGTTTATGGACACCCGGCCGCCCCCTGGCAGCTGGGGACCAAGCGTGGACACCCGGCCTCCGGACGGCTGGGGACTGAGTATGGATACCAGGCCACCGATGCAGCCATGACTTGGTGGCCAGATTCCGCCTCCACATGCCTAAAAGGCCCAATTTCAAGTGCAAGCAAGCTAGCAGTATGGAATTGCAGCCTGGTGGTGGGTGGGTGGCAGGCTGCACACTTACACTTGCATTCCAAGAAAACAAAGCAGATGCTAACTTCTATCATCATCATCATGCTCCTTACCTTGGCACTCTCAACTCCCCTGATGGAGAAGCCAGGGCCCACCGGAGGAGTCTGGTTGTCTGGTGGGCTCGGCCAATGCTGCCCTAAAGCAGGCCAGGCTAAGAAAAGTGTGGGGAAGATTACCGGGACAAATAGGGGCGGCTGGGGACCGCTTGCATTGCAAGGAATGGGGGAGGTACAATTGGACACTGCCCTGGGACAAGGACTTGCAAGTCTGATGCGGCAAGAATCACTTCTGATGGGCACACTTTTAGGCAGTGACCTGTGTGTCAGAGATACTTCCAGGGGTCTTCCCCATGCTGTTCCCATGTCTTTTCAGCACTGTATGCATGTGTCACACAGCACATGGGTAGATAAGGTTGTAAAATGTTAAAATGACATTTCCCGGTGAATGCATTTGTCACGGTTGAAAGCAATACAAAAGTGCAAAAACGCATAAAAAATGCTTCTTGTGAACATAGCCCAAGGTGTGGAGGAGTATTTTTGTTTTTGTTTTTTTATTTTACCTTATGCACAAGTCTTTACCCTGGAAAGGATGTTCCTTAACATATTTCACCAGAAAGCACTTTCAGTTTCGTTTTTGAACGTTTTATTGTGAGCCTGTAAAAGTGGCTTAATATCTCTGACCACGTTGTTGACAGCAGTGACCTGGGGGTCAGAAATGCTTCCTGGGGCTATCCCAATGCTGTCCCCATGTCATTTGAGCACTGTCACTATCGTTTTGAGCACTTTTTAAGCTTTCTACAGACTGCCGGGAGTGCAGCTGCAAAAATGCTCGGGTCTCCCATAGACTAACATTGGGCTTGTTGCTCGGGTCGAGCACCCGAGTATCACAGTGAGGTCGGCCTGAGCTTTGAGCACCCCAGCATTTTAGTGCTCGCTCAACACTATTTCTTACACATTCCTCACATGCATTAAAGCTGTCAAACAATCACAAATCATGCACACGGGAGTGATTCAAACATATCACCGAGTACTCTGAAGATACTCGCCCGAACATACTCGCCGAAAGGGTTAACTGAACATACTCGCTCATCACTACTTCTGGCTTGTTCAGGTGATTTTTAGCAAACTTCAGATTAGTAGCAATATTCTTTTTGGAGAGCACTGGCTTGCCCCTTGCAGTCTTGTTATGCACCTCATTGTTGTTTACTGTCCTCATAATGATGGAGTCACAGTAGCGGACACAAATAGAAGAGGGCCCCTGTGCAAGAACAGTATATGGACCATTTGCAGTCCAATAGTTCTATGAGAAAAGCTTGGAGGTGGTAGTGTGCCCCCCTTACCTTTTGGACCCCTGCACCAATGATATGTCATCTGATGATGGAAGAGTTCAGTACCTTATCATTTTACTAAATATAACACTATAATATGTGGCTTTACCATCAGGTGGTGGATTGCTTTAAGCTCAGCACATCTATGCATCACTATAATTTTTTACAGAAAATATAAAAAATACTCTAAATGAGAAATAAATACCACAAACTAATTAAAGGGGTATTTTTAATGGAAGCAAGGATATTGCAAGTTATAATTGGCGCAGAAACAGAAACAAAATAAAACACTAAAGCTTACTAGGCATTTCTGTAAATGATTAACAGTTTAGTGTTGGCAAACCTCTTACTGAGGTAGTTGCCTTTTATAGCCCAAAACAAGCAGCATAATGTAGAAAAAGAGACTCTGAATACTGCAATATATAACTTAAGGCCCCGTCACACTTAGCGACGCTGCAACGATCCCAACAACGATACGACCTGTCAGGGATCGTTGCTGCGTCGCTATGTGGTCGCTGGTGAGCTGTCAAACAGGCAGGCTCACCAGCGATCAGGGGAGCAGCGACATCGTGGAAAGAATCTTTCCACGATGTCCTGCTCCTGGTTACCAGCCTGCTGAAGTAGGAGCAGGCTGGTAACCATGGTAAATATCGGGTTACTAGGGGCACACGCGCACCTAGTAACCCATTGTTTATCATGGTTACCACTCTGCTACGGTGAGCGGGAGGTTACCGCTCACTTTAGCAGGCTCGTAACCATGATAAACAACGGGTTACTAGGTGCACGTGTGCCCCTAGTAACCCGATGTTTATCATGGTTACCAGCCTGATCGCTGCTCCCACTGGTCACACACAGCGATGTGTGCTGACCAGCGGGAGAGCAACGACCAAAAAATGGTCCAGGACACTTTGCAGCGATCAGCGACCTCACAGCAGGGGCCTGATCGCTGCAAAGTGTCACACATAGCGACATCGCTGGTGAGGTCGCTGTTGCGTCACCAAAACCATGACACAGCAGCGATCTCGCTATGTGAGACGGGGGCTTTAGTTGCAGCAGTTGTGATACAATCAGAGTTTTTAGATGTAGCATGTAGCAGAGCTCAGAAAGCTAACCTCACCCACATCACAGCTTTCTGTGTACATTGTCTATTAATAGTGAGCTGCTAATCAGTGCTGGGGGCGCAGCTCAACAAGGTCTCAGGTGGGCACCAGTCTTGGCAGTGATAATCTCCTGCTGATAAAACGTTGTATTGAAACAACAGTACACAGCTTAATAAGTGACACATCATTGCAATCAGTGTCCCAGACCCTACCTCATGCTGCCCTCAGATTACTTAGCAAAAACCTGCTGACCGATTCCCTTTAATGCCAAATAAAAAACTGCGTAAATTTTCTCTTTAAAAAAATGTAGTATTAGTACATTTAGATTTAGTAATGGTGACCTGTACCTTTACAGGCAGAGCGAATGGACACAAGAAAGATCAGTAAAGTTCACGAGTAGACGGCTGTTTAGAAGACTGATTATTTTAGATTATAGGGTTACCTGATTTGCAAAGTTATCTCCAAAGACATACTGATAGGGAATGTAGATGGTGAGCCCCAATGGGGAGAGTGCCCATGTCTGTAAATTGTCTGAATTGTAAAGCGCTGCAGAATATGTTGGCGCTATATAAATAAAAAGGTTATTATTATAGTTCTCAAATTGGATAAAACAAAAATGTGTCGAGCACTTTATGCTCTGTGTGGCAGTTCTCACTGTTCTTCAATTATGGCTTGTGGTAAGGCATGGTCTGTGTATTACCCTACCATCATTATATATAAATGTAAAGCAAAGTTGCATAATAAATATAGGGTACTTAGTGAACTATTTTTGATCAAAAAAAGTATACAAGCCGTCCCACCAGCGGCAAGGTGACCCTAAATTGGGACGGTACCTATACTGTCTATATTAAAAACCTTACTGTATATCAAAGTTGAAGTAATGCATATAAAAGGGTAGACAAATAGGACCGGGTCCCAACTCCAGACCACCTAGGCCCGTGGTAAGCTACATATATACTAATCAGCTCAACAAAGGGGATGCCACACCCTTAAATTGCACAGAATGCAAACAAGACAAAAAACCAAGCAATGTGAACTGAGGTCTAAGATGGTAGACATGCAAGAAATAGGAGCATGTTCACACTAGCAAAAAGAAGCACAACCTACAAAAGACAAAAAATATATCTCATACCCTACCATCATTATATATAAATGTAAAGCAAAGTTGGGACCCGGTCCTATTTGTCTACCCTTTTATATGCATTACTTCAACTTTGATATACAGTAAGGTTTTTAATATAGACAGTATAGGTACCGTCCCAATTTAGGGTCACCTTGCCGCTGGTGGGACGGCTTGTATACTTTTTTTGATCAAAAATAGTTCACTAAGTACCCTATATTTATTATGCAACTTTGCTTTACATTTATATATAATGATGGTAGGGTATGAGATATATTTTTTGTCTTTTGTAGGTTGTGCTTCTTTTTGCTAGTGTGAACATGCTCCTATTTCTTGCATGTCTACCATCTTAGACCTCAGTTCACATTGCTTGGTTTTATGGTCTGTGTATTGCATAGTCTGGTCTATATGTTATATGACATGGTCTAATATCTACAAACTAAGTATTTCACAAATTATTTTATGTAGCATTATGTAATGAAATGTTTTTTTCCCCATGTATGACATGTTGTGATACCTGATATACAGTTGAAACCAGAAGTTTACATACACTATATAAAAAGACACATATGCACTGTGAAACACGGGGGTGGCAGCGTCATGTTGTGGGGTTGTTTTGTTGCAGAAAGGACTGGTGCACATCACAAAATAGATGGCATCATGAGAAAAGAAGATTATAAGGCAATACTGAAGCAACATCTCAAGCCAGGAATTTAAAGCTTGGGCGGAAATGGGTCTTCCAAATGGACAATGACCTGAAGCATACTGCCAAAATGGTAACAAAGTGGCTTAAGGATAACATAATCAATGTTTTGGAGTGGCCATCACAAAGGCCTGATCTACCGGCGCGCGCATTTTGAAGCTTTTTTTTTAAGCTTTTTTCACTGTTTTCAGAACATTAACAATAAGAACATGGAAGAGTCCAGGAGCCATTTGGTGAGCTGCATATCCTGCTACATGTTCACAGACTTGCCAGTGGAAAAGCCAAACTTCACATGCCAGAAATGCAAGCTTGTGTCCCTGTTGGAGGAAAAGTTGCGAAATCTAGAAGAGAGGTTAACTACCTTGAAAATCATTAAGGAAGGTGAAGAGTTCTTAGACAGAGCAGAATTATCTCTTCATGATTCAGAAAGAGAAGAAATTCGAACTGCACCTGACGAAACAGAGGAATGGAAGCATGTGACCCACAGAAGCAGGAGGATCGAGAGGCAGTCAGCACCCATACTGCTCAGGAACCAGTACCAGGCTCTCACGCAGGAGAACCATGAAGAAATACAGCAAAATAAGACTTTGCCAGCAATGAATAACCTTGTAAGCCCTCAGAATCCTCCTGGATGGAGAAAGAAGAATAGTTGTGAAGAAAAAACGGAGAGTGGTGGTTATGGGGGATTCCCTGTTAAGAGGAACAGAGGCCGCTATCTGCAGACCAGACATAACCTCAAGAGAAATGTGCTGTCTTCCAGGAGCAAAAATTAAAGATGTGTCTGACAGGATATCAAGACTCTTCAGACCTACAGATCACTACCCATTCCTGCTAATACATGTGGGGACAAATGACACCGCAAGAAAGGACCTGGAAACCATCTGCAGTGACTTTGAAGACTTAGGCAAGAAAGTGAAAGAATTGGGAGCGCAGGTGGTCTTCTCATCCATCCTCCCAGTGGATGGCCATGGAACAATGAGGTGGAATAAGATTCTACAGGTGAACAACTGGCTACGTCGATGGTGCCGTCAACAAGGATTTGGATTTCTGGATCACGGAATGAATTACCTATACGATGGACTACTTGCTAGAGATGGGGTGCACCTTACGAAGACTGGAAAACATGTATTTGGAAGTCGCCTTGCTACACTCATCAGAAGAGCTTTAAACTAGAACAATGTGGGAAGGGAAGCAAAAGGCCAGAAAAAGCCATACAGCTGACAAATACT
This sequence comes from Phyllobates terribilis, assembly GCF_046119375.1. Lineage (NCBI taxonomy): Eukaryota > Metazoa > Chordata > Amphibia > Anura > Dendrobatidae > Phyllobates > Phyllobates terribilis. The sequence continues at coordinate 129,451,988 of NW_027362770.1, read as the reverse complement.
ATTGAGATCTCTGCTACTGGAAGTGGAAAAGAAGAACAAAGACAAAACAATTTAAATAATAAAAATATGGGAGGAAGAGAAACCAATCACAAACTAAAATGTTTTTATACAAATGCACAAAGCATGGGCAACAAACAAGGAGAATTGGAACTACTAATGCAGGAAAAGGAATATGATGTCATTGGAATCACTGAAACTTGGTGGGACGATACACATGATTGGAATAAAAGGCTAAAAGGATACAACTTATTTGCAAGAAACAGACTTGATAAACGAGGAGGAGGTGTTGCATTGTATGTTAGAAAAGCGTATATCTGCACAGAGATTGAAGCTTCAGAGACTGGGAGTTCTGTGGAAACTGTTTGGGTAAGAATACAAGGAGAGAACAACGGAAAGGACACCATTGTAGGCATTTACTACAGGCCACCTGGGCAAGCTGAAGATATGGATGAACTCTTTATGTATCAAATGACCAAGTTCTCCAAAAAATATGACGTAGTGGTCATGGGAGATTTCAACTATCCAGACATTTGTTGGGAATCTCTCTCAAGTAAAACTAACAGGTCAAGCAAATTCTTATCCTCTCTTGCTGACAACTTTATCTTCCAAAAGGAAGGGGAGAAAACAATGGGATCTGCTACTTTGGATCTAATCCTTATAAACAGGGAGGAAATGGTTGAGGAGGTAAAGGTGGCTGGGACCCTAGGAGGCAGCGATCATGCTATTATAGAATTTTGGATAACTAGAGGAGGAAGACATGTGAAGACTCAAACTTCAAGGTTAGATTTTAGAAAGGCAGATTTTAAGAGACTCAGAAAGAGAATAGGAGGGATCCAATGGCTGGATGTCCTTAAGGACAAAAATGTCCAGGAAGGATGGGAAATTTTTAAAAATGAGATTCTCAAAGCACAATCGTTAACAATCCCGAAAAGTAGGAAGAATGGGAAGCATTTAAGGAAACCAGGATGGATGAACACAGAACTTAAACACATGCTAAAAAGAAAGAAAGAAATGTTTATTAAATGGAAAGAGGGAGGCATATCTAAAGAAGATTATAATGCAGTCTGCAGATCCTGCAGGGCACGTATCAGGTTAGCTAAAGCTGACAATGAATTAAGGCTTGCAAGAGATGTCAAAAGCAATAAAAAAGGATTTTGGGGGTATGTCAAAAGTAAAAGAAAAGTCAAAGATGCTATAGGATTTTTACAGGATGAAAATGGAGAAATGGTAAGAGAGGATGTTGAGAAGGCCGAACTTTTTAATTCCTATTTTGCATCTGTTTTCTCTCAGAAAGAATATGTAACATCAACTGATCTTCACTGTCCTTTTAAAGGAATAGAGGAATCCAAGTTATCTGTAAACCGAAAGATTGTGAGGGAATATTTAGCTAACATAAATGAGTTCAAGTCTCCAGGTCCAGATGAATTACACCCCAGAGTACTGAAGGAGATCGTAGAAGAAATTTTAGAACCACTCTCCATAATCTTTGAAAATTCTTGGAGAACAGGAGAAGTCCCAGAAGACTGGAGAAGAGCAAATGTTGTTCCTATCTTCAAAAAGGGGAAGAAGGTGGACCCAGGGAACTATAGGCCGGTGAGTCTGACTTCTATACCAGGAAAGATCTTTGAACAAATTATTAAACAACATGTATGTAAGTACCTGGATAAGAATGAAGTGATTAACCAGAGTCAGCATGGGTTTGTAACTAACAAGTCATGTCAGACTAACTTAATTTCCTTCTATGACAGAATCACTGACTGGGTGGATCAGGGAAATGCTGTAGATATAGTATATCTTGACTTCAGCAAAGCATTTGACAAAGTATCTCACACCATCCTTATTGAAAAAATGACCAAGTATGCAATGGACCAGGCAACTGTTAGGTGGATTCATAACTGGCTTAGTGATCGGACTCAAAGGGTGGTTGTAAATGGCTTCACATCCAGCTGGATGAATGTCTCAAGTGGGGTACCACAGGGCTCCGTCCTGGGACCTGTATTGTTCAACATCTTTATCAATGATTTAGATGAAGGAATTGAGGGTAAGCTGATTAAATTTGCTGATGACACAAAGCTAGGAGGGATAGCTAATACTAGAGAAGAGAGAGAGAGGATTCAAAAAGACCTAAATAAACTGGAGCAGTGGGTAGCAACCAACAGAATGGTTTTTAACAGGGAAAAATGCAAAGTACTACATCTGGGCAATAAAAATGAAAAAAGCATATACAGAATGGGAGGAATAGAGCTAAGCAACAGTACATGTGAAAAAGACTTAGGTATACTAATTGATCATAGACTGAACATGAGTCAACAGTGTGATGCAGCAGCAAAATAGGCAAATACAATTCTGGGATGTATTAACAGAAGCATACAGTCTAGATCACGTGAAGTCATTATCGGTCTTTACTCCTCTTTGGTCAGACCTCATCTGGAATACTGTGTACAGTTTTGGGCACCACATTTTAAAAAAGACATCGACAAACTGGAGCAAGTTCAGAGAAGAGCGACCAGAATGGTGACTGGTCTGCAAACCATGTCCTATGAGGAACGGTTGCAGGATTTGGGAATGTTTAGCTTGCAAAAAAGAAGACTGAGAGGAGACTTAATAGCTGTCTACAAATATGTCAAGGGCTGTCACATTGTAGAAGGATCATCTTTATTCTCATTTGCACAAGGAAAGACTAGAAGCAATGGGATGAAACTAAATGGGAGGAGACACAGATTAGATATTAGAAAAAACTTTTTGACAGTTAGGGTGATTAATGAGTGGAACAGGCTGCCACGAGAGGTGGTGAGTTCCCCTTCAATGGACGTCTTCAAACAGAGGCTGGACAGACATCTGTCTGAGATGATCTAGTGAATCCTGCTTTGAGCAGGGGGTTGGACCAGATGACCCAGGAGGTCCCTTCCAACTCTACCATTCTATAATTCTATGATTCTATGATTCAATCCTATTGAAAATTTATGGACAAAGCTGAAAAGGCTGCGAGCAAGGCGACCTACAAACCTGGATCAGTTACACCAGTTTTGTCAGGAGGAATGGGCCCAAATTCCGACCAACTATTGTGAGAAGCTTGTGGAAGGATATCCCAAACGTTTGACCCAAGTCATTCAGTGTAAGGGCAATGGTACCAAATACTACTGAAATGTATGGAAACTTTTGACTTTGCAGTAAGTAATAAAAATGCCTTAAAATATTCTCTCTCTCTCATTATTCTGGCATTTGGCAAATATTAAAAATTATGGTAATCCTAATTTACCTAAAACGGGAAAGGTTTATTCTGATTTCATGTCAGATATTGAGAAACACATGCAGATGTGTCTTTTTATATAGTGTAAACTTCTGGTTTCAGCTGTACATGATCTCTGGTATTCATGATGAATTAGAAAATCTGTTTCATGATTGTACACTTTATCGTAATCCCCAGTTTGTAATAATATCCCTATATATTGTTGGTTCTGATTATATAACTTTTCTAACAATTTTCATCATAATAAAAAAGTACAAAATCCTCAGCATGCAGCATTAGAGTAAAGTCTCTTAATCCAGGGAAGCTGGAGACGTCGCCGCAGTTATTAGGACTTTACAGACGATCCCACTTCTTAGCGGCAGCGATCTTCCAAGCGTCGATGCAATGGGCAAGTGCAATCTGCTCTGGAAAGTCGTTTTCCATTTCAGGGAAGGAGACATTTTTGTCATCAAGAAGAGGTCCGAGTACATCTCTGAGGCTGCAACCAAAAAGGTCAGACAGTTTACACAACTGATGAAACACAGGAGATGATGTGTTATTACAGGTGCATTACTTTTAAAAAAGAAACTTGGACATCTTATAATGACAGGCATTGCGCAAACTCAACCAGCATATCGCCAACTACGAGGACGGAATGGAATTATGCCAGTGGGCCCTAGGGAGCATAATTCAGAAGATAAAAGCTTGGTATTTATTGAATAGAGCATCATTTTTAATAAATGTCAATTACAAAACCATTTATTTCCACCTTTTCTGCTTGGTTAACAGTATTCTTTATCGTGGCACAACCCCTTTAACCCCTTTCTGGCCTATGACGTACTATTCCGTACCTGCGCCCTGGGACTTAAGAGCCAGGTATGGAATAGTACGTCATGGCGATCGCGCTCGCACACAGGCTGTGCAAGCGCGATCGCCACCGGATGTCAGCTGATTGTCACAGCTGACACCCGGTGCTATGTGCTGGGAGCGGTCCTGCATCGCTCCCGGCACATTAACCCCCGCAATGCTGCGATCAAAGTCGATTGCAGTGGCAAGGGGAGGTGATCGCGATACTCACCTCTCCTGCCGGTGTCCAACGCTGTCTGCTGTGGCTTCCCGGATGTTGCCATGACGACTCGATGTCGTCATGACAACATCCGGCTCACCAGACAGCAGGAGGATATTTTGGTCATGCGCAGTGCATGACCAAAGTATCTTCTGCATCTGCAGCGCTGACAGCCTGTATAGCACAGGGATGGTGCTCCATCTCTATGCTATACAGGCGATCAGAATAAAAAAAGTGAAAGTCCCATAGTGGGACAAAGAATAAAAGTAAAAAAAAGTGTTAAAAAATGAAAAAAAAAAAAAATTTTTTAAAAATATAAAAAAATAATAATAATAATCCACCAAAAATAAAAATATAATGTACCCATCAATAAATATTATTAGGAAAAAAACAAAACAATAAAAGTACACATATTTGGTATCGCCGCGTATGGAATGACCTGACCTATAAAACTGTCCCTAGTTAACCCCTTTAGTGAACATGATAAAAAATAAAAATAAAAAACAAAGCGAAAAACAATGCTTTATCATCATACCGCCTGTCAGGCAAAATGTATTTCTGCCCGAGTTTTTAAAAACAAGAGATGTCTCAAAGAAAAACCCCCACCCCCTATCCGTTTGTAAGAGAAGACATAGAACTGCAGTGCTGGCCCCCACCCTAAGAATTTTTATTCTCATCGTAAACCCTCAGTGCAGAGCAGCTTCTAGTTCAAAATAGTTATTCCCTCCAAAATTCTATTGTTTAGCTGGACAAACAGTTAATGTAGAATTTAATAACGCACAGGAATGTCACTAACCCAGGGACCACATTTTTGGAATGCTCACATTTTCCTGGTTACAATGATATATTTTTCATAACTGGGATACCCCCAGAAATCGAGGAAGTGGTTTCTTAGCTTCTGAGCATCATAGAGAGGTCCTGTTTAATATCCATCTGCATGAAAATTAGTGATGGCCAACATGATGTCTCCATCTTGGATGTGGGACCCCCCCACACCAAGATATGAAATCTGAAGGTTTTTATGTTCTATGCAGCTGGGTGGTTTCACAAAACCGAGCCCCCGTGTGAGGTAAACAATATGGGCGTTTCCTAATCGTTTGGCCCCTTTAGTAAAAACCGGAACGGCCATTTTCCAAGTCATTCCAACCAGGGACGTCAGACGCATGCCCTACAGGCTGCGTGAAGGAATCACATCTACTTTCCGGGGAGCCATCCCCCCCACAGAATCTGAGACCATCACCTTGTGAAGCAGGTTTTGCTATTACTTATCCCTTTTATTTTAATAACTGTTTATGCATATATGTACATTGTCTCTTTTGTAATATCTTGTATATCTTTTGTAAACACTGCCCCCCTTTTGGGAGTAAATCATTAATTATTTACCAGTTTCGTCCTTCTTGTCCTATGTCGAGCAAACACGTTCCTCACCCGCTAATTCACGTTACCTACCAGGTATCCGATCCACCTGTTAAGCGATCGGTGGTGGCAGCATACCAGTATTTATGTGATATTGTGGTTTGAGGGTGGCTGGTCAGAGGTATATATACGTTCCTGGAAGGAACTGGAGGTATATATACGTCCTGTCACATCACGTGCCGCAATAGTCGACATAAATTAGAGCAGCTGCACCCGTGCTTATCCTTGGTCAATACCGTGTTTGACCAGCAGAATAAGGGGGCGCCAGAGAGCTGCAAGGTCTGACCCAAAAGTGGGTGTCGTTTTCCTGACACCGCCAAACATAAAAAGGAATAACACGCGATCAAAAAGAAAGACTAATATAAATAAAAATGGTACCGCTGAAAACGTCATCTTGTCCTTCAAAAAACAAGCCGCCATATAGCTCCATCATCCAAAAAATCAAAAAGTTATAGCTCTCAGAATAAAGCGATGCAAAAAAATATTTTTTTTCTATAAAATAGCTTTTATTGTGTAAAAGCGCCAAAACATAAAAAAACGATATAAATGTAGTACCGCTGTAAATGTACTGACTCAAAGAATAAAGCTACCTTGACCTTTGGCATTCTAGCTGTTAATTTGCTGAGGTAATCTTGAGAAATTTCCCCCCATGCTTCCTGAAGTCCCTCCCATAAGTTGGATTGGCTTGATGGGCACTTTTTCGTACCATACGGTCAAGCTGCTCCCACAACCGCTCAATGGGGTTCAGATCTGGTGACTGCACTGGCCATTCCATTACAGATAGAATACCAGCTGCCTGCTTCTTCTCTAAATAGTTCATGCATAATTTGGAGGTGTGCTTTGGGTCATTGTCCTGTTGTAGGGTGAAATTGGCTCCAATCAAGCGCTGTCCACAGGGTATGGCATGGCGTTGCAAAATGGAGTGATAGCCTTCCTTATTCAAAATCCCATTTACCTTGTACAAATCTCCCGCTTTACCAGCACCAAAGCAACCCCAGACCATCACATTACCTCCACCATGCTTGACAGATGGCGTCAGGCACTCTTCCAGCATCTTTTCAGTTGTTCTGCGTCTCACAAATGTTCTTCTGTGTGATCCAAACACCTCAAACTTTGATTCGTCTGTCCATAAAACTTTTTTCCAATCTTCCTCTGTCCAATGTCTGTGTTCTTTGCCCATATTAATATTTTCCTTTTATTAGCCAGTCTCAGATATGGCTTTTTCTTTGCCACTTTGCCCTGAAGGCCAGCATCCCGGAGTCGCCTCTTCACTGTAGACGTTGACACTGGCGTTTTGCGTGTACTATTTAATGAAGCTGCCAGTTGAGGAGCTGTGAGGTGTCAATTTCTCAAACTAGAGACTCTAATGTACTTGTCTTGTTGCTCAGTTGTGCAGTGGGGCCTCCCACTTCTCTTTTTACTCTGGTTAGAGCTTGTTTGTGCTCTCCTCTGAAGGGAGTAGTTCACACCGTTGGAGGAAATCTTCAGTTTCTTGGCAATTTCTCGCATGGAATAACCTTCATTTCTAAGAACAAGAATAGACTGTCATGTTTCACATGAAAGTTCTCTTTTTTCTGGCCATTTTGAGAGTTTCATAGAACAAACAAATGTAATGCTCCAGATTCTCAACTAGCTCAAAGGAAGGTCCATTTTATAGCTTCTCAAATCAGCCACATATACTTGTGCAAGGGTTTTCTAGGGTTTTCTAAACATCCATTAGCCTTCTTACACAGTTAGCAAACAAAATGTACCAACTACTTAAGGCACCTTCCCTTGTAGGCAGGTGCCTCAGCAACATTAGTGTTTTGTTAGACTGCAAGCTGCTAAGTCTGTTGTCAAGTCCTTGTTCCTGTACCTGTCCTATTTCTCAGAACCTGAACCAGTTCTGCATTCTTGAACCTGCCTAGTCGGAACCAGTACCAGTGGCCATTCCGTCTTGTAATCCAGAAGCCGTACTATCTGAACCAGTACCAGTGACCATTCCGTTTTGTCCAGAAACAGCACTATCTGAACCAGCACCAGTATCCAGTTCTGCCTGGGACTCCGAACCAGCATCCCTGACCTTTGGGTTCAGCTGCTACTGAAGTGGACACTGCCCTGGAGTGGTACCTGGCGGCTACCTACAGCTCAAGCCTGACCTCACCATCAGAGGCTCCAGTGAAAACCAGGTAGCCGCTAAGTTATGCTGCTCCAGGGTAAGCCCGGCCCGTTGCGCAGTGGGTCCACACCCACCAGCGAGACATTTGTGATTCCTGCAACCATCAGAAGACATCTACTGAAGCAAAACTATTTGCAAGAAACTCTCATAAAATACAATTGCTTAAAGGGGTACTCCCATCTCAAAGATCTTATCCCAATGGTTAAGACGACTCATATAGTGACAGTTAGTTAGTTATCTGTTAGTGGTCGTAATCAACGATACCTAAGCTACTGCAATTCCCTGCACATGGGTGATGCAACATAGCGAATCAGAAGAACTATTTGCTAATATTATTATTAATACATTTACTACCTATTGGGATAGGATCTTGGAGATGGGATATTTTGGAATTGAATGTGCAGCTTCCAGGGCCTTTGTGTATATGGAAATAAATGCTATTATGAAGATTGAGTTTTTTTTAGTTGTTTTAAACACACTGCTATTATTCTGCACATAACTGTATGTAGGGTAAAATAAACTTTTGACTTGCTTGAGGATCACCTGGTATGCACATGGCAGTGCATTTTCATGCGTAAACAAGACTTGTGCTGCAGAGAACAATGACAGTCTATGTGCACAGAACGATCTATTACTAATAGCAAGGGAAGTGCGGTCGGCTTGTCTTGTGCTGCTAATCAGCTACTATGTTGCCGATCACCGGTCATGTACAGCCACTTTTCGGCCAGTGAAAATGCCCTGTACTCATAATGGTTATCAAACGAGTGGGGGTGGTCAAATCTAAAATGTCTGATCCTTATTTCCCCTCCTATCAGGAGAACATGAGGGGTTTACTGAGCTGCCGCCGTACAGATTTCTTAGTGTTAAAATGTGTTCTGCAGATAAAGTATATAATTATATAAAAGGGAAGAATTAGAAATTCTGTTTCTCTCCCAGTTTAAAACTGGTTGTATATGTAGAGGGCAGAAGGACTGCTCATTTTAAAAACTAAGCCAGCCCTCTTCTCTTTGTATGCAATGGCCATGACAGAAAATAATCGTTTCCCTATTTCAAGCAAGGAGTCTAAAGTGGAGGGGCCAAACTCAAAACCGAGGCTGCTAGCTGAAGATCGGTGCATATGTGGCGCCCTGCTGCGCATTGGTGCCACAGATCCCAGAGGGGTGCATGGACGGACTTCTCCACAAGAGGCCCTCATAGCATTCACACACCTCCACCCTACCACCTCAGACCACCAGAGGGAGCCCGGATAGGGATATATATAAAGGGAGGGTGGAGCCAGGCAGCTCAGTCTTAGTTTCAGTCAGGAGTCTAGAGAACAGTTTCTTCAGGGGACAGAGCTAGTTCCAGTCCTGCAGGAGATGAGCCTGAGAGAGGTCAGTCTGCAGTGGAGCTCAGCCAGTTCCTCAAGAGAGAGTTCAGACTCAGTGAGCTCAGATTAGTGAGCCAGGAGCGTGCCGATGCTCAGAGAGCGGCGAAGAGTAGCGAGGCCTACTGCCCGTGTGAAGCCTAGTGAGGACCCCGAGCGTGGCCGAAGGCGAGTGGAGTAAGCAGCATAGGGGGCAGAGGAGCTTAACTAGCTCACCCCAAAACCATTTACCGGACACCGGGTCCACCCCTACAGGGGGCCTATATACCCAGCAGGAATAACCGGAACCCCTGGAGAACTTTACGTCCCAGGTTCACCAGAAGCTGACCGTTATACTAGGGCCAGGAGTCACGGAGGCCCAAGAGACCAGGGAGTGTGATCTCCAACCGAAGGCCCTACCACCAGGTCAGCAGGTGCAAGACAGAGACCAAGTTAGGCCTAGCTCCAGGCAGGTCAGAAACTTATCAAGGAAAGGCAAGAAACAGGAGGCCCCACATCCGCTCACTGGGGAGAGTCCTGATATGCACCCTTCACCCTAAAGTACCCTGGACCGTGCCAGAAACACCACCAGTAAAGGTACTGAAGTGAACTGTTGTGTGTGTGCCTATTCTTCCTCTGACCCGGCTGGGTCCCCTCTGTCCTGCATCCTTCTCCTACACTGCCCTGAGGCCCCGCTCCACCTGTGGGGAGCCGCATCAACTAAGCTGCCTGAACACCGGCCTCAGAGGACTGTCGCAGCGCTGGTGATCCTCACCAGACACCACAGGTGGCGTCACAAACATTCCTTATCCCATACAACTTCCCCCCTTCTTTTAAGAGTGACCCAAGGGTTCGGGCCCGGGAGCCGGCCACCGCGACATCCCCCGAGATCAGGCAATAACAAGACCCGGGCGCCGAGTCGTCCCCATCCCCTGGGCGCGTCACATATTTGAACATCTATATATATAATTGTCTTATCCCGTCTGTCTGTCTGTCTGTCTGTCTTTCTGTCTAGGAAATCCCGCGTCGCTCATTGGTCCGGCCGCTGTCTGTCCAGGAAATCCCGCGTCGCTCATTGGTCCGGCCGCGGCCAATCAGCGACGCAGGATTTCAGAAAAAAGATGGCGGCCGTTAGCGGCTCATCTGCTGGACGGAGGTCAGCGGCGATGCAGCCGGGAGATGAGCGGCGCTAGCAGCAGAACTACCCCGACCGGCGGCGACGCTGACCTCCATGCGGCTAATGTCGGGAGATCAGCGGCTAGGACCGCTGATCTCCCGACGGCAAGTGTGAACGGAGGAACGGGGAGCGGCGCCGCCAGTTGGGATGCTTCAGCTGCGAGCAGCCGCTCATCTCCCAGCTGCGAGCAGTGGAAGTACCCGCACAAGCAGCGCCGCTCCCCGGTCCTCGCTAATACGACGCTGATTGGTCGCAGCCGCCGGACGTGACCAATCAGCGATATGGCCGGCAAATTTAAACGCCGCTCTGTTGATTGGTCGCGGACGCCAGCCGCGACCAATCAGCGAGATTGGCGCCAAATTTAAACAACTCTCTGCTGATTGGTCGCGGCCGCCGGCCGCGACTAATCAGCATTATTGGCGTCAAATTTAAACACCGCTTTGCTAATTGGTCGCGGTCGCCGGCCGCGACCAATCAGCATTATTGGCGCCAAATTTAAACAACGCTCTGCTGATTGGTCGCGGTCGCCGGCCGGCCAAGACCAATCAGCGATTTTGGCGCCAAATTTAAACCGCTCCCCGGTCCTCGCTAATACGACGCTGATTGGTCGCAGCCGCCGGACGCGACCAATCAGCGATATGGCCGGCAAATTTAAACGCTGCTCTGTTGATTGGTCGCGGCCGCCGCCTGCATCCAATCAGCGATTTGGGCGCCAAATTTAAACTCGCTCTCCAGTACTCACTAACACGGTTCGCTGATTGGTCGCAGCCGCCGGTCGCGACCAATCAGCGATATGGGCGGCAAATTTAAACAACGCTCTGCTGATTGGTCGCGGTCGCCGGCCGTGACCGCTCTGCTGATTGGTCGCGGTCGCAGGCCGCGACCAATCAGCATTATTGGCGCCAAATTTAAACACCGCTTTGCTGATTGGTCGCGGCCGGCGGTCGCGACCAATCAGCGATATTGGCGCCAAATTTAAACACCGCTCTGCTGATTGGTCGTGACCGCCGGCCGCAACCAATCAGCAACATTTGCGCCAAATTTAAACACCACTCTGCTGATTGGTCGCGGTCGCCGGCCGCAACCAATCAGCATTATTCGCACCAAATTTAAACCCCGCTCTGCTGATTATTCGCGACCGCCGGCAGCGACCAATCAGAGATATTGGCGCCAAATTTAAACACCGTTTTGCTGAGTGGTCGCGGTCGCAACTAATCAGCGATTTTATCGCCAAATTTAAACAAGCTCTCCAGTCCTCACTAACACAGTTCGCTGACTGGTCGCGGCCGCCACCCGCGACCAATCACCAATATTGCCACCAAATTTAAACACCGTTTTGCTGATTGGTCGCGGTTGCCGGCCGCGACCAATCAGCGATTTTGGCGCCAAATTTAAACAACGTTCTGCTGATTGCACCCGGTCGGCTGCATACATATTCTAGAATACCCGATGCGTTAGAATCGGGCCACCATCTAGTATAAACACCTGAACGCATATGATAGAATTTTTTGGAAATTGGACAACACTGTAATGTAACTTACTTCCAGGAGGGTCTGAAATCTTCGGCGCTGTTTGTCTTCTTTAGTTTTATAGTGATCATCTCATGCAGTTCAAGCAAAAAGACATTTGTTCCATTTTGCTCCAGGAAAACATTGAGTTGTTGCCGCCCTTCTTTGTTCAGTTTTGTTTTATAAACTTTGTCTACATCAGCAAAAGGATCCTGAAAAAAACACAATATTAGAGATGGTTTAGTCTCCTTCATTTAAGATGTTGAAAATCAATATTAGGTTGGTGAGGGTCCAACAACTGACACCCCAACCTATGTGCTCCGGCAAGGGCCGACGTTAGGGCCAAGCAGACTAGGCATCTGCCTAGGGCCCCCACTCACCCAGGGGTTCCCAGCCAGTAGCGTGCCACTAATACTGACACACCATGTGGCCGCTATTGGGCCCGTGAGTCAGGGGCCCCAATAGAACCCATAGGGTTAAATAAGGATTTTTATATACTTAGTTTTGTACTACAACCATATATTTTCCCTTATTTGTTTCTTTTTCTTTGCAGGTCATTAAATATGACTTTTGGCATTTGTGTTCTACTTTATTATTCTCCTTCCATATCTAATTTGTCTCACTGTTTTCTATTCTGTTCTTCTATATGTCATTTGTGCATTCATTACTTTGGTCTAGTCTTTTGCTTCTCCTGTTTTTCCCTTCCTGTTACCAGGGCCTGCATTAGGGGCAAGCCGACTAGGCATCTGCCTAGGGCCCCCACTTCCCCAGGGACCACCAGCCAGTGGCGTTCTGCTAATAACAACACACCACGTGTCTGCTATGGGGCCCGTGAGTCAGACCCAGTGCCAGCTCCCTCTCCCATCAATACTCCTCTGCCTCTGACGCAGCAGGCACGATGACGTCGCCACGCTGTTCCGGCAGTGGAGCTGCTGAGACGCGCTGCAGAGACCAGAGCACCGTGCAACGAGGAGAGGTAAGTATTGTAGTATTTATTTTTGTTTATATCAGTGAGTACATGGTGGCCATAATACTGCAGGACTGTGGAGACTGCATTATATTCTGAGGGAGGCTGCATTATACTCTATGGGGGGCTGCATTATACTTTGAGGGAGGCAGCATTATACTTTATTAGGGGGCTGCAATATACTTTATGAGGGGGCTGCATTACACTCTGAAGGGTGGCGGCATTACACTTTATGAGGGGGCTGCATTATACTTTATGAGGGGGCTGCATTATACTTTATGAGGAGGGCTGCATTATACTTTATGAGGGGGCTGCATAATGCTCTATGAGGGGGGCTGCATTATGCTCTATGAGGGGGACTGCATTATGCTCTATGAGGGGGGCTGCATTATACTCCATCAAGGATCATGGGGTACATTATACTAGATGTACTATACGAGAGCTGCATTATACTATATGGGGGCTGCATTATCCTCTATCAAGGACTATGGGGAGTGCATTATACTATATGGAGGAATATGGGGAGTGCATTATACTCTGGAGGGCTATGGGGAGTGTATTATACTATATGGAGGACTTTAGGGAGTGCATTATACTATATGGAGGGCTATGAGGATAGTATTATACTATATGGAGGGCTATGGGGAGTGTATTATACAATACGGAGGACTATGGGGTGTGCATTATACTATATGGAGGGCTATGGGGAGTGTATTATACAATACGGAGGACTATGGGGTGTGCATTATACTATATGGAGGGCTATGGGGAGTGTATTATACTATATGGAGGGCTATGAGCTGTGCATTATACTGTATGGAGGGCTATGGGGCTCATTATACTATATGGAGGACTATATGGAGTGCATTATACAATATGGAGGACTATGGGGTGCATTACACTATGCGGAGGACTATGGGGTGCATTATACTAAACAAGCAAAATGCTGCCTATTCATTGAGTGATTGGATTGTTTATGCCAGAACAAAAATCTGTGTTCTCAGCAGCACATCGCCCGGTGAAAACTGCAGATATGCTGCTGATAACATGATATGTATGGGGACAGATTGATCTATTAGTGATTGTTTTGTCCCCATCATTCTTCCTCAGCCGCTGTAAAGAGGCCGGGAAACAAGCGTCGAACGACTTCAATATTGTCGATCACGCTCGTTTAGCGGCCTGAACTCAATGCATGGAAATACAATCGAAATGTTTCTGTGTGATGGTGCAATACGTATGTGAGCATTTGGGGCCCCACTTTAAATTTTTTCCCAGGGCCCCACTTTGTCTAACACTGGCCCTGGCTCTGGCAGTAGCCAAATGTAAACAGTGTCTGGAGCAGAACAGCACGGCTCCATACATTGTTTAGTGACCACCTTATACCCCAGTAACTATAAAATAAGGCATAGTACCCCAGGAGCAAGCACTATACAATATATGGAGTCACTCTGTTCCACTCTTTCTATTTGGCCACTGCCAGATGTAAACAGTCAGGGTGCTGAATGTTGGACTCTATCCTATGGGTAGTTATCAATGACTCCCAGAAAATCTTTTTAAAAATACCGAACAACAAAATTTGTAGAACATTGTTAACATAAAGTTACATCTTACTCTTTTAAGGCGTATAAGGTGAACAGACTTCAGGGCAGTGAGTAATTGACAGAGTGCGATGGTGTTCTTCAGGTAGCAGCGCTTCAGAGCCTGCAAACAATGCAGAAGATTATGTGCAAAAATGTATTTTTTTTGCATTCACATTAAACTTAAATTTCTTGCCAACAATTCATAATTTTAAGAATGCCTCCACCAATTACATTCTCATTAAATACTCACTCCAGGCAGTATTTGGCTAAAGTCATAGTTAAAGCTTCCAATGATTCTTGTACGTGTTTTGTGCTATTATAGAGGTCCCTGCTGTTCCCTACTAGGTCTTACCTGAAACCTACAGTACTATGAAAGTATTGTCCCATGTAGCAGTGGCAGAAAACTATGCTTTCACTGCAGCCAATCTCTCTGTGGTCTCATGCCAACAACATTAGTATGACTCCTTTTAAGGGGTTGTCCACTACCTGGTCAACCCCTTTTAAGTGACGTAAAAGCCTTGTAAAATAGAGTGAAGTTAAGGCCTTGTAAAATAAAAACACCATATACTCACCTTCCCAAACTTTTGCCTTCTTGTGAAGTTGGCGTTGGGACTCCCAGGGCTTGTGTGACATTATTATGCCTTGTGAGCATAATGAGAGGCTAGCAGCCTATACGCTTCCGCTGATTGGTTGCAAAGCTCAGGTGGAATAACAATGTCACGCAAGCTCTGGGAGACCTAGCACTGACATATATGGAAGGTGCTAGTCCAAGAAGTGAGTACCTGTTATTAGTTTTCAAGGGGAACTGCTTAACTTAAAAAAGGGGTTGTCCAGGCAGTCAACAACTCCTTTACTATGTTTAAATCTCTTCTGCCTAAAAGTATTGCTTTTAAATAGCAGTTTAGCTTTTACCAGCCTTGGGAATGGTTGTCTATACCTAATCTCTAACATATGACTGCCTCAGTTACTGAACTGGAAAATTGGAGATAAAAATTGCAATATAGAAAATATGCAGCAACAGCAATTGACAAGAATCACAAACACAATATCATGGCAGATCATTCTTTAGTAATGCAGGCTATGAATTTGTCATATCTTGAATATTGCAAAGTTGTTTTTTGCATTACATGTCCCCAATCCTGGTACCCGGTAGATGCACGGGACTTCTTGTATATCTGTGTATAACACGTGTATACCACTGACCTCCAGGACATGAGCGCTGCTCTGGTCTTTCATTTGTAAGACATCCTCAATGTACTTTGTAATGGGAACTTCTGGATCTCCTCCAGACATTGACAGGAATCCCAACATGACATCAACGATGTTTATGGCCTCGCAGACATCGCTGAAGGTATTCAGGTCTTTGCTTATAAAGTCTATTGCGGAGTTTGGTAACGAAATCTATGAAAACAAATTGATTTACACTTATAAATTATCTCTGCAAATAATTTATCGTTACTGTTTATTCCTTTATTGTTGTAAGGTCTGCACAATACTCTACCAGCTCGAGCTTTTTCCTTACATCCATGAATAAGTTTTCATAGTTCCGGTCTTGGGTAGATATAATTCTTGGTAGACCCTACAATATCCGCAAATAAGAAAATACATTTGTGGTCAATATTTTATCTGTACAAACTTAAAGATTCATGTGTCAAATCATATATCTAAATTCTCACACTACATACTACATTACTGACTGTTCCTATGATTTAATTGTCACCTTTTTTTGGGGGGGGAGGTTAAGAAAATGTGTCAAATATTCTGCTAACTAAAGAATACAAGTCAGAGTTCTAAAAAATATATATATTCCAGAGTTGTGCCGACAAGAAGAAAAGCGACGCAGGGCAAGGAATAACATGTGCACACCCTGATTAGAAAGCAATTATCAAAATTTTATTTAAACATGATTAGTAGCAAAAAACTGCCCTTAGCAGCGACACGCGTTGGATCTGTACCTGCAGGTAATCCTCTGCTTCCCTGGTTATTATGTTATGCTTTATACACATGTGGTCAAAATTGTTGGTACCCCTCGTTTAATGAAAGAAAAACCCACAATGGTCACAGAAATAACTTCAATCTGACAAAAGTAATAATAAATTAAAAATCTATGAAAATGAACAAATGAAAGTCAGACATTGCTTTTCAACTCTGCTTCCACAGAAATTGTAAAAAAATTAAACTCATGAAATAGGCCTGGACAGAAATGTTGGTACCCCTGAAAATAATGTGACAAAAGGGACATGTTAAATCAAGTTGTGTTCACTAATTAGCATCACAGGTGTCAGTCAGTGGGCCTGTATATAGGGCTACAGATACTCACTGTGTTGTTTGGTGACATGGTGTGCACCACACTCAACATGGACCAGAGGAAGCAAAGAAAAGAGTGGTTTCAGGAGATTAGAAAGAAAATTATTGACAAGCATGTTAAAGGTAAAGGTTATAAGACCATCTCCAAGCAGCTGGATCTTCCTGTGACTACAGCTGCACATATTATTCAGAAATTTAAGATCCATGGGACTGTAGCCAACCTCCCTGGACTTGGCCGCAGGAGGAAAATTGATGACAAATCAAAGACGGATAACACAAATGGTAACAAAAGAGTCCAGGAAAACTTCTAAAAAAGATTTAAGGTGAACTTCAAGCTCAAGGAACATCAGTGTCAGATCGCACCATCCGTCGTTGTTTGATCCAAAGTGGATTTCATGGGAGACGACCAAGGAGAACACCATTGTTGAAAAAAAAAACATAAAATAGCCAGACTGGAATTTGCCAAACTACTTGTTGAGAAGCCACAAATCTTCTGGGAGAATGTCTTATGGACAGATGAGACAAAAATGGAAGTTTTTGGCAAGGCACATCAGCTCTGTGTTCACAGACGGAAAATTGAAGTATATGAAGAAAAGAACACTGTCCCTACTGTGAAACATGGAGGAGGCTCTGTTATATTCTGGGGCTGTTTGCTGCATCTGGCACAGGGTGTCTTGAATCTGTGCAGGGTACAATGAAATCTCAAGACTATCAAGGGATTCTAGAGCGAAATGTGCTGCCCAGTGTCAGAAAGCTTGGTCTCAGTCGAAAGTCATGGGTCTTGCAACAGGATAATGACCAAAAACACACAGCTAAAAATACCCAAGCATAACTAAGAGGAAAATATTGGACTATTCTGAAGTGGCCTTCTATGAGCCCTGATCTAAATCCTATTGAGCATCTTTGGAAAGAGCTGAAACATGCCGTCTGGAGAAGGCAACCTTCAAACACGAGACAACTGGAACAGTTTGCTCATGAAGAGTGGGCCAAAATACCTGTCGAGAGGTGCAGAAGTCTCATTGACAGTTACAGGAATAGTTTGATTACAGTGATTGCCTCAAAAGGTTGTTCAACAAAATATTAAGTTAAGAAGAACCATCATTACTGTCCAGGCCTATTTCAGGAGTTTCATTTTTTTTTTAATTCTGTGGAAGCAGGGTTGAAAAGCAATGTCTGACTTTCATTTGTTCATTTTCATAGATATTTAATTTTTTAGTACTTTTGTCAGATTCAAGTTATTTCTGTGACCATTGTGGGTTTTCTTTCATTAAACTAGGGGTACCAACAATTTTGACCACGTTTGTATATCCATCACCTGGATATATATAGCATATTGGCTTGTGCAGGCTGTACAGTCATGGCCAAAAGTATTGAGAATGAGACAAATAGTAATTTTTCCAAAGTTTACTGCTTCATTTTTTGTAATGGCAATTTGCATATACTCCTGAATGTCAAAGAGTGATCAGCTTAACAGCAATTACTGTACTTGCAAAGTCAATATTTGCCCAGAAAATGAACTTTAACCCCCAAAACACATTTCAACATCATTGCAGTCCTGCCTTAAAAGGAGCAGCTAACATCGTTTTAGTGATTGATCCATTAACACAGGTGTGGGTGTTGATGAGGACAGGGCTGGCGATCAATCAGTCATGATTAAGTAAGAATGACATCACTGGACACTTTAAAAGGAGGCTGGTTCTTGGTATCATTGTTTCTCTTCAGTTAACCATGGTTATCTCTAAAGAAACACGTGCAGCCATCATTGCACTGCACAAAAATGGCCTAACAGGGAAGAGTATCGCAGCTACAAAGATTGCACCTCAGTCAACAATCTATCGCATCATGAAGAACTTCAAGGAGAGAGCTTCCATTGTTGTCAAAAAGGCTCCAGGGCGCCCAAGAAAGACCAGCAAGCGCCAGGACCGTATCTTAAAACTGTTTCAGCTACGGGATCGGACTACCAGCAGTGCCGAGCTTGCTCAGGAATGGCAGCAGGCTGGTGTGAGTGCTTCTGCACGCACTGTGAGGCGGAGACTCTTTGAGCAAGGGCTGGTTTCAAGGAGGGCAGCAAAGAAGCCACTTCTCTCCAGAAAAAACATCAGGGACCAACTGATATTCTGCAAAAGGTACAGGGAGTGGACTGCTGAGGACTGGGGCAAAGTCATTTTCTCTGATGAATCCCCTTTTCGATTGTTTGGGACATCTGGAAAACAGCTTATTCGGAGAAGAAGAGGTGAGCGCTACCACCAGTCTTGTCTCATGCCAACTGTAAAGCATCCTGAAACCATTCATGTGTGGGGTTGCTTCTCAGCCAAGGGAATCGGCTCACTCACAGTCTTGCCTAAAAACACAGCCATGAATAAAGAATGGTACCAGAATGTCCTCCAAGAGCAACTTCTCCCAACTGTCCAAGAGCAGTTTGGCGCCCAACAATGCCTTTTCCAGCATGATGGAGCACCTTGCCATAAAGCAAAGGTGATAACTAAATGGCTCATGGAACAAAACATAGAGATTTTGGGTCCATGGCCTGGAAACTCCCCAGATCTTAATCCCATTGAGAACTTGTGGTCAATCATCAAGAGACGGGTGGACAAACAAAAACCAACAAATTCTGGCAAAATGCAAGCATTGATTATGCAAGAATGGACTGCTATCAGTCAGGATTTGGTCCAAAAGTTGATTGAGAGCATACCAGGGAGAATTACAGAGGTCTTGAAGAAGAAGGGGCAACACTGCAAATATTGACTTGCTGCATTAACTCATTCTAACTGTCAATATAACCTATTGGTCCTCATAATATGATTGCAATTATATTTCTGTATGTGATATAAACATCAGACAAACACTAATAAAAACCAGAGGCCAGCAGATCATGTGAAAATATAATTTTGGTGTCATTCTCAAAACTTTTGGCCATGACTGTACACCTGTAACGCCTATTATTTTCTTATAGTCCCCTCACTTAGAGTGCTGGACATGGTCCCACATATTTTGTTATAACAGGGTTCATAATGTATTCATGTATTACGATATTTGACTGCAATGGGGGTCTCTAATATTGGGTTATTTTATCCAACCTCTGTATAATTAATGTGTGTATTCTTTTAAATGTTTTAATCTTCCTGTTTGAGTTGCTATTTTGCTACTAATCATGTTTAAATAAAATGTTGATAATCGCTTTCTAATCTGAGTATACACATGGTTTTCCTTGCCCTGCGTCTCTTGTCTTCTTGTTGGCATTACTTATTTGTGCAGGGCTTTTGTAGCACCCCTCTAATATGTTATGGCTGTGCCCACCTATGCTCCCCCTCTATATTCCAGACTTGTTATTTCTGAAAGAGAAACATGAGGAATAACAGATATCTAAGGGGGTGCAATCCCTGTTGAGAACCCCGATCTTTTGAACAGAGTGGAGAACGGTTACAAAGAGCGACCCTCTTTATACTGGACCAGTCTTGTCCTGCATTACACAGACAATCCATTAATTTAAATGGACACTGTGTAAGGCCTCATTCAGACTTCCTTTTTTTTTAATGTATGAGAAAAACTGACTGAGTTCCATTAGTGATTTTTGTTCAGAGTTTTATTCGAGCTTGGTCCGTGAGGCAGCAGTTTTTTTCTTACGTGAAAGAAAAAGAAATCTTTATTGTGTTCCTATGTAACCGTCCGTAAGAATCGATCCACATTCGGATGCTATCGGACTCATAGAAATGCATTGCCAAGATTGATCCAACACGCAGATCAATATCGGATTTGCCTCCACGATTTTGCATGGACCACTTGGAAAATCATGGACATGTGGCCGACCCCAAGAATGAAGTAACTTCTTGTCACGAGACCTTTCTAACAAGTGGGGATTTCCAAAAATGGAGAACCCAATTAATCCGCTCAACAGGCACCACCAGCAGCATGAGATGCTGCTGAGTCCCCATTCTCCTGCAGAAGCTGACCAAAGTCATAGAAGTTTGCTAATACTCCTGGTATTGAACTGTAAATTGGGGGAGGTGAAGGCTCCATCGCTCATAAGTTACCATTAGGGCTTGTGTACACGACCATATAAAATGGACGAGTGCTATCTGATTTTTCATCGGATGGAACACTGACCCATGTTATTCAATGGGGCGGTGCAGATGATCAATTTTTTTACTGACAGAATCTGTGAAAAAAATCTCAGCTTGCTGCAATTTCATCCTGAAATCAGATGAGACTCACCCATTCAAGTCTTAAAAAAATGGTATGGCATTCGATTTTTACAGATACATGGCAATTTTGGAACATAGGAAACCATAAATGGTCCTGTAAATGATTAATAGCAGCTACTGTAAAAACATGGACTGCACACGGATGACATGTGAGAAAAAAACTGTCCCACCTTTCTGGATGAAAATCGGATCGATTTTTTTTTTCTTATACTGTTGTGTGACCCTAGACTTAGACTCATTTACTATAACCAAATTTCATAGCCCATTTGCGTAATGAGAATTCGGAACTAGCTTTGGGTCTCCTGACTTGAAATAAACAGTCTCATATACTGTATATGCCTATGAGGCTGTTGAGTTTGGGTCAAGAGACTCAAAGTAGATCCATAAATTGCGGTCCGTGTACAGTCTCAATTTTTTTTAACTGGCCTTATGGAAGTACACATGGTGATACGTTTCCCATCTAGTAGCAAATAATATTGTGAATGCAGATAGTGTATTGCAAAACCCATCGGTCACTACCAGATCACACAGTGTCTTCTGTGTGGAGCGCAGGTGCTTTTACAATACAAGTCTACAAGGCTCAGAATTACGCTCTATAGCCTCATACTGAGTTTTCTAGACTTACATTGATAAAATTCCAAAAATGACCTCCGCTCCACACAGAGGACACTGTGTAATTCAGCAAGTCAAAAATGTGGTCATGTGAAACTGGAGGGGATCAGAGTGCAATTGAAGACGGTACCGGTGAGTATTGCAATACACTCTCTGCATTCACATTACTATTTTCTAACAAAGAGGAAAAAATCACCGGAATGCTTCTTTAAGCAAGGGATACACAATGTGGCTTCACCATGACCTGCTTATTGGTGAGTTTTTTAAAACTGTGGCCAAACTTCTTTTAGCTGAAACTAGTTTGAAAACCACAACAATCAGCAAACCGGCATGGATTGAAGAGCAACGTGTACCCCAGCGTAAGTGATTTTTTTTCAGGTGGTGTCTGCCTCCTACTGACACTAAAACTGAACTGCCTAATTTCCTAGTAGCAGGTATAGGCTTGACATTTTTTTCATCTACACTGTGTTCCAAATTATTATGCAAATAATATTTTCTCAGATTTTCCCCAATTACCTATATGAATTGCAGTCATTGTAATTTTCCAGTTAAATAACTATTAGAGTACAATTGAAAGGTTTTTGTACAAACTGCCTATGATAACAGTATATTTTAAAAAAAATAAAAAACTCAAACTGCACTCAAAATGCATGTTCCAAATTATTATGCAAAAAGTGTTTAGGAGTGATAAGGTAAGAATTTGTTTGTTTGTCAGTTAAACTCATTGATGGTGATGTGTGTCAGGGCTCTTTATATCACTGTAAGCAATTACAGACACCTGTGCTAATTAGTTTGGCAGGTGTGTCCAATGAAAGGCAAGACTACTTAAGAAGGCTGTCCCACATTATTAAGCAGCCTACATTTTCTGCCAAAATGGGAAAGAAAAAGGATGTGTCGGCTGCTGAGAAGCAACAAATTGTGGAGTGTTTAGGTCAAGGCATGACTACAATCAACATTGCCAA
Source organism: Phyllobates terribilis (assembly GCF_046119375.1). Lineage (NCBI taxonomy): Eukaryota > Metazoa > Chordata > Amphibia > Anura > Dendrobatidae > Phyllobates > Phyllobates terribilis. The sequence continues at coordinate 129,429,459 of NW_027362770.1, read as the reverse complement.
GACACTTCATCGTGATCATCGCACAATCAAGAAGTATGTAGCTGATTCACAGTACACACGTGTGCGTGCTGATAAGGGAAAATTGAGGACTCTTTCCTACAGGCAATTACGTCAGGTTAAAAGAGCAGCGGCAAAAAAGCCTTGTCATAGCAGCAGACAAGTTTTTGAAGCTGCTGGTGCCTCCAACATCCCCCGAACAACAAGATGCAGGGTCCTTCAGAGGTTTGCAGCTGTGCGTAAGCCATCCTGTCGACCTCCTCTATCCACTGCACACAAGCAGAAACGGCTCCAGTGGGCCAAACAATACATGAAGACTGACTTCAAAACTGTTTTGTTCACCGATGAGGGCCATGCAACGCTTGATGGTCCAGATGGATGGAGTGGAGGATGGCTGGTTGATGGACACCCCATGCAAACACGACTACGGCGCCAACAATGAGGAGGTGGAGTAATGTTTTGGGATGGAATCACGGGGAGAGAGATTGTCTGCCCCTTTAGGATCCCTGAAGGGGTAAAGATGAACTCCATAATGTATGTTGAGTTTCTCAAACAGCACTTCCTGCCATGGTTCAAGAAGAAGAACCATGCATTCCGCAGCAAGATCATTTTCATGCATGATAATGCACCGTCTCATGCTGCACATAACACATCTGCATCTCTGGCTGCTATGGGCATAAAAGGGGACAAACTTATGGTGTGGCCCCCATGCTCCCCTGACCTCAACCCCATTGAGAACCTCTGGAGCATCATCAAAAGGAGTGTCTATGATGGCGGGAGGCAGTTCACATCTAAGCAACAGCTCTGGGAGGGTATTCTGTCCTCATGCAAAACAATTCAAGCAGAAACCATCCAAAACCTGACAAATTCAATGGACGAGAGAGTTCAGAAGCTCCTTTCGAACAAGGGGTCCTATGTGCAAATGTAACATCACCTAGAATAAAGTTTTGAGTTGAAAACTGTTTGATTTCAGTTTGTAATAACCTGCTAATGCTTATAATTTCAAAACTGACCATTTTTTTGTTCTTTATTAAAATGAAAATGTTGAAAACTCTGCTGTGCATAATAATTTGGAACATGCATTTTGAGTGCAGTTTGAGTGTTTTATTTTTTTAAAAATATACTGTTATCATAGGCAGTTTGTACAAAAACCTTTCAATTGTACTCTAATAGTTATTTAACTGGAAAATTACAATGACTGCAATTCATATAGGTAATTTGGGAAAATCTGAGAAAATATTATTTGCATAATAATTTGGAACACAGTGTAGTGTCAAGTCTCCTAGTAGCAAGGTTTATTACTTTTTGTGTTGTGTCCTCCAAAGTTAACGATGAAAATGACAATTCCTCCAGGAACTTTCATTAATTGCTCAGTTTTAGACTTTGTAAATGAATTAACCAGAATTGAGGGGTGCAATAGGGTAAATTAAACTTTTTGGTGTAAACTGTTTGAATGAAACACTAGTACAGAAGAATGAAAAGTGTATTCATAGCAGAAAGTATTTTAGAATTAGTTTTGCAGAACAACTAGAAACAGTAAAATGTGAGAAGCTACACCCAAACATGATGATCCCGCTACTTACAACCATGGTGATCAGAGGTTTTCCTTGAAAAAATCTGCTGCCAATTTGCTGCTGGATCTTTGGAAGATCAAATTCTTGCAAGGTCTCCTTCCCGCTCTCCAGAGTGTAATGGCAATTGGAGAGGATTATAGGTACAAAGTCCTTCTCCATTTCATAGTTGATGACATGCAGACTTGTTACATCCGAGGATTTAATGGAATACCTGAGGACAATGGTTATAAAGTGAGATATGTGGCCACCGCTCACAGTCATAACCCACCCACAGAGAATACAGACGTTCCGTACTTCTGCTCATTGGCGGTATATTTTCCCAGTGCGTATATAAAGCTGTTGTGCAGAGCAATAAGGTAGCTGACGAGGGCCGTGGCACACAAGCCGTCTCCTTGCCGACGGGGAAGAAGATAGGTGAATTTACTGTCCATGGTAAGGACAATGTCGCACACATCAGCCGGTAGTTTTATTTCACCTAAAACAGAAGAACAGAATGAGAAAGATTGATTCATTTTAGTAGGTATTTAGAAAGAAAAAATTTTGGTAGTATTATCAGTAGTGTTGAGTGAGCATGCTCGACACTGCTCGTTACTCGCCCGAGCATTACGCTACTCGGGATGTTCGGCGAGCACCGAGCATTTCCGGGTTACTTGGATGGGAGCTCGGGTCTCCGTCCTGCACGTTTGGCGCTCTTTACACAGCCAATGAACATGCAGGGATTGCCAGCCCTTCACTGTAATGCCGCAGCCATGTTGTTTGTGGGCATTATAGTGATTGGCTGGCCGCACAGCGTCACCTTGAGTATTTAAAACTGGGCGCCGCCATCTTGGACACAGTCGCTCCAGATCAGCCAGTGTAGGGTCAGTGCTGCTGAGATAGGGAGAGATATATAGTGAGAAATAGGTAGTGTAGGGTCTCTAAAGCCTGCCAAATCAAACAAACAGTCCTTCTCAGGAGTAATATCCATCCCAGATATCAGGCAGACAGGCTGTATAGGAGACGCAGTGGTTATACCAGCAAACGCTGCATTACAGTCCTGTGTGCTCCTGTTGATCAAGCTGCTAGACTTATCACCCCGGTCTCAGGGGCCAGGAAAAATTATTATTTTTTTCATCTAAATCCTGTATTTTTTTTTTTTCCTCAGTCAGACTGTCCAAATACGCGTCTTATTAACCTTTTGGTATTCCCCCCCACCCCCCCCAAAAAAAATTGAGTGTGTCTGTGACTGTTCAGACACCAATATATCAGTTTAAAAGAGTCTGGTGTAGGCCAGAAAAATAGAACTGTGGTTTTGCAGTTCCACGGGTCAAATCTCTGTATTATCCTGTTTTTGGCATTTTTTGCCGTAAAAAAACTGTAATAGTGTCTCCCTGACTCGTGAGACACCAATATATCTGTTTAAAAGATTCTGGTGTACGCCACATAACAATAACTGTGGTTTTGCAGTTCCACGGGTCAAATCTCTGTATTATCCTGCTTTTGGCATTTTTTGGCGTAAAAAAAACAGTAATAGTGTCTCCCTGACTGGTCAGACACCAATATATCTGTTTAAAAGCGTCTGGTGTAGGCAAGAAAAATAGAACTGTGGTTTTTCAGATCCACGGGTCAAATCTCTGTATTATGCTGATTTGGCATTTTTTGCCGGAAAAAAAAACTGTAATAGTGTCTCCCTGACTGGTCAGACACCAATATATCTGTTTAAAAGAGTCTGATGTAGGCAAGAAAAATAGAACTGAGGTTTTTCAGTTCCACGGGTCAAATCTCTGTATTATCCTGCTTTTGACATTTTTTGCCGTAAAAAAAAAACAGTAATAATGTCTCCCTGACTGGTCAGACACCAATATATCTGTTTAAAAGAGTCTGGTGTAGGCCACATAACTGTAACTGTGGTTTTGCAGTTCCACGGGTCAAATCTCTGTATTATCCGGCTTTTGGCATTTTTTGCCGTAAAAAAAAACTGTAATAGTGTCTCCCTGACTGGTCAGACACCAATATATCTGTTTAAAAGATTCTGGTGTACGCCACATAACTGTAACTGTGGTTTTGCAGTTCCACGGGTCAAATCTCTGTATTATCCTGCTTTTGGCATTTTTTGCCGTAAAAAATAACAGTAATAGTGTCTCCCTGACTGTTCAGACACCAATATATCTGTTTAAAAGAGTCTGGTGTAGGCAAGAAAAAAAGAACTGTGGTTTTGCAGATCCACGGGTCAAATCTCTGTATTATCCTGCTTTTGACATTTTTTGCCGTAAAAAAAACTGTAATAGTGTCTCCCTGACTGTTCAGACCCAAAAATATCTGTTTGAAAGATTCTGGTGTACGACACATAACTATAACTGGGGTTTTGCAGCTCCACGGGTCAAATCTCTGCATTATCCTGCTTTTGGCATTTTTTGCCGTAAAAAAAACTGTAATAGTGTCTCCCTGACTGGTCAGACACCAATATATCTGTTTAAAAGAGTCTGGTGTACGCCACATAACTATAACTGTGGTTTTGCAGTTCCACGGGTCAAATCTCTGTATTATCCTGCTTTTGGCATTTTTTGCCATAAAAAAAAAACTGTAATAGTGTCTCCCTGACTGATCAGACACCAATATATATGTTTAAAAGAGTCTGGTGTATGCCACATAACTATAACTGTGGTTTTGCAGTTCCACGGGTCAAATCTCTGTATTATCCTGCTTTTGGCACTTTTTGCCGTAAAAAAAACAGTAATAGTGTCTCCCTGACTGTTCAGACACCAATATATCTGTTTAAAAGAGTCTGGTGTAGGCAAGAAAAATATAACTGTGGTTTTGGAGATCCACGGGTCAAATCTCTGTATTATCCTGCTTTTGGCATTCCCCCCCCCCCAAAAAAAAACTGTAATAGTGTCTCCCTGACTGGTCAGACACCAATATATCTGTTTAAAAGAGTCTGGTGTAGACAAGAAAAATAGAATTGTGGTTTTGCAGATCCACGGGTCAAATCTCTGTATTATCCTGTTTTTGGCATTTTTTGCCGAAAAAAAAAAATGTAATAGTGTCTCCCTGACTGGTCAGACACCAATATATTTGTTTAAAAGATTCTGGTGTACACCGCATAACTATAACTGTGGTTTTGCAGTTCCACGGGTCAAATCTCTGTATTATCCTGCTTTTGGCATTTTTTGCCCAAAAAAAAAAACAGTAATAGTGTCTCCCTGACTGGTCAGACACCAATATATCTGTTTAAAAGAGTCTGGTGTAGGCCACATAACTGTAACTGTGGTTTTGCAGTTCCACGGGTCAAATCTCTGTATTATCCGGCTTTTGGCATTTTTTGCCGTAAAAAAAAACTGTAATAGTGTCTCCCTGACTGGTCAGACACCAATATATCTGTTTAAAAGATTCTGGTGTACGCCACATAACTGTAACTGTGGTTTTGCAGTTCCACGGGTCAAATCTCTGTATTATCCTGCTTTTGGCATTTTTTGCCGTAAAAAATAACAGTAATAGTGTCTCCCTGACTGTTCAGACACCAATATATCTGTTTAAAAGAGTCTGGTGTAGGCAAGAAAAAAAGAACTGTGGTTTTGCAGATCCACGGGTCAAATCTCTGTATTATCCTGCTTTTGACATTTTTTGCCGTAAAAAAAACTGTAATAGTGTCTCCCTGACTGTTCAGACCCAAAAATATCTGTTTGAAAGATTCTGGTGTACGACACATAACTATAACTGTGGTTTTGCAGCTCCACGGGTCAAATCTCTGCATTATCCTGCTTTTGGCATTTTTTGCCGTAAAAAAAACTGTAATAGTGTCTCCCTGACTGGTCAGACACCAATATATCTGTTTAAAAGAGTCTGGTGTACGCCACATAACTATAACTGTGGTTTTGCAGTTCCACGGGTCAAATCTCTGTATTATCCTGCTTTTGGCATTTTTTGCCATAAAAAAAAAACTGTAATAGTGTCTCCCTGACTGATCAGACACCAATATATATGTTTAAAAGAGTCTGGTGTATGCCACATAACTATAACTGTGGTTTTGCAGTTCCACGGGTCAAATCTCTGTATTATCCTGCTTTTGGCACTTTTTGCCGTAAAAAAAACAGTAATAGTGTCTTCCTGACTGTTCAGACACCAATATATCTGTTTAAAAGAGTCTGGTGTAGGCAAGAAAAATATAACTGTGGTTTTGGAGATCCACGGGTCAAATCTCTGTATTATCCTGCTTTTGGCATTCCCCCCCCAAAAAAAAAAACTGTAATAGTGTCTCCCTGACTGGTCAGACACCAATATATCTGTTTAAAAGAGTCTGGTGTAGACAAGAAAAATAGAATTGTGGTTTTGCAGATCCACGGGTCAAATCTCTGTATTATCCTGTTTTTGGCATTTTTTGCCGAAAAAAAAAATGTAATAGTGTCTCCCTGACTGGTCAGACACCAATATATTTGTTTAAAAGATTCTGGTGTACACCGCATAACTATAACTGTGGTTTTGCAGTTCCACGGGTCAAATCTCTGTATTATCCTGCTTTTGGCATTTTTTGCCAAAAAAAAAAAACAGTAATAGTGTCTCCCTGACTGGTAAGACACCAATATATCTGTTTAAAAGAGTCTGGTGTATGCCACATAACTATACCTGTGGTTTTGCCATTCCACGGGTCAAATCTCTGTATTATCCTGCTTTTGGAATTTTTTGCCGTAAAAAAAAACTGTAATAGTGTCTCCCTGACTGGTCAGACACCAATATATTTGTTTAAAAGAGTCTGGTGTACGCCACATAACTATAACTGTGGTTTTGCAGTTCCACGGGTCAAATCTCTGTATTATCCTGCTTTTGGCAATTTTTGCCGTAAAAAAAAACTGTAATAGTGTCTCCCTGACTGTTCAGACACAAATATATCTGTTTGAAAGATTCTGGTGTAGGCCAGAAAAATAGAACTGTGGTTTTGCAGTTCCACGGGTCAAATCTCTGTATTATCCTGCTTTTGGCATTTTTTGCCGTAAAAAAAACAGTATTAGTGTCTCCCTGACTGTTCAGACACAAATACATCTGTTTGAAAGATTCTGGTATACGCCACATAACTATAACTGTGGTTTTGCAGTTCCACGGGTCAAATCTCTGTATTATCCTGCTTTTGGCATTTTTTGCTGTAAAAAAAAACTGTAATAGTGTCTCCCTGACTGGTCAGACACCAATATATCAGTTTAAAAGAGTCTGGTGTATGCCACATAACTATAACTGTGGTTTTGCAGTTCCACGGGTCAAATCTCTGTATTATCCTGCTTTTGGCATTTTTTGCCGTAAAAAAAACTGTAATAGTGTCTCTCTGACTGTTCAGATACAAATATATCTGATTGAAAGATTCTGGTGTACGCCACATAACTATAACTGTGGTTTTGCAGTTCCACGGGTCAAATCTCTGTATTATCCTGCTTTTGGCATTTTTTTCCATAAAAAAAACTGTAATAGTGTCAAATCTCTGTATTATCCACTTTTGGGTCTTTTTTACATAAAAAAAACAGTTTGAGTGTGTCGCTGACTGTCTATTTAAAAAAATCTGGTATACGCCAGTAAATTAGAACTGTGGTTTTGCAGTTCCACGGTTCAAACCTCTGTATTATCCAACTTTTGGCCTGTTTTACGTAAAAAAAAACAGTAATAGTGTCTCCCTGTCTGTTCAGTCACAAATATATCTGTTTAAAAGATTCTGGTGTAGGCCAGACAAATAGAACTGTGGTTTTCCTCTTCCACGGTTCTAATCTCCTTTTTATTACCCTTTTTCCATTGATAGTGCAAGCTATTTTACTTCATTTACAATGGGCAAGGCGCATGGCAAGGGACGTGGAACTGGAAGTTCTGGTGATGGTGCGTGTAGATGACGGGGCCGTGGCCAAGGTGAAAATGTGCCACAACCAACAGCCACATCTTCTCGCTCCCACTTCTTGACCGAATTACTAGGGAAGCACACTACAACACCAGTATTGCGAACTGATCAGTGTGAACAGGTTATTAATTGGATAGCAGATAATACTTCCAGTTACCTGGGCACCACCACCTCCGGTCTGTCTTCCACACGGTCAAGTTTTAGTAGCCGTGAGTCTCGACCGCATACTCCTCCTCACCCTGATGCTCCTTCCTCCCACCATGCCGAGTGTCGTCAGACAGCAACTGATCCCACACTTGGACACTCTGAAGAGCTGTTCACTTGTCCAATTCCATATTTGTGCCCCTCGCCTGCTCCGCTTGAAGTTGTGGAAGAGGAGATCCCATGTAGCGATGCCCAAATATTTAAACAGTCATGGCCAGAGGAAGTTGACGCTGGCATTTTGTCACCAGAGGTGGACGATGACGAGACACAATTGCTACGAAGTGAGGAGGAGGATAGTGGTGCGCAAGTGGAAGAGGAGGAGGTGGTGGATGATCTAGTAACTGACCCAATGTGGCAGGAGGACACGCAGAGCGAGGCCAGCAGCACACAGGGGGGGGGGGCAGAGTACCCCAACAGGCATGAAGAAGCAGTGTGGTGGCCGCACACAGAAGGCGGGCAACAGTTCCCCGTAACACCAACACGAGGGACGTTGCCAGTACAACCGGTAGGTTTTTTTAAAGACTCTGCTGATAGCCCCAAAAAGGCCATTTGTACCACCTGCCATGCCAGCATCAGCAGGGGTGACAAAACTACCAGCCTGACCACCACCAGCATGATCAGGCACATGGCAGCAAAGCACCCGACTTTGTGGGGCGAACCCCAGGGTCCACGACCAGTGTCAGCGGGTGTCACCACTGCTTCTTCCGCTGTTGTGCATGTAATAGAACGCCCTCGTGTGTGTGCAAGGCAATCCACTGTCCATACTGCATGCAAAGATGCCCCCTCCTCTTAGTCTTCACTTGTAATGGCAGTTTCTCAAGAAACAGCATCAATGTCCACGTCCCACTGCAGCGTTCAATTGTCCATATCCCAGAGCCTTGAACGAAAGCGCAAATTCGCAGCCAACGTCCCACAGGCCACAGTCCTAAATTCACACATTTCACAACTGCTTGCGTTGGAAATGCTGCCTTTTAGGCTGGTGGAGACGGAATCCTTCCGCAACCTTATGGCGGTGGCTGTCCCTCGGTACTCGGTCCCCAGCCGACACTATTTTGCCCGGTGTGCCATCCCTGCACTACACAAGCACGTGTCCCAAAACATCTGCCGTGCCCTCAACAACGCAGTTACTGGGAGAGTCCACCTGACAACGGACACGTGGACAAGTGCTTGTGGCCAGGGATGGTACATCTCCCTGACGGCACACTGGTTAAACATAGTGGAAGCCGGGACCCAGTCGGACCTTGGGACGGAACACATCCTCCCCACACCGAGGATTGTGGGCCCTATGTCAGTCAGAGTTGCCCCCACAGTGTACAGCTCCTGCGCATCATCCTCCTCCTCCTCCTCATGTTCAGCCTCCATCTCAGATATCACCACATCAGTTACAAGCTGGAAGCACTGCAGTACTGCCTCAGCCAAGCGGCAACAGGCTGTGCTGAAACTCATAAGCTTAGGTGATAAACCTCACACTGCTTGTGAGTTGTGGACAGGTGTAAAAGAGCAGGCAGATCTGTGGCTGAGACCGCTGAACCTATATCCAGGCATGGTCGTGTGTGACAATTGCCGTAACCTGGTGGCGGCTCTGAGGCAAGGCGTGATCACACACGTACCATGCCTGGCTCATGTGCTTAACCTCGTGGTTCAGCGGTTTCTTAAATCGTACCCCGAGTTGCCAGATCTGCTCATCAAAGTACGCCGCCTGTCAGCTCATATTCGCAAGTCGGCTACAGCTTCTGCCGCCCTTGCTGTGTTGCAGCAGTGTTTGCAGCTTCCGGCACACCGACTGGTGTGTGATGTCCCCACACGTTGGAACTCTACCCTCCACATGTTGCAAAGGATTTGTGAGCAGAAGAGAGCAGTTGTGGAGTACCAGCTGCAACAAGGCCGTCGATATTCAGGTCAGACTCCACACATAAGACCTCAGGAGTGGACCTGGATGTCTGACATATGTACCATCCTGACAAACTTTGAGGAGGCCACCAAGATGGTGAGTGGCGATGACGCCATCATTAGTGTCAGCAACCCACTTGTCTGTCTTTTGCAACGCTCTCTGCAGAGAATTAAAGAGGAGGCATTGCAGCCAGAGTATGATGAGATGGATCAAGAAGCCATAGCGGGCGATTACACACAGCCCAGCCTCATCTCATCCCAACGTGCATTGGGGGACAATGAGGGAGAGGAGGAGGAGGAAGAACAGGAGCTGGTATCATGCGCTGTAGACGGTAGTACCTGTACAACTGTCATACCGTCGGTTCAGCGTGGGTGGCCTGAGGACAGCGGGGAGGAGGAGGAGGAGGAGGAGAGCATGGTCAGTCGTCATCTTGGTGAGGACACGGAAGTCTTGCCCGTTACCAGTCTGGCACGCATGGCTGACTTTATGTTACACTGCCTTAACCGTGACCCTCGCGTTGTCAAAATGTTGGTTGACAGTCATTACTGGTTGGTGACACTTTTAGACCCCCTCTACAAGGAGAACTTTCACTCTCTTATTCCTGAGGTGGAGAGGTCTACAAAAATGGGGCAGTACCAGAAGGCCCTTGCTGCAGAACTGTTAAAAAAATTCCCATCTGAACACGCTAGCGGCAGAGGTCACAGTTCGTTGCCCAACCAAGGCGTACAGGCGAGAAAGATGCAACTCCAATCCAGCAGAGGCAGGGGAACACTGTCAACGATCTGGGACAGTTTTCTGAGACCCGCCCAGCTTACAGGCCCTGAGGCGCGGGGTACTCTCACAAGGAGTGGAAAGTTTCAAAAGATGGTGAGGGAGTACTTTACCGACCATACCAGCGTCCTCCGTGATTCCTCTTTGCCTTTTAATTATTGGGTATCCAAGCTGGACACTTGGAATGAACTCGCTCTGTACGTCTTGGAGGTCCTGGCCTGCCCTGCCGCTAGCGTGTTATCGGAGCGTGTTTTTAGTGCCGCTGGGGGAATTATAACAGATAAACGCACTCGCCTGTCAACTGTCAATGCTGACAAGCTGACCCTTATCAAAATGAACAAGGGCTGGATTGGGCCAGACTTCTCACCACCACCAAATGACAGCAGAGTAACATAAAGTCAAATCCACTGTGTTATTTCGGGAGGTGTATTCCCTTGCACCGCTTCACACCCACACATGGGTATACGCATCCTCATTTCAGCTGTATTTTGCTCTTCTCCTTATCCTCAGCTTCCACCACGACTATACCACCAGGGTGACCTTGGTCCGTGTTGCCAGCATTGCAAGTTCCTCCGTCCTAATTTTTGGCAGCTTTTGCTTGGAATGCATAGTCAAAGACTATGGGAGACCCACTCCCCAATAATGGGAATAATGTTTTTAAGATGCTGTACTGCATGGCTCTTGTTTGCCAGCATTGTAAGTTCCTCCATCCTAATTTTTGGCAGCTTTTGCTTGGAAGGCATAGTCAAAGACTATGGGAGACCCACTCCCCAATAATGGGAATACTGTTTTTAAGATGCTGTACTGCATGGCTCTTGTTTGCCAGCATTGCAAGTTCCTCCGTCCTAAATTTTGGCAGCTTTTGCTTGGAAGGCATAGGCAAAGACTATGGGAGACCCACTCCCCAATAATGGGAATAATGTTTTTAAGATGCTGTACTGCATGGCTCTTCCAAGGGGCATTAAAACCGTCTTGTTAAGCTACTGCGACATCCACCACTTTTCCCAGGGGCATTGATATTGTCTTTTTATTCCACTGCGACCTCCACCATTCTTCCAAGGGGCATTAAAACCGTCTTGTTAAGCTACTGCGACCTCCACCACTTTCCCCTGTGGCATTAAAACCATCTTGTTAAGCTACTGCGACCTCCACGTCTCTTCCAAGGGGCATTAAAACTGTCTTGTTAAGCTACTGCAACCTCCACGTCTCTTCCATGGGGCATTAAAACCGTCTTGTTAAGCTACTGCAACCTTCACTGCTCTTCCAAGGGGCATTAAAACCATCTTGTTAAGCTACTGCGACCTCCACCACTCTTCCAAGGGGCACTGATATTGTCTTTTTATTCCACTGCGACCTCCACCATTCTTCCAAGGGGCATTAAAACCGTCTTGTTAAGCTACTGCAACCTCCACGTCTCTTCCAAGGGGCATTAAAACCATCTTGTTAAGCTACTGCGACCTCCACGTCTCTTCCAAGGGGCATTAAAACCATCTTGTTAAGCTACATCGACCTCCACCACTTTTCTTAGGGGCATTAAAACCATCTTGTTAAGCTACTGCAACCTCCACCACTTTTCCAAGGGGCATTGATATTGTCTTTTTATTCCACTGCGACCTCCACCATTCTTCCAAGGGGCATTAAAGCCGTCTTGTTAAGCTACTGCAACCTCCACGTCTCTTCCAAGGGGCATTAAAAACGGTCTTGTTAAGCTACTGCGACCTCCACGTCTCTTCCAAGGGGCATTAAAACCATCTTGTTAAGCTACTGCGACCTCCACCACTTTTCCCAGGGGCATTAAAACTGTCTTGTTAAGCTACTGCGACCTCCACCAGTCTTCCAAGGGGCATTAAAACCGTCTTGTTAAGCTACTGCGACCTCCACCACTTTTCCATGGGGCATTGATATTGTCTTTTTATTCCACTGCGACCTCCACCATTCTTCCAACGGGCATTGCATTTCCCTCTTATTTTAGTCAGCTTTTGCTTTTCAATGCATAGGCGAACACTAAGGGAGACCCACTCCCCAATAATGGGTTGAAGGTTTTTAGTATGCTGTAATCCACGTCTGTTTCAAGGGGCATTGCAGTTCCTCATAATTTTTGGAAAGGCTTCCATTCACTGCTTAGGCCAACAGTGCACAGGAGACCCAGTTGCTATAAATGGAAAAAACGGTTTAGTTAAGGCCCTCTGACCTCCATGTCACTTCCAAGAGGCATTGGAGTGCTTCGAAATTTTTGTTAGGCATTGCACTCACTGCATGCCCTTTAACTGTGTAGCCGAACCGCTCCTTTTGGTACAGAAACATATCCTACAAGACATGTGTGGTTGACTGGCCTGATATTGATGTGAATGGTCCCTGTTCCTCCTGCTCTTTCTCCTTTGCCACCACCTCATCCATCATTCATCACCTGAAGCTTTGTTTTAACGGGAGTCATAGAACTGGGATAGTAGCAGGAAAACATCCAGCAATCCTTGGAGGAGGTAGGATATGCGCCAAAACGCTGACCACCTCAGGGCTAGCTGCTACTACATGCATGCGCTTGTGTAGCACCCTGAGGATTCGGCTGCTACAGGGGTATTGCACCTCAACCCAGAGGTGTGATATTCCACTCCCGGGTAAGGATGGAGTGTGGAGCTGAGCTCAGAAGGCTGCATGCACTACACACATCCCATTTCCGGAGGGCAGACCAACGGTACTCCCACTTAGAAATGTGCAGGTACGATCGAGTCTGTCCTTGGCTGGAGTGGGAGGGGGGTGGACCATCCCAGTAGTGTAGGGGCAGATAGGGGGAGCAGTCTGGGTAGTGTTAGGAGCTCATTGGGTGCTGGTCACCTGAGCTCACACATAGAGGGAGTATAAAAGGTGGGAACCATCTAAGATCAGGGTCAGTCAGTCAGTCTGTGAGAAGTCAGCCTGTTGTAGTGAGGACTTTGCAGAGCAGTGGAAGAAAGCAGAGGAGCAGAGCAGCCCCAGGCCCAGAGTGAGAGAGGAGTTTGAAAGACCCAGAGGGGGAGAAAGAAGGAACTCCAAGAGCCCAAATTAGACCAGAGGGTGAAGAGTTGGCAACAGGGTACCGGATCCCAAGCTGGCAGAGGCTACAGCACACCTTAGCCAGGAACCGGAGGTCGTGGGCAGGATTGATCTGCCACGATCACCCACCAAATCCACCCGGAAGGCAGACCACGCATAGGGTCAGGGAACCCAGAGGCAAGGGTTCGCCAACAAGAGGCCCGAGGGAGCCGGACATAGGTGGATCCCTGGTGGGGAAGGCCAGAGACGAGGACAGGACAGAAAGGGAGCTCAGAACCACGCTCCAGAACTACTTGGGGGTTGGCCGAGTCCAGGACCTGGTGGACGCAGCACGGCTCGGGTGGTCACTTAAGGCCGGAGTGACCGGTACAAGAACAGCAGTAAGTAAACAAACCCTGAACTGCACAGCCCGACTCTGACTCTCATTACCATCCTCACTGCACCTTCACAACCACCATCCTCTGCACCTGACCCCCTGAGGCTATACCCCTCACGTTGGGGGTTATACTACCTGGGCTGCACAAACACCATCAGCCTCAGCGGACCCTGCTGCAGCGGCGGCCGTAGTGACCGCAATTCAACGGGTGGCGTAGTCGACATAAAGAACTTTAGTAACATCAGTAAGGACTGCCACACACTGAGCTTGACACCCTGGGCACGGACCGGGTCACAGCCACTCGGAGACTACAACCCCCATCTGATCCGGCTCCGGGTATCCCCAACAACACTGGCCCAGGGGGCGCGTCACTTGCATTCCAAGAAAACAAAGCAGACGCTAACATCTATCATCATCATCATGCTCCTCACCTTGGCACTCTCAACTCCTCTGATGGAGAAGCCAGGGCCCCCCGGAGGAGTCTGGTTCTCTGGTGGGCTCGTCCAATGCTGCTCTAAAGCAGGCCAGGCTAAGAAAAGTGTGGGGGAAGTTTGAAGGAGAAATATTGGCGGCTGGGGACCGTTTATGAACACCCGTCCGCCCCCAGGCGGCTGTGGACCGTGTGTGGACACCCGGCCACAGGGCGGCTGGGGACCGAGTATGGACATCCGGCCGCCCCCTGGTGGCTGGGGACCGAGCGTGGACACCCGGCCACCGGGTGGCTGGGGACTGAGTATGGATACCTCGCTGCCAAAGCAGCCATGAACTAGTGGCCAGCTTCGGCCTCCTCCAAACTAAAAGGCCCCATTTCAAATGCAAGCTAGCAGTATGGTATTGCAGCCTGGGGGTGGGTGGGTGTTTGGTTGCACACTTACGCTTGCATTCCAAGAAAACAAAGCAGATGCTAACTTCTATCATCATCATCATGCTCCTCACCTTGGCACTCTTAACTCCCCTGATGGAGAAGCCAGGGCCCACCGGAGGAGTCTGGTTCTCTGGTGGGCTCGTCTAATGCTGCCCTAAAGCAGGCCAGGCTAAGAAAAGTGTGGGGGAAGTTTGAAGGAGAAATAGTGGCGGCTCGGGACCGTTTATGGACACCCGGCCACCCCCAAGCGGCTGGCGACCGTGTGTGGACACCCGGCCGCGGGGCGGCTGGGGACCGAGTATGGACACCCGGACGCCCCCTGGCGGCTGGGGACCGAGCGTGGACACCCGGCCACCGGGCGGCTGGGGACTGAGTATGGATACCTCACTGCCGAAGCAGCCATGAGGTAGTGGCCAGCTTCGACCTCCTCCAAACTAAAAGGCCCCATTTCAAGTGCAAACAAGCTAGCAGTATGGTATTGCAGCCTGGGGGTGGGTGGGTGGCAGGTTGCACACTTACGCTTGCATTCCAAGAAAACAAAGCAGATGCTAACTTTCATCATCATCATGCTCCTCACCTTGGCACTCTCAACTCCCCTGATGGAGAAGCCAGAGCCCACCGAAGGAGTCTGGTTCTCTGGTGGGCTCGTCCAATGCTGCCCTAAAGCAGGCCAGGCTAAAAAAAGTGTGGGGGAAGTTTCAAGGAGAAATAGGGGCGGCTGGGGACCGAGCGTGGACACCCGGGCGGCTGGGGACTGAGTATGGATACCTCGCTGCCGAAGCAGCCATGAGGTAGTGGCCAGCTTCAGCCTCCTCCAAACTAAAAGGCCCAATTTCAAGAGCAAGCAAGCTAGCAGTATGGTATTGCAGCCTGGGGGTGGGTGGGTGGCAGGCTGCATACTTGTGCTTGCATTGCAAGGAATGGGGGAGGTACAATTGAACACTGCCCTGGGACAAGGACTTGCACGGGGATAGTTGCAAGTCTGCATCTTCTGATGCGGAAAGGATCACTTCTGATGGGCACACTTTTAGGCAGTGACCTGGGTGTCAGAGATGCTTCCGGGGGTCTTCCCCATGCTGTTCCCATGTCTTTTCAGCACTGTATGCATGTAACACACAGCACATGGCCAGATAAGATTGTAAAATGTTAAAATGACATTTCCCGGTGAATGCATTTGTCACGGTTGAAAGCAATACAAAAGTGCAAAAACGCATAAAAAATGCTACTTGTGAACATAGCCCAAGGTGTGGAGGAGTATTTTTGTTTTTGGTTATTTATTTTACCTTATACACAAGTCTTTACCCTGGAAAGGAAGTTCCTTAACATATTTCACAGGAAAACCGTTTCAGTTTCATTTTTGAACGTTTTATTGTGAGCCTGTAAAAGTGGCTTAATACCTCTGACCACGTTGTTGACAGCATTGACCTGGGGGTCAGAAATGCTTCCTGGGGCAATCCCCATGCTGTCCCCATGTCTTTTGAGCACTGTCACTATCGTTTTGGGCACTTTTTAGGCTTTCTACAGACTGCCGGGTGTGCCGCCGCAAAAATGCTCGGGTCTCCCATAGACTAACATTGGGCTCGTTGCTCGGGTCGAGCACCCGAGTATCACGGTGAGCTCGGCCCAAACTTCGAGCACCCGAGCATTTTAGTGCTCGCTCAACATTAATTATCAGTATTTTTCCAATTTTTGCACTTCAGCACTTTTGCTCAGCAATTTATTTCTAGCTAATATTTATTCCGCTATGATGTGATAGTGAGGACAGACCAGCGGATGCTCTCCAGGAGGCCAGGCTGCACAGAGGCCATGTTTTGGCCAGACCCCGAGTAATACATGTAGAGAAGCTGCAGCTGACTAGGAGCGCCCCTATACAATGACCCCAGTGCCCAATCAGAGAACAAATGAGCTGTCATCTGAGGCTATTCTCCTATTAGGACTCTGTCAGCACAGAATGACTGTCCAAACCAAGTACAGGTGCTTGGTGCATCCTTGGCATGGTCAGTTCAGTGCACCTTCCCACCTAATTAGTAGTGTAGTATTTATCTCATCCCTTTTCTTCCTTGATTGACAGTTCTGACATTTCAATTACTGGACCCAGTAAAAGTGGAAAATAGGTGGGAAGGTGCTCTGTACTGTTTGGTCAATCCAAAAGTACAACTTCTGTTTGGATTGAACAGTCATTTTGTGCTGACAGAATCCCTTTAACGCCTAACCAATACAGCACAGGAGTGGCCGAGAACGGTAACACAATAAAGAGAATTAGCCAGTCACCTTGAGAACCATAATAAATAGTCGCAACAACAAAAAAAATATTTGTACTCAATATATAATATTTAGATATAAATATATAGCAGTAATTATATGTAGATACTTTTTGTGTGAAGTCACTTACCTTTAGTCTGGAGCGAATGGCGCAAATTATTCCAGGTTAGGAGAAAATCCTTTATCCGCTTCTTCATTAAATTCTGAGCGCCCCCTGTATCAAGAAACAAAACAAAGATATTTTGATTACGACTAATGTAACGTCCAGCGCCATCATCCATATTGACTGAAAGTGAATTTACATTTTAGAAAAATATTGTCCACCTCAAAGTACATGTGCGCGAGAGTCTCCTGACTACTCCAATGGCAGATATTGGGGAAACAAAGAAAACGTTGGAATTAAAGAATCCTGATCATGTATTCCTGGGGTTTTTTATGCCACTATCAGAAGGGTCTAGCTTATTCCCCCTCTTTCCTAGAGAAGAGGAGGAGTCGGGAAGAATAGTGGTTACATGCTTAATAATAAATTTAACAATAATTTTATTTCTATAGCGACAACATTTTTCGCAGCTTTTTACAATGAAGTAGTGACAAGTACACACAATAAAGACAATACTGAGTAACACATAGTTCAATAGTTACAGTAGGAGTGACGGCCTGCTTACAAGCTACAATCTATAAGAAAATAGGGGGACACAATAGGCAAAAAATTATTGTCTAAAATAGATGTGTTTTTAAAACACGTATAAAAATTTTGGGGCTAGGTATTAGTCAAAATTTCTGGGGTAGTGCATTCCAGAAAACTGGTGCAGCACAAGAAAAGTCTTGGAGACATAAGTGGATGGTTCAAATTATGGAGGATGTTAGTTTTAGATCAGTTGCAGAATGGAGAGGACGGTTAGGATGATAGACAGAGATGAGGGAGGAGATGTAAGGTGGTGCAGAACTGTGGAGAGGATGGGTAGGAGGATAGACAGAGATGAGTGCGGAGATGTAAGGTGGTGCAGAACTGTGGAGAGGACGGGTAGGAGGATAGACAGAGATGAGTGAGGAGATGTAGGGTGGTGCAGAACTGTGGATAACTTGCATGAGAGCAATGAGTTTATATTGTTCACTGTGTTGGGTGGGTAACTAGTACAATGACTGGCACAAGGTGGAGCAATCGGTGTAGTGGCTGGACAGAAATACAATCCTTGCTAGCGCAGATCTCTATACTCAGCATTCTTGGAGTTATTAAACAGTTCCTCAAATGGGGCACCATTGGTTATACTTCTCTTGATAGACTTGCACTTCTTAGTATTGATGTGCATGAAACGTACCAGAGTGTATGGAGTTTATGACGTCTTGGATGGTTTCAAGCTTAATGTCTCTGCAGTTCTGGAATCTTTTCACCAGATCTTTCTGAAGACTCAGGATTCCTGGCAGGAACTTCACCATCTTTAGTTCAGCTTCCTATAAAAATACATTCAGCTTTGGATTATCTTCTTGTTATGATCATGTTCTATAGAGCTGATCATATAATAGAAGAGACAACAAGTGATATGTATAGAGTAGAAAAATCATCATTTAACAGAAGCCACAGACTGAAGAGTCCACTTTCATTGTGTTCATGAATAGAATTTTATTAACCATTCATACTGATGCCATAACAGTACAAAGTCTTTGACAGGTTCTCTTTTAGCAAGAGGCATAATTATAGTATAGTGCATTTGTCTGACGCCCACCAATCTGATGTTGATGACCTATCCTACGATTAGATTCTCGATCTCACGAGCCTGGAAAACCCTTTATTACAACCTTGAGGTTATGTGCACATAATGTCTTTTTCAGGCAGATTCTACCTGGAATCCCCCTGAAAAAGCGCTGCAAAAGCGCCCCCTAAAATGAATATAATGCACAGCAATGTCAGTGCGACATTACTGTGCACATGTTCTGCCTTATCTCACATCTTTTAACTGCTATAAGGTTTGGAAAGTCTGAAGCTGTTGAAAAAAGTGACATGTTCATTCTTTAGTCTTCTTCTGCAAGGAATGAGCCCTCTGCCAATACCTACCAATATAGAGAAAAGGAGCTGATGGCACAAGAACGGCAGCAAAACTGATTGCAAAGCTGCTTCGGTAAAGAACTGTCAGAGTTTTCCTGAAGCGGCTTCGCCTGGGAAAAACTCAATAGCTCTTAGATAGTGTGCACACTATGTTAAAGTATGTTTTGTCATATACTATAAAATAGTGACTTTAAAGGGGTCTTCCTACGAATAAAAGTACATTTTAATCAATAGATCTTGGAATAATAATAAGTTCCACAATTGGATGTGTTTAAATAAAATGTTCCTGTGTAGAGATAATCTTATAAATGTGCCCCTGCTGTGTGCTGTGTAATGGCTGTGTCTGACCGTACAGGAACATGGTCTGATCATACCACATCTCCTGGGCAGGAGAGGACACAAAAGAGTATACAGAAAGGACAGCATGGGATCGCAAAAAATTATTTCTTTGAGGTAAAATATTGTTTAAAACAGGCAGGGAAATGTTTTACCTCACAGAAAGAATCAGTTGTGATCTCCTGCTGTCCTGTCTGTATACTCTTTTGCTTCCTCTCCTGCCCAGGAGCTGTGGTATGATCAGACCATGTTCCTACATACTCAAATTTCACCTTTTGCATTGCCACGAGTAGAATCCAGGGCAGAATGTCCTCTGTATAATTTGATAAATGAAGGTGAGGTTTTTTTTTACAATGTGGAGGAATCTTATCCATAGCACTAGCACTTTAATTTGTTGCAGACTCATGTGTACAAGCCCTAACTATGACAATCGGTAATAACGGTCAATATATAAACCTAAAGATAGCTATAGTATTAGTACTTGACTTGAAACAGCAATGCACTTAGAACAAACAAGAAGACAGACATGACCTGGTATGGCCAATATGGTTTCTTACCTGATGGCTTACCTTCTCCCGCCTTACCCGAGGATCCCGTCCCCAAAATAAAAACGCTAAAACCTGTTGTTCGTTGGATAAATTTTTGGCCATAGCGGCCATTTTATTAACAAATAACAATAACAATCAAAATTATCAATGAAATAAATATATATGGAGGGAGGGTTCTTGGAGCTAATAGATCTGGCTTTGAAATAAACTATAAGAACTCAACCGCCATGTTACCCTCAGCCGTGCACCACCAGCTCAAGGGCACCAAACTTCCACAGTCTGTGAAAGACTAACCAACTATAAGCTCCCGGGGTAAAACCCCGTTCAGAGCCCAGAACCGACTGCCAGATCACCCCCCACTCAATTTAAACGACCTGGAATTTTCCCAATTCCTTCCACCGACAATTCGGTACCAACTCCAAGAACCCCACAGCCCTGAAACCTTAGGCTCGTGAGTGCCCCAAAACCACCAATGCCCTTTCAACCCCCCCCCTGTATTGCCAGGGCCCAAAGATCAATACCGATTGCGTTGAGATGAACACCGTCTTCCAACCAGAAATTACCAACCCCAGATTCCAACTCAAAGTGCCTAACGCTTATCCCACCATTCCTTGACACGAAGGTGGATATGGCCCTATTTAATTTCACTCTTGCCCTATTTATCCCTTTTACCGATCTGGCCGCCCCCCATTTCTTCCTAGGCACTATATCTGACCAAACCATCAGCACCCCCGGAAACTAAGTCCACAACCACAAAAAATCAAAAAGGATATCCCGAATTAACTCTCTCACGGGCCTAGCCCCCAAATCGTTCCCTCCCATATGTACAACCAGAATATCAGGTGTTCTGTCCAATCTAGCCGCTTTGTGAAACTCCGACATAACCCGGCTCCATACCATACCCCTAAAACCTAGCCAACGGATAACTATTTGTTCCCTCGGAAAACCCAATTGCCTACCGTCACACCTTACATCAGCACGCAGCGCCCCCCAATGCACATACGAATGTCCGAAAATCCAGGCTAACAAGGGAATGCCACCTAAAATGAATAATAAAAAGCATGTACAACAACTCACAAATAATAAAAAAATCCTGTGGTATTTAACGCCGAATATACGTCAAATAACGGTCCGAACTCCACCTGCCAATCCGCTTTATCACCTCAGCCCCCAAACCCTGCCTATCAGCCTCGGACGCAGCGCCCATCCTAAAATAATGTGAACCATACACATCTGAGCTAAGGTCCAACTCCTGCACCCCCTTTTTTAAAACCGCTATAAACTGAAATCGGGACAGAAATGCCCCGTCGCAGTGACATAAAAGTGGGCCGGATCTCTCCGACCACACCTGCCAATATGCCTCCAAGCACCTCCTTGGACACATCACAGCCCCGTCCACTCTACCTAACACCACCCGCTTACCTCTACCCAACTGATCTGTCTTTGCACATCTGATCCAAAAATCGATGCCCCCAGCCCAGCAACTCATGTCTTCGGCTAATAAACCCCCTACCCTATTCCTGCTGGGGCGACCAATTCACCTACTCTCATCGCTCCGAAAAAGGCTAAGGAAAAAGCTAACTTAAATAGAGCTGCCTTCCAACATATTAAACATGACTGGCCTACGCTTATCCAAAATCCTGCTACCTTTTCTAAAACCTCTAAGTGCCTGCTTGACTAAAAAGGATTTTGTGACATCAGACACTCCCTGCAATTTGAAACCGAATGCAAGCCCAGCAACAAATTTATTTATTCTAGATGCCGACCACCCTAACTCCGCAGCCTTACCAACTAAAAACAAAACCGCCAGTGTTCTATGCTCGTCACTCTCTACCACCCCCCAATGGGACACCCAGCTTTGCCATACTCGCCACGATGCCTCGTATGAAGACCAGGTTGAACTTGCAACTGACTCCTGGATCAATCTTCCAGCTCGTCCGTAATCAGCTGCCACAACTGCGAAGGGCATTCCACTCCTGCGACTTCTGCCTCTGGTTCCAGTGCCCGAAAACGTTCCCACTGGAAACGAGACAAAGTATCCGCTATAGAATTCTGCACACCTGGCACATGTACCGCCGAAATCCATGCATTCAACTCCAAACACCGGAGTACCAGTTCCCTGACCAGCTTAATAACCGGAGGAGACGAGGCCGACAAGCTGTTAATCACCGCCACCATGCCCATATTATCGCAGTGGAACCTGACTCTCAGATTCGAGAAGAATTCATCCCAAATTGAGACCGTGACTACGATTGGGAATAATTCCAACAGAGCAAGATTCTTTGTAAGACCCCTCTCCTTCCACGAATCAGGCCATTTACCAACTCTCCACTTTCCCTTACAAAAGGCCCCATAGCCAGCCCCGCCTGCAGCGTCTGTGTAAATCTCGCAATCAAAGCTGTTCAAAAACTCCTGCTGAATCAATGACCTGCCGTTGTAATTGACCAAAAAACGCTTCCACACCAGCAAATCCTCCCTGTGCTCTCTATTCAAACAAATAAAATGATGCGATGCCCGCACACCTGCTGTTGCCCTTGACAGCCTGTGACAAAATATTCTGCCCATAGGCATAATCTTACACGCAAAGTTCAATCTCCCTAACAGCGACTGCAGCTCCTTCAACGTCACCTTGCGCAATGTACCGATTTGCTCGACCTCCTGCCTGAGCAATAACAATTTATCCTCGGGCAATCGACATTCCATTTTTTTTTAATCAATCAGAATTCCCAAGAAACTCAATACGTTACAAGGACCTTCAGTTTTCTCTTTCGCCAAAGGAACACCAAAATGTTCTGCAACCCACACCATGGCTGCTAACAAATTACCACAAACCAATGAATCTGGAGGACCTATGAACAAAAAGTCATCCAGGTAATGAATAACGGACTGCACACCTGCAACATCCCTAACCACCCACTCCAGAAAAGTACTAAAAGTCTCAAACAATGAACATGAAATTGAGCAACCCATAGGCAAACACCTATCTTGATAATAACCTTTGTTCCAAAAACAACCCAATAACGGAATGCTAGCCGGGTGAACTGGAAGTAACCTAAAAGCTGATTCAATATCGGTTTTTGCTAAAAAAAGACCCAGGCCCATACCTGCGCACCCATGACACCGCCGCATCAAATGATGTGTATTCTACAGAACATAATTCTGGCGCGATACCGTCATTGACCGAAAAACCTTTCAGGTAAGACAAATGCTGAATCAAACAAAATTTATTCGGCTCCTTCTTAGGAACTACCCCCAAAGGAGAAATGATCACCCCTTCACCCGGCAGACTCTCAAACGGCCCCTCCATACGACCTAACTCTACTTCCTTTGACAACTTCACACTGACTACCTGTGGATGCAACAAAGCAGACCTCAAATTCTTAAAACCTGAAACCTTCCCAAAAACCATTACGAATAATTGTAGCCTTCAATTGATCAGGATATCTACTTAGAAAGGGGGCCATCCATAGCAGATTCACTGGAGTTACCCCCTTGACCGGTACCCACAGATAGCTTTCCTTTTCCTTTTTTGAAGCATCTTGAGGCCTCATGGGAGCTCCCGTTGCAATGGGAACAAGCATGTTTGAACTTACAGCTGTTCCCGTATTTGCACTGGCCATCATTAAATTGCCATCACGTTCCAGACTTCTCTTTTCCTCCCTATGCTCCCTGACTACCCCCCCCCTCCTGTCCTAATGGTTGACTCCCGCTCCCTCCGCTCCCATGAAAGGACTACCCGTACCTAGCCAGGGCCATCACTTTCAACCAAAAACCAATATCTTTTTGATCCCACTTAATCTCAGGCCGCACCGCCTTCCTCTGTCTGAATTGCTCGTCATACCTCAGCCATGTCTGACCCCCGTAAGTACGATGCGCTTCCCCAATAGAATCTAAATAACAAAATAAACCCGAGCAATTCTCTGGAAACTTCTCCCCAATGACACCAGCCAATATAGCAAAAGCTTGAAGCCAATTTACAAATGTCTGAGGGATCAAACGCCACCTGCGCTTCTCCTCCTTCTCCTTTTAGCTATCGTCCTTCTTTGTCTAGATTAAACTTCTCCAAGGGAAGGAGGGAGAAAATTTAGACATATTCATCGCGCAAAATTTTCTCTTTCACCTCTAAATGTGCCCCCAGTGGCCCCTCGAAGCACACATACACCTCACCCTTTGCCCTATCATCCAGCCTCACCGTATCTCCTTTGTCTTTTTCTGTCTGAACCGACACTGAAACACCCATAGATGCTACCTCTGTGCCCGCCGCAGACCCAACCACACCGTAAATAGACTGTGGCAACACATCCTGTCCTGGCAACCAGGCTCCTATGGGGGATGCCCTTGACCCACTCGCTGCCCCGCCCTCCATTCTAAGCAAAATCTGTGACATACTGTGCTAGATATCCCTAATCCCCGATACCTCTGCGCCACCGGGACATCCCAAATTCCTCCCCCCTGGCCCTGCAAACTGACCACTACCTCCCCCTAGCAATACAGCCCCTGCGGGCGACAAACCAGCCATAGAATCATACCCACACAGGTGCTGTGTCCCCGCCAGACGGAAATCCTGAGTCCTGACGATCTTTTCCTCCATCAGGGTCGTCACTGGAATCAGATCCCTCTGAATCCGGTCGCTACTCAAGGCCCGCGCCTCTGGCCTTCACGTCACCAGGGGGGACCCGAACAGTCCCGGATGATGCAGACGGGCTTCTCACAGAGGATCGCTTCCCGCTGGACCTCCTTGCGCTCCTAGATGCAGCTCTGGACCTTCTCCGACTACCAGACCCAGACGCACGGGCCTGGTCCGTGCTGACGGGACGAACGCTGCTGGGCAATACGGTGTCGATGCCCGCCTCTACCTCCGCTCCACGTCGTCCGAGTGAGCCAGGCAGCAGGGGTTCCCTGGACTGCTGCCTGCCCGCAGAAGCATGCTGTGCTGTTCCCCTGGTGCTCCTCCCAGCAGGCATGCCGACAGGAGCATCGCCAGTGGTGCCTGCCGCATGGGGTGCTTCTCCCTCTGTCCTCCTGGTTCCTCGTCTGCTAATATGGCCCCCACCGCAAGTAACAGCTGGCCTGCGCGGCCCAGCTGCAGTGCGCATGCGCCGGTCAGCCGGGGCCCGGACCTCCGGCACCGGCTGCGCCGCTCCTGCAGGCCGCACATCCCCGCTGTGCTGCGCCCACAGGCCGGCTGGATAGATTACTGCCGGGGCGAGCGCGCCGGGAAGGGACCGCGCCATCACGCTTGCCTCCCGCAGGGTCCCCGGAGGGGCTCCGGAGCCTGCGCCTGTTGCGCATGGTTACCTCCGGTGACAGTCTCTCCGGGGGCCGGGTCCTCCTGCTTCTTCTCCCTGCTCCTGACGGCGCATCCTGATTCCCAGCTGCTCCCAGCAGAGCAGACAGCTGGGCCTCGAGCCATCCACCGCTGCGAGAGCGGGCGACGTCTCTCAGCCAGACCACCAGGGATTCCACGGACTCCATATTAAGGTACAATCTTGTTGATGCTCCTCCAGGAATGGCGGTTACTTTTTGCTATATACCAGTCTCTCCCAACTGCCCGCCCCCTCAAACTTCCCACTATCCAATCCCCACAACCGTAAACTTTTAAAAGGGAAACCACCCGGCCAATCCCGGTCATGGGGGGCTTCCCACTAGCTGCGCCTGTCTCCAGCCCCCTCCTTGTCTGTCGTAACAACAGGGACTTACGTTCTCCAAGAACTTCCATAACAGCGGCAGATCATCCTTCCCGTTTTTCTGCTGAACGATGTGCATTACATACTCTATGGAGATCCTTTCTCTGCAGCTCCAGATTTTGGAACAATGTATGTGACTGTTCTGTGGCAATTTCAGTTTTTCTCCACTTTTCAGCGGGTCACCATACACGATCCTCACTATGGGGTTAGAGCTTATTCTCTCATCTTTGCTGATGTAATCGTTCACGGATACAAGATCCTCATCAAGATTCTGCGTGTACAGAAAACAATTGGATATCACTTAATAGTAGTAAAAGTAGTTTATAACTCTTATTTTAACCCCTTAAGGACCTGGCAATTTTCTGAGTTTTTTTCGTTTTTTCATCCCCTTATTCCAAGAACCATAACTTTTTTTATTTTTCCATCAATATAGCCATGACAGAACTTGTTCTTTTGCGGGACGAGATGTACTTTCGAATGACATCATTCATTTTACCATATGATGTACTGCAAAGTGGGAAAAAAATTCAAAGTGTGGCGAAATCGCAAAAATAAAATGAAATTCTGTAATTGTTTTTTTACTTGCAGCTTTGATTTTACAGTAAAATTGACCTGGAAATATGATTCAACAGGTCAGCACGAGTCTGCAGCTATCAAACATGTATAGTTTTTGTTTTATTTAAATGTTGAAAAAAAAGTCTGAAATTTGTAAAAAAATAAATATATTGTTTCTGTCGCCACTTTCCGAGAGCCGTAACGGTTTACATTTTTGGGACTTGGAGCTGTGTGATGGCTTGTTTTATTTCACCCCTAGCCAATGTTTTTATTTATTTAATTTTGGGGTAGATTAATATTTTAATCGCCTCTTATTGGATTTCTTTCTAAGATTGCAGCTGCTGAAAAACTGTAATTCTGGCGTTTTGATTTTCTTCCCATTACGCCGTTTACTG
The DNA here is from genome assembly GCF_046119375.1 of Phyllobates terribilis. Lineage (NCBI taxonomy): Eukaryota > Metazoa > Chordata > Amphibia > Anura > Dendrobatidae > Phyllobates > Phyllobates terribilis. Next base: position 129,403,073 of record NW_027362770.1, on the reverse strand, counting down.
ATCAGATTAATTTATTTTGTATTTTGATAGATCGGACTTTTACAAAAGCAATGATACCAAATATGTGTATTTTTTTCTCTTAATTTTTTTCTCTTAATTTGAACTTTTATAATTTTTTTTATTTTTGTCAAAACATCTTTTTTTACTTTTTACTGTATTTGTTAGTCCCCTTAGGGAACTTGAAGCTGCGATCGTCTGATCGTTTGTGCTATATACAGCAATGCCACAGCATTGCTGTATATAGCAGAAATCACGGTCTCCTATGAACGCTAGCCACTGGCTGATTTTCATAGAAGTATCATGATGACAGGCACAGGGGTCTCTAGCAGTCCCCTAGCTGTCATAGGAGCACATCGGCGTCCTGCTATCACGTCGTCGGAGAGCCGTTGAAGGGATAGAACGGCCCGCCCCCACTGCTAGCGCGTTGTTAATGCCGCTGTCTCAGATTGATCGTGGCATTTAACAGGTTAACAGCAGCTGGCGGAGCTCCACTTCATCGGCGGCTGTTAGAGGCAGATGATGGCTGAATACTTCTGCCATTATCTGCTGGGAAAGATGAGGGCTCGGCTTGCGCATCACATGCAGGGAGACAACTTATTATGGACATAGTCCGTCATAAGTCATTAAGAGGTTAATAATGGCGGCTTATTTTTTTGGGGAGCATTTTGTGTCAATTTAATGAGCTTGGTGCAAAATCTGCAAGTGCAAAAATGAAGACAAAAGAAAGATACAAATGATATAATGGAACCAAAGACTATTACCGTCATCACTGGAGCGATGACAACAGAGGCAAAGTGTTTCTCCCAGCCGTTTCTTGAGCCTTTCGTTGACCAAGTTTCATCAATAGACCCTGAGGGTATAAAATAGAAGATGCCGATGAAGATTTATCACTTGAGTGAAACGCAGCCGATCACGGGGCAAGAAGGAATGTGTAAATTGTGTCAGATTCAGTACAAGGGCCTGACATACTTGGCACAACTTGCTCTGCCTGTCCGACATTCTTCGGACCATTTTTCTTCCTTAGGCCATGATCACACGTTGAGTATTTGGTGAGTTTTTCACATCAGTATTTGTAAGCCCAAACCAGGAGTATTTGGCTTACAAATACTGATGTAAAAAACTCACCAAATACTCAGCGTGTGAAGGTGGCCTTAATCAACCTCTTAGCTGGTATTCATGTACAACAAACATTTTTTGCCAGCACATTATCTGGTTTCTTTCAAGCATATCTCTTTTAGACATTATTCAAAACTTACAAGAAGCAAAATGAACATAAACCCTGCTGTAAATAAATAAAAAGCAAGTGCATTTAAATAAAATAGGGTTCTTAGTAACACTGTTTTTGATCAAAAATAGTATATAAGCCATCCCACCAGCGACAAGGTGAACCCATTCGGGACGGTCCTACACTGTCTAATATTAAAAACCTTACCATGTGTCAGAGTTGACCTCAATGTGTGAATAAGAGCAGACAAAGGACTGAGTCCCAAACTGTGAACACCAGCCTAGGGAAGCTTTAAATGTATTATCCAGCTCTAAGAAGGGAGGCCACACCCAGGTTTGCACAGAATGCAAAAAATACAAAGAAAAAACACAAAATTTGAGCTTGGTTTAAGTTGGTATACATGCAGCATATAAATGCATGGCCATAAATCAGAAAAACCTACAAGAAGAAGCAAAATGAACAAAAACCCTGCTGTAAATAAATAAAAAGCAAGTGCATTTAAATAAAATAAGGTTCTTAGTAACACTGATCAAAAATAGTATATAAGCCATCCCTCTCAGTCCTTTGTCTGCCCTTATTCACACATTGAGGTCAACTCTGACACATGGTAAGGTTTTTAATATTAGACAGTGTGGGACTTTCTCGAACGGGTTCACCTTGTCGCGGTGGGAAAGCTTAAATACTATTTTTGATCAAAAACAGTGTTACTAAGAACCCTATTTTATTTAAATGCACTTGCTTTTTATTTATTTACAGCAGGGTTTTTGTTCATTTTGCTTCTTGTAGGTTTTTCTGATTCATGGCCATTGTGAAACAAGCATTTATGTGCTGCATGTATACCAATGTAAAACACATAAAAAACTAATATAAATCTATGTTCATGGAATCTCATTTGTTTCCCCTAAAAAATGTAGTTGACGATAGGTAAATGGTGCTAACACGAGTATGGTTTTGGTGGTTTATGGTAAAATTTCATAGTTTTAAGACTAAAAGAAAACAAAAGTCCATTGAGTTCAATCTATATGAAAAATCTAGAAGCACAGGCCCGGTTCATCAAGACCAGCGATGTTCATGCCGGTCTTAATGAGGGAAAAAAACTTCAGCACCGAAATGATGGAGAACAAAGATTTTGATGCATTTAGTGGGTCCACGGTCTGCACACAGCCGCATCTAGCTCATACCCAGCTCTTCTACAACAAAACTGTCCTTGATGAAGACCATTGTGGGTTTAAACGTTGGACCTTTTCTTGTCCGATCAAAATAAAATATTCACTTATTGCATTAAGATCTTCGTTCTCCATCATTTTGGTGCTGAGGTTTTTTGTCTATATTAAGTAAGGGCTGCGTTCCTTTCCTCGAGCATGTATACTTCAGGAGCTGTAGTGCCAGTGTTTCCTCCATGGTCTTTATGAGGGGGCGTGCAGGAGTCATATACTCCTGATTCATTTTGATGCGTACTATTCTTAATTAGAAGTGTCTGCACAACCTACAGTGTGCCTACACAGTAGGTGCTGGAATTCTCGGACCAGAATCTCAGCTCTAATCCCTATACAGCACATAACTGTTTGTACGGCTGGTTAGGGCAGGATCTAGTACATATGCGCTTTCTTTTCATGATTGCTCTCTGCTGATGTCAGCACCTCTGCAAGACACACTGTGAGGCACACACTCTGTTAGTGGCACTCAGTTTCGACCATAGGAACTTCTCCACTTGCGCTGTCTAAGGACCTTTAAAGGAGAGGGTGGATCATTCATGGTGTTTATCTCGATACCTGCTGCTGACTGCATGTCATCTGAAATGTCCTCACTCAAACCCCCCATCCCCATAAAAGATGTTGGTTCAAGTCTGGTTTGAGGCAGCAGAAACTTTTATTGCCAGGGGCTTGAGCTGCAGATACCGCGATAGGCACTAGCCCTCCAGTGCCTAGTGGCAAATAGGACCTTGTATAGTGACCCAACAGGGAAATCAGAAAATGGAACGCTTGTCAATTGGAGGCAAGTATTTGTGCACGTGGCAAGGTTAGAAGTGTGCAGCTGTAGTGTCGGCGTCTCTGCCTCCTGCCGGGCAGAGTCGCCGTTTCTCTCACCGCCATGCTCCCGGTCCGGCGTCCTCCAGCTCCCCTGCTGCTGTGCTTAGGACGCGCGTGCGCTCCCTCTTAAAGGGGCCGCGCGCCGTCCTAAAGAGTCCCCGGCCAATGGCCGGAGGACCACTCCTATGTAAAGCACCTCCTCCAAAATGGAGGAGCCTGTGCAAGGTTGTTGTTTGTATGCTAACACTCTAATCAGCCCTCAAGTCCCAGTGCCCGCCAGCCTGTCTGTTAGCCATGCCCGTCAGCCTGTCTATCAGCCGTGCCCGCCAGCTTGTCTATCAGCCGTGTCCGCCAGCCTGTCTGTCAGCCGTGCCCGCCAGCCTGTCTGCCAGCTGTGCCCACCTGCCTGTCTTCTGGATCACCTGTCAGGCCACCTGCCGAGTCCGCCTGCTTGCCTACCCGGATTACCCGTCTGGCTACCTGCCGTGCCCGCCTGCTTGCCAACCCGGATCACCCGTCTGGCTACCTGCCGTGCTCTCCCGCTGTACCTGTCAGCTTCAGCCATCTGACCCGTGGGAGTCACCTGCTCTCACACAAGGTCGGTCCCAGAGTGGCACCTGGTCCACCTGCCCGGTCCCTCCTTGGTTCACAGAGTCGAATAAGCCACCGTGCGACCAGGGTCGGTCCGAGTAGGTACTTAGTTACGCCCCTCTGGTCCCTCCTTGCATCCCAGCACAGAGGTTCCACCACCCGGACCCATAACAGATTGCACAGGCCATGGAACCCAGTGGCTCCCAGGCTCCTTCGCTCTCTGACCTGTACCAAGAGGTCTCTCGCCAGAGATCCCAACAGGATACTATCCTGTCCTATCTGCGGACAGTCAACTGCCGCTTGGATGCGCTGTCCACCCCGACTGTGTCTGTCTCTAACCAAGCAGCACCCGCTCCGGTGGCATCTCAACCCAGTGGCGCTGTGGCATCCGGCTTTGGACCCCGGCTTTCTGCTCCCCCACATTTTGGTGGTGACCCTATCCTATGTCGGGGCTTTTGGGAGGGTCTTTCCAGACAGATGAAGGATGAACTAGCCGGTTGTGACATACCTCCCTCCCTGGACGACCTGGTGTCAGTAGCTACCTGGATTGACACCCGTTTCCTGGAACGCCTTAAGGAGATGACCCGTGAGAGGAGACCTCCGCGCCTCGCTCTTGTCCTCCAAAGTCCAGTCTCACTACCTGAACTCCCCCGGGTGTCTTCTCCAGAACCAATGCAAATTGACCAAGTCAAGATGGTCACGTCTCTCCAGGAGACCCGTCGTGCCGAGAGAAGTTGATTCTATTGTGGTGATAGAGCATCAGATCCGCTCTTGCCCAGGGAGACCGGGAAACTCCAGTGTCTAGGACCGCTCGGAGAGGTCATCCTAGGCAAGAGTTCTTCCTCTCTGCCCTTGACTCTGTTCGTTTCTGTTACCAGTGGTGAGACCCGCTTCTTCGAGACTGCCCATCTGGATTCCGGAGCCGCTGGGAATTTCATCCAACAGGCCATTGTGGAGCGTTTTCAGATTCCTACCATACGTCTGGCGGATCCTTTAGCAGTTTCCTCCGTGGATGGAAAGCTTCTACCTGAAACCATCTTGTTGGTCACTGAGCCGGTAACTCTTCAGGTGGGAATGCTGCACTCGGAGAAGATCTCCTTTTAAGTACTGTCCGGTCTTTCTCATCCCATCTTGCTTGGTCTGCCTTGGTTACAGAGACATGAGCCCATCCTGAATTGGAGCTTGGGAGATGTGCTCCGTTGGGGTCAGGAATGCCATAAGACCTGTCTGGTTCCTGTTCGTCCTGCTCGACCCCCGTCTACTCCGGCTAACCTACCTGGCCTGCCAGCAGTCTACTGGTCCTATGTGGACGTTTTTATAAAAAGGAAGCAGAGACACTACCACCTCATAGGCCGTATGATTGCCCCATAGACCTAATACCTGGTGCTTCACCTCCTGGCAGGCGAATCTACCCCTTGTCGCTGGCCGAGACCCGTGCCATGTCTGAATATATATGAAGAAAATCTTGCTAGGGGGTTTATCCAGAAATCCACCTCTCCGGCTGGAGCAGGATTTTTCTTCGTCAAAAAGAAAGACTGCTCTCTTCATCCTTGTATTGACTATAAGGGCCTAAACCAGATTACCATCAAGAATAAGTACCCCCTGCCTCTCATCTCGGAGCTGTTTGACCGCCTAAAGGGCGCAAAGGTCTTCACTAAGCTTGACCTGTGTGGGGCGTACAATCTGGTCCGGATCCGCCAGGGAGACGAGTGGAAGACGGCATTCAACACCCAGGATGGTCACTACGAGTACCGCGTGATGCCCTTTGGTCTCAGTAATGCTCCAGACATCTTCCAGGAGTTGGTAAATGATATCTTTCGAGATCTCCTGTATTCCTGCGTGGTGGTGTTCTCCCCTGATCTGCCCTCTCACCGGAGGGATGTTCGTCAGGTACTGCTGAGGTTCCGGAAGAATCGCCTGTATGTTAAGTACGAGAAATGCCTCTTTGAGCAGACCTCCCAGCCATTTCTGGGGTATATCATCTCGGAGACCGGACTGCGGATGGATCCCGAGAAGGTGTCTGCCGTCTTAAAGTGGCCTCGACCTGAGGGGTTGAGGGCTATTCAGCGGTTTCTGGGATTCGCTAACTATTACCGCCTCTTCAGTCCTCATTTCTCCTCCCAGACAGCTCCCATCTCTGCTCTTACCCGTAAGGGAGGAAATCCCAGGGAGTGGACTTCCGAGGCAGAGAATGCCTTTATCTCTCTTAAACAAGCCTTCTCCTCCGCTCCTGTGCTACACCGTCCTGATGGCAATAAACAGTTCTTCCTGGAGGTTGATGCCTCTTCTTCCGGAGCCAGAGCAGTGCTCACCAAGAAATCCTCGTCCGGGTGAATGGTGTCCTGCGGCTTCTTCTCTAAATTCTTCTCTCCGGCCGAGAGTAATTACTCCATAAGAGATCGAGAACTGCTGGCCATCAAATTAGCGCTGGAGGAGTGGCGCTACTTGCTTGAGGGGGCTCTGACCATAAAAACCTTGCGTATTGGCAGACCGCCCAGAGACTAAACCTGCATCAGGGCAGATGGTCTTTGTTCTTTGCTCGATTCTGCTTCAATCTCCATTACCGCCCGGCAGACAAGAACATTAAAGCCGATGCTCTATCTATCGAGATTCTGAACCAGATAAATCCAGTGGCTTACAAGCTGAAACTCCCGGCCTCCTTACGGATCCCCAACTCCTTTCACATGTCTCTCCTCAAACCGGTTGTCCTTAATGCTTTCTCTGATGATCCAGGTACCGCTCCAGCTCCAGTCTCCGCTGAGGACGACTTTGAGGTAGAGAACATTTTGGCCATCAAGAGGGTAAGAGGAAAGACTTTCTTTCTTGTGGATTGGAAGGAGTTTGGTCCTGAGGAGAGATCTTGGGAGTCCAGGGAGAACATTCATGCCCCTCATCTTCTTGAAAAATTTCTTGCGGGCCTAAAGAAGAGGGGGCGTAAAGGGGGGGGGGGTACTGTAGCCTCGGCGTCTCTGCCGGGCAGAGACGCTGTTTCCCTCACCGCCGCGCTCCCGGTCTGGCGTCCTCCAACTCCTCTACTGCTATTGCGCGCATCGCGCGCAGCTTCCCAGGCACTGTGCTTAGGGCGCGCGCGTGCTCCCTCCCTCTTGAAGGGGCTGCGCACGCCGTCATAAAGAGTCCCCGGCCAAAGGCCGGAGGACCACTCCTATATAAAGCATTTCCTCCAAAATGGAGGTGCCTGTGCAAGGTTGTTGTTTGTGTGCTAACACTCTCCTCAGCACTCAGGTTTCAGTGCTCGCCAGCCTGGCTATCAGCCGTGCCCGCCAGCCTGTCTATCAGCCGTGCCCGCCAGCCTGTCTGTCAGCCGTGCCCGCCAGCCTGTCTGTCAGCCGTTCCCACCAGCCTGTCTGTCAGTCGTGCCCGCCAGCCTGTCTGCCAGCCGTGCCCGCCAGCCTGTCTGCCAGCCGTGCCCGCCTACCTGTCTACCCGGATCACCAGTCAAGCCACCTGCCGTGTCCGCCTGCTTGCCTACCCGGATCACCCGTCTGGCTACCTGCCGTGCCCGCCTGCTTGCCAACCCGGATCATCCGTCAGGCTACCTGCCGTGCTCTTGCGCTGTACCCGTCAGTTTCAGCCATCTGACCCTTGGGAGTCGCCTGCTCTCACATAAGGTCGGTCCCAGAGTGACACCTGGTCCACCAGCCCGATCCCTCCTTGGTTCACGATGTCGACTAAGCCGCCGTGCGACCAGGGTCGGTCCGAGTAGGCACTTAGTTACGCCCCTCTGGTCCCTCCTTGCATCCCAGCACAGAGGTTCCACCACCCGGACCCGTAACAGCAGCTACTCTACTGTTGGAAGTCTACTGTACATAGGTGCAGATCAGGGGTTCTCAGTCTGTGGTTCGGGAGCCACATATGGCTCACGAGACCATGTTGTTTGGCTCATGGCGGCTGTCTGCCATCTTGGTGCGTTAGCACCAAATTTAGTAAACAACTATGTAGAGAAGGTCTCAAGATGCTGACTTTTGTGAGTAGCCCTGCACAGAAGAGCAGATCTGGATGTGTGTATACTGGTGCCGAGGGGGGATTGGTAAATATAGTAAACTGAAGATAGGATGATACTGCCAGTTAGATGGGAGCTTGAAGCTGGGTGTGATAGAGTGGTGAATGTGCATGATGTCAGAACTCCGAGATGGAGTAAAGTGGGAAACCCTTGATGTAAATATCTTGCCTATAACGGAGGGGGGCACAAGGTTTCGGAATGCTTTCCATAGGGAAGCTTTAGCTGTCATTATATCGGGACAGTGGGCTTCTTGGTGTTACTATGGTGTAAGTGGGAGGGGTCCTGCTGAATGTGGCTTGCGACATCTATCAGAGCTGAATGTGGATCTCAGGTTAAGAAAGGTTGGGGACCGATGATCTAGATCATATCTGGGCTGTTCCAGTCCAGCCCAGGGGGGACTATGCGGGGCTCATACTGTATATAGGTGAGGCTGTGTGTGGCTTATATTGTATATAGGTGAGACTGTATGGGGCTTATATTATATATATGTCACGCCAGGTGTGGGAAAGACTTAGTGCAACACAGAGGGAAGCGGGAAAGGGAGCCCAGACACTAGGGAAAGGGGGAAGTGGAGATCTCCTTGTCTGATCTGGCGTCACCCTGTCTCAACTTCCGTCCCTATATTGCCTCTTCTTCAGCAATCGCCGCACGCGTGCCTCGCTCTGTCTTTTCCTGGCGTATGGCTAAGGCTAGGGATGTGAGGAGATGAGCACTAGTTGATCTCAGCTAAACTCTATAGACAACAAGGGTAGACAAGCGGGGAGAATGCTTAGCTTTAGACGACTCCAGACAAATGCGAACTCAGCCTCAAGCTCCAGAAAGGACGAAGTACTGCTCTTGCTAAGCCTTCACAAGTAGAAATGAATATTGCTGGCACATCCCTCTCAGACACATCAGGTATATATACACCCAGGCCAGGGAGCTAATTATCAGAGGGAGGTAGCCGCTAGGTCCTAAAGACAGCCCCTCATCTAAGAAGATGCCTGTAATGCCAAACGTAGAGATCTCCTGCAACCAACTGCAGGGCGCCTGTCATCTCTGATACACCTGTGACAATATAGGATGCTTTGTGGCGGCTCATACTGTTAATAGGGGGCTATGTTGGGACTCATACTGTATATAGAGGGGCTATGTGGGCGCTCACACTGTATATAGGAGGCTATGTGACGCCCACACTGTATATAGGGGCTATGTGGGGTTCATACTGTATACAGGAGACTATGTGGTGCCCATACTGTATATAGGGGGCTATGTGGGGCTCATACTGTAAATAGGGGGCTATGTGGTGCCCATACTGTGAATAGGGGGCTATATGGGGGCTCATACTATATACAAGGGGCTATGTGAGAGCTCATACTATATATAGGAGCTGTATGTGGGCTCATACAGTATATAGTGAGATATCAGCATACTTAATTCTGCTCAATATAAAGTGATACAATTAATAAATATAAAATAATATAATTAATTATAATTAATAAGTTAATATTAAATATTGAGTGGAATTAATTTCAGCCTATTGATTCGGCCCTCCACAACAGTCATGGTTGCTTGTCAGTCATAATGAAGAGTAAATGAAGCCATATATTTTACAATATATTTTTTCAGTTAAAGGGAACCGGCCACATCATTCATGCTGTCTGAACCAGAGACAGAATGAATCAGAAACTCCTGCATTACAAACATGTTTTATTCAGAAATGCAACAACTTTTCTGAGAAAAAAATAGTTGAAATCTCAGCCGGGGAGAAGATGAAGGCAATGACTAATCCAAAAGGTGCATCCCCGCTGACTTCTCCTCGCCTGCTCAGCTGGTGAATAGAGAAGGACCTGGCAGTCTAGAGGAGTGGGTGGGGAGAAGTCAGCGGGGACAGACATCTTCATCTAGTCATTCTAGGCATCTCGTCCCCGCCACGCTTAAACAATGCTTTTTTTCTGATAAGATGCTGAGTGCTACATACATGTTTATTATGTAGAAGCCGGTCTCGGATTTATGCTATTCTTGGTTCTCCTCATGTGATCTGTTTCCTTTACAAAGAGATAAAATACTTCAAAATATTGACTTACACTGTCCTCGCTGATCGGGATTCAGCATTTGACTAAGTACAAAATGTGCAATGGTGGTGGTGTCATCCGCACTTTTTCCAAGAGTGTTCCTCAGATATTCTAGATTTTTTTCGATGTGACGGAAAAGGAAACTTCTAACATCGGGTACTTGTGGCTTCACAATGTGAGTCGCAGTCTGTTAGAGAAGAGAACAGCGGGTGAGACTTGTGAGGTCAAAGAAACAGAAGCTGCTTCCATCACAAGATACAGATTTCCCAGCCCTTCTGATGACAGAACAACATATAAAGCTTTCTATAGCTCCACCATTGTGATATATACCTGTAATTCCACTTCTGATCCCAGGAGCATTGATAGATGTGTCAGCAGCCTCAGCACAATAAATGCAGGAGCCGACAGATCCCGGTCAGGAGCTATAACTGTCCCTTGTCGTTCTGGAAGTCCCAAGACGTGTCCTGTCTGTGTGCGATCCTCGTTCTGCCTATTAACATAGAGAAAATGACACAAACATTTCTCCAGATATATCACTCTTTACCATTTTGAAGCAGATAATAAATATTATATATATACAGTACAGACCAAAAGTTTGGACACACCTTCTCATTTCAAGATTTTTCTGTATTTTCATGACTATGAAAATTGTACATTCACACCGAAGACATCAAAACTATGAATTAACACATGTGGAATTATATACTTAACAAAAAAGTGTGAAACAACTGAAAATATGTCTTATATTCTAGGTTCTTCAAAGTAGCCACCTTTTGCTTTGATGACTGCTTTGTACACTCTTGGCATTCTCTTGATGAGTTTCAAGAGGTAGTCACCAGAAATGGTCTTACAACAATCTTGAAGGAGTTCCCAGAGATGCTTAGCACTTGTTGGCCCTTTTGCCTTCACTCTGCCGTCCAGCTCACCCCAAACCATCTCGATTGGGTTCAGGTCTGGTGACTGTGGAGGCCAGGTCATCTGGCGTAGCACCCCATCACTCTCCTTCTTGGTCAAATAGCCCTTACACAGCCTGGAGGTGTGTTTGGGGTCATTGTCCTGTTGAAAAATAAATGATGGTCCAACTAAATGCAAACCGGATGGAATAGCATGCCGCTGCAAGATGCTGTGGTAGCCATGCTGGTTCACAATGCCTTCAATTTTGAATAAATCCCCAACAGTGTCACCAGCAAAGCACCCCCAAACCATCACACCTCCTCCTCCATGCTTCATGGTGGGAACCAGGCATGTAGAGTCCATCCGTTCACCTTTTCTGCGTCGCACAAAGACACGGTGGTTGGAACCAAAGATCTCAAATTTGGACTCATCAGACCAAAGCACAGATTTCCACTGGTCTAATGTCCATTCCTTGTGTTCTTTAGCCCAAACAAGTCTCTTCTGCTTGTTGCCTGTCCTTAGCAGTGGTTTCCTAGCAGCTATTTTACCATGAAGGCCTGCAACACAAAGTCTCCTCTTAACAGTTATTGAAGAGATGTGTCTGCTGCTAGAACTCTGCGTGGCATTGACCTGGTCTCTAATCTGAGCTGCTGTTAACTTGCGATTTCTGAGGCTGGTGACTCGGATAAACTTATCCTCAGAAGTAGAGGTGACTCTTGGTCTTCCTTTCCTGGGGCGGTCCTCATGTGAGCCAGTTTCTTTGTAGCGCTTGATGGTTTTTGCAACTGTACTTGGAGACAATTTCAAAGTTTTCCCATATTTCGGACTGACTGACCTTAATTTCTTAAAGTAATGATGGCCACTCGTTTTTCTTTACTTAGCTGCTTTTTTCTTGCCATAATACAAATTCTAACAGTCTGTTCAGTAGGACTATCAGCTGTGTATCCACCTGACTTCTGCACAACACAACTGATGGTCCCAACCCCATTTTTAAGGCAATAAATCCCACTTATTAAACCTGAGAGGGCACACCTGTGAAGTGAAAACCATTTCCGGTGACTACCTCTTGAAGCTCATCAAGAGAATGCCAAGAGTGTGCAAAGCAGTCATCAAAGCAAAAGGTGGCTACTTTGAAGAACCTAGAATATAAGACATATTTTCAGTTGTTTCACACTTTTTTGTTAAGTATATAATTCCACATGTGTTAATTCATAGTTTTGATGCCTTCAGTGTGAATGTACAATTTTCATAGTCATGAAAATACAGAAAAATCTTTAAATGAGAAGGTGTGTCCAAACTTTTGGTCTGTACTGTATATATATATATATATATATATATATATATATATATATATACGGTACATATACACTACCGTTCAAAAGTTTGGGGTCACCCAGACAATTTTCTGTTTTTCATGAAAACTCATACTTTTATTTATCTAATGAGTTGCAAAATGATTAGAAAATATAGTCCAGACATTGACAAGGTTAGAAATAATGATTTTTATTAGAAAGAATAATTTTCTCCTTCAAACTTTGCTTTCGTCAAAGAATGCTCCCTTTGCAGCAATTCCAGCATTGCAGACCTTTAGCATTCTAGCTGTTAATTTGCTGAGGTAATCTTGAGAAATTTCCCCCCATGCTTCCTGAAGCCCCTCCCACAAGTTGGTTTGCCTTGATGGGCACTTTTTCGTACCATACGGTCAAGCTGCTCCCACAACAGCTCAATGGGGTTGAGATTTGGTGACTGCACTGGCCACTCCATTACAGATAGGATACCAGCTGCCTGCTTCTTCCCTAAATAGTTCATGCATAATTTGGAGGTGTGCTTTGGGTCATTGTCCTGTTGTAGGATGAAATTGGCTCCAATCAAGCACTGTCCACAGGGTATGGCATGGCTTTGCAAAATGGAGTGATAGCCTTCCTTATTCAAAATCCCCTTTACCTTGTACAAATCTCCCACTTTACCAGCACCAAAGCAACCCCAGACCATCACATTACCTCCACCATGCTTGACAGATGGCATCAGGCACTCTTCCAGACTCTTTTCAGTTGTTCTGCGTCTCACAAATGTTCTTCTGTGTGATCCAAACACCTCAAACTTTGATTTGTCTGTCCATAAAACTTTTTTCCAATCTTCCTCTGTCCAATGTCTGTGTTCTTTTGCCCATATTAATCTTTTCCTTTTATTAGCCAGTCTCAGATATGGCTTTTTCTTTGCCACTTTGCCCTGAAGGCCAGCATCCCGGAGTCGCCTCTTCACTGTAGACGTTGACACTGGCGTTTTGCATGTACTATTTAATGAAACTGCCAGTTGAGGAGCTGTGAGGCATCGATTTCTCAAACTAGAGACTCTAATGTACTTGTCTTGTTGCTTAGTTGTGCAGCGGGGCCTCCCACTTCTCTTTCTGCTCTGGTTAGAGTCTGTTTGTGCTCTCCTCTGAAGGGAGTAGTACACACCGTTGTAGGAAATCTTCAGTTTTTTGCCAATTTCTAGCATGGAATAGCCTTCATTTCTAAGAACAATTATAGACTGTCGAGTTTCACATGAAAGTTCTCTTTTTCTGGCCATTTTGAGAGTTTTATAGAACAAACAAATGTAATGCTCCAGATTCTCAACTAGCTCAAAGGAAGGTCAATTTTATAGCATCTCAAACAGCCAAACCGTTTTCAGCTGGGCTAACGTACTTGTGCAAGGGTTTTCTAGGGTTTTCTAAACACCCATTAGCCTTCTTACACAGTTAGCAAACACAATATACCATTAAAACACTGGAGTGGTGATTGTTGGAAACGGGCCTCTATACATCTATGTAGATATTGCAATAAAAACAAGACGTTTTCAGCTAGAATAGTCATCTACCACATTACAGATGTATAGAGTGTATTTCTAATTCATTTAATGTTAGCTTCTTTGAAAAAAAAAGTGCTTTTCTTTCAAAAATAATGAAATTTCTAAATGACCCCAAACGTTTGAACGGTAGTGTACATACATGCAAGGTGAACTAGGCACAATTCAAAATTAACAATTAAAGGGGTATTTCCATCTCCAAGATCCTATCCAAATATGCAGTAGGAGTAATAATATTATTAGCAAATACCTCAAATTAGAAATGTAGTCTAGTTCTTCTGATTCGCTATGTCACTTACCCCATGTGCAGGGTGTTACAGTAGTTCAAGCATCCATGGTTACAACCATTAACAACTAACTACCTGTCACTATACGAGTGGTCGTAACTATGCATACCTAAGCTACTGCACCAATCCAGGCAGATTCTGGCTGTAATATATAGCTGCCATCTGTCTGTAATGACAGCTGCTGGAGCACACTTTTATCTCTGTAGTTTAACCACTTAAATGCCATTGTCATTCTCTGACAGCGGCATTTAAAGGGAACCTGTCACCTGAAAAAAACGCTATTAACATGCAGATGTGGGGTTAATCAGCAGGTCAATAACATTGTGATCCTGACCGGTGCCAGCACTTAAACCCCCGCTGCTGGGAGGAAATTAATTTTATTCCCCACCCGGCAGTGTTCAGGTGCCAGTTATAAGACAGGCGCTGGCACAGGTCCCAGTCACTGCTCTGTGCCTATAGAGGAGCAGTTGTAACTGCGCCCCCCGCATTGACTGACAGCCGACCCTAATGCTTAGCCGCTGTCAGTCAGTGCGGGGGGCGTAGTTACAGCCCACACTCTCTATGCACAGAGCAGTGACTGAACCCGTGCTGGGTTGAGATTCCAGGACATTTTGACACCATAATGAATGCTATAGAATACATTTTTAAAAAATCCTATTGCAAAATTGATTTTTTTTGCTCATTTTACCGTACTTGGAATTGGTTTCTTATTTTCCAGTACATTGAATGGTAAAATTAATGGTGTCATTCAAAACTACAGATTGTCCTCGCATGGCTATGTGGATGGAAAAACAATAAAGTTACGGCTTTTGTAAGAAAAGGAGGAAAAAAACTAAAGCAAGCTTAAATATCATTGTTCTCGGTAGCACATCGCCCTGTGTAATCAGGTGATGTGCTGCAGATAACATGATGTACTATGCACACAGAAAGATCTGTATGCATAGAAGATCCGTCGGACTGTCTGTACAGGGCATTACATGACGGCGATCACTTTGCGAGCTTTTGATGGGCGGTTGTTTAGCAGCTGTGATTGAACAGTGTAGATGGGCCCTTACCACCTTGGCAATATTTTGTGAATTGCCCCCTTTCTTCATATCTGCAAATTAGGCAGAGTTCAGACGGTTGTACGGTAACTTAAGCCTGTTACAGGTTCGTAAATTAAGCCAAAGTAGTGCATGCTGCCATTTTTTTTCCACGTAGACCGTTGGACCGTATGGAAAATCGGCCCTCTGCAGTGGCATATTGGCTATAATCGATGCGTGTGATCTCCATGTGCTGTCCGTAGGGCACATGGAGAGCACACATCCATATAAAACACTCATCTGAATGATTACTTGCGAAGAGCTGATTCTGTCGGAGAAAGCTTTTCTAACTTATGGGAAATCTCTTTATATCAGATGTGTGGCACCCCAGGGGTCTGGTTGCCACAGTAATAGAAATATTATGTCTGAGAGCAAGTGGGAGGTTTCTCTGGTCAGGAGCCCTAAGCATGCAACACCGCCCGCCCAGACCTGGGAAGGGAGGAATCTGCCCTTATAAACCGGGTCTGGGGCGGGATTAGGTGAGTCAGAGCCTGGAGAGGGAAAGTTACAGCAGGAGCTCTGTAGGAGCAGGAGTGAGTGCCAGGGGCTGGAAGCTAGATAGCTCGTCCTGGCTGAAGATACTAAGACTGGACACGGAGTCCGAGGCTGTGGGGACATCCAGGTCCAGCAGCAGAATCCAACCGGCAGGGGATTCCAGGTCCTCTGGCCAAAGAAGCCCGGAGGCACGGTCACAAGCAAGGGACCAGCACCGCCATTGTGGAGTGGAGGCTAACAGGAGGCCCCAAGTCGCCGGCCATACGGGTGAGCACCACACGGTATACTCAGGGACGTGGGCTACTTCGACCCGCATACAGCGAGGTAGCCAAGAAGAGTGCAGCTAGACGGGGAGGCCTACAACTCCACCTGGCCAGGGGAGATCCTGCTTGCCCTCAGACTGACCAGGCCTTTATTGCTAGCCAGTACTCCCGGGAGGGTCTGCCTTATAACATCAGTAAAGACCCTGAACTGCACTGCACGGACTCTGAGTTATTCCTGCTGCGCTTGTGCACCATCACTCCTATCATCCACACTAACTGTCCTGAGGCTATACTTCTCCCATGGGGAGTCATCCCATTCTTAGCTGCACATATAACACCGGCCTCAGTGGTCTGCCTTGCAGCGGCGGTCCCCATTGACCGCAATCCACGGGTGGCGTAGTCGGACTATTATCACACAAATAAGACTGCCACTGAATTGACCGCCCTGGGCACGGACCGGGTCAACGCCACGGAGACTACAACCCCCAGCGATCCGGCTCCGGGTATCCCCCACACAACACAGGCCCAGGGGGCGAGTCAACTTTGGCGTAGTCGGCAGGATTCAAACCAACCCGCCCCATGGGTATTGCGTGCCTGAAAAAGACTTTTGAACTTACCTGAGAGAAGTTTCCCGCTGTCCGGAGCCGTTTCCCACCATCGGACGCCATCTTGGGTCGTTTCCCGCCATCTTCTGCCGTCTTCCCGCCATCCGCAGCTGCTTCCCGCCAGCGGACTCCATCTTCGGGACGCCACGCAGGAAGAAGAGGGGCGTGGACGGCGAAAGCGCGCGAGATCCGAAGCTCCGCCCCACGCTCCGATGCTGCGTAAGGTCCTGGAAGGGAGGAAGAGCGACGCTGATGTCACAGGAGCGCAACGCAAGGTCCTCAACCCCGACGATCGACTGCGGAGCCGCGGCCTACGGAAGAAGAGCATCGCAAGGTAGGCCACGGTCCACTAGGGGGGAAGGAGGATGTCGGATACCGAGGGGAGCTCCACCACCACGCCGACCGCCAGCGCAACCGCTGCTGCGGTCATGCCATTCACTATGCCCTATATCCCGGGGGCAACCTGGCTACCCCAGTACTCAGGGCAGTCACATACCCTAAGTGACTTTAGGGAAAGACTGGATAGCCTCTTCCAGGTATACCCCCTCACAGAAGAGCAAAAAGTAAGCATCTTGGTGGCCTAGTTAATCGTGGCAGCCCAAAGGGAGGTAAAGTCCTGGTCACCTGGGAAGAAGAGGACTGTCAGGGAAATACTAGCCCGGCTGAAAGACACGTTTGATACCCGAACCTCAGCCGAGATAAAACTCAGATTTTACGGGTGCAAACAACGGGCACACGAAAGTATCAGAGACTATGCTCTAAACCTACAAGAGGCCCTGAGAGCCATTAAGCAGGCAGACCCTGACAGCGTGGGGAATGAAGACAAGCTGTTGACCGAACAATTTATTGAGGGTCTACTGTGCAATGCCCACCGAACCCAGTTGCGGGCAATGGCCTTACAGGACCCTGACCTGGACTTTGCACAGTTCAAGGACAGAGCCATCCGGGTGCTCCCAGAACCGGCACCAGGTGGCGCCGTGACCCACAGGCGCCCTGCTATCACTTATCACCAGGACGCGGTGCCCTTGTCTGCAGGGCCTGTGGGAGCTGATGCGCAGGCTTTGAACATTAACCTGGCTACAGACCTGCACCATCAGGTCCAAGAGCTGACTAAGAGCGTTGCCGCGCTAACCAGAACTGTGCAGTCTTTACAGGTCTCTTCTCCGGGAAAGATCCAGCTGGCATCCGGACCGGAGGATGTCCCGTGGCACCGACTGAGGAGGACCCCACCGGCCAGAGGAAGACCCAGCGACAGATACAACGAGGACGGACGACCCATCTGCCGCCGCTGCAATCAACCCGGACATATGGCAAGGTACTGTCATTTAAACGGGCACAACCTGGGGTAGAGGGCCAACCCCCAGGCATAAGATCATCAGGCCCATCGAACTGGCATGATAAATACGTAGGGGGACGTCCGGTCTTGCCTGTGGTACTGGATGGCATTCCTATGAGTGCCCTACTAGACACTGGGTCACAGGTGACTACCATCCCGTACGTGCTCTTCAAGCGGTACTGGAATGACTCGGACATAACCCGCTGCCCAGATGACGACCTGAGCATTATTGCCAGCAATGGTCAGCCCGTGCCACAGATAGGATTTAAGGAGGTGTTCTATTCCAAGACCTATGAGGACCATCTGGAACACCTGGCAGAAGTGTTTGAAGCCCTGGCAAACTATGGCCTAAAGGTAAAACCCTCAAAGTGTCATCTACTGAAGCCAAAGGTACAGTACCTGGGACACGTGGTGAGTGCTGACGGAGTGGCTCCCGACCCTGACAAGATCACTGTGATTAAGGACTGGCCAAGACCATCCAGCATAAAGGAAGTGCGGCAGTTCCTCGGGTTGGTAGGCTACTACCGAAGATTCATTCCCGGTTTTACCAAGAAGGCAGCTCCTATGCAGGATCTCCTGATAGGCCAGTCCAGGAAGGCCAAAAACCAGAAGCCACCATTCAGATGGGAAAAGCTGGAAGAGGAGTCATTCCGCCAGCTGAAGATGGCCCTCACGGGGGATGAAATCCTGGCGTACCCTGATTACAGCCAGCCCTTTATCCTCCACACGGACGCAAGCAACATCGGGCTAGGAGCCGTACTGTCCCAGATCCAGCAGGAGAGAGAACAGGTAATTGCTTACACCAGTCGAAAACTGCGACCCACGGAAAGAAACCCTGAGAATTACAGCTCGTTCAAGCTAGAGTTCCTGGCAGTGGTGTGGGCGGTAACCGAACGTTTTAAGCATTACCTTGCCTCTTCCAAGTTCACCGTGTACACGGATAACAACCCGTTGACACACCTGGACACTGCAAGACTGGGTGCCCTGGAGCAGAGATGGATGGCCCGCCTGTCCAATTATGAGTTCACGATCAAATACAGGGCAGGGCGCTCCAATACCAACGCGGACGCCCTGTCCAGGATGCCAAACCTACCGGACGGAGGGGAAGATCCAGAAGAATTGGAAGAGATCGAACTCCCTGCGTTTCACCGTCATGGGATTACCCAGTATTCCCACCGTATAAGGAGCAAGCGTTCCGCTACGTTCAGCCCCTTACCCCATTACAACTGGGCAGAGACGCAAGACAGTGACCCCGCAGTCCGTCTGGTGAAGGAGATGCTGACCCAGGCCGATGCCCGCCTTGACCCAGATGCTCCGGAGGAGACCAAGCAACTATGGAAGGAGAAAAGTAGACTGTTTCTCTACAAGGAGAAGTTGTGCAGCAGAATGGTCAATTCCCGGACACATGAGCTGATCTGGCAAGTGGTAGTACCGAGACGAGACGCGGCTACCTTTCTGGAGGCATACCACAACGGAGCAGGGCATTTCGGATGGAAGAAGCTGGAGTTCTTGTTGCGTGAACGGTTCTACTGGGTAGGCACGAGAGGAGCCATCGAGAGGTGGTGTAGAGACTGTGGCCCGTGCAACCTAAGAAGAAAGGACCGTGACAGCCAGAAGATTCCCCTGCAGCCCATCATCACCAGGCAGCCCCTGGAACTGGTAGCCCTGGACCATGTGAAACTGGCTCCAAGCAAATCCGGATACATCTACGCTCTCACCATCGTAGATCACTACTCCCGGTTCCTGGTGGTGGTCCCTCTAAAGGACTTAATGGCTCAAACAGCAGCTAGAGCCTTCCAGCAGCACTTCTGCCACCCACACGGGTACCCGGACCAAGTGCTGACGGACCAAGGAGCAGCCTTCGAAGCGGAGGTCTTCCAGGAGTTCTGCAATCGGTATGGCTGCAGGAAGATAAGTACAACGCCCTATCACCCCCAAACCAATGGACTCTGCGAGAAGATGAACCAGGTGGTGATAGATCTGCTAAAAACATTGCCCCTGGAAGAACGCAGTCTGTGGCCTGAGAAACTGCCCGATCTGGTGGACCTGTATAACCACATCCCTGTAGGTTCCACCAACTGTACCCCGGCTTACCTAATGAGAGCAAGACCTGGTAAGCTGCCTATTGACCTGGATATGGGAATCCTGACACCTGAGGACACCTCGCCAGAGGCAGACTGGGATACAGAACGGCAGCAGCAGTACCGGAAAGTACAGGAGAGCGTCGAGCGAAGTCTCTGTCAATCAAGAGAAAGGCAGGAGAGGACTTATAACCAACATGCTCCCGCTGTTCCCCTGGTACCTGGAGAGCAGGTCTTAAAAAGAAAAAGGCGGCTCCATAAGTTGGACGACCAGTGGGAAAAGGACCCGTACACCGTACTGCCCTCAAGCCACAATAATCCAAAGGTGTACGTCATCAGCAGGGATGGAGGAGAGACCACAGCCACTGTCTCCAGAGACCACCTGAAAAAGTGCCCCGAGAAGTTGCAAAGCACGGATGATGATCAGGAAGACCCTCAACCCATAGAGGAAAAGGAGGAAATGATCAGCACCATACTCGGAGACTTTCCCCGGTCCTGGACACAAGTAAACAACGCTATCGTGGTGCCCATCCTCACCTTTCTCCAGCCAGCCCCTCAAGTGCCTACAGGAGACCAGGTAGAGCTAGAAGAGCAGCCGGCCCAGGAGGCAGAAGAGTCCACACCAGCAGCGCAGGAGGATCAACCCTCTGCTAGTAGTGAGCCTGCCGAGCCCCTAGAGAGCCAAAGAGTGCGCAGACAGCTGCCCAGCTTACCTATAACATCCCCTACACCCTGTAGTGCAGAACCAGTTAGTGAGCTCCGTAGGTCCACTAGAGTCACTAGAGGTCAGATGCCCGCTCGCTGGAGAATATAAAGTAATGCACTGTAAATTTACCTGTTTCTTGAAAATGTTTATGGTTTTTGTCGTTGCCTGTTATTAAATATGTTTCTCAGTTACCCTGCAGATTTCTATGGACTAACAGGTTATGGACGCTGGATAACCGGAACAATTCTTGTAGATAGTTGCACATAGTGCCTCTTGCGAAGATGGCGGCAGAAGAGAAAACCTGTCTGGCGTGGCCTCCTTGCGGCCCAAAGTAGCTAGCTTCAGCCTTGCAGCCACGCCCAAGGCCAACGCAAGGGGTTTTCTTTGGACAGGTCCCCTACCTCTTCTCAAGACTTCACCTTGGGTGATATGGACACCCGGTTACGGACACGCCGTGACCTCTAAAAACTAAAGCTGCTTGTAAATATGTTGTTGTATTATTGTTTATACCCTTGTATTTGTATTTTCTTGAAAATGTGTTTAGTCCCGGAGTACTAAAATTTACTAGGGGGGAATGTGGCACCCCAGGGGTCTGGTTGCCACAGTAATAGAAATATTATGTCTGAGATCAAGTGCCAGGTTTCTCTGGTCAGGAGCCCTAAGCATGCAACACCGCCCGCCCAGACCTGGGAGGGGAGGAATCTGCCCTTATAAACCGGGTCTGGGGCGGGATTAGGTGAGTCAGAGCCTGGAGAGGGAAAGTTACAGCAGGAGCTCTGTAGGAGCAGGAGCGAGTGCCAGGGGCTGGAAGCTAGATAGCTCGCCCTGGCTGATGATACTAAGACCGGACACGGAATCCGAGGCTGTGGAGACATCCAGGTCGAGCAGCAGAATCCAACCGGCAGGGGATTCCAGGTCCTCTGGCCAAAGAAGCCCGGAGGCACGGTCACAAGCAAGGGACCAGCACCACCATTGTGGAGCGGAGGCTAACAGGAGGCCCCAAGTCGCCGGCCATACGGGTGAGCACCACACGGTATACTCAGGGACGTGGGCTACTTCGACCCGCATACAGCGAGGTAGCCAAGAAGAGTGCAGCTAGACGGGGAGGCCTACAACTCCACCTGGCCAGGGGAGATCCTGCTTGCCCTCAGACTGACCAGGCCTCTATTGCTAGCCAGTACTCCCGGGAGGGTCTGCCTTATAACATCAGTAAAGACCCTGAACTGCACTGCACGGACTCTGAGTTATTCCTGCTGCGCTCGTGCACCATCACTCCCATCATCCACACTAACTGCCCTGAGGCTATACTTCTCCCGTGGGGAGTCATCCCATTCTTAGCTGCACATATAACAGTGGTCTGCCTTGCAGCGGCGGTCCCCATTGACCGCAATCTACGGGTGGCGTAGTCGGACTATTATCACACTAATAAGACAGCCACTGAATTGACCGCCCTGGGCACGGACCGGGTCAACGCCACGGAGACTACAACCCCCAGCGATCCGGCTCCGGGTATCCCCCACACAACACAGGCCCAGGGGGCGCGTCAGATGCATTATACAGTCATGGCCAAAAGTGTTGGCACCCTGAAATTGTTCCAGAAAATGAAGTATTTCCCCTAGAAAATTATTGCAATTACACATGTTTTGTTATATACATTTTTATTTCCTTTGTGTATTGGATCAAACTAAAAAAAACTGAGAAAAAAGACAAAGTGGACAAAATTACACACAAAACCCCAAAAATGAGCCGGACAAAATTGTTGGCACCCTCAACTTAATATTTGGTTGTGCACCCTTTGGAATAAATAACTGCAATCAATCACTTCCTATAACCATCAACAAGCTTCTTACACCTTCTTACATTTTGGCAAATGGCAGCCTACCTTTCCTGTGTCAGCAGTGGGGTCCTCCTGAGTCTCCTGCCATAGTATTTCATTTCATTCAAATGTCGACAGACAGTTTGCACTGACACTGATGCATCCTGAGCCTGCAAGACAGCTTGAATTTCTTTGGATTTTGATTGGTGCTGCTTATCCACCATCTGGAATATCCTGCACTGCAACCTTTCATCAATTTTTCTCTGCTGTCCCCGTCCAGGGAGATTATCTACAGTGCCATGGGTTGTAAACTTCTTCATTATGCTGCGCACCGTGGACACAGGAACATCAAGATCTCTGGAGATGGACTTGTAACCTTGAGATTGTTGATATTTTTCAACAATTTTGGTTCTTAAGTCCTCAGACAGTTCTCTTCTCTTTCTGTTCTCCATGCTTAGTGTGACACACACAGACACACAATGCAAAGATTGCGTCAACTTCTCCCCTTTTAATCTGGTTTCAGGTGTGATTCACATATTGCCCACACCTGTTACTTGCCACAAGTGAGTTTGAATGAGAATCATGTGCTTGAAAGTTGTCTACCTACAATTTTAGAAAAGTGCCAACAATTTTGTCCAGCCCATTTTTGGGGTTTTGTGTGAAATTATGTCCAATTTGCCTTTTTTTTCCCTTGTTTATTTTGTGTTGTTCCAACACACACAAAGAAAGGAAACATGTATAAGAAAACATGTGTCATTGCAATAATTTTTTGGGAGAAATACTTCATTTTCTGGAACAATTTAAAGGGTGCCAACACTTTCGGCCATGACGGTATGTGTTCAGCATTTCGTCACATACAATGTGATTCTCAGTGTACAAGTTACACAGCGGGCTTTTCTTTTTCTGAACATACCGTTCTTAGAAAATAACTATCAATGTCTACAAAATTCTGATATTTGCTGCTGTTATTTTTGGATTACGCCAATTCTTAAAAGAATTCTCTACCCTTTTTTTAAGCAGTCAGGTGACTATATGGATGGGACATCATCCTTTACATTCCCAGCAGAGACCATGGAAGAGGCAGCGTTGGAAAAGAAGTAATTCTGAGAGATAAGTAAGATTTTATTCTTTATTTTATAGATATATTTTCCCTTTAACTACTTTAAAAGAAACACAGGACAACTCTCCTTAATTCATCACAATTGGGGCTCGTGCCCATGACCGTATTTTTGGTCCGGGTGCAATCCGACAAAACATTGTATCACACTCGGACCAATGTTATTCTATGGGGCCGTGCTCATGTCCAATTTTTTCCTCAGACCAAGTCTGTTGGAGGAAAAAGATCACAGCATGCACGATTTGCATCCAATTTTCAGATCGCAATAGGCCATGCAAGTCAATGACTCCCTGGAAAATATCGGTGCAGTCCGATTTTCACGGACTGACACAATGGAGAAGATGGAGAATTTTTTTCACCTTCTCCTCATCTTAGAAAATTGGATCACACTATGATCACACTCTCTCCATAGTTTGATCACAGTGTGATTAATATAATCGACCCGATTCTCTCCGATGAGAGAAAAGCGGTTGCGTGACCCGAGTCTTACACGGATGTGTGACCCTAGCCTCAAGGTAGGTTCACATTAGCATATAAAAAATTGTTTAGAGTTTCATCAAGAAAAGTGGGATGATTTTTTTCTCATTTGTCATCTGCGTGCAGTCTGTTTTTTTTTTTTACATCAGCACCTATTAATCATTTACAGTTTCCTATGTTACATAATTGTAAGGTATCTGCAAAAATCAGATGCTTTACTGTGGCTCCATACGCATCCGATTTTTTTTTTCCGCATCCATAGATTTGGATGGATGAGTCTCATCCAGTTTAGGGAGGAAACTAGTGCATACTGCCATTTTTTTCTATCGCAGATTCAATCAGTGAAAAAAACAACAATCTGCACTGCCCCATTTAATAAGATTTGGCCGAATGCTGTCCGTTTTTTTCACGGACTGCACTCGGAATGAAAATACGGTTGTGTGAACGAGCTATTACGAAGACGTTCAAATAATGTATCATCATGATTTACAATTTATCTAGGTTTTGGTTGTTGTGATCTTTTTATTTCTAATCTGGAAGAGTGAAACAGAAGCGTACTGAATAATCTGGAATCCTTGATGAGGCCTATGATTTTGTCCTCCAACATCAGCTCCGCAGTCTAAACATCGACTCGTCTGCATTGGTTTACCACTCTGAAAAAAAATGACAGTACATGTGAAAATATTTAAAATCTGAACAAATGAATAAGCAATTCTGTACTTACAAATGATCTGTCAGCTGTCCTGTCCTGACATGTCTGTGTACTAAATACTTATATCTGCACATAGTGCACTGAACTAAGCTTCTATGGCAGCTGTATAGCTCTGTACAGACCCCTGAGCACGACCGTAGAGGCTCCATGTACTGTATTTGTGAAGTTTAAATTAAATGATACAATGTTTCAAAATATTTTAAAAAGTCTGAAAATTGTGATGTACATTTGTATTCAGCCTCCTGTAGTTTGATACCCCTAAATAAAAGCCTGAGTGACCAATTGACTCCCGAAATCACATAATTAGTAAATTGAGTCCACCTGTGTCTAATTTATTTTCAGTGTAACTACAGCTGTTCTGTGAAGACCTCAGAGGTTTCTTTGAAAGCATTAGGGATCAAACAGCATCATGAAAACGAAGGAACACACCAGACAGGTCAGGGATAAAGTTGTGGAGAAGAGTAAAGCAGGGTTAGGTTATTAAAAAAATAGCCCAATCTCTGAACATCTCATCTCATCTCAATCCATCATCCAAAAATGGAAGGAGTATGGCACAACTACAAACCTAAGAAGACATGACCGTTTACTTAAACTGACAACCGAAACAAGGAGAGCACTAATTAGGGAAACAGCCAAGAGGCTAATGGTCACTCTGGATGAGCTACAGAAATCCACAGCTCATGTGAGAGAATCTGTTCACTGGACAGCTTTTAGTCATATATGCAACAAATCTGACCTTAATGAAAGAGTGGCAAAAAGAAAGCCATTTTTGAAAGCAAGCCATTAGAAGTCCCGTTTACAGTTTGCAAAAAGCCATGTATGGCACACAACATGTGGAATAAGTTGCTCTGGTCAGATGAGGCCAAAGTAGAACTTTATGGGTTAAATGAATTCTTATGTGTGGCTGAAAACTAACTCTGCACATCATCCTTAAAACACCATTCCCACCGTCAAACATTATGCTGTGGGGATGCTTCTCTCCAGCAGAGAGAGGGAAGCAGATCAGATTGATGGAAAGATGTATGTAGCTAAATACAATGCAGTCCTGGAGGAAAACTTGTTAGAGGCTTCAAAAGACTTGAAACTGGGGTGTAGGTTCACCTTCCAGTATGACAACTACCTTAACCACTTTGCCCCAGAGCCTGTTTTTGCCTTCGTGACCAGGCCAATTTTTTTGATTCTGACCACTGTCACTTTATGAAGTAATTACTCTGGAACGCTTCAACGGATCCCACTGATTCTGAGACTGTTTTTTCGTGACATATTGTACTTCATGATAGTGGTAAAATTTATTCGATATCACTTGCGTTTATTTGTGAAAAAATCAGAAATTTGGCAAAAATTTTGAAAATTTTGCAATTTTCAAACTTTGAATTTTCATGTCCTTAAATCAGAGAGATATGTTACACAAAATAGTTATTTATTAACATTTCCCACATGTCTACTTTACATCAGCACAATTTTGGAACCAAAATTTTTTTTGTTAGGGAGCTATAAGGGTTAAAAGTTGACCAGCGATTTCTCATTTTTCCAACAAAATTTACAAAAACATTTTTTTAGGGACCACATCTTATTTGAAGTGACTTTGAGGAGCCTTTATGACAGAAAATACCCAAAAGTGACACCATTCTAAAAACTTCACCCCTCAAGGTGCTCAAAACCACAGTCAAGAAGTTTATTAACCCTTCAGATGTTTCACGGGAATTTTTGGAATGTGGAAGAAAACAATGAACATTTAACTTTTTTTCACAAAAATGTTACTTTAGACCCAATGTTTTTATTTTCACAGGGGTAACAGGAAGAAATGGAATACACAATTTGTAGTGCAATTTCTCATGAGCACGCTGATACCCCATATATGAGGGAAAACCACTGTTTGGGCGCACTGCAGGGTTTGGAAGGGAAGGAGTGTCATTAGACTTTTTGAAAGTAAAATTTGTTTGAATAATTAGCAGATGCCATGTTGCGTTTGGAGAGCTCCTGATGTGCCTAAACAGTGGAAACCCCCCACAAGTGACACCATTTTGGAAACTAGACCCCTTAGGGAACTTATTTAGATGTGTGGTGAGCACCTTGAACCCCAAGGTGCTTCACAGAAGTTTATAATATTGAGCTGTAAAAATAAAATGTTCACATTTTTCCCACAAAAACGTTTTTCATCCCTAATTTTGCATTATCATGAGGGTAATAGGATAAATTGCACCATGAAAGTTGTTGTGCAATTTCTCCTGAACACGCCGATACCCCATATGTGGAGGCAAACCACTGTTTGGGCGCACGGCAGGGTTTGGAAGGGAAGGAGCGGCATTTGACTTTTTGAATGTAAAATTTGCTTGAATAATTAGCGGACGCCATGTTGCATTTGGGGAGCCCCTGATGTGCCTAAACAGTGGAAACCCCCCACAAGTGACAACATTTTGGAAACTAGACCCCTTAGGGAACTTATCTAGATGTGTGGTGAGCACCTTGCACCCCCAGGTGCTTCACAGAAGTTTATAATATTGAGCCGTAAAAATAAAATTTTCACATTTTTCCCACAAAAAATGTTTTTCATTCCCTAATTTTGCATTATCATAAGGGTAACAGGAGAAATTGCACCATGAAATTTGCTGTGCAATTTCTCCTGAGTATGCCGATACCCCATATGTGGGGGAAAACCACTATTTGGCTACACTGCAGGGTTCGGAAGGGAAGGAGCGCCATTTGACTTTTTGAATGTAAAATTTGTTTGAATAATTAGCGGACGCCATGTCGCATTTGGGGAGCCCCTAATGTGCCTAAACAGTGGAAACCCCCCACAAGTGACACCATTTTGGAAACTAGACCCCTTAGAGAACTTATCTAGATGTGTGGTGAGCACCTTGCACCCCCAGGTGCTTCACAGAAGTTTATAATATTGAGCCATAAAAATAAAATTTTCACATTTTTCCCACAAAAAATGTTTTTCATTCCCTAATTTTGCATTATCATAAGGATAACAGGAGAAATTGCACCAAGAAATTTGTTGTGCAATTTCTCCTGAGTACGCCGATACCCCATATGTGGGGGAAAACCACTGCTTTGGTGTACGGCAGGGTTCGGAAGAGAAAGGACCGCTATGTTGGCTGGGATAGGTTGCAGACACCATGTCACATTTGAAGAGTCGCTGACATGCCGAAACAGCAGAAACCCCCACAAGTGACCCCATTGTGTAAACTACACCTCTCAAGGAATTCATCTAGGGAAGTAGTGAGTATTTTTTAATTTTTAAATTTATACCATTGGGCAGTGAAAAAAACAATTATATTTTTACCACAAAAAAATGTTTTACCCTCAGATTTTACATTTTCACACAGGGCAATGGGTAAAATGGTGCCGAAATGTGTCACACAATTTCTTCTAAAAGTGGCAATACCCCATATGTGGCTGTATCGTACCGCTTAGTCATACGGCGAGATCTGGGAGGGATGGAGCGCTATTTGACAATTGGAGAACAAATTATTGTAGAATAGGCATTTGGATTTGGGAGCACAAAATTTTCTGAATTTCTTTTGGGGGGCAAGGCCATTTCGCTTTCCCAGAGCCTTTCTGCTACCTGTAACTTGGAATATTTTTAACAGATGACGGACCTGAGTGGGGACCAGCTTTTTTTGAGGACTGAGTTGAAGCTTTTATTGGGAACATTTTACGTAACATTTATCCGGCGCTCTAGGCTGAGCACTTACATCGGGGTTTCCATCTAAATTTCCAAGTGATGTAATTCAGATGAAACCCCTGTGGGATCCATTCACTGTAATGAGGCAGCAGAGTTACTCTGGACTCCGTCTGGCCTCTGTTTAGCGGTGTCCTTTTTTTCAGAAGTGCACAAAACTGTGGCCAACCGCACTTTTATGCACGTCTAAAAAAACTGACACCGTGGGATCACAGGCCAGACGGCATCCACAGTGGCCTATATCTGCCTCATTACGGGGAATTTCCGTCATGGGTTCCGTCTGAATCACGTATTTCAGAGATTTAAACGGAGACTCTGGTGTAAGTGCTCAGCGCAGAGCGCAGGATAAATGTGAGAAGCGCCTTACTGCGATCTTTTGGAGACATAATAAACAAATCAGTAGTAGGTGAAGAATTGGTTTTATTTATTTTTTATGCCATTCCTCGTGCGGTATAAGTGATTAGATTACTTTATTCTTCGGGCTGGTGCGATTACAGAGATACCAGATTTATATCGGGTTTTTATGATTGACAGCTGTCATACACTAAGAGACGCTTTTTTTTGCAAAATCTAGTTTTTGCATCGCCATATTTTGAGAGCTATAATTTTTCCATATTTCGGCCGACAGAGTCATGTGACGGCTTGTTTTTTGCGGGACGAGTTGACATTTTTATTGGTACCATTTTTGGGTACGTGACATTTTTTGATCGCTTTCTATTCTGTTTTTTGGGAGGTAAAATTAACAAAAAACAACAATTCAGGAATTGTTTTTTGAGGGTTTTTTTTATGCCGTTCTGCGTGTGGTAAAAGTGATCAGGCAGCGTTATTTTTCGGGTCAGTACATTTATAGCGATACTACACTTACTGTATATTTTTTTATGTTTTGGCACTTTTACACAATAAAACAATTTTATAGAAAAAATATTTTTCTTGCATCGCTTTATTCTGAGAGCTATAACTTTTTTATTTTTCGGCTGATGGAGCTGTATGGCGGCTTTTTTTTGCGGAACAAGATGACATTTTCAGCGGTACCATTTTTATTTCCATTTTGCTTTTTGATCGCATTTTTTTCCACTTTTTGTTTGGTGATATGATGAAAAAGCATAGTTTTTTGCTCCGTTTTTTTTTATTTTTATTACGGTGTGCACAGAAGGAGTTAATTAGTGTGACAGTTTTATAGATCGGGTTGTTTCGGATGCGGCGATACCAAATATGCATACTTTTTTTGTTTTTGCATAAATATACGGATTTATTGGTTTAATATTTTATTTATTTATTTTTATTTATTTTGTGATTTTTTTTAACAGTTTGAAAACACTTTTTGACTTTTTTTTACATTTTTACTTAGTCCCTGTATGGGACATTAATTTTTATTTTTCTAATCACTGATCTCAGGCAATGTAATAGACATGTATTGCATTGGATGAGATCTTTGCTGACAGTTTTACATTGTCTGTCTCCTGCTAGCATTCAGCTGCAGGCTGTGCCTAGCAGGACACCATATATGGCAGATCTGGAGGCGGTCATGTGACCTCCAACTGCCATAACAGCAGCAGGTCCTGGAAGGCGTCAGGGGGCCGTCAGAGAGGTAAGTTGACGACCCACTCTCCTCTCACTATCTTCTATATGCCGCGATCACTATAGATCGTGGCATATAGAAGATAGGAAAGGGTTAACATCATTGGGACCTGATCCAATCAGGTCCCGAT
Source organism: Phyllobates terribilis (assembly GCF_046119375.1). NCBI lineage: Eukaryota > Metazoa > Chordata > Amphibia > Anura > Dendrobatidae > Phyllobates > Phyllobates terribilis. The sequence continues at coordinate 129,373,034 of NW_027362770.1, read as the reverse complement.
GATGTCCCCTGTCAGAGCTATCGCTCTGCACCGGAACCGCAGCACTTGCAGGACCCTGGGGGTCCTGAGCGCTGCGGGACCACCCACCGTTTTTAAACGTCGGCGCTGCACAGAGCCCAGACAGCGCCGACGTTTATGTACAGTGGGCGGTCCTGAACCGGTTAACCCCTTAACAACATTTGACGTACTAATACGCGTCTGTGCCCTGGGACTTAAGAGCCAGACCCGTATTAGTACGTCATGGCGATCGCGCGCACACACAGGCTGTGCGGGCGCGATCGCCGCCGGGTGTCAGCTGATTGTCACAGCTGACACCCGGTACTATGTGCAGGGAGCGGTCACGCACCGCTCCCAGCACATTAACCCCTGCGATGCTGCGATCGAAGTCGATCGCAGTCGATCGCAGCATTGCGGTGGCAAGGGGAGGTGATCGCAGATACTCACCTCCTCTTCTGGCTTCCTGCGCTGACTGCCGTGGCTTCCAGGATGTTGCCATGATGACCCGATGTCGTCATGACAACATCTGGGTCACCAGACAGCAGGAAGATTTTTTGGACATGCGCAGTGCATCTCCAAACAATCTTCTCCCTGTCCATCGCTGACAGCCTGCATGGCACAGGGATGGTGCTGCATTCCTGTGCCATGCAGGCGATCAGAGAAAAAAAAGTGAAAGTCCCACAGTGGGACAAAGTAATAAAGTATAAAAACTATCAGAAAGTGAAAAAAAAAAAAATTGTAAAAATATAAAAAAAAAATAATCCACCAAAAATAAAAATATAATGTACCCATCAATAAATATTATTATAAAAAAAAAACAAAAACAACAATAAAAGTACACATATTTGGTATCGCCGCTTCCGGAACAACCTGACCTATAAAACTGTCCCACTAGTTAACCCCTTCAGTGAACACGTTAAAAAAAAAAAAAAAAACGAAGCAAAAAACAATGCTTTATCACCATACCGCCAAACAAAAAATGGAATAACATGCGATCAAAAAGACAAATATAAATAAAAATGGTACCGCTGAAAACGTCATCTCGTCCTGCAAAAAACAAGCTGCCATACAGCTCCATCAGCCGAAAAATAAAAAAGTTATAGCTCTCAGAATAAAGCTATGCTAAAAAATATTTTTTTCTATAAAATTGCTTTTATTATGTAAAAGTGCAAAACATAGAAATACGATATAAATGTGGTACCGCTGTAAACGTACTGACCCGAAGAATAAAGCTGCCTTATAAATTTTACCACACGCGGAACAGAATAAAAAAAAACAAAAAAAAACAATTCCTGAATTGTTGGTTTTTGTTTATTCTGCCTCCCAAATATCGGAATAGAAAGCGATCAAAAAATGGCACGTGCCTGAAAATGGCACCAATAACAACGTCAACTCATCCCGCTAAAAAAAAGCCATCAAATGACTGTCTGCCAAAATCTGGAAAAATTATAGCTCTCAAAATATGGCGATGCAAAAACTAGATTTTACAAAAAATGCGACTTTTAGTGTGTGACAGCTGTCAGTCATAAAAACCCCATATGATTCTGGTATCACTGTAATCGCACCGACCCGAAGAATAAGGTAGTCTAATCACTTATACCGCATGAGGAACGGCGTAAAAAATAAACTCTCAGGTTAGGGTTGTGCTAGGGTTAGGGTTGTGCTACGGTTAGGGATGTGCTACGGTTAGGGATGTGCTACGGTTAGGGTTGTGCTAGGGTTAGGGCTGGGGTTGGGGTTAGGGTTGTGATGGAGTTGGGATTTTTTTCAAAATTAAGAAAAAAAGATGACGATATGGCGACTAGTGTTGAGCGCAAGTGCTCGCTACTTGAGTTTGCATCGGGTGTTCTGGTATGCATTGAGTATCGTGGGTATTTGCGTGACATGCTCGAGTCTCTGCCCCATATGCTTCACGGCCCAAAAAATTTTGCGGGGATTGCCTGCCATGCACGAGCGATCCCCGCATGTTTTTTTTTGGGTGTCTAATAACCGTGAAACATCCGGGCGGGGACTCGAGCATGTCACTCGAGCACACGCAGTACATGGTGCATACCTGAGTACCCGATGCAAACTCAAGTAGCGAGCACTTACGCTCAAGACTAATGACAACTTATTCAATATGATGACCTAATTTTATCAAATTCTGTGTCGTACCTCTGGGTTCAAAATGTTCACTATACACCTTAATAAAATCCTTGAGGGGTATAGTTTCCAAAATGGGGTCACTTGTGGGGGAGCTCCAATGTTTGGGCACACAGGGACTCTCCAAATGCAACATGGTGTCCGCTAACAAATTGTCGGCTCAAATTGTTAGCGGACACCATGTTGCGTTTGGAGAGCCCCTGTGTGCCCAAATATTGGAGCTCCCCCACAAGTGACCCCATTTTGGAAACTAGACCCCCAAGGCACCTATCTAGATGCATAGTGAGCACTTGGAACCCCCAGGTGCTTCACAAATTGATTCATAAAAATGAAAAAGTGTTTTTTTTTTCACTTTTTCATTTTTACGAATCAATTTGTGAAGCACCTGGGGGTTCCAACTGCTCACTATGCATCTAGATAGGTGCCTTGGGGGGTCTAGTTTCCAAAATGGGGTCACTTGTGGGGGAGCTCCAATGTTTGGGCACACAGGGACTCTCCAAATGCAACATGGTGTCCGCTAACAAATTGTTGGCTCAAATTGTTAGCGGACACCATGTTGCGTTTGGAGAGCCCCTGTGTGCCCAAACATTGGAGCTCCCCCACAAGTGACCCCATTTTGGAAACTATACCCCCCAAGGCACCTATCTAGATGCATAGTGAACACTTGGAACCCCTAGGTGCTTCACAAATTGATTCGTAAAAATTAAAAAGTGAAAAAAAACAACACTTTTTCATTTTTACGAATCAATATGTGAAGCACCTGGGGGTTCCAAGTGCTCACTATGCATCTAGATAGGTGCCTTGGGGGGTCTAGTTTCCAAAATGGGGTCACTTGTGGGGGAGCTCCAATGTTTGGGCACACAGGGGCTCTCCAAACGCAACATGGTGTCCGCTTACAAATTGAGCCGATTTTCCATTCAATTTGTTAGCGGACACCATGTTGCATTTGGAGAGTCCCTGTGTGCCCAAACATTGGAGCTCCCCCACAAGTGACCCCATTTTGGAAACTAGACCCCCCAAGGCACCTATCTAGATGCATAGTGAGCACTTGGAACCCCTAGGTGCTTCACAAATTGATTTGTAAAAATGAAAAAGTGAAAAAAAAAACACTTTTTCATTTTTACGAATGAATTTGTGAAGCACCTGGGGGTTCCAACTGCTCACTATTCATCTAGATAGGTGCCTTGGGGGGTCTAGTTTCCAAAATGGGGTCACTTGTGGGGGCGCTCCAATGTTTGGGCACACAGGGGCTCTCCAAACGCAACATGGTGTCCGCTTACAAATTGAGCCGATTTTCCATTCAATTTGTTAGCGGACACCATGTTGCATTTGGAGAGTCCCTGTGTGCCCAAACATTGGAGCTCCCCTACAAGTGACCCCATTTTGGAAACTAGACCCCCCAAGGCACCTATCTAGATGCATAGTGAGCACTTGGAACCCCCAGGTGCTTCACAAATTAATTCGTAAAATTGAAAAAGTGAAAAAAAAACACTTTTTCATTTTTACGAATCAATTTGTGAAGCACCTGGGGGTTCCAAGTGCTCACTATGCATCTAGATAGGTGTCTTGGGGGGGTCTAGTTTCCAAAATGGGGTCAATTGTGGGGGAGCTCCAATGTTTGGAGAGCCCCTGTGTGCCCAAACGCAACATGGCGTCCGCTAATTATTCAAGCAAATTTTACAATCAAAAAGTCAAATGCGCTCCTTCCCTTCCGAGCCCTGCCGTGCGCCCAAACAGTGTTTTTTCCCCACATATGGGGTATCTGCGTGCCCAGGGGAAATTGCACAACAAATTTTGGGGTCCATTTTCTCTTGTTACCCCTGTGAAAATAAAAAAAATGGGGTCTAAAGTAACATTTTTGTGAAAAAAGTTAAATGTTCATTTTTTTCTTCCACATTCCAAAAAATTCCTGTGAAGCACCTGAAGGGTCAATAAACTTATTGAATGTGGTTTTGAGCACCTTGAGGGGTGCAGTATTTAGAATGGTGTCACTTTTGGGTATTTTCTGTCATACAGACCTCTCAAAGTGACTTCAAATGTGATGTGGTCCCTAAAAAAATGGTTTTGTAAATTTTGTTGGAAAAATGAGAAATCACTGGTCAACTTTTAACCCTTATAGCTCCCTAACAAAAAAAAAATGAGGTTCCAAAATTGTGCTGATGTAAAGTAGACATGTGGTAAATGTTATTTGTTAACTCTTTTGTGTGACATACAGTACAGACCAAAAGTTTGGACACACCTTCTCATTTAAATATTTTTCTGTATTTTCCAGACTAGGAAAATTGTACATTCACACTGAAGGCATCAAAACTATGAATTAACACATGTGGAATTGTATACTTAACAAAAAAGTTTGAAACAACTGAAAATATGTCTTATATTCTAGGTTCTTCAAAGTAGCCACCTTTTGCTTTGATGACTGCTTTGCACACTCTTGGCATTCTCTTGATGAGCTTCAAGAGGTAGTCACCGGAAATGGTTTTCACTTCCCATGTGAGCCCTGTCAGGTTTAATAAGTGGGATTTCTTGCCTTATAAATGGGGATGGGACCATCAGTTGTGTTGTGCAGAAGTCTGGTGGATACACAGCTGATGGTCCTACTGAATAGACTGTTAGAATTTGTATTATGGCAAGAAAAAAGCAGCTAAGTAAAGAAAAATGAGTGGCCATCATTACTTTAAGAAATTAAGGTCAGTCAGTCCGAAAAATCTGGGAAACTTTGAAAGTGTCCCCAAGTGCAGTTACAAAAACCATCAAGCGCTACAAAGAAACTGGCTCACATGAGGACCGCCCCAGGAAAGGAAGACCAAGAGTCTCCTCTGCTTCTGAGGATAAGTTTATCCGAGTCACCAGCCTCAGAAATCGCAGGTTAACAGCAGCTCAGATTAGAGACCAGGTCAATGACACACAGAGTTCAAGCAGCAGACATATCTCTTCAACAACTGTTAAGAGGAGACTTTGTGCAGCAGGCCTTCATGGTAAAATAGGTGCTAGGAAACCACTGCTAAGGACAGGCAACAAGCAGAAGAGACTTGTTTGGGCTAAAGAACACAAGGAATGGACATTAGAACAGTGGAAATCTGCGCTTTGGTCTGATGAGTCCAAATTTGAAATCTTTGGTTCCAACCACCGTGTCTTTGTGCGACGCAGAAAAGGTGAACGGATGGACTCTACATGCCTGGTTCCCACCGTGAAGCATGGAGGGGGAGGTGTGATGGTGTGGTGGTGCTTTGCTGGTGACACTGTTGGGGATTTATTCAAAATTGAAGGCATACTGAACAAGCATGGCTACCACAGCATCTTGCAGCGGCATGCTATTCCATTCGGTTTGCGTTTAGTTGGACCATCATTTAATTTTCAACAGGACAATGACCCGAAAGACACCTCCAGGCTGTGTAAGGGCTATTTGACCAAGAACGAGAGTGATGGATTGCTACGCCAGATGACCTGGCCTCCACAGTCACCAGACCTGAACCCAATCGAGATGGTTTGGGTTGAGCTGGACCGCAGAGTGAAGGCAAAAGGGCCAACAAGTGCTAAGCATCTCTGGGAACTTCTTTAGGATTGTTGGAAGACCATTTCCGGTGATTACCTCTTGAAACTCATCAAGAGAATGCCAAAAGTGTGCAAAGCAGTCATCAAAGCAAAAGGTGGCTTCTTTGAAGAACCTAGAATATAAGACATATTTTACGTTGTTTCTCACTTTTTTGTTAAGTATATAATTCCATATGTGTTAACTCATAGTTTTGATGCCTTCAGTGTAAATGTACAATTTTCATAGTCATGAAAATACAGAAATTTCTTTAAATGAGAAGGTGTGTCCAAACTTTTGGTCTGTACTGTATCTCTCTGTTTTAAGGGCATAAAAATTCAAATTTTGAAAATTGCAAAATTTTCAAAATTTTCGCCAAATTTCCATTTTTTTCACAAATAAACGCAAGTGATATCGAAGAAATTTTACCACAATCATGAAGTACAATATGTCCCGAAAAAACAGTCTCAGAATCAGGGGGATTCGTTAAAGTGTTCCAGAGTACCTCATAAAGTGACAGTGGTCAGAATTGTAAAAATTGGCCTGGTCATTAACGTGCAAACCACCCTCGGGGGTTAAGGAGTTAAAGATACTGTCAGAGGTACAATGGATGGTTAAAGCTTATTCATGTGTATGAATGGCCCAGTTATAGTCCATACCTAAATCCCTTTCAGAATCTGTGGAAAGACATGAAAATTGCTGTTCACATATGCTCTCCATCCAATCTCACTGAGCTAGAGCTGGTTTGCAAAGAAGAACGGGCAAAGATTTTAGCCTCTAGATGTGCAAAGCTGGTCTTACAAAGTATTGACTCATGTCAGAGAGGAAAAATAAAATCCAAAAGACCTCTACTGAAGTAGAAGAGCCGACAATTCAAACTCATAAAGTAGGCCATCACATTGGATATATGGGGAAGAGGGAAAATTATGTATAGCTAAGAGGCAAGAAAAACTAATTAAGACTAGTGATGAGTGAGTATGTTCTGTTAACCTTTTCGGCGAGTATGCTCGGGCCGAGCACCGAGTATTTACAGCTGCTCGGTGATATGGTTGAATCACTCCCGTGTGCATTATTTGCGACTGTTTGACAGCTTTAGTACATGTAAGGAATGTCTATTTCTTACACATTAAGAGTTCAGAAATCAATATTTGGTGGACTAACCATGATTTTTAATCACAGCTTTCATGCGTCTTGGCATGCTTTTGTAGCGCCCCGAGGGTTCGGTCGCTACAGAGGTATTGCATCTCACCCAGAGGTGTGATATCTCACTTCCAGGTAAGGATGGAGTGTGGCTCAGGACCCTAACACCCACATGCACTACACCACATTTCAGGGGGACAGGGCGACAATGCTCCCAAGAGTGAGCACAACTGCCCCTGTCCCTGGCTGGAGTAGGGGGAGGGAACACCTAGAGAGGGGGAACCTGGTAGTGTGTGGGTGGGGAGAGTAGATTCTGGGTGCACTGAAAAGTAGGAGTATATAAGGTGGGCACCATCTTGGAGTCAAGGAGTGGAGAGAGGGGAGAGCAGGGAGAGGAGAAGGCTGGGAGCAGGGGCTCTGCATGGGCTCTGCTCCGCAGGCAGGCCAAGTCTCAAGGCCTGAGCCTGGAGAGAGGAAACAGAGAGGAGAGGAACGGAGGAGGCTCCAGTAGTCGAGTGAAGGGACCCCAGGGGTGCGAACCAGCCAGTCGCCACCGTACGCCCGCCGCTACCAAAGTAGGGGGGGTCAGGCCAAGAAAGGGAACTGGATCCCTCATCTAGTGGAGGAGAGCAACTACCCTCAGCTAGTAACCGGAGGCCGTGGCGTTGCACGTGTACGGCCCCTCACTACACCCATTAGGAAGGCACCATATAGGACCCAGGGAAACGGAACATACGTTTGCCCGCCAAGGCCCGAGGCAGCTGGACAGAAACGTGGTCAATTGTGGGGTGCGATGGGCCAGAGAGAGAGGACACACGAAGGGGGTCCTGAAAAGCATTCCAAAGGTACCTGGGAGTTGGCCGAGCCCCTCAACTGGTGAGCACAGTACGACGTGGGCAGCTATTACCTGCAGAAGTGGCTTGGAGTGTAAAACTGTGAGTAAAGACCCTGGACTGCATCACTGGACTCTGAGTCATTGCTGTTGCTCCCGCGCACCATCACCCCCACCATCTGCACTCACTGCCCTGAGGCTATACTCCTCCTGTGGGGAGTTATACTACCCTCTGCTGTGCACACAATATCAGCCTCAGCGGTCTGCCCCGCAGCGGCGGTTCTCAGTGACCGAAATCCACGGGTGGCGTAGTCGGACATTTCAACATTAAAAACCAAGTAAACAGATCCGCCATTGGTTTGACCACCCTGAGCCACGGGATCGGGTCGCCGCCACGGAGACTACAACCCCTGACATTACACAGAGACCCGGCTCCGGGTATTTCTCCTACACACGGCCCAGGGGGCGCGTCACTTTCCACCAGTCTTTCCATGCTTTCCAATAGAAAACTGTTCAGTGGTCTCTAAATTTTTGCCAGAGCTGTATATATATTGTATTCCATGAATTGGAATTGAAGGTGTATATATCATACGCTTACTGCAATTTTCCCAATAACTGGTCTAGTAGTGGAAGCAGCTGCAGTCTCATCCATCACTCATCAGACAATTGCGTTAATTGTCCTGATGATTGGAGACGGCTGAGTTGCGTTTCATTGACAAGTGGTAACAGCGGATGGATTCTGCACATTCTTCACAACTCAATTTTCAGATTTATATTTTTAAAATATTTACAAAACCTTGTAGCATTTCCTTTACACTTAACAAATACTTGCTGCTTTGTGTTGGTATCTATATATATAATCGTCTTATCCCGTCTGTCTGTCTGTCTTTCTGTCTGTCTTTCTGTCTGTTCTGGAAATCCCGCGTCGCTCATTGGTCCGGCAGCGGCCAATAAGCGCCGCGGGATTTCGGAAAAAAGATGGCGGCCGTTAGCGGCTCATCTGCGGGACGGAGATGCAGTTGGGAGATGACCGGCCGGTAGCAGCAGAAGGACCGCTGGCGCCGCTGACCTCCATGCGGAAGGGAGGACAGGGGAGCGGCGCTGCGGTTCGGGATACTTCTGCTGCGAGCGGCCGCTCATCTCCCGGGTTCTCGCAGCGGAAGTACCCGCACAGGCAGCGGCACTTACATCCATGCAGAAGGGAGGACCGGGGAGCGGCGCTGCGGGTCGGGATACTTCTGCTGCGAATGCCCGCTCATGTCCCGGCTTCTCGCAGCGGAAGTACCCGCACAGGCAGCGCCGCTCCCCGGTCCTCACCAATACGATTCCGCTACCCGGTCCTCACAATACGATTCACTGATCTTGCCGCAAAAGTTAAACACCGCTGTCCTGATTGGTCGGGGACGCTGCCCGCGACCAATCACCGATTTGGGCGCCACATTTAAACACTGCTGTGATGATTGGTCGCGGACGCTGCCCGCGACCAATCACCGGTTTGTGCGGCACATTTAAATAGCGCCCGCGACCAATCACCGATCTTGCAGACACATTTAAACACCGCTGTGCTGATTGGTCGCCGACGCTGCCCGCGACCAATCAGCACAGCGGTGTTTAAATGTCTCTGCAAGATCGGTGATTGGTCGCGGCCGCTATTTAAATGTGGCGCACAAATCGGTGATTGGTCACGGGCAACGTCCGCGACCAATCAGCACAGCGGTGTTTAAATGTTGCGCCAAAATCGGTGATTGGTCGCGGCCGCTATTTAAATGTGGCGCTAAAATCGGTGATTGGTCGCGGGCAGTGTCCGCGACCAATCAGCACAGCAGTGTTTAAATGTGGCGCCCAAATCGGTGATTGGTCGCGGGCAGCGTCCGCGACCAATCAGCACAGTGGTGTTTACATTTTGCGGCAAGATTAGTGATTGGCGCCCGCGAACAATCAGCGATTTTGAACACAAATGTCCGGACCTTAGTAACACCATGCGGCTACTGTCGGGAGATCAGCCGCTAGCGTGTCAAGGGAGGACCGGGGAGCGACGCTGCGGGTCGGGATACTTCTGCTGCGAGCAGTCGCTCATGTCCCTGTTTCTCGCAGCGGAAGTACCCGCACAGGCAGCGGCGCTCCCCGGTCCTCACCAATACGATTCCGCTCCCCGGTCCTCACCAATACGATTCACTGATTGGTCGCGGTCTCCGCACCCGACCAATCAGTGATCTTGGCGCAAAATTTAAACACCGATTTGGGCGCCACATTTAAATAGCGGCCGCGACCAATCACCATTCTTGCCACCACATTTAAACACTGCTGTGCTGATTGGTTGCGGCCGCCAGCCGACCGCGACCAATCAGCGAGATTGGCGCCAAATTTAAACAACGCTCTGCTGATTGGTCGCGGAGGCCATCCGACCACGACCAATCAGCGAGATTGGCGCCAAATTTAAACAACGCTCTGATCTCCAGACGGCAAGTGTAAACGGAGGACCCAGGAGCGGTGCCGCCGGTCAGGATGCTTCTGCTGCGAGCAGCCGCTCATCTCCCAGCTGCTCGCAGCGGAAGTACCCGCACAGGCAGCGCCGCTCCCTGGCGAACAATCAGCGATATGGGCGGCAAATTTAAAGCCCACTCTGCTGATTGGTCGCGACCGCCGTGCGCAGCCAATCAGCGATTTTGGCGCCAAATTTAAACAACGCTCTGTTGATTGGTCGCGGTTGCCGGCCGCGACCAATCAGCAGTATTGGCGCCAAATTTAAACCCCGCTCTGCTGATTAGTCGCAACCACCGGCCGTGACCAATCAGCGATATTGGCGCCAAATTTAAACACCGCTTCGCTGATTGGTGGCGGTGGCCAGCCGCGACCAAGCAGCGATATTGGCGCCAAATTTAAACACCGCTTTACTGATTTGTCGCAGTGGCCGGCCGCGACCCATCAGCGATATTGGCGCCAAATTTAAACACCGCTATGCTGATTGGTTGCGGTTAGCGGTCGCAAATAATCAGCATTATTGGCGCCAAATTTAAACACCGCTCTGCTGATTGGTCCCGGCCGTGACCAATCACCATTATTGGCGCCAAATTTAAATAACGCTCTGCTGATTGGTCGCGACCGCCGGCCGCAACCAATCAGCATTATTGGCGCCAAATTTAAACCCCGCTCTGCTGATTGGTCGCGTTCGCTGCCCGCGACCAATCAGCATTATTGGCGCCAAATTTAAACCCCGCTCTGCTGATTAGTCGCGACCGCCGGCCGTGACCAATCTGCGATATAGCCGCCAAATTTTAACACTGCTTTGCTAATTGGTCACGGTTGCCAGCCTCGACCAATCAGCGATTTTGGCACCAAATTTAAACACCGCTCTGCTGATTGCGCCCTGTCGGCCGCATACATATTCTAGAATTCCCGATGCATTAGAATCGGGCCACCATCTAGTATCACATAACATCCAAATTAAAAACATTTAAGCTTGTGGGTGTAACGTAAAAAAAATATGGAAAAGTTCATGGGGTATGAATAGTTTTATAAGGCATTGTATATATAACATATATATTCAACTGTATCAGTCCACCACAAATCTGATATTGATGATCTTTTTCATGTATAGGTCATCAATATGTAGTTCTGCACAACCCCTTTAATAGAGGGGACAAAAAAAGTGAACTGAGTCTTTTATGTTAATTTTGAAATTACAATATGCCCTTAAAAAACTTACCTCCCCAACAGTACAGTAATGACCATTAGAACAACCTATCGGAAAATAAACAAAAACAGAACATCTTTATAGACCAACATTTCTCACCTTTAAAAATATAAAGTGATTACAGTAATAAAATAGCTCTACACGCATATTGTAGTTTTTAAAGGGATTTTTTTTTACTAATATAAGCAGAAAATATTTTTGTACATGATTATTGGGACAGTCATCTTACCTGAGCTGTGCTCTACTCTATTACCAGCAGTTACAGAAACAATAGAAATAAGTATTCTGTAGAGCATTCACTGACTTTTATTGCATAATTTTGTGGGCATATTCTGTAACCTGTAACCTGGCTGTTCACTCTTCCCAGTCGCACAAGCTCGCTGCCTTGGGGTAACCCTGGATTCTGATCTCTCCTTCAAACCTCATATCCAAGCCCTTTCTACTTCCTGCCGACTCCAACACAAAAATATCTCCCGGATCCGCACATTCCTCAACCACGAATCTGAAAAAACACTAGTGCACGCCCTCATCAACCTCCTGCTCTATGGCCTCCCCTCTAACACTCTCGCACCCCTCCAATCTATCCTAAACTCTGCTGCCCGACTAATCCACCTGTCCCCACGCTATTCCCCAGCCTCTTCTCTCTGTCAATCTCTTCACTGGCTCCCTGTTGCCCAGAGACTCCAGTTCAAAACCCTAACGATGACATACAAAGCCATCCACAACCTGTCTCCTCCATACATCTGTGACCTAGTCTCCCGGTACATACCTGCACGCAACCTCCGATCCTCACAAGATCTACTGCTCTACTCCCCTCTTATCTCCTCTTCCCACAATCGCATACAAGATTTCTCTCGTGCATCCCCCTACTCTGGAACTCTCTACCCCAGCATATCAGACTCTCGCCTATCATGGAAACCTTCAAAAGGAACCTGAAGACCCACCTCTTCCAACAAGCCTACAACCTGCAGTAACCATTGCTCCACCATACCATTGCACGACCAGCTCTACCCTCACCTACTGTATCCTCACCCATCCCTTGTGAGCCCTGGCGGGCAGGGTCCTCGCTCCTCCTGTACCAGTCGCCGTCACGTTTTGTTAAAGATCATTGTAATTGTTCATGTATGTATACCCCTTTTTTCACATGTAAAGCGCCATGGAATAAATGGCGCTATAATAATAAATAATAATAATAACCTGTGCAAAGGTCAATGTGCAGGGAGGAGATGGTAAGCTGTGTATTATCTGTTGTCAATAGTGGACCTGGTGCTATCTAGTAAGTACTGATAAGTACAAGTAAAGCTCACTTACGGTACCACTGGAGCTGTTCATTCATGGCACCTTTGGCATAGATCACCAAGTCTTCTGCCATTGTTGGCAAATAGGAATTCTAGAAATGAGGAAATATATCAGTATATTTTATATATCTATCACTGTCCAAAAATGTTACAAAGGAAAGTAAAAAAAAATGTATTACCTGCATCCTTGTTGGCTGGAAAGCCATATTTCTTAGTGGCGAAAGAAGGGGATGATTCCCATTTAGTAGTACAGCGGCCATATGTATGGAGAGTCCGAAAACTGTGACTTGTGAGCTCCTGATGCCAGGAAAGACACGGAGCACTGGACGTCTGTTGTTGAGCAATGTCTCCACAAAGCATCTTGTTCCTGAGTCTTGAAGAACCTTGATGTTCTTGATAACATTCTTCATGTTTTCATACTCCTATATTAAACACAATCGTGAATATAATTGATGAGTAACGGCGATTTCAGAGCCAGGTACTTTATTTGGCAGACAGGGTGCAGCAGGGTCTAAAGAGAGGCCGCTTCCTTGTGTTTTTTTACTAAGTTAAATTGTTTAAAAACTGTTCTCTGTGCCTTGTGCCTGTGTGGTGCCCCTGAGGGTTCGACCGCCACAGGGATGCTGCACTTCTTTAATGGAGCGTAGTGTTCCTCCTCTGAGGTAAGAACAGTGTGATGGTCAGGACCCTTCCTCCACATCCAACACCACACTTCTCCCATCAGAGGGGACTAGAAGGCACCAGGTGCTGCCCCTACTGGCATACGGAAGATTGGGGAACCAAGAGATAGAGGAACCAGTTAGTGGGTGATGGTGGACTACTCACATTTTAGTGACACTTTAAATTTCATATTTAATACACAGCCATTTTGATTCTGGGTCTTTTGATCGTGATCTCTCTCCGTGAGCGTGGATCCTGTGTGGACCTGCAGAGGATGGAGGCACGGCCCTCGTACCCTGGCCTTGGGTCGAAGGGCAGGTTGCAGATAATGTATGTCTCATCCCGGTCAAGGAACATAACCAAGAAGGCCCGGAGCTTAGGAGTGTAGCTCCACCGCAAATGGATCCCAGGGAGGATGCAGACGGAGCGGTATACGCCACCTGTCCTCGCCAACCTGATCTATTCAGAGGGATTCCAGCTGCAAGAGGGGTACCGGCCCCCGATACCTGACCTTGCTACTCTACATCTTGGTCAGGGAAGCCCGGTAGGCCCTGAGGATCCCACCGGGTAACGGAAAGAGCAGAGCTGCCACCCGTACCCTTTTTCTGAGTGAAGTTCAGAGGGAGACCCGGCCTATCCACACACACACAGACAGGAAAGGACTCGGTCTGAAGTCTAGGAACACTCTGGTGCGGGGTCCTGATCGAACACTGGACTTACTCGGAGGTTGTCGGACTCCCTCGTCTCTGGTGACCGCAGAACTCCGCGAGGAGCAGGGAGACGCCTTCCTACTGCCATCTCCATCATGAGTAAAAACCCTGGAAGTTAACCCCTATGGCCTCCGGACTCTTTATTCTGCATTACACCACACTGCGCAGCACCAGACCTCCTAGACTACTACTCCCTCCATCCTGTCCCTCTGCCGTGAGACCCTGCTCCGCCTGTGGGGAGTAGTGACAACGACGGCTGCAATGACACCATGCCTCAGCGGACTGCAGCAGCGCTGGTGGTCTTCACCAGGTGCCACAGGTGGCGTAGTCGAGATTAGCCACTCAACCCGGATAAGCCCATACCATCCTTTTTAATGTGACGACCCTGGGCACGGAGCGGGTCCGGGCCACGGCTGCACCCCATCTACAACATCAAGGACCCGGCTCCGAGTCCCCCATCTCCCAGGGTAGGGCTTTCCAGCATCACACAACCTGACGTCACACCTGTAAAGTGCCACGGGCACAGATAGGCTAGGTTTCGTGACACTCTTGTCGATATGGCACTCTTTAGGGTCACTGTGATATCATCAGCCATATGCCTTCCGATACTGGGGTGGCTGAATGCAGCTTGACTCTTTGATCTTCCACTCTTTGATTTTCCCTATGTGTGTTTACAGTCCTGACGAAACACTTGCAGCCTTGTCACTTCTGCATGTGATCATATCATGGGCAATAAGCTGGGCACAGTGATGGCTTCCTCTAAATGTGGCATGGAAATACAGCCAGCACTAGATATTGGGTCATCTTGAAGGCATAGACATCACCAAGAAGAGAATGAGAAAGAGATGACCAATGTTGTGCAGGATGAGGAAGCACAGAAATCTCATGCTATAGATCTGTGTCCTCACCAGGTAGGTGCCAGTACAGGAATTTATATAGGAATTACACAGGAATGGGCGTGGTAGTAATGTGCAGTTCAGCTTTTTTTTCTCATGCCTACTTGTTTGGACCTGACATAGCTTTGGGCATCCTCTCTCCCTCGTCAACACCAATGCAGAAACACATGTCTTTCTAAGAAGCATAGCTATGCGGTGAGTCCTGATGTCCTGAGAACCATGCAGCACCGAAATACTGGCACTGTACTAACAACACCTTAGCTGAAGAGAGAAACATACCCTGATAGTCAGTTTACCCAGACCTGGGCGCCACCTGCTCTCACTGATGTCCTCCCCTTTCAGACTATATATCATGCGTGGGTCTGTGTGTGATAGCAGCGGCCCTGAGAGTAACCTACGTGCTGGGGGGCTGCAGTGATGAAACCTTTAGGCTAGTACTATGTCTATGAGTGCATTAATAAGGGGCAATGCCTATCTGTCCGAGCATCTGTATTTATTTGTGTTGCTATAAAGGCTGAAAATGGCCACAGAAGTGTGAAGTCAAAAATTTCTCAGCAATAAACTCTACAAAATAAGGAGAAATTGTCATAGATGTCTGAGTCTGATGGAGAAGAAAACTAAATACAATTTGTACAGTCTGAAAAGACTTTATTGTCACTGTAAGTCATTGCATTCACCTATATTATAGTCACAGATACGATCAGCAGAGAACTTGTACTGTATATAATCACTACTTTACAATGTCATGCAATACCTTACTGTGAGGAGCTGGCTTTGTTCTAAAGACTATTGGACCAATGGACGTAGAGCGGAATCAGTGGCTTTAAGGGATGCAGACATTTTCCAGCATGAAGCACCGGTTACGTCGATCTTATTGCTGTGTTTTATTAGAGATTTGCTTGCTTGTCAGTTCAGCCTCTGGAATCAATGTTTCCATTCAGTGACAGTAAGCAGAGCAAGACAACATGCAGGCTGGATCTTATCTACTGTATACATAAGGCCAGACACAAGATTGGTAAAGGTAAAAGCAATCAATCCATTAATTTTGTTAGTTTCTCAGGGGCTTTAAGCCATTGTTCTCCCAGTCACTAGCCCCATTGTGTGGATGGGGATAGTAGACCCAGTGGAGCCGTCACCACAGGAGGTCTCACGTACAGTCTCAGGTGATGGGTTCGGCCTGAGGAAAATACCTCCACCAATGCACAGTTATCTTTACACTTACTATAGTACTGTTATACAGAGCAAAATTTCACCCTAAACTTGCCTATGATAACAGCTCTGTCTCTACCCCGAGAGCGAAGTACTTTTCTTATTTAGCTGCACTCCTGAATTTAGCAAATATTTTACTGAGTATAACGACAACACTTACTGGCACTGTCCCATGATCAGGATTGTTGCGGACTCCATAATACAAAGTTATTTCCCGGAATACAGCGAGAAGTATGTAGACAGCAAGTTCATGGTTGGGCTGTTTACACTCCTAGGAAAGATGAATAAGATCACTGTCATAGATCTAATTGTAAAATCTATAAAGCCATCTCATGGCTTTCATAGTGAACATTGAAGCATGGATTCATAGTGAATTGAGGGTAACAAAGTCTAGAACTATATTAACCTACTCATGACTCTTATTTGGTAGGTGATTAAAGTTGGTTATCTGATGAATCGCAGACACAAATTCCAAGACAACAGATTTATGGCCTGTGGAGATGACCTATGACCCCTGGACTCCTTGTGTCCAGAAAGCTGCAAACAGACTGCTCGAGTTCAGACTCCAGATATGAATATTGGGTTTTTATGATTGCTGCATCAGTCTCAAATTAAAATCTGACAGATATTTAACATTATATATGCCATGTTTCCCATTTATGGAAAACTAAAATCATAATAGGAAATATGACATGGAGCGAAGATATCTTGAAAGTAAAAGATCTCTTAATTTTGAGACCCTAGCCACATCCCATGACAGCACACATATGATCTCACTGAGGAAAGGTATGTGGGCATGGTTTTTATCTAAAAATATATCAGAGGTTTTAGTTTTTGTCATTGTCAGTCCTCGAAGACACAGTTCTCTATGGTTCTGTACCGTTTGCCTAAAAATGGAGTGCTTCCCTACACTACAATCCATGCCATTTCCGTGACACAGGTTTAGTACATTTCTTTTGTTATTCCTTTTTATTTTATGTGACTGTATATACTGTATTATTTTGTCCATTTTGTAACATCTATGTATAAATACTACCTATTTTTTGGCTTAAATATGTAAAATTTAACAGTTCTGTTCCTCTTGCTCTATAAACCGCACCCCCTGAAACAATATGCTATCTGTAACGGGTGTCCAATAGGCCTGCATAAACGATTGGTGGTGGCAGCTATTTCCTTTTGATATTGTGGAGTTTGGCAGTGACCTTACCGGATATATATACAGTACAGACAAAAAGTTTGGACACACCTTCTCATTTAAAGATTTTTCAGTATTTTCATGACTTTGAAAATTGTACATTCACACTGAAGGCATCAGAACTATGAATTAACACATGTGGAATTATACACGTAATAAAAAAGTGTGAAACAACTGAAAATATGTCTTATATTCTAGGTTCTTCAAAGTAGCCACCTTTTGCTTTGATGACTGCTTTGCACACTCTTGGCATTGTCTTGATGAGCTTCAAGAGATAGTCACCGGAAATGTGCCCTTTCAGGTTTAATAAGTGGGATTTCTTGCATTATAAATGGGGTTGGGACCATCAGTTGTGTTGTGCAGAAGTCAGGTGGATACACAGCTGATAGTCCTACTGAATAGACTGTTAGAATTTGTATTATGGCAAGAAAAAAGCAGCTAAGTAAAGAAAAAAAGTGGCCATCATTACTTTAAGAAATGAAGGTCAGACAGTCCGAAAAATTGGGCAAACTTTGAAAGTGTCCCCAAGTGCAGTTGCAAAAACCATCAAGCGCTACAAAGAAACTGGCTCATATGAGGACCGCCCCAGGAAAGGAAGACCAAGAGTCACCTCTGCTTCTGAGGATAAGTTTATCCGAGTCACCAGCCTCAGAAATCGCAAGTTAACAGCAGCTCAGATTAGACACCAGGTCAATGCCACACAGAGTTCTAGCAGCAGACACATCTCTACAACAATTGTTAAGAGGAGACTTTGTGCAGCAGGCCTTCATTGTAAAATAGCTGCTAGGAAACCACTGCTAAGGACAGACAACAAGTAGAAGAGACTCGTTTGGGCTAAAGAACACAAGGAATGGACATTAGACCAGTGGAAATCTGTGCTTTGGTCTGATGAGTCCAAATTTGAGATCATGAGTTCCAACCTGTTATGTTCTGCTACCAGAGCTAAGGAAAGAGAGGAGATCTGTCCCTACGATAGAACTCAGCTTGATCCCTACGATGTAACAGGGAACCTGATCCTGCGATCAGACCTGCTAAAGTCCTCAGCTAGTCTGTACGGAGACCTATAGATGTGGGGAAGGAATCCCTACAAGTACTAGGGACTGGGAGCAAAATGGACACCTCCTAACAGAAATAGTAGCAGACAGACAAACAAACAAAATATATAGAACACAGAGGTCCGAAGACCAAGCAAACTAACAGAGTTAGATACTGAGAACAGGCTAGCTAAAGAGTAGTAATACAATGAAGTCCAGCAAAGCCAGAAGGGCGGAGCAGGACTAAATAGGCCAACAAGGTCATGTGACCAGCAATAGAAAAAACCTAAGAGCAAGGTTCTAACAGTACCCCCCCTTCTAAGAGGATCCTCCGGATCTCCTAGGACCAGGCTTATCAGGAAATCTCCTGTGAAACGCTCTGATAAGTCTGGACGCGGAAACATCATCCGACCTCACCCATGAGTTATCCTCGGGTCCGAAACCTTTCCAGGCCACGAGATACTGCAAACTACCTCTATACCGTCTAGAATTAAGGATGCGAGAAATTTCATATTCCCCGTCCTCCACCACCGGAGGAACAGAGGCAGAGGCGTCACAATCCGACACAACAGCTTTTTTCAACAGAGAGACATGAAACACCGGATTAATTCTCCAGGAGGTAGGAACCTCCAACCTAACAGCAGATTGGTTGACAACCTGAAGCACCTTAAAGGGCCCTACAAACTTGGGACCCAATTTCTTAGAAGGAATCCTGAACCGCAGATTCCTAGAGGACAACCAAACCATGTCACCAACAGCGAACAAAACCTCCTGTCGTTTCCTATCAAAGTAGTCTTTAGATTTTCTGTTAGCCTCCTGAAGATTACCACGCACATCCGTCCAAACTCTCTCCAAATCGCCGGAAAAATTCTCCTCCTCAGGCACGGCAGATACCAACTTGGAGAACGACCCAAACGACGGATGTCTCCCAGAACAACAAAAAAAGGCGAACAACCAGCAGAAGAAGATGTATGATTGTTCAGAGCAAATTCAGCAAGTGGCAGAAACTCAGACCACCCCTCTTGATTGTCTGCCACAAAACAACGCAAGAACTGCTCAACATCCTGGTTTTTCCTTTCTGTCTGGCCATTAGATTCAGGATGATATCCGGATGAGAACGACAAATGAACTCCCAACCTGTCACAAAAGGCGCGCCAAAAACGAGCCACGAACTGGGGTCCCCTATCAGAAACAATGTCAGTAGGAACGCCATGAAGTCTGACAATTTCCTTGACAAAGGCCTTAGCGAGAGTCTTAGCGCAGGGCAGTTTGACGAAGGGAACCAAGTGACACATCTTGCTAAAACGGTCCACGACCACCCAGATGACCGTAAAACCCTCAGAGGGGGGAAGGTCAGTTATAAAGTCCATAGCCAAATGTGTCCAAGGAGCACTGGGAACCTCCAGAGGAAAAAGTAACCCCACAGAAGGAGTATATGAGGACTTAGATCTAGCACATATAGTACATTGACGCACCCACTTAATGACTTCCTTCTGCCATCCAGGCCACCAAAAACTGCGACCCACCAGTCTCTTGGTCTCAGAGATTCCGGGATGACCTGCCAACCGAGATTCGTGACACTCAACAAACAAATCTCTCCTAAAGGTCCCAGGCACAAACAACCTCCCATGGGGAGTATTAGATGGGGCATTCTCCTGTGCTTTAAGAATCTCATCTTCCAAAACGGAGTCCAAAGCAGCTATCACAACACCTTCTTGTAAAATGTTCTCCTCTTTCTCAGCACCGACTATGGGAGAAAAACTGCGAGACAAGGCATCCGCCTTAACATTCTTAGTACCTGGGATGTAAGTAACGGAAAAATTAAACCGCGAGAAAAACAGTGCCCACCTAGCCTGACGGGCATTGAGGCGCTTGGCAGCATCAAGATATATCAGATTTTTATGATCCGTAAAAACCTGAACGGGAAATTCAGCACCTTCCAAGAGGTGGCACCAGTGTTCAAATGCGAGTTTAATAGCCAATAATTCCCGATTACCAATATCGTAATTCAGTTCAGTCTCCGAAAATTTTTTTGAAAAAAAGGCACAGGGATGTACTCCATCCCCGTTATCCTGAGACAATACTGCGCCAACCCCCACAGAGGAAGCATCAACCTCAACCAAAAACGGCTTAGTCACATCAGGCTGCATAAGGATGGGAGCAGAGGTGAACCTCTCCTTGAGATACACAAAAGCTTCAATGGCCTCAGAAGTCCACTGAACCGCATCAGCACCTTTCCTGGTGAGATCGGTCAGAGGTTTGACAATAATAGAAAAATTTTTAATGAATTTTCTATAATAATTGGCGAAACCCAAAAACCTCTGTATCGATTTCAAACCAATAGGCCTAGGCCATTCCTGCACAGCTTGAACTTTCACCGGGTCCATCTCAAAACCTTCGCTGGAGATAATGTAGCCCAAAAAACTAATTCTCTGTACAGCGAACTCACATTTCTCCAGCTTAGAAAAAAGCGAATTGTCAATTAATAACTGTAATACTTCACGTACGCTCCGCCAATGAGACTCCAGATCCGGCGAATAAATCAAAATGTCATCCAAATACACAACCACATTTTTGCCAATCAAAGGTCTAAGGATGTCATTAATAAGATTCTGAAAAAATGCAGG
Organism: Phyllobates terribilis; assembly: GCF_046119375.1. Lineage (NCBI taxonomy): Eukaryota > Metazoa > Chordata > Amphibia > Anura > Dendrobatidae > Phyllobates > Phyllobates terribilis. Next base: position 129,352,068 of record NW_027362770.1, on the reverse strand, counting down.
AGCATTAGTAAGACCAAAAGGCATAACCAGATTCTCAAAATGACCCACAGGAGTGTTAAAAGCAGTCTTCCATTCGTCACCCTCCTTCATGCGCAACAGATTGTATGCCCCCCGAAGGTCAATTTTAGAGAACCACTTGGCCCCCACTAACTGGTTAAACAGATCAGGAATCAATGGCAGTGGGTAAGGATTGCGTACAGTAATTTTGTTAATCTCACGAAAATCCAGACAAAGACGTAAACCGCCGTCCTTTTTTTTTACAAAAAAAAATCCAACCGCCACAGGAGACTTAGAGGGCCTAATGTGACCGGCGGCCAAACTTGTCTGTATGTATTCCTCCAAAGCCTTTCTCTCAGGAATAGTAAGGTTAAATAAACGACTTTTAGGAAGAGTCGCTCCAGGGACAAATTCAATAGTACAATCATAGTCTCTATGGGGAGGCAAAACCTGTGATTCCTTCTCAGAAAAAACTCTCCAAAAATCCTGAATAGGAACAGGCAATTCCCCCCTATCCACAGCTGCAATACGTCCGTTACAACACTTGTCAAAACATTTATGGCTCCAGGATTTAATTTCATTGGTAGACCAATCCAGTACAGGATTGTGCAATTTTAACCAGGGCAATCCCAACACCACCGGAGAAGGCAAGTTATTCAAAACTACCAAATCCAATTTCTCATGGTGAACACCATTAATAGTGAGAGGAAATTCACAGACCTTGAGAGTAATATTCTTCAAAGGGGAGCCATCCACAGAAACCACAGCAATGGGGGATGACAAAGGTTCGGGTTTTAAATTGAGTTTTTCCAAGAATCCCCCATCAATTACATTCAGAGTAGACCCACAATCAACAAACACCCGAAATTCCATTAATTTTTTCTGAGCAATAGGGGAAGCAGCTAAAAATACACCCTTGGAATTTAAACAGGCAATACGGGCATGACTGACCATTTTTTTTTCTTTCTTCATACGAAGCACACAGCTTTTAATGAAATGACCAGAATTTCCGCAATAGAAACACAAACCTTCAGAAAATCTGCGGTCCTTTTCTTGAGAGCGAGGTGCCATCGCTCCAATCTCCATCGGCTCTCCACTGTCAGTACACACATTCTCATGACCAGAAACTGACATAGCAGAGGATTTGCTCTCATTAACCCTTGCACGCAGTCTCCTATCCACCCGTATAGCTAATTGCATAGCCTGTTGCAAATCTTCAGGTGTGGGATAAGCAATTAGCAGGTCTTTAACCCTTTCACTAAGCCCAGCAAGAAACAGACTCTTCAGAGCAGAATCGTTCCACCCTATTTGAGTAGACCACCGACGGAAATGAGTACAATATTTTTCCACATTACCTGATCCCTGTCTCAAACGTCTCAACTCAGTCTCAGCAGATGAGACACGGTCAGGATCATCATATAATAGCCCCAAAGCAGAAAAAAAACTATCCACTGATCTAAAGCATGTATCACTAGGTTGCAAAGAAAAGGCCCACTCCTGAGGCTCTTTGCGCAAAAGTGACATTATGAACCCTATGCGCTGGGATTCATCCCCAGAGGACCTGGGTCTCAAACGAAAATACAATAAGCAAGCATTTTTAAATGAAAAAAATTCTTGGTGTTCACCAAAAAATAAATCAGGCAAACGTACCTTAGGCTCCAAGAAATGTGCTCCAGGACAGTTACTCACGTGCTGATGGATCTCGGCCACCTCCAGAGAGAGTCCCTGCAGGCGTTTAGCCAAATCCACAACCGACACCATGATGGAACAGAAAAATCTTTCCTTAGAGAATTTGCGGGCTGGACTTACTGTTATGTTCTGCTACCAGAGCTAAGGAAAGAGAGGAGATCTGTCCCTACGATAGAACTCAGCTTGATCCCTACGATGTAACAGGGAACCTGATCCTGCGATCAGACCTGCTAAAGTCCTCAGCTAGTCTGTACGGAGACCTATAGATGTGGGGAAGGAATCCCTACAAGTACTAGGGACTGGGAGCAAAATGGACACCTCCTAACAGAAATAGTAGCAGACAGACAAACAAACAAAATATATAGAACACAGAGGTCCGAAGACCAAGCAAACTAACAGAGTTAGATACTGAGCACAGGCTAGCTAACGAGTAGTAATACAATGAAGTCCAGCAAAGCCAGAAGGGCGGAGCAGGACTAAATAGGCCAACAAGGTCATATGACCAGCAATAGAAAAAACCTAAGAGCAAGGTTCTAACACAACCACCGTGTCATTGTGCGACGCAGAAAAGGTGAACGGATGGACTCTACATGCCTGGTTCCCACCATGAAGCATGGAGGAGGAGATGTGATGGTGTGGGGGTGCTTTTCTGGTGACACTGTTGGGGATTTATTCAAAATTGAAGGCATACTGAACCAGCATGGCTACCACAGCATCTTGCAGCGGCATGCTATTCCATCCGGTTTGCGTTTAGTTGGACAATCATTTATTTTTCAACAGGACAATGACCCTAAACACACCTCCAGGCTGTGTAAGGGCTATTTGACCAAGAGGGAAAGTGATGGGGTGCTACGCCAGATGACCTGGCCTCCACAGTCTCCAGACCTGAACCCAATCGAGATGGTTTGGGGTGAGCTGGACAGCAGAGTGAAGGCAAAAGGGCCAACAAGTGCTAAGCATCTCTGGGAACTCCTTCAAGATTGTTGGAAGACCATTTCCGGTGACTACCACTTGAAGCTCATCAAGAGAATGCCAAGAGTGTGCAAAGCAGTCATCAAAGCAAAAGGTGGCTACTTTGAAGAACCTAGAATATAAGACATATTTTCAGTTGTTTCACACTTTTTTGTTAAGTATATAATTCCACATGTGTTAATTCATAGTTTTGATGCTTTCAGTGTGAATGTACAATTTTCATAGTCCTGAAAATACAGAAAAATCTTTAAATGAGAAGGTGTGTCCAAACTTTTGGTCTGTACTGTATATTCCATGCATTGGAATTGGATGTGTATATACCATACGCTCACTGTGAGTTCCCCAACAACTGGCCTAGTAGTCAAATCAACTGTGGCCACGTCCATTACTCGACAGTCAATTGCATAATTGTCCTGACGATTGGTGTCGGCGGAGTGTTGGTTTGTGGCAAACTGGTGCCAACCGAGAGATTTGCATGATCTCCATGCTGCTGTTGTTCTTTGACAATCACTTAATGGCAATACTGCTGTCCTAGATTATTAAAGGGAATCTGTCACCACATTTGACCTATCTAAACTATTAATATGAGCATACAGGTTATAAAATGCTGAAAAAAAATCCCACCTGTTTGTCTCATATCAGATGTTTTGTTGTTGAGAAATCATCTTTCATGACTTTATAAAAGTGATCTCTTCCAGGCTCTGGGGAGGACGCTGTCTGCAAGATAATTCAACCCCCTTTACATAAAGGGGGAGTTACCAGTGTGAGACATGTAATGACTGACAGCCTGCTCTCTTGATCTCACTGCAGATCTGTGTGTGATTATACCTGACATATCGGCAGGTTCCTCACAGCTTCAGCTTTCATCTCACAGGCAGACAGGGCTGCAATATCGTTATAATACAGCAGAGCTGAGAGAGAATCAAAAAATGTGTTTTCAAAAAGACAAAGTTCGTTCATTTCTCCTGTACTGTGTTAGTTACTTGTCTCACTGGTAACTCCCCTTCATGTAAAATAATCTCTGGAGGCCGAGTTAACTTTCAGGCAACATCCTCCCCAGAGCCTGGAAGATGTAATTTACATATAAGAAAAATGTGAATTTCTCTGGAATAAGACATCAGATCGCAGATATCAAGGTATCATTTTATTCAGCTTCCTATAACCTACATGCTCATATAGATGGCTTAGGAGGGACGATCCTACTGATAGATGCCCTTTAAAAACCAAGATGTTCATACATAAATGAACTGACAAGATTCCTCCGAATTTACTGCAGTACCATAGACCAAAAAGAAGATCTCAATACTACCTGATGTTACAATGTATAGTCTGAAGGACTAGATTTCCTTAATATTTGAAATGATTCATTTCTTTGCATTTACACTAGGATTCTATGCCAAATGCTAAACAATAAAAAAAACTATAAACATAAAAAAACACTCAGATGTGAGAAGCTATCTCAAGGCTGTTATATTTCTATCACGTTGATATATTAAAATGATTCTACTCTAGGATAGTCCATCAATATCAGATAGGGGTCCAAACCTAACCAATTGAAGCAGAAACAGCTTCAAACATTTTGTTGGGCTATCCCATTTATTATATCAGTCCTGTGTTTAATTTACACTGTTACTACTAAAGGTATAGAGCTGTGCCTTAGACACAATGAAGGGGACGAAGTGCTGACTTGTGCCCAAAGTCCTCAATCAGCTGATTAGTAGGAATGTAGTGAGGAGAACCAAGACCCATCTGATATTGATGATTCATCCTGAGAATACAGAAACCGGTGTATGATAGAAAATCTCATTACTTATCTTCTAAATAGTTATTTTTTGCATGTAATTACCAGCTGAATTATGTAGTATTGGTACCTGTAAGGCTTTTACAATCCAGTCTTCCTTGCCCTCTAATATTGCTCGACCAATGCCATCTCTGAGAACTTTGTAGCTGTTGCCGCACACCAGGAACGGATCAATTTGACTCGTTTGAGAATCCTGCAACAAAAACATCAAAAGAGTAATGGGCGATTTTCATCAGCCCTTGTATGTTATGAGAGTATAGGATACTGTATAAACAAGTGAATTATCTGCATCATGCTCAGGGTCGGGATATAGTCCAGGCACATGTGGATTGTGCCCTTAGCCTTCACCACCGTGTGGATCTCGGTGTGGCCTCGAGGTGGATGCAGGAGAAGCTCATAAATGTAACAAACTTTTCCTACTCCCAGCGGCCAAAAAAAGCAATTACATATGGCAACGTGAAACCTAATAGCTGTTATTGCCTATTGTGCATTGCCCATTATATCTGGGAACAATAGTGAGAACAGTTTAGGAGGAAAAAAAAAGAGACAGGTTCCCTTTAGATGTTTTTGCAGTTTACACGCTATTTTATGGGTTACAATAGCAAACACAATGTAGGACCCTTCATATCCCATATACTAATGATTTACTGGTCACCCAATGATCTTTCTTCCCATGGATTACTTGTCATTATGACATGGAGCAGTGGTGTCAGTGATTTTAATACGTCATCCCTCTCACAGAAAAATACAGTAGAGAATGGAGAGTGTTACCCAAATTCAGTTTCTTAAAGCAAAGTCTCGAAAGCTCTTTGTACAATGTCCACATTTTTCAACTAATTTTTATTGCATCTAAAATTGATAATAAAGCAACTTTGCAGAAACTCCCAAATACAAGGGGCTGCTGATAAGTCTTTGGCTTTATGTTCTTTTTTTGTCTCTATGGTAACGAATGTTACATCACATGAAAGCCTTATGTGTCTAATATATGTTTTCAAAATGTTGTGTTTGTAGCTTATGGCAACAGTGATCTAGGCACGTGGGAAAACAAAATGTCGGAGTCTAAGGCGACATTCACAGCAAATGATAGCAGAGGAGTGATAAAATTCTTGTTTCTGCAAGGAAAGTCCGCGAAGGATATTCATGGTGATATGTCGCAGACATTGGGGGATCAACGCCCTTCATATTCTACAGTTAAGAACTGGGTTGCCGAATTTAAAACTGGCCACTTCAGCACCAATGATGAGGAACGTCCTGGACGACCGAGAGTGGTTGTTGTTCCGGAGGTTGTTGATGCTGTTAACAACCTCATACTGGAGAATTTCAGCTAAAGGAATACAGACATCATGGGGATTTCTAATGAACGTGTTTGTGTCATTATCCAGGAACATTTGAACATCAAGAAGCTATCTGCAAAGTGGGTTCCCAAATGTTTGACAACAGATCAGAAAAGCATGCGAGTGAAAACTTCCCGGTCCATTTGTCAGCGTTTCTGGAAAGAAAAGAACTTCCTGGATTGACTGGTCACTATGGATGAGACCTGGATTTATTTGTATGACCCTGAAACCACAGTGGTTCTCCTCTTCCAAAGAAGTTCAGGGTGCAAAAATCAGCCACTAAGGTGATGGCGTCTGTGTTCTGGGATAAGGAGGGCGTGCTGCTAGTGGACCACCTTCAAAATGGTTCCACCATCAATGCAAGGTATTACATTTAACTTTTGGACCAATTGAAGGCAGCTCTGAAGGCCAAAAGGCGCGGCAAGCTGTCCAAAGGAATCTTGTTCCTGCAAGACAACGCCTCCGCTCACACTGCACAAGCAACCACGGCAAAACTGGTTGAGCTAGGCTTCCAGCTGGTTGACCACCCACCTTATTCACCAGATCTAGCTTCCTCCAACTATCATCTGTTTCCAAACCTGAAGAAACACCTCAAGGGTACCAAATTTCACACCATTTCTGATGCCACGGCTGCTACGGATGACTGGTTTGAGGCACAACCAAAATCCTTCTTTTTGCAAGGCTTACAGAACTTAGAATACCGATGTAAGAAGGGTGTTGACATCAGTGGAGAGTATGTTGAATAAATGTAAAGTTTCATCTTCCTATCTCGTTTCTTTCTGGGTAAAGCCAAAGACTTAATTGTTATACATCACAAGGTGTACACAGCTGCTGTGCTTTCTTATATGTTTCCAACGCAACAAAGTAAAACAAAGCATGGAGTTTGGCCTCTGTATCCAGAGACTTTGTTGTTAGTAACCATGAAGACACATTAATCTGCACAGCAGCTGTGCACCTTAAACTGTAGGGTATTTTTGAATTAGAACTGTTTGCAAAGCTGCTTCTTCTGGATGGAGGGACAGCCAGACAGATAGTGTCACAACTATGTTGTTGACTACCCAGGGCCAGGGGCTCTTTCCCTACCCCTAATGCTAGGGTCACCCTAGCTATCCCTGTTCCCCAGATTACTTCTAATGATGAAGATGCTGGGGCCACATACCTTGCTGAGATCCTGAATCAGCCCTATATCTGTCACCCTCCACCACCCAGGGAAGTAGGGCATAATAGTGTATGAATATTTATTTATTTATTCTACTCACTTATATAGCACCATTAATTCCACAGCGCTTTACAGACATTATGGGCACTGTCTCCATTGGGGCTCACAATCTACATAAACCAGACAAGCAAGGGAGGGCATACAGGGATAAATGAAAATACCAATCATACAAATATGCACACACAAACAACAGAGTGGAACACCGGGAAGTAAAAGGAAGGAAAACCAAATAGGAGAGAATGAGGGGTTTCACACAGCCGAATCACGAAGCAACAGTCACAGATCAACACACCAAAAACGCCTCTACCAACAACCGACACCACCACTCCACATCAGGCAGAATGAAACTAACACTGGCAATCCTGATTGCCAGAGGCGAGTATACGGTATATAGGAGAGGGGAGTGGCCAATACTGAACAACTAAAATGATCCAAGCAGGAAGCTTCAGAGACAGTTTAATCCCTCCACTGCTAACAGAAACCTGCACTGTTTAATATGAAGGAGAAGTGCTTCTGATCAGACCAGGAGTATGTGAAATCAGATGCTGCGGTCTTCTGACCCCTCTCTGTCACAGTAAACCCATGACAGATAGTATATTTACCTTGTCCTGAAGCATTACTGTAGGGAAAAGCCACCCAAATTCAGGATCTTTAAAATGCCTTTGGACAGTGTCTATCCCGTCCAAATTTGACAGCTTTCGTATTAAGTAAACTCTATACCAGTCATTGCCAGACAATGAGCATAATGTCTTCACACTCCGCAAGTAATTCTCATTGGTGACTCCTGATAGAAAAGAAAATCATTATCCAGTAGATTATAATCTGAACGATAATCTGTAATAAACTTTTTCAAAGATAAAATTGACATTTAGCATTAAATCTGCACATAGGGGCAACGTTGTCTGTACAGTATACAAGCTACCTGATAGAAATCTGTTATTTATCCAAGCCTTTCTTTTTGTAGCTATAGTTGTTGAATTGATAAAGGTTTTTTTTAGGTTTTATATCAGTAAAGCCTTATTGTATAACGAAACATTATGCAACATTTTATTATACTTTTTGCTTCACTTTTTCACCAAAGATCTCTCTTGCTGGCAGGGAATAGGTAGAACATTTTTAGCCTTATTAATGTCCAATTCACACAAGAGTATGTCCCAATAAGTACCAGAATTGTGTGATCCGCTCATTTATCCTTTGATGATTCATTTCACTAACCGCAAGGGAATATCCCCTGAGGTTGATGAATTGCAGAACTTTTCATCATACTATGAATAGGCTTTACTTTATAGCCTCACTGATTTCATGTTTTAAGGTAGGTTCACATGTTGCATTTTGTTGCAGCAGTTTTCCCAAATTACAGCCAAAAACAATGAGTTCTTGCTGTGATTTTAGAAGACTTCTGCAAAAAAAAACAATCCCCAAAATTTGATTTCCCTAGAAATTTTGGGAAATTCCAAACTAATTTGATTACCGTATTTTTCGGACTATGAGACGCACCTAGGTTTTAGAGGAGGAAAATAAAAAAAAAATGTAAGCAAAAAATGTGGTCATGATGCACTTTTAAGGGGGAGGGGGGTCTTCTGCTGACACTGGTATAGGGGCAATGTCCCCCAATTCTGACAATATCCCCCATCCTGGTATATATGCCCCCCCTTCCTTTTATACATGGTCCCCATCCCTATCCTGGTATGCCTGGCATCCCTCATCCTGGTATGCCTGGCATCCCTCATCCTGGTATGCATGGAACCCCTCCATCCTGGTATGCATGGCACCCCTCATTCTTATCCTGGTATGCATGGCACCCCTCATCCCTATCCTGGTATGCATGGCACCCCTCATCCCTATCCTGGTATGCATGGAACCCCTCATTGCTATCCTGGTATGCATGGCACCCCTCATCCCTATCCTGTTATGCATGGCACCCCTCATCCCCATCCTGGTATGCATGGCACCCCTAATCCCCATCCTGGTATGCATGGCACAGCAATCCCCATCCTGGTATGCATGGCACAGCAATCCTCATCTTGGTATGCATGGCACAGCAATCCCCATCCTGGTATGCATGGCACCCCTCATCCCTGTCCTGGTATGCATGGCACCCCTCATCCCTGTCCTGGTATGCATGGCACCCCTAATTCCCATCCTGGTATGCATGGCACCCCTAATCCCTATCCTAGAATGCATGGTCTCCCTAATCCCCATCATGCTGCACATAAAAAAAAAATAAATGCTCCTACTCACCTTTCTTCTCTCTCCAGCGCTGCGTCCTGTCTGCCTGCACTGATCTCTCCATGTGAGCCGCGCATGACATCACTGCCATGCGCGGCTCACAAGGAGCGATCAGCTGCCAGAAGTCACTGCTCCCCATGCCGGGACTGTGTGCGCGGGGAGCAGTGACTTCACTCTCCTTCATAGCTGGCATACAGCGTAGCCGCGCTGCGGCTCCTGCTGCTGCCAGCTATCTCATGTGCCCGCTTATTAAAGGACATGAATATTCACCCCCTCCCCACACCCATGGGCGTGGAGAGAGGTTGAATATTCATGCCCTTTAACAGCGGGCACAGGCGATTCCGGCAGCAGCAGGAGCCGCAGCGCGGCTACACTGTGTGCCGCTATTAAGGAGCATGAATATTCAGTGCTCCCCACGTCCCATGGGCATGGGGAGCAGTGAATATTCATTTTCTTTAGCAGTGGGGACAGTGTAGGCTAGAGAGGGTGGCTGCTGCCTCCTGTGCCCCGCTCCTCCACCGCACCACATATATATATACACACCCCCAACATTCGGACTATAAGAAGCACCCCCCATTTTCCTCCAAAATTTTGGAGGAAAAAAGTGCGTCTTATAGTCTGAAAAATACGGTAATTTAGAATTAATTCTCTCATCCTTAGTCGTCACCTTTTCAATTATTGATTAAAAAGTATCAACTACTGAGACCTCTCAATATGTTCCTCATATAACACATCACTGAATATTGTGGCTTTTATCGATGTTTATGAATGTGACACATTCCCAATTTACCTGTGGATTTGCCAGACAATAATTCAGCCGCTGTATTTAGCGCCAGCCGAACCCTCGCCACATCCTGCAGAAACTGTACAGTCTTATCATCCCGATTGCTTCTGCCTTGTACATGTTGTTCCAGGAAAGATCCTTCGGCATTAAGATACTTTTCTTTGTCTGCAGGAGAACATTGGATTCTTTGTCCTTTCTCAAACAATGAGTCCTACAATAAAGCAGCAAAATGATGAAGTGATATTTCACAATTTACTGCATTTTTTAAGGTTGCAGCCAGACAAGACTTTATTGTGCTACCAGTCTGTAAATGAAGATTTCTTTTTAAATTAAATTATCTTTAATAAAAACTGTCTGCAAACTATCTAGGTTCGCATGTAGTGTTTTCAAAGAAAAGTCCAGCAATACCTTTACATGGCCAGTCCATTCCGCCCTTACTGAAAAATCAGCGTTTAAAATTGATATGCAAATGAGTCTGGAGGACTTTGGTAAATATGAAGCCTCTGTTATTCCGACTCGCATCGCCTCCAGGGGATAGAGCTGGAGTGACAGAGAGTTCAAATCTAATTTAGCTCTTCAACCTCATATCACTTCAAATGCAGATTTCTCAGTAATCGAGGAACAAACTGACCATGTAAAGGGATTAACGGACTTGTCATTAAAAGAGCTACATGCGTATTTAAGTGGTTTGGGGTGTGAAATCTTGCTGGAAGATTCTTATTTTTTTTTTAAATAAGGACAATTATCAAAGCTTCTCTTTCACACAGGTATTACCAGATATATATGTTACAGTGGGTACTGAAAGTATTCAGATCCCTTTTAAATTTTTCACTCTGTTTCATTTCAGCCATTTGGTAAATTCTAAAAAGTTCATTTTTTTTCTCATTAATGTACACTCTGCACCCCATATTGACATAACAAAAACAGAAATGTAGAAATTTTTGCAAATTTATTAAAAAAGAAAAACTGAAATATCACATGGTCATAAGTATTCAGACCCTTTGCTCAGTAATGAGTAGAAGCACTCTTTTGAGCTAGTACAGTCATGAGTCTTCTTGGGAATGATGCAACAAGTTTTTCACACCTGGATTTGGGGACCCTCTGCCATTCTTCCTTGCAGATCCTCTCCAGTTCCGTCAGGTTGGATGGTGAAAGTTGGTGGACAGCCATTTTCAGGTCTCTCCAGAGATGCTCAATTGGGTTTAGGTCAGGGCTCTGGCTGGGCCAGTCAAGAATGGTCACAGAGTTGTACTGAAGCCACTCCTTTATTATTTTAGCTGTTTGATTAGGGTCATTGTCTTGTTGGAAGGTGAACCTTCGGTCAAGTCTGAGGTCCAGAGCACTCTGGAAGAGGTTTTCATCCAGGATATCTCTGTACTTGGCCGCATTCATGTTTCCTTCAATTGCAACCAGTCGTCCTGTCCCTGCAGCTGAAAAACACCCCCATAGCATGATGCTGCCATCACCATGTTTCACTGTTGGGATTGTATTGGGCAGGTGATGAGCAGTGCCTGGTTTTCTCCACACATACGGCTTAGAATTATTGCCAAAAAGTTCTATCTTTGTCTCATCAGACCAGAGAATCTTATTTCTCATAGTCTGGGAGTCCTTCATATGTTTTTGAGCAAACTCTATGCGGGCTTTCATATGTCTTGCACTGAGGAGAGGCTTCCGTCGGGCCACTCTGGCATAAAGGCCCGACTGGTGGAGGCCTGCAGTGATAGTTGACTTTGTGGAACTTTCTCCCATCTCCCTACTGCATCTCTGGAGCTCAGCCACAGTGATCTTGGGTTTCTTCTTTACCTCTCTCACCAAGGCTCTTCTCCCACGATTGCTCAGTTTGACTGGATGGCCAGGTCTAGGAAGTCTTCTGGTGGTCCCAAACTTCTTATATTTAAGGATTATGGAGGCCACTGTGCTCTTAGGAACCTTGAGTAATGCAGAAATTATTTTGTAACCTTGGCCAGATCTGTTCCTTGCCACAATTCTGTCTCTGAGCTCCTTGGGCAGGTCCTTTGAGCTCATGATTCTCATTTGGTCTGACATGCCCTGTGAGCTGTGAGGTCTTATATAGACAGGTGTGTGCCTTTCCAAATCAAGTCCTATCAGTTTAATTAAACACAGCTGGACTCCAATGAAGGAGTAGAACCATCTCAAGAAGGATCACAAGGAAATGGACAGCATGTGACTTAAATATGAGTGTCTGAGCAAAGGGTCTGAATACTTATGACCATGTGATATTTCAGTTTTTCTTTTTTAATAAATTTGCAAAAATTTCTACATTTCTGTTTTTTTCAGTCAAGATGGGGTGCAGAGTGTACTTTAATGAGAAAAAAAAATGAACTTTTTAGAATTTACCAAATGGCTGCAATGAAACAAAGAGTGAAAAATGTAAAGGGGTCTGAATACTTTCCGTACCCACTGTATATGTTACAATGATATACATGTAGATTTTTAATAATAATTAAACCTTTTTATTTTAAATTTATCATGGAAAATGGAACATCATGGAATATTATGGATAATAAACGGGACATACAGTGGGGAAAATAAGTAATTTATACACTTTTTCCCACCTACAAAGAATGGAGAAGTCCGTAATTTTTATAGTAGGTACATTTCAACTGCGAGAGACAGAATCTAAAAAAAAATCCAGAAAATCACATTGCATGATTTTTACATAATTCATTTGCATTTTATCGCATGAAATAAGTATTTGATACAATAGAAAAACATAACTTAATATTTGGTACAGAAACCTTTGTTTGCAATAACAGAGGTCAGACGTTTCCTGCAGTCTTGACCTAGTTTGCATATACTGCAGCAGGGATTTTGGCCCATTCCTCCATACAGATCTTCTCCAGATCTTTCTGGTTTCAGGGCTGTCACTGGGCAACATTTAGTTTCAGCTCCCTCCAAAGATTTTCTATTGGGTTCAGGTCTGGAGACTGGCTAGGCCACTCCAGGACCTTGAAATGCTTCTTACGGAGCCACTCCTTAGTTACCCTGGCTGTGTGTTTTGGGTCATTGTCATGCTGGAAGATCCAGCCATGATCCATCTTCAATGCTCTTACTCTCTCGCGATACATGACCCCATACATCCTCTCATCAATGCTTTGCAGTCGTCCTGTCCCCTTTGCAGAAAAACACCCCCAAAGTTTGATGTTTTCCCCACCATGCTTCACGGTTGGGACGGTGTTCTTAGGGTTGTACTCATCCTTCTTCCTCCAAACACGGCGAATGGAGTTGATACCACAAAATTCTATATTGGTCTCATTTGACTACATGACCTTCTCCCACATTTCCTCTGCTGGATCATCCAGATGGTCATTGTTGAACTTCAAACAGGCCTGGACATGTGCTGGCATGAGCAGAGGGTCCTTGTGTGCCATGCAGGTTTTTAATCCATGACGACGTAGTGTGTTACTAATGGTAATGTATGAGAATGTGGCCCTATCCCTCTTCAGGTCATTGACCAGGATCTCCCATGTAGTTCTGGGCTGATTCCTGACCTTTCTCAGAATCACCCTTACTCCATGAGGCGAAATATTGCATGGAGCCCCAGACCGAGGAAGATTGACAGTCATCTTGTGTCTCTTCCATTTTCTAATAATTGTGCCAAGAGTTGTTGCCTTCTCACTAAGCTGCTTGCCTATTGTCCTGCAGCCCATCCCAGGCTTGTGCAAATCTAAAATTTTTGTCCCTGGTGTCCTTAGACAGCTTTTTGGTCTTGGCCATGGTGGAGAGGTTGGAGTGTGATTGAACACATTACCTGTATAAAAGACACCTGTCCACACACTCAATGAAACAGGTGCAATTAATACAGGTAATGAGTGCAGAGTAGGAGGGCTTCTTAAAGAAAAACAAACAGATCTGTGAGAGCCAGAATTCTTGCCGCTTTGTAGGTGATCAAATACTTATTTCATGCAATAAAATGCAATTTAATTATTTAAAAATCATACAATGTGATTTTCTGTTTTTTTATTTTTAGCCTTTGTCTCTCACAGGTGAAGTTTACCTACGATACAAAATTACAGAACTCTCCATTCTCTGTAGGTCGGAAAACTTGCAAAATCGGCAGTGTATCAAGTACTTATTTTCCCCACTGTAGGTACAAGATGCACACAAATGTATCTACATTTCTAGCAGTATACACAGTTCACATCTGGCAGATTTCCCATCTGAATGAACAAGAGTGACATTTATGGAGAAGGTACATGGATTTGTGCAACCTTTAGTTAAGAGTAATGAGACAGGGGTAGAAACATCGGCAAGAAATCTGACATCTTTAAAGTCTTCCAGGCCGATTGATCATATGTATTAGATGTCACAAACTGTATCAGTAATTTATCGCTTATAACTCCTCACACTGTTTCGTCTCATAGCATGTAGCACATTAATGTATATATACACGCACTGTATATTACCTCCAGACAGTTTACAAACAGCTGGTAGACTTCGGTGGTGTCCAGCACAGTAAGGAGGTTATTTCTCTCCACCTTTCTGAAATATTCCTCAGCGTAACCCACGATATCTTTAAAACTGAAATCAAGAGTTTGTAAGGCTGCATTGTATTACACAAATGACACCTGACAAATTGTGTGGAAACAATAAAGAAAACTGACAACTCTGCAGTTTCTGCCCTCCCTACCTGTATTTCAAGAGCAACTTCAGTATGACCGAGCGGAGCACCGGTGTTTTGTCCACTGCGTCCTCAAATGGGGAAAGAGATCTTGTGTAATGCCCGAGCTCTGAGATTACAATGGAAATTATTGGTTCAAGTCTGAAATTCTGCCCTAGTTAAAACTAAATAGAAAATAAAACTCACTTACCAACATTGCCAAAAAGTAAAGACAGAAGATGTTCAATGACCTCCCGGTTTGGTGGAGTGTTGTCCTTGAAGCACATGGTGCATATAATGTCCACAAAGAATCCGTTACATCGATTCCGAAATTGAATATTTTTCAGTATGGATTCCCTACAAATAATATAAAGATGTTACTATACATACATAATTTATCACATATCAGAAAATGGTTTCTGTAATATTTATATCAGTTTATTATTGAAATTTCTTCCATTTCAGCAATCCAATGTTGATGCAAAACTGTCCAAGAAACTTAAAGGGTATTTCTCCCAATAGATATTTATGGCCAGTGACATAACTGTAAGCTTGTGGGCCCCAATGCAAAATCTCAAACAGGGCTGGCCCAAATTATGACAGGTCTTTAACAGTATTGATCTTATCATATGTGCCAAAGGGACTTTTTGGGTCCCTACAGGCTCCAAGGTTGGGGAACAATTCCACCCTTGTACCGACTATAGTTACGTCCCTATTTATCACCTATCTTCAAGATAGTTAAATTTTTTTCATCGTTGGTGGACCCATCACCTGAACCCCAAATCTCTGTCCTTTTTCAGTGCCCCACCATGGTGAAGAGGAGTCAAATTGAAGAGTGGTCAAACATGCACCCTGCAGCTTAATACAATATCTATGGGACTGATGGATTGTATACTGTAGTTTAGGAGTTTCGGAAAACTGCAAGAATATTCATTGACATGGATAAAAAAAACAGGCTGCCTTGCACTGAAGCATTATCAAAATTACCAAATCACAAGGTCAAGCGCTATACAGACACCAAACAAAACTGGGACTTTGGGGAGATTAATGCTCAGAGGCTGAAAACATTGTAATGAGAATGGATTATAATAAAGAATATTTATAACAGTAGACTAAAAGTATTTATTTTATATTCATACAATAAGAGGACATTCAGAAGTAAACCTGCACTCCGCATGAATACGTGTAACATACAGTTACCTGATTTCTTTAGACACCTCAATGGTGAAGGGTTCGGGTAACTCGGTTTTGCAGATTGGACAAGCATTACCGCGAGACTTTAACCATTCACTCATACAAAGCTTGCAGAAAATATGGTCGCAGGGAAGACATACAGGTTCATGTGGATCGCTCTGGCAGACTGCGCATGCTTGCATGCCAAATCTATAGAAAAAATATACAAAAGTGGTGGTTCATGCTGTTTGATAAATCTGTCTATTTTTAAAGCTGTCTAGTATAACATTACATTACCTACTTGTTGGCTTACTCTGTGCCAGAAACATGCCCTCAACTCTGGCACCTTTTTGGTCCACAGTGTCACATGTTAGGTCTTGCCCCTTTCTAGTGAGCAATACTATGAGGTTCTCAGCAAAGAGACAATCACCCTGTAGGACAAGTCTTAAAAAGTGTCTGCAGCACATAATAAATATGTCTATTGGCTACCTATACCTTAAATAACTGACTCACTTTCCTACCAAACATCCCTAACGAAGCATTTGTGAAACGCGCGTCGGGTGTCTGGTGTGAGTTATTTGCTAAAGTTTATTATGTATGATCATTGTTGTAATGTTTTCAACTGCGGGATAGATATTCTTTATATTAACTATATGTGTATGGTTATTCATACTGATTGATTGTGTATTGTAATCACAGGCTTATTGCACTATACTTCTATGATTACTCAGTTCATATTTATTGCCCTATGTAAGGGAAAACTTTGCCTTGGGGTCCCTTCAGTTACTCACACACCAATGTGTCTTTGTGTCAGTATCTTGGATTTTACCAACTTTTTATATTTTGTACTTAATAAAGTTTAAAACTTTTAACTTAATTGTGATGATTTCAGCCCTGGCATCTCTTGTTTTGGGGTTTATTTATGTCTTATAGTGCCTTGTGGGACATATTACCCTCATCTTAGATTTTTGCAGATTTTTGATGCTACATAATAAATATGGTGCAGGTCAAGAAAGTTAATTTCTAATTCTGGATCATTTGACTTGAGAAATATGCCCTAATGTAGCGATGGCTAACTGGTTGAATAAGTTCAAGAAAACCTTGGATGCCAATCTTGAAACATAATATAAATAATAGGTGCCAAATTTTTGGAGATAGGGTTATGATCCAGGGTTTTATTTTGATTGCCATATTTAGAGTCCTTAGGAATGTTTGCTTCTCTCTGGATGAACAAGTCAGAGTTTGCTCAAACGAGCAAATAACATGGCCGAGCGCTATCCAATGTTTTGTCAGACAACATTTGGCCCGATGTTATTCTATGGAGCAGGGTCGACTAGTGTTTTTTTTTCTCATGCTGATTCGGCATGAGAAAAAAATCTCAGCATGCTGCCAGTGCATCCAATAATCGGACCATGCTCACCTATTCAAATCTATGGGTGCGTTTGAAACATCAGACCGCACTTGGATATAATCTGAGTGCAGTCCGACATCCGTGGAGTCAGACAATGGAGAAGATGGAGAAATTAAGTTCTCCATCTTCTCTGTGCTCCAATTCTCTCAAGTTAGAGAATGGGATCACATTAAGATTACGCATTGATGAGTTTGAGCCTAGTGTCATTAACATAATGGGCCCGATTCTCTCGCATGAGAAGACATATGGTCGTCTGAACGCAGCCTTAGGATTATAGTTGGATTTCATGAACCTGTGTCTTTTTTCAAGTGAGTGATATATAGTATAGTGATTTACAAAAAAAACCCAAAACAAATAGAAACCAATAAATGTGAAGTTTTTCTTCTCCCCAAATAAAAAACAGCATCTGGTAAGTAACCTGCACCATTTTTCACATCCACATTTTGAATGGAAGTCAGGCTGTCAAATGTTTCAAATCACTTAAAATGTATGTTACCCCAAAATATATGATAATTACTCATGGACACCAATTTTTTCCAATTTTACCCCAGCCCGCTATCTACGTTTTTGCCTTCAATGAAAATATTTGCAACATACAAATGGTTACACAGGTATGCAAAATTTGGGTGTATGAATTTTTTTTCAAATCCAATGACTCATTTGTATGTTTTCTTATGTCCTGATTTTAAAAAACACTTCTATTTTTAACCATCACGATGACAATTATCATTCATGTGCAGAGACACAGGGGGAGGGGGGGTAGAAATAATAATTCATTTAAAAAAATCACATTTAGCAGTCAGCAATCCAAAAGTGAATCCCCACACCGTGCGCTGGGGGGATTCACAAGCCTGCAGTCACACAGAGTGACATTAGACTTATCACTTTTGACCGGACAACCCCTTTAACCCTTTTACAGCCTGTATGTGTTATGATCTGCAACAAGTACTAAGGAAAGATAGGGGAAAGCTGTCCCTACAGTAAGACTAAGCTGAATTCCTACGATGTAGCGGGCTGACTGTTCCTAGCGAACAAACTCGCCTTAGTTCTCGGCTAGTCTGAACGAAGACCTATAGCATAAGAGGAGGGGTCCCTAAAAGAACTAAGGACTGGGACAAAAAAGGGACACCTCCTAAACAGAGAAGTTGTTCCAGAACACAAAAAGACAAACTGAAGAAAAGGTACTAGAGGTCCCAGAGGGACCAAGCGAACTGACAGAGAAAGGCACCGAAGCACCTGGCTAGAGAAACAGTCAAACACTAAAGTCCAGCACAGCCAAAAGGGCAGAGCTGGAATATAAAGGCAGATGGTCACGTGACCGCAAAACACAAGATGGAAAAAACAAACAGGAGGGTTCTAACAGTATGTAAATCTAGTCTTGTTAGCCAAAGGGGGATGATCCTACAAAATTTCACGAGTTGATGACCACGCCCTCTTGACTAACAAAACTAAATTTATATACAGGGAAGCGGAGGCAATATCTCAGGAATGTAGAGGTGCAAAAAACAACAACCAGATTCCCCAGATCCAGGAAAACAGCTGCATCTACACCAGGTAAAAAAATACATATTTATGGCAAGTGAAAGGTCCTTAAACAGTCGTCTTAACTTTATATGTCAAATAATAATAGAAGAAAATATAAACCATCATTTAAGCATAGTGGAAATAATACAATACAACATATTTTCTATATTACATTACCTGGAAACAGATTGGGAAACTTCATGTCTACACTTGTGGAGAACATCCACCACCGCTAAGAAAGGCTTCAGAGACTTTATATCATTGAAGTTTTCCATGAGCTGAGTGATAAAAGCACCATGATCATATTCATTTCACTTATAAGGCCAAACATAAGTACAGTACATACATAAATACAATACATATAGGACATCCCATAAATATACAGTTGAAACCTGAAATTTACATACACTGTATAAAAAGACACATATGCATGTTTTTCTCAATATCTGACATCTCAAGACATCAGCCAGGAAGTTAAAGCTTGAGCGGAAATGGGTCTTCCAAATGGACAATGACCCGAAGCATACTGCCAAAATGGTAACAAAGTGGCTGAAGGATAACAGTCAATGTTTTGGAGTGGCCATCACAAAGCCCTGATCTCAATCCTATTGAAAATTTATGGGCAAAGCTGAAAACGCAGGTGCGAGCAAGGCGACCTACAAACCTGGATCAGTTACACCAGTTTTGTCAGGAGGAATGGGCCCAAATTCCCACCAACTATTGTGAGAAGCTTGTGGAAGGATATCTCAAATGTTTGACCCAAGTCATTCAGTGTAAGGGCAATGGTACCAAATACTAATGAAATGTATGTAAACTTTTGACTTTGCAGTAAGTAATAAAAATGCCTTAAAACATTCTCTCTTTCTCATTATTCTGCCATTTGGCAAATATTAAAAATAATGGTCATCCTAATTGACCAAAAATGGGAAAGGTTTATTCTGATTTTATGTCAGATATTGAGAAAAACATGCGTCTTTTTATATAGTGTATGTAAACTTCTGGTTTCAACTGTATATACAAAGTGTATATGGGCAGTATTGTGGCTCAATGGTTAGCACTGTTGCTTGGCAGCGCTGGGGTCCTGGGTTCAAATCCCATCAAGGACAACATCTGCAAGGAGTTTGTATGTTCTCCCCGTGTTTGTGTGGGTTTCCTCCAGTTACCTCTCACACTCCAAAGACATACTGATAGGGAATTTAGATTGTGAGTCCCAATAGGGGTAGTGGTGATTGTTCTGTCCTACCTGTATATTTGCTATCTAGTAAGTTTAGTAATTTTGTGTCTCACAGTTATGACAATGATTTGAACCCCGTCTATTTTTATATTGTTTGGTAACAGCACCATCTTCTGGCGATTTAATGTATGCATTTTAGTTTCAGTTTGCAATGTATTATGGGAAGTTCCTAAGGCATTATGGGATTGTTCCTGCTGCATTATGGTCTTGTTATGACACTGTGAAAGGAACAGTAGCCATTGATCCTATATGCTCCTAAAAAGAAACCACATCGTTTTCTATCTTGTGCATAGTGTTGAGCGATACCTTCCGATATCAGGAAATATCGTATCGGATTGGATCGGGCCGATACCCAAAAAGTATCGGATATCGCCGATTCCGATACCGGAAACCAATGCAAGTCAATGGGACACAAATATCGGAATGAAAATAAACCCTTTCTTTCCTTGTAGGTTAATTCTACATGAAGGAAAACAACTAAGAATAATGTAGAATGACATGAAAAGCCGGCAATTCATCAGCGCATACACCGGTACCCGACAATTTACAACAGAAAGAATAGAGCTTCACACATAGATTAGATAGATAGAAACATGTCAGTCACATATATAAGAAGTACAGTGACAGTGTTGATTACTGTACTTGTCATTTAGTGTAAAGGATTTATTTAAAAAAATAATAGTGTTTTCATGCACTGTCTCTTTAAAAAAGCCGGCCGGCAATTCAGCATCTGTACCGGACAATTTACAACAGAAAGAATAGAGCTTCACACATAGATTAGATAGATAGAAACATGTCAGTCACATATATATGAAGTACAGTGACAGTGTTGCTTACTGTACTTGTCATTTAGTGTAAAGGATTTATTAAAAAAAATATTAGTGTTTTCGTGCACCGTCTCTTTAAAAAAGCCGGCCGGCAATTCAGCATCGGTACCCGACAATTTATAACAGACAGAATAGAGCTTCACACATAGATTAGATAGATAGAAACATGTCAGCCACATATATAAGAAGTACAGTGACAGTGTTGCTTACTGTACTTGTCATTTAGTGTAAAGGATTTATTTAAAAAAATAATAGTGTTTTCATGCACCGTCTCTTTAAGAAAGCCGGCCGGCAATTCAGCATCTGTACCCGACAATTTACAATAGAAAGAATAGAGAATCACACATAGATTAGATAGATAGAAACATGTCAGTCACATATATATGAAGTACAGTGACAGTGTTGATTACTGTACTTGTCATTTAGTGTTAAAATAAAGGATTTATTTAAAAAAAAATTGGCGTGGGGTTCCCCTTAATTTTAGGCTCTAGCGGAGGTTAAGCAGAGAGCTGGGGCAAATGTTTGAAGCCTGGGAAGGGGGTAATACCCACGGAGCTTCCCAGGCTACTAATATCAGCCCCCAGCTGAATACCTAGCCTTTACTAGCTATTAAAATGGGGGAACCCCCCAAAAAAAATAACATGGGGTCCCCCCTAATTTAATAGCTAGCACAGGCTAGGCAGACAGCTGGGGGCTGATATTAATAGCCCAGGAAGGGTGCCATGAATATTGGCCCCCTCCCAGGCTAGAAACACCAGCCGTCAGCCGCCCCAGAATTGGCGCATCCATAGGATGCGCCAATTCTGGCACTTAGCCTCGCTCTTCCACGCTGCCCTGGTGCGGTGGCAGGGGGTAATAGGGTTGGGGTTGATGTCAGCTTATAATGCCAGCTGACATCAAGCCCAGGTTAGTAATGGACAGGCGTCTATAAGACACCCCCATTACTAACCCCATAGTCAAAGTTAAAAGAAAACACAAACACCCAGAATAAAGTCCTTTAATTGAAATAAAGACACAATTCTTTATTGTTCTAAATTAAACCATACTTACCATCACGCCCATTCCAGCTGAAGCCAACGATCTCCTGCAATAAAAGTAAAATAATAAAGCAACCTCATCCTTACCTTTCCATGGTTCCCACGACAGCTTCAGCTCTGCTACATCGAGATGACAGGCTGGACCGCAGCAGAACGCTGCCATCCAGCCTGTCATCCCGCAGACACTGAGAAGCGCAGGCATGCTTGCGCTCCTCAGTGTCTCTCTGTGACGTCATCCAGATGAGCCGAGTTCATGTCCAATGAACTCAGCTCACCTCATGCACGTCACTGACAGCGTGGGAAAATTCTCCTGCACTCAGCGCTTCAGCGTGAGAATTCTCCCACGCTGTCAGTGACATACATGAGGTGAGGTCATGTCCAATGAACTCAGCTCACCTCATGCACGTCACTGACAGCGTGGGAAAATTCTCACGCTGAAGTGCTGAGTGCAGGAGAATTTTCCCACGCTGTCAGTGACGTACATGAGGTGAGCTGAGTTCATTGGACATGACCTCGGCTCATCTGGATGCCGTCACAGCCAGACACTGAGGAGTGGAAGTATGCCTGCGCTTCTCAGTGTCTGCGGGATGACAGGATGGATGGCAGCGTTCTGCTGCGGTCCAGCCTGTCATCTCGATGTAGCAGAGCTGAAGCTGTCGTGGGAGCCATGGAAAGGTAAGGATGATGTTGCTTTATTATTTTACTTTTATTGCAGGAGATCGTTGGCTTCAGCTGGAATGGGCGTGATGATAAGTATCGTTTAATTTAGAACAATAAAGAATTGTGTGTTTATTTCAATTAAAGGACTTTTTTCTGGGTGTTGTGTTTTTTTAAATACTTTACTAGAAATTCATGGTGGTCATGTCTAATATTGGCGTGACCCCATGAATTTCGGGCTTAGGGCCAGCTGATAATGCCAAGCTGGCCTTAACCCCTTTATTACCCAGTGAGCCACCGCACCAGGGCCCTGGATGAGTTGGGTACAGCGCCAGAAGATGGCGCTTCTATGAACGCGCCATTTTCTGGGGCGGCTGCGGACTGCAATTTGCAGCGGGGGTGGCCCAGAAAGCTTGGGTCTCCCTGCGCTGCGGATTCCAGCCCCCAGCTGCCTAGTTGTATCTGGCTGGGCACAAAAATAGGGCGAAGCCCCACGCATTTTTTTTTTAAATTATTTCATGAGATTCATGGAATAATTAAGAAAAAAAGGGCTTCCCTATATTGTTGTGTCCAACCAGGTACAAATAGGCAGCTGGTGGTTGGGGGCAGCCCGTTCCTGCCTGCTGTACCTGGCTGGACACAAATATAGTGCGAAGCCCCACGTCAATTTTTTTTTAATTATTTCATGAAATAATTTTTTTAAAAAAGGGCTTCCCTATATTGTTGTGTCCGGCCAGGTACAAATAGGCAGCTGGTGGTTGGGGGCAGCCTGTTCCTGCCTGCTGTACCTGGCTGGACACAAAAATAGGGAGAAGCTTCACGTATTTTTTTTTTTAAATTATTTCATGAAATTCATGAAATAATTAAGAAAAAAAGGGCTTCCATATATTGTTGTGTCCAACCAGGTACAAATAGGCAGCTGGTGGTTGGGGGCAGCCCGTTCCTGCCTGCTGTACCTGGCTGGACACAAATATAGTGCGAAGCCCCACGTCAATTTTTTTTAAATCATTTCAGGAAATTCATGAAATAATTAAAAAAAATTGATGTGGGGCATCGCCCTATATTTGTGTCCAGTCAGGTACAGCAGGCAGGAACGGGCTGCCCCCAACCACCAGCTGCCTATTTGTACCTAGCCGGACACAACAATATAGGGAAGCCCTTTTTTTCTTAATTATTCCATGAATTTCATAAATTTAAAAAAAAAAAACGTGGAGCTTCGCCCTATTTTTGTGTCCAGCCAGGTACAACTAGGCAGCTGGGGGCTGGAATCTGCAGCGCAGGGAGGCCCAAGCTTTCTGGGCCCCACCCGCTGCAAATTGCAGTCCGCAGCCGCCCCGGAAAATGGCGCGGTCATAGAAGCGCCATCTTCTGGCGCTGTACCCAACTCATCCAGGGCCCTGGTGCGGTGGCTCACTGGGTAATAAAGGGGTTAAGGCCAGCTTGGCATTATCAGCAGGCCCTAAGCCCGAAATTCATGGGGTCACGCCAATATTAGACATGACCACCATGAATTTCTAGTAAAGTATTTAAAAAAAACACAAACACCCAGAAAAAAGTCCTTTAATTGAAATAAACACACAATTCTTTATTGTTCTAAATTAAACCATACTTACCATCACGCCCATTCCAGCTGAAGCCAACGATCTCCTGCAATAAAAGAAAAATAATAAAGCAACCTCATCCTTACCTTTCCATGGCTCCCACGACGGCTCCAGCTCTGCTACATCGAGATGACAGGCTGGACCGCAGCAGAACGCTGCCATCCAGCCTGTCATCCCGCAGACACTGAGAAGCGCAGGCATACTTCCACTCCTCAGTGTCTGGCTGTGACGGCATCCAGATGAGCCGACAATGAACTCGGCTCACCTCATGTACGTCACTGACAGCGTGGGAGAATTCTCCTGCACTCAGCGCTTCAGCGTGAGAATTTTCCCACGCTGTCAGTGACGTGCATGAGGTGAGGTCATGTCCAATGAACTCGGTGCACCTTATGCACGTCACTGACAGCGTGGGAAAATTCTCACGCTGAAGCGCTGAGTGCAGGAGAATTTTCCCACGCTGTCAGTGACGTGCATGAGGTGAGCTGAGTTCATTGGACATGACCTCGGCTCATCTGGATGCCGTCACAGCGAGACACTGAGGAGCGCAAGCATGCCTGCGCTTCTCAGTGTCTGCGGGATGACAGGCTGGATGGCAGCGTTCTGCTGCGGTCCAGCCTGTCATCTCGATGTAGCAGAGCTGAAGCTGTCCTGGGAACCATGGAAAGGTAAGGATGAGGTTGCTTTATTATTTTACTTTTATTGCAGGAGATCGTTGGCTTCAGCTGGAATGGGCGTGACTGTAAGTATGGTTTAATTTAGAACAATAAAGAATTGTGTCTTTATTTCAATTAAAGGACTTTTTTCTGGGTGTTTGTGTTTTTTTTAAATACTTTACTAGAAATTCATGGTGGTCATGTCTAATATTGGCGTGACCCCATGAATTTCGGGCTTAGGGCCAGCTGATAATGCCAAGCTGGCCTTAACCCCTTTATTACCCAGTGAGCCACCGCACCAGGGCCCTGGATGAGTTAGGTACAGCGCCAGAAGATGGCGCTTCTATGAACGCGCCATTTTCCGGGGTGGCTGCGGACTGCAATTTGCAGCGGGTGGGGCCCAGAAAGCTTGGGCCTCCCTGCGCTGCGGATTCCAGCCCCCAGCTGCCTAGTTGTACCTGGCTGGACACAAAAATAGGGCGAAGCCCCACGTATTTTTTTTTTAAATTATTTCATGAAATTCATGGAATAATTAAGAAAAAAAGGGCTTCCCTATATTGTTGTGTCCGGCTAGGTACAAATAGGCAGCTGGTGGTTGGGGGCAGCCCGTTCCTGCCTGCTGTACCTGACTGGACACAAATATAGGGCGAAGCCCCACATAATTTTTTTTTAATTATTTCATGAATTTCCTGAAATAATTAAAAAAAAATTGACGTGGGGCTTTGCACTATATTTGGGTCCAGCCAGGTACAGCAGGCAGGAACGGGCTGCCCCCAACCACCAGCTGCCTATTTGTACCTGGTTGGACACAACAATATAGGGAAGCCCTTTTTTTCTTAATTATTCCATGAATTTCATGAAATAATTAAAAAAAAAAAAACGTGGAGCTTCTCCCTATTTTTGTGTCCAGCCAGGTACAACTAGGCAGCTGGGGGATGGAATCTGCAGCGCAGGGAGGCCCAAGCTTTCTGCCCCCCGCTGAAAATGCAGTCCGCAGCCGCCCCGGAAAATGGCACGTTCATAGAAGCTGGATGCTGTACCTGGCTGGCATACAAAAATATGGCGAAGCCCACGTCAAAAGTTTTGGGAAAAATTAATTAAAAAATAAATAATAATTTAGGGACTGCATCTTTATTAACTCCTCAAATGTCATTTAGTGTTAAACTAATGGATTTATTTAAAAAAAAAATGGCGTGGGATCCCCCATAATTTTAGTCTCTAGCGGAGGTTAAGCAGACGGCTGGGGCAGATGTTTGAAGCCTGGGAAGGGGGTAAAACCCACGGAGCTTCCCAGGCTACTAATATCAGCCCCCAGCTGAATACCTAGCCTTTACTAGCTATTAAAATGGGGGACCCCCCCAAAAAAAATGACGTGGGGTCCCCCCTATTTTAATAGCTAGCAAAGGCTAGGCAGACAGCTGGGGGCTGATATTAATAGCCCAGGAAGGGTGCCATGAATATTGGCCCCCTCCCAGGCTAGAAACACCAGTCGTCAGCCGCCCCAGAAATGGCGCATCCATAGGATGCGCCAACTCTGGCACTTAGCCTCGCTCTTCCACGCTGCCCTGGTGCGGTGGCAGGGGGTAATAGTGGTGGGGTTCATGTCAGCGCCAGCTGCCATGATGCCCAGGTTAGTAATGATGGGCGTCTATAAGACACCCCCATTACTAACCTACAAAGTGTTAAAAAGAAAAAACACACTACACCCAGAAAAAAATAATTTATTTGAAATAAAACACACAATTTTATTTAATTCTTAGTTTACTAAAAATAATAGTTACCTGTCCACGTTCCTGCGCTGATCTCCCATGCACAGCTGTCACATCTGGAGATGGTGACAGCTGTGCATGGCTGCTGTAAGCTCACGCTGCCGGGAACACGTCCGCTCCCGGCAGCGGGAGCCACTGACTGAGGTCACCGGAGTGCATTCAGGCAGCGCAGCTCCGGAGACCTCCTTTACGGCACTGCTGTACCGTGGGAATTTCTCACGATACAGCAGGGCCGTAAAGGAGCTAACCGGAGCAGCGCTGCCTGAACTCCGGTGAACCCTTACGGCCCCGTCATTCTAGCGGCGGCAGCGGTTCAGAGCGGTCACATTCTATGTGGCTGCTCTGAACTGGAGATCTTCGTGGGACACTCGTGGACTGCTATGGAGGGGTAAGGATAAGGTTGTGGTTTATTATTTTATATTTTATTACAGGAGATCGATGGCTTCGGGGAATTAGGTGTCTTGGTGAGTATAGGTGTAGTTTTTTATTTTTTACTTTATTTTAGGTGGCGATCGGCGGGGACAGGTAATGTATGAACTAATTTCTTTTAGGTAACCACTGGCCACCAATGACATGTATTTAAAATTTATTGGGGACACAGTAGGGCAATTTAAATAGCAGGATCAGTCTGATGGGAACTACTGCTCCCATCGAGCTGATCCTGCTGGCAGGAGTGGACGGGGGACAGACATAGGCCGATGGGAGTAGTAGTGTCACATCGGCCTATGTCTGCCTGCACGCACACACCCGCACACACACCGCACACACCCGCACACATCGCACAGACACCGCGCACACCCGCACAAACATCGCGCACACACCCCGCACACACACCCCGCACACACACTAATCATGACGGTCTGATCGTCTGGGAGGTGAGGCTGACCTGTGCGGCCGTGGGAAAGTTCATGTGAGTTCATGCAGTCAAGCATGAACTCACATGAACCCTCTGAGGGCAACGCGGCGACTTCAAATGAACAGCTGATCGGCATCACCTGATACCTCAGCTGTTCATTTGAAATAACCGGCGGGAAAGCGCAGCACAGAACGGGAAAGCCGGCGGTGAAGTCTTTTCACTGTCGGCTTCCCCGCCCGGGTCCTTCACTCCCCGCTCCTTGGAGCTGCGCTCCCCGCCCGGTCCTAACTTACGATCGGGATGGGAGGTGGCGAGGGGAGCGGAGGATCGGGGTGGGAGGCTGCGGGGAAGCAGTATGGGGCTGTGTGATTGTTTAAAAGCCGGCGGCTTTATACCGCCCGCCGGCTTTTAAACAATCAGGAGAATTCTCCCCCGCTGGGATGGCATTCTGATGACAGGCTGGATCGCGCTGCCATCCAACTTGTCATCCTTCACAGACACTGCAGAGCGCAGGCATTATGGGAACTTCCGATTCCGGTATCCGATATTGTAAAAGTATCGGAATTAAGTATCGGAATTCCGATACCGCGAATATCGGCCGATACCCGATATTACAGTATCGGAATGCTCAACACTACTTGTGCACCTTGTAAACAGCCTGCTCCAAGCATAGTTGGTAACTCACTACCTATGTGTTTTTAATGCTGTGTTGTTACAAGTATGTTTGATGTATTAGGTAATCATCAGCTTGTACATTACATCATGTTATGCTGTGTATTGCAGACTCTGTATC
The DNA here is from genome assembly GCF_046119375.1 of Phyllobates terribilis. Lineage (NCBI taxonomy): Eukaryota > Metazoa > Chordata > Amphibia > Anura > Dendrobatidae > Phyllobates > Phyllobates terribilis. The sequence goes on along the minus strand of NW_027362770.1, from coordinate 129,323,887 downwards.
TGTGCACTCTGCAGTTATATGTTCTGAAATACACCTGTTATTACATCTTATAGTTTCACCTTTTCCTGTCACAATCTCCAATCAATAAAAGAAGGTTACAACTTCACAGCCTATTTTCTTAAATAGTTTAGCTACATGTCACACTACACACTGTGCTAACGTGTATGAGGACAGTATAGTGATAATGTCTGTAAAGTGTGTTGAATATGATGGTGCTATATAAGTAAGCATAATAAACAGAAAATTTATAGAAGGAACTAAAGCTCAGAGTTAATAAAAAGAGCCCACAGAACTTTCAGGATTTGAAGAGTGTTAGATGAGACAGATTGAACAGAGCAACAGACATTATTCTGGAGGGATCAATGATGTGTAAAGGTTCCTCCTCTTGGTCGATGGACAAAGATGAGCGGGACAGAGCATCGGCTTTAATGTCTTGTCTGCCGGGTGGTAATGAAGAGTTAAGCAGAATCTAGCAAAGAACAAAGATCATCTGGCCTGACGCGGGTTTAGTCTTTGGGCGGTCTTCAAATAAGCGAGGTTTTTATGGTCAGTGTAGATGACCACCGAGTGTAGAGCCCCCTCAAGCAAGTAGCGCCGCTCCTCCAGCGCTAATTTGATGGCCAGCAGTTCTCAATCTCCTATGGAGTAATTGTCCTCAGACGGAGAGAAGAGTTTGGAGAAGAAGCCGGAGGTCACCATTCTCCCGGACGAGGATTTCTGGGTGAGCATTGCTCCGGCCCCGGAGGAAGAGGCATCAACCTCCAGGAAGAACTGTTTATTGCAGTCAGGCCGATGTAGCACCGGAGCGGAGGAGAAGGCTTGTTTAAGAGAGACAAAGGCATTCTCTGGCCTTGGAAGTCCATTCCCTGGGATTTGCTCCTTTACGGGTGAGAGCAGAGATGGGAGCAGTCCGGGAGGAGAAATGAGGAATGAAGAAGCAGTAATAGTTAGTGAAACCCAGAAACCGTTGAATAGCCTTCAACCCCTCAGGTCGGGGCCACTTTAATACGGCAGACACCTTCTCGGGATCCATCCGCAGCCCGGTCTCTGAGATGATATACTCCAGAAATGGAAGGAAGGTCTGCTCAAAGAGGCATTTCTCGTACTTAGCATACAGACGATTCTTCCGGAGCCTCTACAGGACCTGACGCACATCCCTCCGGTGAGAGGACAGATCAGGGGAGAACACCAAGATATCATCCAGGTACACCACTACGCAGGAATACAGGAGATCTCGGAAGATGTCATTTACTAACTCCTGGAAGACGGCTGGAGCATTACAGAGACCGAAGGGCATCACGCGATATTCGTAGTGACCATCCCGAGTGTTGAATGCCATCTTCCACTCGTCTCCCTGGCGAATACGGACCAGATTGTATGCCCCACGAAGATCGAGCTTAATAAAGACCTTCGCGCCTTTTAGGCGGTCAAACAGCTCCAAGGTGAGAGGCAGGGGGGTACGTATTTTTGATGGTAATCTGGTTTAGGCCCCTATAGTCGATACAAGGACGAAGAGAGCCGTCTTTCTTTTTGACGAAGAAGAATCCTGCTCCAGCCGGAGAGGTGGATTTCTGGATAAATCCCCTAGCAAAATTCTCTTCTATGTATTCAGACATAGCACGGGTCTCGGCCAGCGACAAGGGGTAGATTCGCCCGTGAGGAGGTGAAGCACCAGGTATTAGGTCGATGGGGCAATCATATGGCCTATGAGGTGGTAGTGTCTCTGCCTCCTTTTTCTGAAAGATATCTGCATATGACCAGTAGGGTGCCGGTAGGCCAGGTAGGTTAGCAGGAGTAGACGGGGTCGCGCAGGACGTACCGGTACAAGACAGGACTTATGGCATTCCGGACCCCAATGGAGCACCTCACCCGAGCTCCAATTCAGGACATGCTCATGTCTCCGTAACCAAGGCAGGCCAAGCAAGAGGGGACGAGAGAGACCGGACAGCACATGAAAGGAGATCCTCTCCGAGTGCAACATTCCCGCCTGAAGAGTCACAGGCTCAGTGACAAGCAAGATGGTTTCAGAGAGAAGCTTTCCATCCACCGAGGAAACCGCTAAAGGATCAGCCAGACGTATGGTAGGAATCTGAAAGCACTCCACCACGGCCTGTTGAATGAGATTCCCAGCGGCTCCGGAATCCAGATAAGCAGTCTCGAAGAAGCGGGTCTCACCACTGGTAACAGAAACGGACAGAGACAAGGGCGGAGAGGAAGAACTCTTGCCTAGGACGACCTCTCCGAGCGGTCCTAGACACTGGAGTTTCCTGGTCTCACCGGGCAGGAGCGGATCTGATGCTCTATATTGCCACAGTAGAAGCAACTCCCCTCGGCGTGGCGGGTCTCCTGGTGAGGTTGACCATCTTAGCTTGGTCAATTTGCATTGGCTCTGGAGAAGACCCCCGGGGGAGTGCTTGTTGTGAGACTGGACTTAGGAAGGTTGGAGCGAGGCGCAGAGGTTTCCTCTCAAGGGACGTCTCCTTAGCCCGCTCCAGAAAACGGATGTCAATCCGGGTAGCTAATGACACCAGGTCGTCCAGGGAGGAAGGTATGTCGCGACCGGCTAGCTCATCCTTAATCCGTTCGGAAAGGCCTTCCCAAAAAGTGGACACCAGAGCCTCATTGTTTCAGGCAAGTTCAGAGGCGAGGGTTCGGAAACGCACGGCATACTGTCCCACAGAGAGACTCCCTTGGCGGAGTCAGAGAAGTGAGGAGGCAGTAGAAGATCTTCGTCCAGGTTCATCGAACACCTTCTGGAAATCTGTTAGGAAGGAAGGCCTGGAGATCGGACACCAGAGGATCCCCTCTCTCCCACAGAGGGTTAAGCCATGCCAACGCCTCTCCGGTGAGGTGAGACATGATGAATGCCACCTTGGACCGGTCGGAGGTGAACTGGTGAGCCAAGAGTTCAAAGTGCAGCGTGCACTGATTTATGAAGCCCCGACATAGGGCAGAGTCACCACCAAAACGTGGGGGCGCAGAAATCTGGGGTCCAAAGCCGGGTGCCACAGCGCCACTGGTTTGAGGTGTCGCCAAAGCGGGTGCTGCTCGGTGAGAGGCGGACACAGTCGGGGTGGACAGCGCGTTCAGGAGGGAGTTGACTGTCCATAGATAGGACAGGATAGTATCCTGTTGGGATCTCTGGCGAGAGACCTCTTGGTACAGGTCTGAGAGCGAAGCAGCCTGGGAGCCACCGGATTCTATGGCCTGTGAAAATTGTTGCGGATCCGGGTGGTGGAACCTCTGTGCTGTGATGCAAGGAGGGACCAGAGGGTCATAACTAAGTGCCTACCCAGACCGACCCAGGCCACACAGCGGCTTAGTCGACTCCGTGAACCAAGGAAGGACCGGGAAGGTGAACCAGGTGCCACTCTGGGACCGACCTTGTGTGAGAGCAGGCGACTCCCACGGGTCAGACGGCTGAAGCTGACAGGTACAGCAGGTGAGCACGGCCGGTAGACAGATAGGTGATATGGGTATGCAAGCAGGCAGGCACAGCCGGTAGACTGACAGGTGATACGGGTAGGAAAGCAGGCGGGCTTGGCAGATAGACAGGCTGGCGGGCACAGCTGATAGCCCTGCTGGCGGGCACGGCTGATAGGCAGGCGGGCTCGGCTGATAGACAGGCTGGCGGGCACGGCTGATAGACAGGCCGGCGGGCACGGCTGATAGACAGACTGGTGGGCACTGGAACCTGAGGGCTGAGGAGAGTGTTAGCACACAAACAACAACCTTGCACAGGCACCTCCATTTTGGAGGAGGTGCTTTAAATTGGAGTAGTCCTCCGGCCATTGGCCAGGGACTCTTTAGGACGGCGTGTGCGGCCCCTGTAAGAGGAAGGGAGTGCGCGCGCCCTAAGTACAGTGCCCGGGAGACTGCGCGAGGTGCGCGCACCCCGGGCGGCAGCAGGAGAGCTGGAGGACGCCGGAACGGGACCGCGGCGGTGAGCTGATTGGCGTCTTTGCCCGGCAGGAGACAGAGACACCGACGATACACAGTGCACTCTGTTGCTGACTCTTCACTTCTCATCAGAGCTGACGAGAGAGTACATTGTCACTGTGCACTGAGAAAAACAGTACGCAGTGACAATATAAGGAGATGGACCAGCTGCCGTGTTCCCCCGGAAGAAATCAATGCTGCTGTGGTATAGAAAGTGAATAATGTTTTGTTCCTGAGTTGTGTCCCTGTGGGCTGCTGTATTAACTAATGGTCACAAGATGTCACTGTCTAGAATGTATGTGAAAGGTGAAGTTTGCACAGTAACACAGCAGGCACAGAGGCAGTGTTAGGGTTAAGGCCAGCCCAGATTGGGGAGGAGGAAACTGAGAGTTAGTGCCAAGTTCGGGAAGAGTCAGTCAGTTTTGAGACAGTGAGAGGTAACAGCAGCAGCCCAAGGCTTCAGGCTGCTAGGGACAACATGGGCCTAAAATACTCGGGGGCAGTGGATTGCCAAAGAACCCCTCCGTGCGAGTCCACCTGTCGGCCTGGGAACGTCGAGATGGAAGTCGGGGCCTTTGGGCACACTCAGCCTGCCAAGATGCAGGAGAAAATGAAATCAAACTCTCAGAGGCAGAGGGTGATGGAATCCCAGTACACTGCTAGTGGTGGAGAATGATTCCTAGTGCCAAGGAAGTTAGCATGAGGGATCTTCTACCCACACCGAGAACCAGGGCTGAAGTTGTGTCAGATATTTGGGAAGACTAAAACCCATTGGGCCTTATTCTTATTGCCGGCTTGTAAAGACTGCCAGTTACCAAGTAAAAGTTTAATTGTTGTTACGAATTCCGTGTCCCCTGGATTGATTGCTGCAATGGTTGCAGAAAAGGAATTCCTGGAGCCCGAGGAGGCCTGCTGGCCAGAAGTAAGTGTGAAGCACCACACACAGCAGCACACCAGGACAGGGACATGATTTGTCTGTCAGGTGCCATGACTACCTCGCTCAAGCACATTACAACAAGATCCTACTGAGTATACATCAGAATTGACAACCGATACATGCTTAATAGAGCAGGGACTAGTCCAAACCCTGAAATGGATGTCACTGATGATGCTTCATTTAAGGGTGGGGGCAGAGGCTATGGCAGTGATGGCAGCCTCGGCCCTCTGATGATGACTCGTTTGAGTATCCCAGGATGCACTAAAGGTTCTCAAACGAAGGGTCAACAAAGAGGAAGTAGTAAAAAATAAAAAGTAAAATAAAGCAGTTAGATAGTATAGTGAAGGAAGGATAGGAACATTTTTGATTAAAGCATATTAGAAAAAAGATTAAACTATGATATTAAATAGAGAATTAAAATAAAATTTAGTTTCAGACTACCCCTTTAAATAGCAAATTTTCCTATATTCAGGTTTTCAGAAATTCAATACTGTTATTTAGGTATAAGTAAATTTTACATTAGACTGTTGACAAAATGATTTTGCATCAGTAAAATATTGTGATCATAAAAATGCATCATGTGTCATGGTAGTATAGTGTTATGATAAGAAAAGACAGCGTTATAAAAAAGCCACTCTTAGCCATACCATTTTAGATAAAATTTGTACCCACTTTTCACAGAAGAACACAAAAACATTTTATATAAATCCATCACACAAAGAAGATATAACTAATACAATAAAAAAACTATACTAGTGAATTCTAAAAAATATTGGTCACCGAAATTTCAGCAATTTTAAAATCGCTTTTTTCTGCTTCACAGAATTTTATATTGTTGAGGCATGAAAATGAAAAAATAATTTTTTCCTACAAAAATATTGCTTTAGCACCTAATTTTTCATTTTCATGAGGGTAACAGGGAAAAATGGACCGTAAAAAAAGTGGCAAAAATCTGTTTTTTCATCATTCGACTGAAAAAAAGTGGAATAAATTGCAATCAAGAAGTCTAATGTAAATAAAAATTATATCTCTAAAAATGTCATATTGTCCAGCGAAAAACAAGGCGCCATACAGCTCCATCAGTGGAAAAAAAAAAGTTTTAGCTCTCAGGTTATAGCAGTGCAAAAACAATTATTTTTGCTATAAAATAGTTTTTATTGTGTAAAAGCGCCAAAGCATAAAAAAAATTATATAAATGTGGTATTGCTGTAGCCCGAAGAGTAAAGCTACTTTATGAATTTTACCACACACAGAACGGAATAAAAACAAGTTTCTGAATTGCTGTTTTTTGGTAATCCTGCCTCCCAAAAATTGGAATGGAAAGCGATCAAAAAATGTCATGTGCCCGAAAAGGGTACCAATAAAAACGTCAACACGTCCTGAAAAAAACAAACCTCCACATGACTCTGTCAGAAGAAATATAAAATAATGATAGCTTTCAAAATATGAAGTTGTCTAATCACTTATACCGAATGCTGAACGGCATAAAAATAAATAGAAAAAATTCTTCACCTGCGGTTGGTTTGTTTGTTATGTCTCCCAAAGATCGCAGTAAGGCTCGGCTCACATTTATCCTGCGCTCTATGCTGAGCGTTTACATAGGAGTTTCCATGTAAATCTCTGAAATACGTAATTCAGACAGAACTCCCAGCAGAAGATTCCCTATAATGAGGCAGATGGAGGCTCCATGGATGCCGTCTGACCTGTGCTACAGCGGTGTCCATCTTTCTTTATCGCTTCATTGGGGGACACAGGACATGGGTGTATGCTGTTGTCACTAGGAGGTTGACACTAGGCAAAAAAGAAAAAAGCTCCTCCTCCACAGTATACACCCGCCTACAGGCATCAAGCTCACCAGTTTAAGCTTAGTGTCTGTAGGAGGTAGACCTGGATCTTCTTAGATCCAACCCTGTTGTGTGTTATTAACATTTCTTCTTTATTTTTCAGATACAGCTCTTCAGGCTAACAGGGCACATTGCATCCCCTGTTAACCCACTAGCGACCGAGAGAGCAATGTGGCTTCCCCCACATCGCCCACTCTCGGACCCGGTGGGCAGGACCTATCCCCTGTCACCTTAGGGTGTCTCAGGGTGATTCTTGGTGACCAGTCCTTGCCCATTCCCCACCCCAGCCCCCTCCTCGGAGCGGCCTGGGAGGGAGACGGTGGTCACTACGGTGACCTTCCCCCAGATTCTGGGGTCGACACCGTCTCCTGCACTGTCCAGGACCGGTCAGTGCGGGAAGGAGGAAGAGCCAGGATCCCCCCTATCCACGGAGGACCTCCTGTGTACATCCTCAGAGGGAAGGAGCAAGAAGTCATCGGGAAAGGTACATTGCTGCTCCCTCAGCCCTCTCATCTCAGCTATGCACGGGCCCCGCAAATCATGGGTTAATAAGGGAAGCATCTCATTTCCCTGCCGACGCTTACCTACTGCAGCGCTTGGCCACGCCCCCTCTCCTCAGACATCGGATTGACGGACGAGGGCCTCATACTCAATGGCGTTCCCCAGCATGGCGTCCCCCATAGAACAACAACAATGCCCCCCCGTTTCTCTCTCCCTCTTTTGCGCGGCAATTCTGCCCGCGTTTTCTCTCGGGGGGCGGGCTCGGGTGGGCGTTTCTCTTTCGGGCGGGTACACGCCCCTCCCGGAAAACGGCCAATCAGGACTGTGGAGCGTTATGACGCTTTCGTCACGCCCACTTCTATCCCGGGGGCCTATCAGCGGCTAAGTTCTTAAGCCCACCCCCCATCCCCTCTACCTATCGGAGCTTTGGCTCCCCTGGCTCGCGCCCCGGCTCTGCCGCTCTACGCTGCTCTCGTTCTGGCTTCGGCAGCAGCATCCTGTCTGACTGCCTCCTCACTGTAGCCCTGCTCCTGTCTCCGCGGCTCCGGACTTTCTGAAGGGGGATACGGGACTGTGCACATTCCAGACCGGGTAGGACCTACTCTGGCACCACTCAGGCTCCCTCCTCTGCAGTTTTTCTGGTCAGGCACATATGCCCAAACCCAGGGAGCTTTCTGCCCAAGACCCCCCTGCCGCCCAGGACGAGGTAACTCCCCCTCCTCCGGAGTGGGCTGTTGCTATGTCCCAGTCTGTCTCTGACCTCACCAAGGTATCTCAATCTCTGGCGCAGGTCCTAGAACATTTGCCCATGCTATCCACGGCCACCAGTGCTCCGAACGTTCCAACGGACGATTCGCAGGCACCCCTGCCCCCTCCTTCTAAGGGCAGACCGAGGGCACGTTCTCAGAAGCGGACTCACACAAGCTCATCCTCCAGCTCTCCTGACTCCAAATTGCTCCCTGCATCTCACACCTCTTCCCAAGAGGCTGCTCCGGGATCTGACACTGAATCAGATTCTGACTCTGGATCCGACACGGACCAATATTCTATAGTCCAGGACATGGTTGACAGCCTTATATCGGCCGTCAATCACACTCTGCATGTTAAAGAGGACGAGAGTCCTTCTCAGGATTACTCCGTTTCCTTCAAGAGAATTAAGCGCCCGGCACGCATCTTCTCTAACCATTCAGAATTTGATGGTGTCTTTCAAAAACAATGGGAGCATCCAGAGAAACGCTTCACTGGAAAGAAGCAGTTAGACATGCTATACCCATTTAACCACGACCTCGTCAGCAAATGGACGGAGTCCCCTTCTGTTGATCCTCCTGTCTCTCGTCTTTCGGCTAAGATGGTACTGTCCCTCCCAGATGGTTCTTCCCTCAAGGACACTACAGATAGACAGGTTGAGGCCTTGGCTAAGTCAGCCTTCGAGGCTGCTGGCACCTCCTTTTGTCCTTCCTTCGCCTCAACTTGGGTATCAAAGGCAGTCTCCGCATGGGCCAAACAGCTTAGGCAGGGCATCCTTTCCGGGGTTTCCCCAGACGATCTGGCTGACCTAGCGGATCAGATTGCCCACGCAGGGAAATATCTCCTCACGGCATCCCTTGACGCCGCTACCTGTTCAGCACGCGTCTCCAGCAATATCATCGCTATACGTAGGATTCTTTGGCTGAAGGCTTGGAACGCCGACCCGGCTTCCAAGAAATCACTAACAAATCTCCCCTTTCAGGGCTCCAGACTGTTTGGGTCTAAATTAGACCAGATCATCTCTGATGCCACTGCGGGCAAGAGAACTTCCCTTCCTCAGCCGAGACCTAATCGCCCTTTTCCTAGAAAACGTTACCTTCAGTTCCGGTCCTTTTGTCGGTTCTCTCAACCAGGATCCTCCTCTCAACAGGACCGTACCCCAGCACAGCAAGACAAACGTAAGCCTACCTTTAGGCCCACTCCCAGCTGGCGTGCAAAGGATCGCTCTTCCAAGTCCTCTGGATCCCGATCTCGATCCAACAGGTTTTCCTCAGCATGACTGGTCACTCCCACCTGAGATTTCTCCCAGGGTGGGCGGCCGTCTTCTTCTGTTCCGAGACCCCTGAGTATTGGCAATAGAGGATGCCTGGGTCAAGGAGATAGTGACCTCAGGCTACAAAATCGAGTTCAACACCATGCCAAGAACACGATTTCTCAGGTCCCGCCACCCGCATTCACTCAACTTCCCGGTTTCCTTCAGGTCATTGCCTCCCTTCAGCACTCAGGAGTTATAATTCCAGTCCCCCTTCAAGAAAGGTGTTCAGGTTTCTACTCAAATCTTTTCGTCTTTCCAAAAAAGGACGGCTCACTACGTCCGATCCTGGACCTCAAACAACTAAACCGACAGGTACGCGTACGGCACTTCAGAATGGAGTCCCTCAGGTCGGTAATCGCCTCGATGGAAGCCGGGGAATACCTATGTTCAGTGGATATTCAGGATGCGTACCTTCACATTCCAATTTACGCACCACATCAGAAGTTCCTTCGATTTGCCTTCCAGAACGCACATTACCAATTCACTTCTCTCCCCTTCGGGCTTGCCTCTGCCCCGAGGGTTTTCACAAAGGTAATGGCGACGGTCATGGCCATTCTACGAGCCAGGGGGATTGTAATTATCCCCTACCTCGACGACCTAATGATCAAGGGTCCCACGTTTAGGGACTGTCTCCACAGTCTCCAGATCACCCTGGACACGCTTTCTCGATTAGGCTGGTTGATCAACACAGACAAATCCTCCCTGGTCCCATCTCAGCGCTTAACCTTTCTAGGGATGCAGTTCGACAGGACCCATGCCCGGGTCCTTCTCCCAAGGGAGAAGATAGACTCTATCCATCAGGGGATTCACCTTCTCTCTGACCCGAGTCCACGCCACCTTCGCCTGTGCATGAGTGTCTTGGGAAAAATGGTGGCAGCCATGGAAGCAGTCCCGTTTGCCCAGTTCCATACCCGGCCTCTTCAACTGGCCCTTCTGTCGGCATGGGACAAGAACCCGTCGTTTCTAGATCGACGCATCAGGTTACCTCCTCATGTCAGAAGGTCACTAATATGGTGGACTCGTCCTTCTTCCTTCAGACCCGGGAGGTCATTCCTGCCGCTTCGCTGGCAGGTAGTCACAACCGATGCCAGCCTCATAGGTTGGGGGGCAGTCTTTCTCCACCACACAGTGCAGGGCCGTTGGAGTCTCCACGAAGCCTCCCTGCCAATCAATATATTGGAGATAAGGGCAATTTACCTGGCGTTGCGTCACTGGCAGGACATTCTTGCAGGATTCCCAGTCCGCGTACAATCGGACAACGCCACGGCGGTGGCGTACATAAACCGTCAGGGAGGAACACGCAGCAAATCCATCTTCAAAGAGGTTGCAAGAGTGCTAGTTTGGGCCGAGAACACTGTTCCGGCAATCTCAGCAGTGCACATTCCGGGGGTCGACAATTGGGCGGCCGACTTCCTCAGTCGGCAGGGTCTTGCCTCAGGGGAATGGTCTCTCCATCCCGAGGTGTTCCATCAGATATGCTTACGATGGGGCACGCCGGACGTCGACCTCATGGCGACTCGGTTAAACCACAAGGTTCCATCCTTCGTAGCCCGGTCTCGCGATCCCCTTGCAATCGCTCAAGACGCGCTAGTCATCTCATGATCTCAGTTCCAGCTGCCCTATCTTTTTCCCCCACTACCATTGATCCCTCGGGTCGTCAAAAAGATCATGACAGAGGGAGTACCGGTAATTCTAATAGCCCCGGATTGGCTAAGACGCATCTGGTACGCAGATCTGGTAAACCTGCTTGTCGACTCCCCCTGGAGACTGCCAGACCGTCCGGACCTATTCTTCATCAGAGTTCTCGGTCTCTGAATTTAATGGCATGGCTATTGAGGCCGCAGTGTTAAGGAAAGCTGGTTTTGGGGACAACGTTATCCAGACCCTAATTAGTGCCAGGAAACCCGCAACCTCGCGCATATACCACAGAACCTGGAGAGCTTTCTTTCATCACTGTGAAAAGGATCAGCTAGCTCCCATGTCCTTTTCGCTACCGGTCATTTTGGCCTTCCTTCAGTCTGGCCTGGAAGCGGGACTCTCTCTAAGCACTCTCAAGGGCCAAGTTTCAGCCTTGTCTATTCTATACCAGCGAAACTTGTCTTTCCTTCCTCAGGTCAAGACGTTTCTGCAAGGTGTGGCCCACCTAGCGCCGCCTTATCGCCCCCCGGTGGTTCCATGGGACCTTAATATGGTCCTGAGCGTCCTTCAACAGCCCCCATTTGAACCCATTCAGGACATTTCAGCCTCTCTTCTCTCCTGGAAGGTGGCTTTTCTGGTGGCTATTACCTCTATTAGGAGGGTTGCAGAACTCGCAGCCCTCTCTTGTCGGTCACCTTTTCTGGTATTCCTTCAAGACAAGGTAGTGCTCAGGCCGGTGCCTTCCTTTTTGCCTAAAGTAGTCTCCTCTTTCCACATCAATGAGGACATTGTTTTGCCTTCCTTCTGCCCGGCCCCGGTGCACCCTTGGGAGAAATCCCTGCACAAACTGGATCTGGTCAGAGCTCTGCGTGTGTACCTTTCTAGAACGGCTTCCCTTCGGCATTCGGACGCCCTGTTTGTCGTTCCTGAGGGGCGTCGCAAGGGTCTCCCTGCTTCCAAGTCAACAATTGCCCGTTGGATACGTTCTACCATTTTGGAAGCATATCGCGTCTCAGACAAATCTCCCCCTCCGGGGGTAAGGGCTCACTCCACCCGGGCGGTGGGGGCCTCTTGGACTGTTCGCCATTAGGCTTCAGCTTCTCAGATTTGTAAGGCCGCAACATGGTCTTCACTCCACATCTTTTCAAGGTTTTACAAGGTCCACACTTATTCCTCGGCTGATGCCAGTCTTGGACGGAAGGTTCTGCAGGCAGCAGTTGCCGGCAGTCAGACCTAGTCTGTGGCTACCTTTTTCTGTTCTCCCTCCCTAGGGACTGCTTTAGGACGTCCCATGGTCCTGTGTCCCCCAATGAAGCGATAAAGAAAGGGATTTTTGGTACTCACCGTAAAATCTCTTTCTTGGAGCCTTCATTGGGGGACACAGCACCCTCCTGATTTTGGGCATAGCTACAGTGGACCCTGTGGGGCATCTATTATAGTTTCGCGGTTGTGCCACGTTGGGCATTGCATAGTTAATTGTTTAAGTTCCTCCTACTGCTTTAGCCACTAACTGGTGAGCTTGATGCCTGTAGGCGGGTGTATACTGCAGAGGAGGAGCTTTTTTCTTTTTTGACTAGTGTCAACCTCCTAGTGACAACAGCATACACCCATGGTCCATGGTCCTGTGTCCCCCAATGAAGGCTCCAAGAAAGAGATTTTACTGTGAGTACCAAAAATCCCTCTTTTTAAATCATGTATAAAAGTTTGGTCGGCTACAGTTTTGTGCACCTCTGTAAATAAGGAGAATGCTGAACAGAGGTCAAACAGAGTCCAGAATCACGTCATTTGGAGATTTAGATGGAAAACCCGATGTAAGTGTTCAGCATAGAGCGCAGGATAAATGAGATGCAAAATGTTATGTAAAATGTTCTCAATAAAAGCTTCAACTCAATCCACAAAAAAGCAAGTCCCAACCCAGGTCAGTCATCTGTCAATGGAAATATAGGGGGCGTCCACATTACTGGTAGCATGAAGGCTCTAGTAAAGTGCTGTGGCTCCTCGCTCTCTAAAAGAAATCCAGCGAATTCTGTGCTCCCAAATCCAAACGCCCCCTCCCTTCTGAGACCTAGTGTGCCTAAACCGCAGTGAGCATCCACATGGTTGGCATTTCTGTAGTGATGAGAGCCCGCTTAATTTATGAGTGTGTGTCTTCAGAAGCATGAGCTGTCATAATGTACTAGTCACTACAAAGTACTGGTCACTACAATGCACAGGCACTGCAACGTATTGGTCACTACAATGTACGGGCACTGCAACGTACGAGCACTACAATGGTCGATTTGTGATTTTCACTCAGCAGCATCCATTTCTTGTTTCTGGAAATCTCCCATGGAGTCAAAATCATCACTACACCTGTAGATAAATTCCCAGTTGGGAGTAATTTCCAAAATGGGGTCACGTTAGGGAAGATTCTGCTTTTTTGGCAATTAGGGTCTCTGTATCTGGAGTCTGCAAACTATACTATGATAATTTGTCCTTCACGAGTCTAATAGCGCCCCGTCTCTCCCGAGGCTAAGCAGTACTGTACAGCCACATATGGAGGCCATGTTCTGTAGAAATTTTAGTGCCATTTTTAACCATTTCCCCATGTGAAATGTAAAATCTGGGGTTAAACTAATTTTTTGTGATAAAAATTTACTTATTTAATCTTCACCGCCCAATGGTATAAAATTCTGTGATACACCTGTGGTGTCAATATGATCACTGCACGTTCAGATGAATTTATTTAGAGGTGTAGTTTGTAAACTGGGGTCACTAAAAAAATCAGTTTTATAAATTTTGTTGGAAAATGAAAAATTGCTTTTAACCTTTCTGACTTCCTAACAAAAAACAACATGTTTTAAAAATGATGATGATGTAAAGTACAGGGTGGGCCATTTATATGGATACACCTAAATTAAATGGAAATGGTTGGTGATATCAACTTCCTGTTTGTGGCACATTAGTATATGGGAGGGGGAAAACTTTTCCAGATGGGTGGTGACCATGGCGGCCATTTTGAAGTCAGCCATTTTGGCTCCAACTTTATTTTTTTCAATGGGAAGACAGTCATGTGACACATCAAACTTATTGAGAATTTCATAAGATAAACAATGGTGTGATTGGTTTGAACGTAACTTTATTCTTTCAGGAGGGGAGATGCTGAGAAAAACAATGGGCACATTTTTACTGAAATGGAAACTATTTATTATACAATTCTGTACATTGGAAGAAAAAAGAAAAATTATTGCACCTTTTGTAATGACTTCACGGTATATTCTAGAGGACCTAAAAGACAGTTGGGTAAACTCCGTATTAATACATGAATAGAGTCACAGAAAGGGGAGAGCAATAAAATGAAAACATGGGAAATTCCCTTCCCCCCCTTCCTATAGCTGGCAAAGTTATCGGTTTTCTATTTTGTTTATTTTTGCTTAAAGGGAACCTGTCACCAGGTTTTCCCCACATGAAGTTCGGCCAGCACCAGTAAGCCCTTTGTTACACCATACTAGAATGCAGCCTATATGTCCCCGATCCGCTCTGCAAGGCACGTAAAAATAGCTTTTATTATACTTACAGATGGCGCGGTCTAGTCCAATGGCTGTCTCTGGTCTTGATTCTGCGCCCCCTCTCTTATTACGCCATCCTGCTTCCTTGCTTCTTGTGGATGATGTGTCCTATGTCACTCATACAGGGTGTCCTCCATCGTGCTACTGCGCAAGCGCACCTCTCTCCGCCCTGCTGCCGGCAGATAAAGCACTGTAGTGCGCATGTGCCGGCTTTACCTATAGGTCATCGAAGCTCTTAGGCCTTTTCCTGCGCATGCACATTACAGTGCTTTGCTCTGTCCTTGGCAGGACAGAGAGAAGTGTGCCTGTGCAAGAGCACGATGGGGGACACTGTGTGGATTAAGTAGGATGCGTCATCCATACGAAGCAGGGAAGGTGGACGGTGATCATAAGAAGAGAGGAGGCGCCGGATCAAGACCAGAGACGTCCATAGGACCAGACCTCGCCATCTGTAAGTATAATTAAAGCTATTTTTATGCCTTGCAGAGCGGATTGGGGACTTATACACAGCATCCTAGAATGCTGTAACAAAGGGCTCATAGGTGCTGCCTGTACTTTATATAGGGAAGACCTGTTGACAGGTTCCCTTTAAACAACTGTGAAAATATTATTCTCCAGTCTGAGCACTGGATATTGAAATGTCTTAGTTTTATTATCTTATATGTATTGTATTAAAGAGTTGCAAAAAAATGATATATCAAAATTAAAAAAAAGAATAGACCGTGTTTACCCGTCCGAGAAAGGCTGTATATTCTATTATGATTTGCTTCATCTGTGGATCCTGAAGATACTCATCCACTAGCATATGTTCCATAAAAAGTGCCATGGCAAACACACAATTCCAGTCTGACCTGAAATATCAGCAAGAAGGAAAAAAAGATTAGGCCAAATTAGACATAGTGCCTGATTCATTATTGCACTTGCTCCTATTGTTTTGTGTGTGGTTTTTTGCCTGTTTTTCATTTGACCCTTATTCTTCTTTTAACTTGCGCCTTTTTAAAAACCTTTTTATATGTTCGTTATTTTTCTTTATATTTGTTATCAATTGTGAAAAAGTAGCAGAATTTAGCATGTCTATACTCCAGTCCTGCCAATAGTGATTTTATCTAAGCCTGAGTTTTTTTTTACTTGTCTGCAAATTTTGCAAAATTTTAGTATGTGACTTTTTGTGACTGTAGTTTTTTTTTACTTTTTATATTTTTATTACGCTAGCTCTAACTTGTGAGAGCAAGATTTACTGTATTTATCTATAGAAAAAAAAAGAGAAGATTCCAGTCGGTATCCATGGTCATATCAGGAATAGCAACGCGTTTCGAATGCTCCAACCTGCGTTCTTTTTCAGAGCTCTGAAAAAGAACGCAGGTTGGAGCGGTCGAAACGTGTTGCTATTCCTGATATGTTCATGGATACCGATTTTATGGAATAAAGTTTTGTTTGCTGCACTTAAGAAGCTGGAATCTTCTGTTTTTTCTATTGAATTTGTATAACGAGTGGTTCCTTGTTATTCCATGCTTCAGGATGCCTGAGTCAGGGTGAGCTGGTGTCACTTTTTTCTTATTTTTATTTATCTATCTTGCATTTTGGTTATTCAACATGCACCTCCTGCTTTGCAAGATGGAGTCTTATTGTGTATGTTTACATTAAGAGTTAATTTCTTTGTCTAACGGGACTTAGAGATAACACATAGGAAAGTGAAATTAAGAAGTAGAATCACACCTAAGTCCCTTAAAATGTGGTTGTAGATGATATTAACTTAAGCCAATGAGGTGTACATAAGCTAATGCCAGTACGTACAGGTGCATCTCACTAAATTAGAATAAAGTTAATTTATTTCAGTTCTTCAATACATAAAGTGAAACTCATTATATAGAGTCACTAGATGGTGGCCCGATTCTAACGCATCGGGTATTCTAGAATATGTATGCGGCCGACCGGGCGCAATCAGCAGAGCGGGGTTTAAATTTGGCTCCAATAATGCTGATTGGTTGCGGCCGGCGGTCGCGACCAATCAGCAGAGCGGTGTTTAATTTTGGCGCCAATAATGGTGATTGGTCACGGCCGCGACCAATCAGCAGAGCGGTGTTTAAATTTGGCGCCAATAATGCTGATTATTCGTGACCGGTAACCGCGACCAATCAGCAGAGCGGTGTTTAAATTTTGCGGCAATATCGCTGATTGGTCGCGGTGGCCGGCCGCGACCAATCAGTGATGCGGTGTTTAAATTTGGCGCCAATATCGCTGATTGGTCACGGCCGGTGGTTGCGACTAATCAGCAGAGCGTTGTTTAAATTTGGCACCAAAATTGCTGATTGGTCGCGGCCTGCCACCGCGACCAATCAGCAGAGTGGGGTTTACATTTGGCGGCAAAATCGCTGATTGGTCGCTCCCGGCTGTCGCGACCAATCAGCAGGGCGGCATTTAAATTTGGCGCCAATACTGCTGATTGTTTGCGACCGCCGGCCGCGACCAATCAGCAGAGCAGGGTTTAAATTTGGTGCCAATACTGCTCATTGGTCGCGGCCGGCGACTGCGACCAATCAGCAGAGCGGTGTTTCAAATTGGCACAAAAATCGCTGATTGGTCGCGGCCGGCCACCGCGAACAATCAGCAGAGCGTTGTTTAAATTTTGCGCCAATCTTGCTGATTGGTCGCGTCTGGCGTCCGCGACCAATCAGCAGAGCGTTGTTTAAATTTGGCGCCAATCTCGCTGATTGGTTGCGGCTGGCGTCCGCAACCAATCAGCAGAGCGGGATTTAAATTTGGCGGCAATACTGCTGATTGGTCGCGGCCGGCGACTGCGACCAATCAGCAGAGCGGGGTTTAAATTTTGCACCAAAATCGCTGATTGGTCGCGGCTGGCCACCGCGACCAATCAGCAGAGCGGGGTTTAAATCAGCGTCGTCTTAGTGAGGACCGGGGAGCGGCGCTGCCTGTGCGGGTACTTCCGCTGGGAGTAGCTGGGAGATGAGCGGCTGCTCGCAGCAGAAGCATCCCGACCGGCGGCGCCGCTCCTCGGCCCTCCGTTCACACTTGCCGTCGGGAGATCATAGCACTGTTTAAATTAGGCGCCAATCCCGCTGATTGGTCGCGGCTGGCGGCCGCGATCAGTCAACAGAGCGTTGTTTAATTTTTGCGCTAATCTCGCTGATTGGTCGCGGTCGGCTGTCATCCGCGACCAATCAGCAGAGCGTTGTTTAAATTTGGTTCCAATCTCGCTGATTGGTCGTGTCTGGTGTCCGCGACCAATCAGCAGAGCGTTGTTTAAATTTGGCGGCAATCTCGCTGATTGGTCGCGGGATTTCCTGGACAGACAGACAGACAGACAGATGGGATAAGACGATCATATATATAGATTACAAACAGAGTGATCTATTTCAAGTGTTTATTTCTGTTAATTTTGATGATTATGGCTTACAGCGTCCAACATTATGTGGCGACGACAAAACCTAAAATGTGTTATGTTAGGGGTTTGTCTTTTTTTTACAGAGGACACGTTTTAAACAAATTGGGACAGATCTCCCAACAGGTCCATGTCTTACTTCTAACAAAATTGTAAGGATTCAGTACTATCACCGCCTCTCCAGGCGCAGTAGAAAAAATGAGTATGTCATTGGCTGCCGTGCTCTTCATAGGGAGCAATCGAGATGGCAGCTCACATCATTATATTGACGCGCTTTATCATCTTGCCGGCTGCTAGAAAGGCACTTATTGTGTCCAGGCACCATTCCAAAAGAAAGTGGCTCAGTGCTGTGACTTCCCAGTTTATTTGACAGTGGGTGGAGGGGTAGAAGGTGAAATTATTCCTGGAATTGTTTCATATACTGGCTACATGAGGACGGCCATTGTCCTGCTCCTGGAGGAAGCCAGGGTCCACTGCTCCAGCATTGTGTCTAAAGATTTTATCCCGGCACTTAACAGCAATCAGGGTACCGTTGACTACTACGTTAATGCTTGTGCTGCCCAACTGGGATATGCATCACCAGACCATCACTGACCCATTGCCAAACTGGTCATCCTGGATGACGGTGCAGGCAGAATAACATTCACCTCAGTCGCTCCAGATTCTTTCAAGTCTGTCATGTGCTCAGTGTGAACCTGCCGTCATCAGCATTGAGAAATGGGTATCAATGGATGTCAATTCTGGTGTTCTGCCAATTCTTGTGTTCTCTCGTGAATGCCAATCGGTCTGCATGGTGCTGGACTGTGAGCACATGTCCCACTACAGGTCATCAAGCCCTCACGCCACCCCAATAGAATCGTTTTCTGACAATTTGACTGGAAAAATGCATTGCCATTGTCACTTGAAGTTAAAAAAGTGCATGTCTTCTGTATAACTTTTGTTGCTAAAATACATTGAACCCACAAAGTTATTTTCATACTGTATATGATAATTGTAATGTTAGAAATGTCCATCCAATGCTTGTAGTAATTTTGCATTCTGTTTGTGAATAGTTTAATACAGTGTGAGCAGTAATTTCAGTCACAGTGCAGTTTTTTTTATCTAAGCTGTTGTTGTTTCAATAAAATAAGTGTTTTATCAGCAGAAGATTATCACTGAGGACTAGCTGTCTTGTGCTGTGTAGTCCTTCTGCTCTGTGAAGCTAATATTAATTGTAAAACATGTGTTATATGGTAACAATTTCTTTACAACGTTTGACAGTAAAATAAGCAGTAAATCACATAATAGAATAAATGATCAGAATACACTAGAGTTCAGGGGCTGGTAGTTTAAAATGATCTACTGGAGGGAAGGGGAACTATATTAACTATAGTGGGCAAGGGGCAGTCTTTTAAAGCTTTGGCAATATTCTGTTCCTATCACAACTCGCTGCCCGTTTCCCCATAACTCTCTATCCACTTTCGCGATGATGCTCAGGTGTCTGCTGGTCCCCGTCTGACTACTGTCTTTCCCTCTATATGTGCCCAGTACCATACGTCCCTGTCAGAGGTAACGGCCCGTCTTGCGCGTCCTTCGTAGTCGCCAACCTGATCGTGAATCTCTAATCTGACACCTCGGAGTTTCTGCGACAGCCTGTCAGCACACATAGCGCAAACATCTGAGAACCGTTCCACAGCAACTTGTTCCCATTCTGTCGAACGACTTCACCGGGGTGAGGAATCTTGACTAGCATCGCTTGGGTCTTCGGGGCTTGACCATCGACGTCTGGGCTGGGAACCTTGATTGGCGTCGCTCGGGTCTTCGGGGTTTGACCGTCGACATATGGGCTGGCCAGATACGCGGCACCTTTCTTCCTGACAGGAGTTCCGGACACTGTTGTTGCTCCCCCCATCTCTCTCTTCGGCGTCAATATCACCTTAGAACTTGCTCACGTGCTGTTTTTCTCCTGAGCCACACCTCCATGCTGTTCTGGTTCCACAGTGTCTTGTCTCCTTACATTCCTCCCTTCTTTTATCTCGCCAGTCCCTGAGCGAGGGAAGTTTACAAATGTGTTCTGCTTCTTTAAGGGTAGTCCAACTTCTGCCAAGAGCCGCACACATTCCTGAGCTTTCTTTTGGATTTTTGTCCAGATGAACTCATCTTGTGCATACCTCCTAGGAGGAATGCCTGCCTTGATTTATTCTGTCCTGCGCGGTTCTTCTGAGAGATCTGAGCTTCTAGTCGGTTCACTTGACGTCGGCACCGGTAGTTCCATCCGTACGTTTATCCACCCTTCATCATGATCGACCGCCGGGTCAGTAACTGTTTCTAGCAGGGGGAGCACCTTTTCCCATTTTTCCACCTCAGAAAGGCATGAGCGAAGCATATTTCTGTGCAACACTCAGTTCGGGGCACTCTCTTCACCTTCCAGTCAAACTTCATGAACCGGGCTATTTGGGTAAACTCGCCTCACAATTCGATAAGGCACTTCTTCCCACCGGTAATCTTACTTATTCTTGGGTCGCTTGGCTCGTATTAACACCCGCTCTCCTGCCCGAAGGGGTTCTTCCTGTATTGGATTTTTGACATGGTATTTTATGTCCATAAGTCTCTGTTCCACCGAGCGTCTCATCATTTGAAGTCGATGACAATGTCCCCAAACCCAGGTAGTTGGGTGACATTTCCGGATATTCACCCTTTAACTCTAGTCCTAGTTCAGTAATTTCTCAACCACCTCACCCAAACAGTAATGTGTAGGGTGTGTATCCAGTGGTCGCATGAACCCTATTGTTATACACCCACACTAGCTCGGAGACAAACTCAGGCCACCACATTTTCTGATCTTCTTCTAGTGTTTGTAGCATTTGTAACAGAGTTCTAATGAAACGTTCGCAAGCTCCATTTCATTGTGGGTGGTATGGCCTGGTCCGGGATTTGTCTATACCGTAGAGATGGTGCACTTCCTCCATTATCTTCCCTTGGAAGCAGGCTCCTTGATCTGAATGAATTCTCTTTGGGCACCCATACACACGGATGAAATCTTGGCAAATTGCTTTGGCCGCTGTTTCTGCCGTCTGATTTTGAGTTGCAGTGACCACAGCGAACTTTGTGAAGTGGTCGTTCATTACCAAATAATGGTCATAACCATTGTAGGATGTTCCGATCATCAAGTAATCCACCATCAATACTTCCAATGGGGCAGACGTCTTTATAGCTTGGACTGGTTCCCTTTGTTCTGGAGGCTTGATTAGCTAACACTGATGTCACCTTCGACAGGCTTCTTCCACTGTCTGTCGCAGCTGAGGGCAGTACACTAATCGTCACAGCCATTGAAAAGTCTTTTTAGTGTCTAAATGGGCCCCTCGTTCATGAGCTTCTTTTGCCAGACTCATCGCCATTTCTTCAGAGATCACCACTTGTCAGATGACACCTATCTCCTTCGGTACAGCAGACCATTCTTCATCACAAGTCGTTCCCATTGGCCTAAGAGCTGCAACGTACTAGCTGATAGAGACGCTCTTAACTACGGATCAGGTTTCTGCCCCAAGGTAACCCACTAACTCAGCTCCGCAAGTTCAGGATTGGACTGCTGGAGATAAATCCACTCATCCCTTGGACGTCCCATGACCTAAGCGGGTTTACGCTCTCCTTTTTCTTGAGCAGCCACCACGGCAGCTGCGAAACAAATGAAATCCAGGTTCTCGTCGCCTTCTAGATCTTCATCTGTGTCTCCTTTTGGACTTATTGGAGTGACTCAAGACAGTGCATCAGCATGGGTATTTTGAGCTTTTGACCGATACGCTATTCTGTAGCGGTACTTGGACATTCTGGCAACCTACCTTTGTTACAGCGCTCCTAACTTTGCATTTTTCGAGATTAGCAAGGGGATTGTTATCGGTTCTCACCTGAACTTCCGACCCTGACAGATACTCAGCAAACTTTTCAGTCATGGCCCAGACTAGTGCCAGCAGCTCTAACTTGAATGAACTGTAGCTATCAGGGTTCCTTTCGGTTTCTCTCAGTGACCGAATAGCATATGCAATCACTCGTTCTTTGCCTTCTTGAATTTGCGCTAATACTGCTCCTAAGCCGTACAGACTTCCATCGGTGTATAGTAAGAAGGGTTGGGAGAAGTTAGCATAGGCCAATATGGAAGCGTTCTTTAATGCCATCTTCAATGCACAAAAGGCTTCTTCCTGTCGCGACCCCCATTAAATGGCCCATTGTTTATGTTCCCCAGCTGATCCTCTCAGAAGCTCGTGGAGCAGGGTCGCTATTTTGGCAAAATCTTTGATGAAACTTCGATAGTAACCTGCCAGGCCCAAGAACGCTCTTAGCTCTCTTATATTAGTCAGAATGGGCCACTTCTGTACAGCCAACACTTTTTTGGGGGTGGGGTAGACCCCAGCACTGGAGACCTTGTGCCCCAGATACTCAATCGCCCTCTGGAACAAGTGACATTTCCGAGGTTTAATCTTCAGCCCATGCTTTTAGAGCCTCTTTAGCACTTGTTCTAACCGACTGAGTTGTTCCTCGAAGGTGGAGGAGAATACAACAATGTCATCCAGATAGATTAAGGTTGCTTCGAAATCGAGATCCCCAAGACATCTCTCCATGAACCATTGAAAATTTCCAGGTGCGTTAGTTAGGCCGAAGGGCATCTGGTTGAACTCAAATAGACCCATGTGGAGGATGAAGGCAGTCTTCGACCAATCCTTGCCAATAGCCGCTGACCAGATTGAGGGAGGGGAAATATTTAGCTTTTCTTAAATCAGACAGGGACTCTTCAATTCACGGCAAGGGATAGGAATCCCGCACCGTACAAGTGTTCAACTGTCGATAATCTAAGCAGAACCTCAAGGTCCCATCCTTCTCGGGATATATGTCCTCGGCCGCCACAGTTCCAACATTCAACTCTTCGCTCTTCCGTCCGACGGGTGATAGAGGTAAAGGTGGGTGCTTCTTTTTCTCTAGCTCGTGCCTCAGCCCCGGTTTCCAAGAAAGTCATGTCCTGATTAGTCCGTAACCACTCTTTCAGAGACTGTCACAGGGAGGGGTCCCTTAGTCCGGCAAAAAATTGATCCCGCAGTACTTCGTCTAAGGATCCCAGCCCTTGATATTCCTCTTTAGTCTTTTTTGCGATATGAGCCGTCACCTCCGCAAAGCATTGACATACTGCACAATAGTCTCACCTTCCCCTTGAATTTATTTAAATAAGCTCATGCGTAAGTTACCAAGGTCAGTGATGTCACCGTGCATATCTTCCAAAATCCCAATCACTTTTTCTATTGTGTCACGGTCCTTAGATTGTTGGTACATAACAGTCTGTCGTGCCTCCCCATAAAGAGTCAGTAAGGCTAGCTCTACCTGCATGGCTGGGGTCATAGGGTACATCCTGACCATGCTCCGGAGTCTCTCCACCCAATCCCACAACTGTAAATTATTCCCCTAGGGGAATGTCAGGGGAGCATGGCCCCCAGGGGAATATTTCCCCTGACAAGTCCACCATCACCCTGTTCCGCTATTTCCGCACTGGAATGTTGCATCCTGCCGACTACGCCAAATATAATGCAAGTAAACAGTATACAACAGCAGAGACTCAGGCAGAACAACAGTAAATGTATTATATTTAACAAATAATACCCCTTAACAACCTTACATTTTTCTGTTTTTGCATTTTCATTTTTTGCTCCCCTTCTTCCCAGAGCCATAGCCTTTTTATTTTTTGGTCAATATGGCCATGTGAGGGCTTATTTTTTGCGGGTCGAGTCGTACTTTTAAACGCCATCACTGGTTTTACTATATCGTGTACTGGAAAAGGGGGAAAAAATTCCAAATGCGGTGAAATTGCAAAAAAAAATGCAATTCCACGGTTGTTGTTTTTTTTTTACCACGTTCACTTAATGCTAAAACTGGCCTGCAATTATGATTCTCCAGGTCATTACAAGTTTGTAGACACCAAACATGTATAGGTTCTTTTTTATTTAAGTGGTAAAAAAAAAATCCAAAGTTTGCTAAAAAAAAAAAAAATGGCGCAATTTTCCGAGACCTGTAGCGTCTCCATTTTTCAGGATCTGGGGCCGGATGAGGGCTTTTTCCTTTGTGCAATGAGCTGACGTTTTTACTGATACCATTTTGGGACAGATGTGATGTTTTGATCGCCCGTTATTGCATTTTATTGCAATGTTGTGACGACCAAAAAAACGTAATTCTGGTGTTTAGAATTTTCTTCTCGTTACGCCATTTACCGATCAGATTAATTCTTCTTTTATATTGATAGATCGGGCGAATCTGAACACGGAGATGCCAAATATGTGTATGTGTTTTTTTTTTATTATTTTATTTTGAATGAGGCGAAAAGGGGGTGATTTAAACTTTTATACATTTTTTATTCTTTTATATTTTTAAAAACATTTTTTTACACTTTCTGCATGCTTCAATAGTCTCCATAGGAGAGTAGAAGCAGCAGTTTTCTGATTGCGTCTACTGCATATAGGCGATGAGCAGATCGCCTGTATGCAGTAGAAATGCTCATGTGCTATGAGCGCCGACCACTAGGTGGCACTCCTAGCAAGCGAGACATGACAAACACAGGGGTCTGCTGCAGATCCTGGGTTGTCATGTCGACCCATCGGTGACTCGCGATCTTGTGACGGGGTCACCGATAGGCAGGGCTAATGCCGCGCTTCCGGCGCAGTGCTCTTAAATGCCACTGTCAGAGATTGACAGCGGCATTTAACTGGTTAACTGGCGCGGGTGGATCGCGATTCCACCAGCGGCTGTTGCGGCCACATGTCAGCTGTAAGAAACAGCTGACATGTGCCCTGTTCAGTGTGGGCTCAGCGCCGTAGCCCTCACTGACCTGGGGGTGATAGCCTAGGGCATACTAATATGCCCTAGGCTATTAAGGGGTTAATTGTAAAACGTATTATATGGTAACAATTTCTTTACAACATTTGACAGTAAAATAAGCAGTAAATCACTTAACAGAATGAATGATCAGAGTACACTAAAGTTTAAGGGCTGGTAGGTTAAAATGATCTACTGGAGGGAAGGGGAACTATATTAACTATAGTGGGCAAGGGACAGTCTTTCGCAATACTCTGTTCCTATAACAACTCGCTGTCCGTTTCCCCCTCTCTATCCACTTTCGCGATGCCGCTCTGGATTATTATGGTCCCCGTCTGAATACTGTCTTTCTCTCTATCCGTGCCCGGTATCATATGTCCCTGTCAGAGGTAACGGCCCATCTTGCACATCCTTCCTGGCCGCCGACCCTACCGTGAATCTCCGATCTGACACCTCCGGAGTTTCTGCAACGGCCTGTCACTAGCGCACATGTGACACCCCAGGGGTCTGGTTGCCACAGTGATAGAGATATTACGTCTGAGAGCAGGTGGGAGGTCCTTTGGTCAGGGATCCTGTGCATGCCACACCTCCTGCCCAGTCTTGGGAGGGGAAGGACTTCCCCTATATAAACCCGGGGCTGAGGCAGAGTGAGTGAGAAAGAAGACAGAACAAGAGTAGAGAAAAGAAGCAGCATAGCAAGAAACATCAGGAGCTCTGTGGGGAGCAGTGTTACAACGAGTCAGGGGCTGGCAGCTGCAGAGCTCGCCCTGACTGAGAAGATTTCTAACCGGACCCGGAGTCCGAGGCTGTGGGGACTAACTCCTACCCAGCAGCAGAAACCGTCCGGCAGAGGATTTCAGGTCCTCTGGCCCAGAAGCCCGAAGGCACGGTCACACGCGTGGGACCAGCACCGCCATCGTGGAGCGGAAGCCATTAGAAGGCCCCGAGTCACCGGCCATACGGGTGAGCACCACACGGTACACTCAGGGACGTGGGCTACTTATTCCCGCCTCTAGCAAGGTAGCCAGAAGAGTACAGTTAGTTGGGAAGGCCTACAACTCCGCCTGGCCAGGGGAAATCCCATCTGCTCAAGGACTGACCAGGCCCCTATCACTAGCAAGTACTCCGGGAGGGTCTTTCTTTGTCACCAGTAAAGACCCTGAACTACACCGCACCGTCTCTGAGTGGTTCCTGCTACCCCCATCATCCACGTCGGCTGCCCTGAGGCCATACCCCTCCCGTTGGGGGTTATACCATCCACGCTGCACTATCCTTCCACCGGCCTCAGCGGTCTGCCCTGCAGCGGCAGCTCCATAGCTGCATTCAACGGGTGGCGTAGTCACCAACCATCTACTGCTAGTACATCGCCGCTCAGTTTGACTCCCTGGGCACGGACCGGGTCGCCACCACGAGACTACAACCCTCAAGAGATCCGGCTCCGGGTAAGCTCCCGCGTGCGCAACGCAGCGCGACACAGGCCCAGGGGCGCGTCAACTTTGGCGTAGTCGGCAGGATTTCGTGCCCGCAACCACCGGGTACTGCGTGCCTGAAAAGCAAAGACTGTTCAAACTTACCAGTGGTGAAGATTCCCGCTATCCGTGGAGGTTTCCCGCCATCCGGCGCCATCTTCTACCTTCTTCCCGCCATCCGGCGCCATCTTCGACCTTCTTCCCGCCATCCGTGGAGTTTTCCCGCCATTGGACGCCATCTTGAGGACGCCGCGCGGGAAGAAGAGGGGCGTGGACTCCGAAAGCGCGCGAGAACTGAAGCCCCGCCTCACGTCCGGACGTTGCGTAAGGTCCTGGAAGGAGCCCAGCAGACGCCGACGTCACCGGAGCGTGACGGAAGGTCCTCAACCCTGACGATCCACTGCGGAGCCGCGGCCTACGGAACAGGATCATCGCAAGGTAGGCCACGGTCCACTAGGGGGGAGGAAGATGTCGGATACGGAGGAGAGCTTCACTGCCTCAACCCCCGCCAGCGCCACCGCTGCTGCAGTTATGCCCTTCACCATGCCCTATATCCCGGGAGCAGCTTGGCTACCCCAGTACTCAGGGGAGTCACATACCCTGCATGACTTTAGAGAAAAGCTGGATAGCCTCTTCCAGGTGTACCCCCTCACAGAAGAGCAAAAAGTGAGCATCCTGGTGGCCCAACTAACTGGGGCAGCCAAAAGGGAAGTAAAATCCTGGCCACCTGGGAGGAAGACTGTCGCAGGGATACTAACCCGGCTGAAGGACACCTTTGATACCCGCACCTCAGCCGAGATTAAGCTTAGATTCTACGGGTGCAAGCAGCGAGCGCATGAGAGTATAAGGGACTATGCACTAAACCTACAAGAGGCCCTGAGAGCCATAAAGCAGACCGACCCTGATGGGGTGGGAAACGAGGACAGGCTGTTGACTGAACAATTTATAGAGGGTTTATATTGCAATGCCCACCGAACCCAGTTGCGGGCAATGGCCTTACAGGATCCCCATCTAGACTTTGCACAGTTCAAGGACAGAGCCATCCGGGTGCTCCGAGAACCGGCACCGGGTGGCGTTGTGACCCACAGGCGCCCAGCTATCACTTACCACCAGGAGGCGGCGCCCTTGTCGGCAGGGCCTGTGGGAGCTGATGCGCAGGCTTTGGACAATGACCCGGCTCCAGACCTACGCCATCAGGTCCAAGAGCTAGCTAAGAGCGTTGCTGCGCTAACCCGAACTGTGCAGTCTTTACAGGTTTCCACCCCAGGGAAGATCCAGCTGGCATCCGGACCGGAGGACATCCCGTGGCGTCGACCAAGGAGGACCCCACCGGCCAGAGGAAGACCCAGTGACCGATACAGCGAGGACGGACGACCCATCTGCCGTCGCTGCAATCAACCCGGACATATGGAAAGGTACTGTTCTTTAAACGGGCACAACCTGGGGTAGAGGGCCAACCCCCAGGAAAAAGATCACCAGGCCCATCGAACTGGCGCGACAGATATGTGGGAGGACGTCCAGTCTTGCCTGTGGTACTGGATGGCATTCCCATGAGTGCCCTACTGGACACCGGGTCACAGGTCACCACCATCCCGTACGTGCTCTTTAAGCAGTACTGGAATGACTCGGATATTACCCGCTACCCTGACGACGACTTGAGTATCATCGCCAGCAATGGCCAGCCCGTGCCACAAATCGGATTTAAAGAGGTGACCATCAAAATCGGTAGAGTCGAACTGGCAGCACAGGGACTGATCATTGTAGACATTGACAAACATGAGAGCCACCCAAAAATAACTCTAGGAACTAATGTAATTGAGAATTGTCTTGCAGAGGTGATTTTCCTTCTACAGCAGGTTGCCAAGAACGCCAGCTCCGGCGAGCAGCGAGTGCTCCAGAAAGAGATCCGGGCACTGATGCGACGGCAACAGGTGGAACTCTCCGGCGGTGAGATTGGTAGCGTAAGAATGTGTGACCCTTTCCCTATTGCCATGCCCCAAAAAGTGAAATGATGATTTGGTGCCGGGCAGCTATTGGTCTGAGAGGTAGAGATTACCAGGCAATGGTAGAACCAGTTTACTCAGACAGTAGGCCCACCATTTTGACAGCACGGGGGGTGGTCAATGTACGCCATGGGAGGGTGCCCGTTCGCATAATCAATATCGGGGAGAGGGAAGTGTACCTGCCCCGGTATGCCACGCTAGCAAAATTATATACCATCAACCAAAACTCTATACAGTCTGTGGAACCCTTGCCTCCATCTCACCCGGAGGAAGGTAACGGCTCTAAGAAAGTAATGGAGGATTGGTGTCAGCAACTACACTTGGGAACTGACTCCACTCCCTCCCACCAGAAACAGGGAGTCTACCGGGTGGTTCAAGAGTATGAGAGAGTGTTTAGTAAACACCCGTTAGACTTCGGGCGAGTCAAGGGGGTAGAACACCGCATCCCCACGGGAGATCATCCTCCCATAAAAGAGAGGTATCGACCCGTACCCCCTGCACATTACCAGCACGCCAAGGGGATGCTTAGAGACATGAAGGAGGCTGGGGTAATCCGGGATAGCTGTAGCCCCTGGGCAGCCCCGCTAGTTTTAGTCAAAAAGAAAGACAACACCATGAGGATGTGTGTAGATTACCGGAAAATCAACCGTATCACACACAAGGATGCGTACCCCTTACCAAGGATAGAGGAGTCATTGGCTGCTTTAAGGTCTGCTAACTTCTTCTCTACCTTGGATCTCACTAGCGGGTACTGGCAGGTTCCTGTAGCAGAGGCGGACCGGGAGAAGACCGCATTCACCACCCCGATGGGACTTAGCGAGTTCACCTGCATGCCGTTCGGACTCTGCAACGCCCCAGGAACCTTCCAACGATTAATGGAGTGCTGTCTGGGCCACAGAAACTTCGAGACGGTCCTGTTGTACCTGGACGATGTCATCGTATACTCCAAAACTTATGAGGACCACCTGAAACACCTGGCGGAGGTGTTCGAAGCTCTGGCGAGTTACGGCCTAAAGGTGAAACCCTCCAAGTGTCACCTCCTGAAACCAAAGGTGCAGTACCTGGGACACGTGGTGAGCGCTGACGGAGTGGCTCCCGACCCCGATAAGATCACCGCAATTAAGGGATGGCCAAGCCCCTCCAGCGTAAAAGAAGTGCGGCAGTTCCTCGGGTTGGTAGGCTACTACCGAAGGTTTATTCCCGGTTTCACCAAAAAGGCAGCGCCTATGCAGGACCTCCTGATAGGCCAGTCCCGGAAGGCCAAGAACCAGAAGCCGCCCTTCAAATGGGAAGAGCTAGAAGAAGAGTCCTTCCGCCAGCTGAAGATGGCCCTCACGGGGGATGAAATCTTGGCGTACCCGGATTATAGCCAGCCCTTCATCCTCTACACCGACGCCAGTAACATCGGGCTAGGAGCCGTACTGTCCCAGATCCAGCAGGGGAAAGAACGAGTAATCGCCTACGCCAGCCGAAAACTGCGACCCACCGAAAGGAACCCCGAGAATTATAGCTCATTTAAGCTAGAGTTCCTGGCCGTGGTATGGGCAGTCACTGAGCGCTTTAAGCATTACCTTGCTTCTTCCCGG
The DNA here is from genome assembly GCF_046119375.1 of Phyllobates terribilis. Taxonomy (NCBI): domain Eukaryota; kingdom Metazoa; phylum Chordata; class Amphibia; order Anura; family Dendrobatidae; genus Phyllobates; species Phyllobates terribilis. The sequence continues at coordinate 129,294,132 of NW_027362770.1, read as the reverse complement.
TTCACCGTGTACACGGATAACAACCCGTTGACACACCTGGACACGGCAAGACTCGGTGCCCTGGAGCAGAGGTGGATGGCCCGTCTGTCCAACTACGAGTTCATAATCAAATACCGGGCAGGGCGCTCCAATACTAACGCGGACGCCCTGTCCAGGATGCCCAACCTGCCGGACGAAGGAGAAGATCCGGAGGGACTGGAAGAAATTGAACTCCCTGCGTTCCACCGTCATGGGACTATCCAGTATTCCCACCGGGTAAGGAGTAAGCAGGCTGCTACGTTGAACCCCTTACCTCACTACAACTGGGCGGAAACGCAAGACAGCGACCCTGCCGTCCGACTGGTGAAGGAGATGCTGACTCGGCCGGAGGCTCGCCTTGAACCAGACGCTCCGGAGGAAGCCAAACAACTATGGGCAGAGAAGAGTCGACTGTTCCTTTACAAAGGGAAGTTGTGCCGCAGAATGGTTAACTCCCGGACGCATGAATTACTCTGGCAAGTAGTGGTGCCACGAAGAGACGCAGCCATGGTGATGGAGGCATACCACGACGGAGCTGGACACTTCGGGTGGAAGAAGCTGGAGTTCCTGCTGCGCGAGCGATTCCACTGGATAGGCATGAGGGGAACCATTGAGAAGTGGTGCAGAGACTGTGGCCCGTGCAACCTGAGAAGGAAGGACCGCGCCAGCCAGAAGACTCCCCTGCAGTCCATCGTCACCCGGCAACCGTTGGAACTGGTAGCCTTGGATCATGTAAAACTGACCCCAAGCAGAAGTGGCTACGTCTACGCGTTAACCATCGTGGATCATTACTCCCGGTTTCTGGTTGTCGTCCCCGTCAAGGACTTAACGGCTCAAACAGCAGCTAGAGCCTTCCAGCAGCACTTTTGCCGTCCACACGGGTACCCGGACCAAGTGCTGACGGACCAGGGACCTGCCTTTGAAGCGGAGGTCTTCCAGGAATTCTGCAATCTGTATGGCTGCCGGAAGATAAGGACGACACCCTACCATCCGCAGACTAATGGACTTTGTGAAAAAATGAACCAGGTGGTAATGGATCTTCTAAAAACGTTGCCCCTGGAAGAACGCAGTCTGTGGCCTGAAAAGTTGCCCGATCTGGTGGACCTATACAACCACATCCCGGTAGGTTCCACCAACTGTACCCCGGCTTACCTAATGAGGGCAAGACCTGGTAAGTTACCTGTTGACCTGGAAATGGGAGTCCTGACACCCGAGGACACTTCACCAGAAACAGACTGGGACACAGAGAGGCAGCAGCAGTACCGGAGAGTACAGGAGAGCGTGGAGCGAAGTCTCTGTCAGGCTAGGGAAAGACAAGAGAAAACTTACAACCAGTATGCTCCCGCTGTTCCCCTGGTACCCGGAGAGCAGGTCTTGAAGAGGAAGAGACGGCTCCACAAGTTGGACGACCAGTGGGAGAAGGACCCGTACACCGTACTGCCCTCAAGCCACGAAAACCCGAAGGTCTGTACCATCAGTAAAGACGGAGGGGAAACCACAGCCATTGTATCCCGGGACCACCTGAAGAAGTGTCCCGAACAACTGAGGAACCCTGAAGAGGAACAAGAAGACCATCGACCCGTAGAGGAAAGGGAAGATATGGTTAGTACCGTGCTCGGGGACTTCCCTCGGTCTTGGACTCAAGTCAATGGTGCAGTTGTGGTACCCGTACTCACCTTCCTCCAACCATCATCCCAAGAACCTACGGAGCAACCGGTAGAGCTGGAAGAACAGCCAATCCAGGAGGCAGAAGACTCTACACAAGCAGACCCGGAAAATCAACCCTCTGCTTATAGTGAGCCTGCCATACCCCTAGTGAGCCAGAGGGCCCATAGACAGCTGCCCAGTTTACCCTTGACAGCTCCTACACCCTGTAGTTCAGGGCCAGACAGTCAGCTCCGTAGGTCCACTAGGGCCACTAGAGGCCAGCTACCCGCACGTTGGAGGATCTAAATGTTTAAGCTATCTTATAATGTTTACTTGTTTATAGTTGCTTGTGTATAATTTTGTGTTTCTAGTTCTTTTTAGGAGTCCTTGGTGGATTTACCGGGAATCCTTGTACATAGTTGGAGCGTAACCCAGGATGGACTAAAGACTGTTAAGGACTCGGGGCAGGACAGGCCCCTACCTGGTTACGTCTCCCTGTTTTGGTGAAATGGACACCTTGCTTTTCAAAACTGCACCCGGTTGCGGACACGCCGTAACCATCTTATGTGTTTTTCTTATTGTATTGTTATTGTTATACCTTGTTATGTTTTTCTAAAAAAAAAAAAAATGTTTAGTCCCGGAGTACTAAATTTCACTAGGGGGGAATGTGACACCCCAGGGGTCTGGTTGCCACAGTGATAGAGATATTACGTCTGAGAGCAGGTGGGAGGTCCTTTGGTCAGGGATCCTGTGCATGCCACACCTCCTGCCCAGTCTTGGGAGGGGAAGGACTTCCCCTATATAAACCCGGGGCTGAGGCAGAGTGAGTGAGAAAGAAGACAGAACAAGAGTAGAGAAGAGAAGCAGCATAGCAAGAAACATCAGGAGCTCTGTGGGGAGCAGTGTTACAACGAGTCAGGGGCTGGCAGCTGCAGAGCTCGCCCTGACTGAGAAGATTTCTAACCGGACCCGGAGTCCGAGGCTGCAGAAACCGTCCGGCAGAGGATTTCAGGTCCTCTGGCCCAGAAGCCCGAAGGCACGGTCACACGCGTGGGACCAGCACCGCCATCGTGGAGCGGAAGCCATTAGAAGGCCCCGAGTCACCGGCCATACGGGTGAGCACCACACGGTACACTCAGGGACGTGGGCTACTTATTCCCGCCTCTAGCAAGGTAGCCAGAAGAGTACAGTTAGTTGGGAAGGCCTACAACTCCGCCTGGCCAGGGGAAATCCCATCTGCTCAAGGACTGACCAGGCCCCTATCACTAGCAAGTACTCCGGGAGGGTCTTTCTTTGTCACCAGTAAAGACCCTGAACTACACCGCACCGTCTCTGAGTGGTTCCTGCTACCCCCATCATCCACGTTGGCTGCCCTGAGGCCATACCCCTCCCGTTGGGTGTTATACCATCCACGCTGCACTATCCTTCCACCGGCCTCAGCGGTCTGCCCTGCAGCGGCAGCTCCATAGCTGCATTCAACGGGTGGCGTAGTCACCAACCATCTACTGCTAGTACATCGCCGCTCAGTTTGACTCCCTGGGCACGGACCGGGTCGCCGCCACGAGACTACAACACTCAAGAGATCCGGCTCCGGGTAAGCTCCCGCGTGCGCAACGCAGCGCGACACAGGCCCAGGGGCGCGTCACACACGTCTGAGAATTGTGCCGCAGCAACCTGTTCCCATTCTGTTGACAGACGTCACCCAGGTGAGGAACTTTGACTGGCGTCGCTCGGGTCTTCAGGTCTTGACCATTGACGTCTGGGCTGGAAAACTTGACTGGCATCACTCGGGTCTTCGGGCCTTGACCGTCGACATCTGGACTGGGCGGATACGCAGCACCTTTCTTCCTGACAGAAGCTCCGGACTCTGCTGTTGCTCCTCCCGTCTCTCTCTTCGGCGTCAGAGTCACCTCAGAACTTGCACACGGGTTGTTTTTCTTCTCTTCTCATTTCCCTGACAATGCTGTCTCCAGTGGCCTGATCACACTCCTCCCCTCTGCCAGGCCTCCATGCTGTTCTGGTTCCACAGTGTCTTGTCTACTTACATAACCACGCCCCACCACTGATTAGCGGCTTTCTGTCAATATACAGTGTACACAACAAGCTGCCAATCACTGGTGTGGACGGAGTTATACACAGCTCAAGGTTCAGTGCACTTTCAGTGGGGGAAATAAGTATTTGATCCCTTGGTGTTTTTGTAAGTTTGCCCACTGACAAAGACATGAACAGTCTATAATTTTAAGGGTAGGTTAATTTTAACAGTGAGAGATCGAATATCAAAAAAAAAAAAAATCAAGAAAATCACATTGTATAAGTTAGATACATTTTTTTTGAATTTTGCAGTGAGAAATAAGTATTTGATCCCTCTGGCAAACAACACTTAATACTTGTTGGTAAAACCCTTGTTGGCAAGCACAGCAGTCAGACATTTTTGTAGTTGATGATGAGGTTTGCGCACATGTCAGGAGGAATTTTGGTCCACTCCTCTTTGCAGATCATCTCTAAATCATTAAGATTTTGAGGCTGTCGTTTGGCAACTCAGAGCTTCAACTCCCTCCATAAATTTTCTATGGGATTAAGGTCTGGAGACTGGCTAGGCCACTCCATGACCTTACTGTGCTTCTTTTTGAGCCACTCATTTGTTGCCTTGGCTGTATGTCTTGGGTCATTGTCTTAGTGGAAGAAAAACAGCAAGGGATCAAATACTTATTTCCCTCACTGTGTAGGTCTGCAGCAGAGAAAACAATGCTTTTTTCACAACTGTTGCACCTAGTAAACTAAATGATACATCGCTGGAATCAGGGTCTTTGCCCCTACATCATGCTTCTCTCAGATGGTGTAGCAAAAACCTGGTAAAAGATTCCCTTTAATTAGGCAAATTATATGACATAAAATCAGAGTAAAACCCCTTATACCTGATTTGGTTAATTCCAGCTCTATACCAAGAACTGACGTCAGTTAAATATTCTTCTGAACATATTAGCTGAATCGGCATTTGTATGTTTTTCACTTGGGACATCCAGGTATGTGGCGGTAGTTGTCTCACACTGTCTTTTAATATCTCCAGACACGCAGTAGCAGCAAATAAATTGAGAACCTAGAAACAGAGCACAGATATGGTAGAAGACGTGGGAAAACGAACCACTGATCATGGAGGACATGGAAAACATGAAGTGAAGGAAAACTGATGTTCAGAGAATTCGTTTTTCGGTTACAGTAATGACCATTTTAACCTCTCAAGGAATTAACTAACTTAAAAACCACAACATTTTTCTGTTCTGTTTTTATTTTAGATTAATGTAGCTGACTAAGTTATGCTTTTCTGTAGGACATGTTGATTTTCCTATTATTTTTAGGTGCATATAAGTTACGGTTTACTCTATTTTTAAGTTTTAGAATAGTAGAATGTCAGGGAGATATTGATGTCAGGAAAATGTTCTTCCATATTTCCCTGACATGGATATTGACCATTTCTCGCTTTTGTCAGTACCAAGCTGTCTCCATAAAAATCTCAGCACAAAGTCCCAATTAACACAGCCATGAGTAAGAGCTTACACAAACAAATGGCAGCCAAGAGGTGCCACCAAGCTACTGATCATAGGGAAAGTGGTCCCGTGCCGCCGACCAGTGTCACAACGGACGGTGACATGGCCAGGTGTAGCTCCTCCCTAGGGAGCACAGCTCCCAAGGTAAAAATGCTGGCAGTAAGGGTAGGCCCCACAACTAGGCAAGGTAGGAGGAAGGCACCCATAGCCTGTCAGGTGTGGGTAAAACGTATCCCGAACCTGTCATGGTGAGCGGAAAGCTGGATCCCCAGCTTGTCGTATCAGCAGGAAGGGTGGGCCAGGAAGTGGGCTTAAAGGGGCGATCGGTAAATCACGCCTTGTGCCACCTCAAAGAAGGGGAGATGTCAGGGAGATATTGATGTCAGGAAAATGTTCTTCCATATTTCCCTGACATGGATATTGACCATTTCTCCCTTTTGTCAGTACCAAGCTATCTCCATAAAACTCTCAGCACAAAGCCCCAATTAAAACAGCCATGAGTAAGAGCTTACACAAACAAATGGCAGCCAAGAGGTGCCACCAAGCTACTTAGAATGCGAGCTTCTTGTCCCTGAAAGATGCAGGGGGTAATTAGTGGCAGGATTGCAATAATTTATCTGTAACTGGGAAGGTTTGCTTTCCCGAGCGTAAAAAAGAGATCTCCAGCCACGTCGTCTCCGATATGAAATATGGAATAACTGATGTTGCGTAATTCTGACAATAACTGGGGACCCATGTTTTTTATGGCAGGGACAGCTAAGAAACAAGATGCTCAGTTTTTCATAGTCGTAGGCCCCTCTGGAGAGCTGTAGCGCAAAAACCCCAGAATAGCAGACTGCAACTATGCAATGTGTGGTCTCTAAATGAAGGTAAAATCAGAACGGGAAAAATGGCATTGTTTGCAAGCTTCTGCGATCAACGAGCGATGAGTTATCGCAAAAGTTAGCATTTTTAATAAAAATGTACAGGTTGGAGACTGGCCCACATGATGTCACCTCAAGGGGCATGTGGACAGATCTCCCCTTAGGTATAAGAGAACCCATGGACAGTAGAGGAGCACTCATTGCCAGAGGGGTATAAGGATTATAAGCAACGGGTCGCATTTGATAACGCTCAAATCAAACTGGGGAGCCCCTCCTCCACCTAATTTGAATCGTCGCAGCGATCCTTATAGAGTAAGTTGTCTTCTTTTATCCTGTTTATTTTATGTAACTGCTTATGTATTTTAATGTCTCCTTTGTAACATCCTTGTATATATTTTTTTCATAAACACTGCCTCCCTTTTGGATTAAATATAAAATTTAATAGTTCTGGTTCTTTTGTCCTGTAATCGTTCCCTTTCCCGAAGCCATATAAGCTACCAAAATGCAGGTGTCCGGCCAGGCCTGTATTATACTTCAAACTCGGCCAGTTGTGGCAGAGAATAATATTAATAATCGGGCTATCGTGAAGCTGACAGTGACGGTACGGGGGCATAAACACGGAATCCCGATATGTGACTCCATACCCTCACTGGTCGCTTGCCGGTCTCCACAAAGCGAGTTGTCTGGATCGTGTGCTCGCGATTCTGGATGAAATACTGACAGCGTGACGGCAATGGCGAGATATTGCGTGATCTCCCCGATGTCGTCCCTGTGGTGATCCCTGACATACTACCCCTGGCAAAAATTATGGAATCACCGGGCTGGGAGGATGTTCATTCAGTTGTTTAATGTTCTTGAAAAAAAGCAGATCACAGACATGGCACAAAACTAAAGTAATTTCAAATGGCAACTTTATGGCTTTAAGAAACACTAAAAGAAATCAAGATAAAAAAATGTGGTACTCAGTAAGGGTAATTTTTTTCAGACCAAGCAGAGGGAAAAAATTATGGAATCACTCAATTCTGATGAAAAAATTATGGAATCATGAAAAATAAACACACAAAGGAACACTCCAATACATCACTAGTATTTTGTTGCACCACCTCTGCCTTTAATAACAGCTTGCAGTCTCTGAGGCATGGACTTAATGAGTGACAAACAGTACTCTTCGTCAATCTGGCTCCAACTTTCTCTGATTGCTGTTGCCAGATCAGCTTTGCAGGTTGGAGCCTTGTCATGGACCATTTTTTTCAACTTCCACCAAAGATTTTCAATTGGATTGAGATCCTGACTATTTGCAGGCCATGACATTGACCTTATGTGTCTTCTTTCAAGGAATGTTTTCACAGTTTTTGCTCTATGGCAGGATGCATGATCATCTTGAAAAATGATCTCATCATCCCCAAACATCCTTTCAATTGATGGGATAAGAAAACTGTCCAAAATACCAATGTAAACTTGGGCATTTATTGAAGATGTAATGACAGCCATCTCCCCAGTGCCTATACCTGACATGCAGCCTCATCTCATCAATGACTGTGGAAATTTGCATGTTCTCTTCATGCAGTCATCTTTATAAATCTCATTGGAACGTCACCAAACAAAAGTTCCAGCATCATCACCTTGCCCAATGCAGATTCGCGATTCATCACTGAATATGACTTTCATCCAGTCATCCACAGTCCACGATTGCTTTTCCTTAGCCCATTGTAACCTTGTTTTTTTCTGTTTAGGTGTTAATGATGGCTTTTGTTTAGCTTTTCTGTATGTAAATCCCATTTCCTTTAGGCGGTTTCTTACAGTTCGGTCACAGACATTGACTCCAGTTTCCTGCCATTCTTTCCTCATTTGTTTTGTTGTGTATTTCCTGTTTTGAATACATATTGCTTTAAGTTTCCGGTCTTGATGCTTTGATGTCTTCCTTGGTCTACCAGTATGTTTGCCTTTAACAACCTTCCCATGTTGTTTGTATTTGGTCCAGATTTTAGACACAGCTGACTGTGATCAACCAACATCTTTTGCAACATTGCGTGATGATTTACCTTCTTTTAAGAGTTTGATAATCCTCTCCTTTGTTTCAATTGACATCTCTCGTGTTGGAGCCATGATTCATGTCAGTCCACTTTGTGCAACAGCTCTCCAAGGTGTGATCTAATTTGATGCAGGTGTTAGTTTTGGAAATTAAAATTTACAGGGTGATTCCATAATTTTTTCCTCAGAATTGAGCGATTCCATAATTTTTCCCTCTGCTTGGTCTGAAAAAAATTACCCTTACTGAGTACCACATTTTTAATCTTGATTTCTTTTAGTGTTTCTTAAAGCCCTAAAGTTGCCATTTGAAATGACTTTAGTTTTGTGCCATGTCTGTGATCTGCTTTTTTTCAACAACATTAAACAACAGAATGAACATCCTCCAAGCCCGGTGATTCCATAATTTTTGCCAGGGGTTGTAGAGTAAAAGAAAAATGTTTATATTTTTAATTTTGAATATGCTTACAATACTTTTTGTAAGGCTACGTTCCCACAATGAGCTTTTGGTGCGTTTTTGACGCTACATATTTTTGCTGCATGAGAAACACAGCGTTTTACAGTGGATGGGATTTATAGAAATCTCATGCCCACTGAGCTTTTATTTCATTCAGAGTAAACTGACCTGCGGTGTGTGTTTCAAATCAGCAGCATGTTAATTTCTCTTGCAGAACACTGACATTTCTGTGCGGTATTTCCCCATAGAAATACATTAGATACAGAAAATTCACAGGAAAAAACGCACAAGCTTTGTTTATGTCTTTCTGCTGCGGAAACTTATCAAAAACACATGTGATGTGCACCTAAGTATGTCAGTAAAGTTTGGTCAAAGCCAAATACCAGGATATTTAAAAAACAAAGCAGTTTTATTTTAAGCATGACACACCAACAAGAGACAAAAACGCAGCATTAAGAACATGATAAAAACTCATGTTAAAACCTGCCCAAAAAACACATGTAACCTAATGTAAATAATGAAGCAGAAATTCTGCAACAACAAAAACGCTACAAAAGCTCATTGTGGGAACATAGCCTAAGTGTTATTAAAGCATACCGTCAGAGTGGTATCACTAATGCTTCTTCTCTGCCCATAGTAATATACTTACCAACTGCCATGTTTTGCTCTTCCTGACACCACTCCATCCATTTCGCCATCTTGTGCAGCTTCTTACTGACCGGAAGTCAGCAGTAGTGATGAGTGAGTATGTTCGGTTAACCCTTTCGGCGAGTATGCTCGGGCGAGTATCTTCAGCGTGCTCGGTGATATGTCTGAATCACTCCCGTGTGCATGATTTGCGACTGTTTGACAGCTTTAATACATGGGAGGAATCCTTGTTTCTTAAGCATTCCTCACATGTATTAAAGCTGTGAAATAGTCACAAATCATGCACACGGGAGTGATTCAAACATATCACCGAGCACGCTGAAGATACTCGGTACTCGCCCGAGCATACTCACCGAAAGGGTTAACCGAACATACTCGCTCATCACTAGCAAAAGTTATGAGACTTCAGAAATCTCATAAAGATGTTGCATGGAACATCACCTTAAGGCTCATCACTAGTCAGCAGTAATAGTCACAAGTAGTATTGAGCGTGCATGCTCGACACTGCTCGGTACTCGCCCGAGCATCTCACTACTCGGGATGTTCAGCGAGCACCGAGCATTTCTGGGTTACTCAGGCGGGAGCTCGGGTCTCCGCCCTGCACGTTTGGCGCTCTTTACAGAGCCAATGAACATGCAGGGATTGCCAGCCAGTCACTGTAATGCCGCAGCCATGTTGTTTGTGGGCATTACAGTGATTACCTGGCCGCACAGCGTCACTCTAATATTTAAAACTGGGCGCCGCCATCTTGTGCACAGTCGCTCCAGATCAGACAGTGTAGGGTCAGTGCTACTGAGCTAGGGAGAGATTTATACTCCAAAATAGTTAGTGTAGGGTCTCTAAAGCCTGCCAAATCAAACAAACAGTCCTTCTCAGGACTAATATCCATCCCAGATATCAGACAGGCAGGCAGCAGTATAGGAGACGCAGTGGTTATACCAGCAAGCGCTGCATTACAGTCCTGTGTGCTCCTGTTGGTCAAATTGCTAGACTTATCACCCCGGTCTCAGGGGCCAGGAAAAAGTATTATTTTTTTCATCTAAATCCTGTATTTTTTTTTTCCTCAGTCAGACTGTCCAAATACGTGTCTTATTAACCTTTTGCTATCCCCCCCCAACAAAAAAATGAGTGTGTCTGTGACTGTTCCGACACCAATATATCTGTTTAAGAGAGTCTGGTGTAGGCCAGAAAAATATAACTGTGGTTATGCAGTTCCACGGGTGAAATCTCTGTATTATCTTGTTTTTTGCATTTTTTGCCGTAAAAAAAAACTGTAATAGTGTCTCCCTGACTGGTCAGACACCAATATATCAGTTTAAAAGAATCTGGTGTTCACCACATAACTATAACTGTGGTTTTGCAGTTCCACGGATCAAATCTCTGTATTATCCAGCTTTTGGTATTTTTTCCGTAAAGGAAAACAGTAATCGTGTCTCCCTGATTGTTCAGACACAAATATATCTGTTTGAAAGATTCCGGTGTAGGCCAGAAAAATATAACTGTGGTTTTGCAGTTCCATTGGTCAGATCTCTGTATTATACTGTTTTTGGCATTTTTTGCAGTAAAAAAAAAACTGTAATAGTGTCTCCTTGACTGGTCATACACCAATATATCTGTTTAAAAGAGTCTGGTGTAGACCAGAAAAATATAACTGTGGTTTTGCAGTTCCACGGTTCAAATATCTGTATTATTCAGCTTTTGGTATTTTTTCTGTAAAAAAAAAAACAGTAATAGTGTCTCCCTGATTGTTCAGACACAAATATATCTGTTTGAAAGATTCTGGTGTAGGCCAGAAAAATATAACTGTGGTTTTGCAGTTCCACGGTTCAAATCTCTGTATTATCCACTTTTGGGCCTTTTTTTACATAAAAAAAAACAGTTTGAGTGTGTCGCTGACTGTTCAGCCCCAAATATATCTATTAAAAAAAGTCTGGTATACGCCAGTAAATTAGAACTGGTTTTGCAGTTCCGCGGTTCAAATCTCTGTATTATCCAGCTTTTTGCCTGTTTTACGTAAAAAAAAAATAAATAGTGTCTCCCTGTCTGTTCAGTCACAAATATATATGTTTAAAAGATTCTGGTGTAGGCCAGAGAAATAGAACTGTGGTTTTCCTTTTCCACGGTTCTAATCTCCTTTTCATTACCCTTTTTCCATTGATAGCGCGAGTGTAAGCTATTTTACTTCATTTACAGTGGGCAAGGCGCGTGGCAAGGGACGTGGAACTGGACTTTCTGGTGATGGTGCGTGTAGAGCACAGGGCCGTGGCCAAGGTGAAAATGTGCCACAACCAACTGCCACATCTTCTCGCTCCCACTTCTTGACCGAATTACTAGGGAAGCACACTACAACACCAATATTGCGAACTGATCAGTGTGAACAGGATATTAATTGGATAGCATATAATACTTCCAGTTACCTGGGCACCACCACCTCCGGTCTGTCTTCCACACAGTCAAATTTTAGTAGCCGTGAGTCTCGACCGCATACTCCTCCTCATCCTGATGCTCCTTCCTCCCACCATGCCGAGTGTCGTGAGACAGCAACTGATCCCACACTTGGACACTCTGAAGAGCTGTTCACTGGTCCATTTCCATATTTGTGCCCCTCGCCTGCTCCGCTTGAAGTGGTGGAAGAGGAGATCTCATGTAGCGATGCCCAAATATTTGAACAGCCATGGCCAGAGGAAGTCGACGCTGGCAATTTGTCACAAGAGGTGGACGATGACGAGACACAATTGCCACGAAGTGAGGAGGAGAATCGTGGTGCGCAAGTGGAAGAGGAGGAGGTGGTGGATGAACTAGTACCTAACCCAACGTGGCAGGAGGACACGCAGAGCGAGGCCAGCAGCACACAGGGGGAGGGAGGCAGAGTACCCCAACAGGCAGGAAGAATCAGTGTGGTGGCCACACACAGAAGGCGGGCAACAGTTCTCCGTAACACCAACCCGAGGTACGTTGCCAGTACAACCGGTAGGTCTTCCAGAGTCTGCAATTTTTTTAAAGACTCTGCTGATAACCCCAAAAAGGCCATTTGTACCACCTGCCATGCCAGCATCAGCAGGGGTGACAAAACTACCAGTCTGACCACCACCAGCATGATCAGGCACATGGCAGCAAAGCACCCGACTTTGTGGGGCGAACCCAAGGGTCCACGACCAGTGTCAGCGGGTGTCACCACTGCTTCTTCCGCTGTTGTGCGTGTAATAGAACCCCCTGTTGTGCGTGCAAGGCAATCCCTTGTCCATACTGCCTGGAAAGATGCCCCCTCCTCTCAGTTTTCACTTGTTATGGCAGTTTCTCAAGAAACAGCATCAACGTTCACGTCCCACCACAGCGTTCAATTGTCCATATTCCAGAGCTTTGAACGAAAGCGCAAATTCGCAGCCAACGTCCCACAGGCCACAGTCCTAAATTCACACATTTCACGACTGCTTGCATTGGAAATGCTGCCTTTTAGGCTTGTGGAGACGGAATCCTTCCGCAACCTTATGGCGGTGGCCGTCCCTCGGTACTCGGTCCCCAGCCGACACTATTTTGCCCGGTTTGCCATCCCCGCACTACACAAGCACGTGTCCCAAAACATCTGCCGTGCCCTCAACAACGCAGTTACTGGGAGAGGCCACCTGACAGCGGACATGTGGACAAGTGCTTGTGGCCAGGGACGGTACATCTCCCTGACGGCACACTGGGTAAACATAGTGGAAGCCGGGACCCAGTCGGTCCTTGGGATGGAACACATCCTCCCCACACCGAGGATTGTGGGCCCTATGTCAGTCAGAGTTGCCCCCACAGTGTACAGCTCCTGCACCTCATCCTCCTCCTCCTCATGTTCAGCCTCCATCTCAGATATCACCACATCAGTTACAAGCTGGAAGCACAGCAGTACTGCCTCAGCCAAGCGGCAACAGGCTGTGCTGAAACTCATAAGCTTAGGTGAGAAACCTCACACTGCTTTTGAGTTGTGGACAGCTGTGAAAGAGCAGGCAGATCTGTGGCTGAGACCGCTGAACCTACATCCAGGCATGGTCGTGTGTGACAATGGCCATAACCTGGTGGCGGCTCTGAGGCGAGGCGAGATCACACACGTACCATGCCTGGCTCATGTCCTTAACCTCGTGGTTCAGCGGTTTCTTAAATCGTACCCCGATTTGCCAGATCTGCTCGTCAAAGTACGCCGCCTGTCAGCTCATTTTCGCAAGTCGGCTACAGCTTCCGCCGCCCTTGCTGTGGTGCAGCAGCGTTTGCAGCTTCCGGCACACCGACTGGTGTGTGATGTCCCCACATGTTGGAACTCTACCCTCCACATGTTGCAAAGGATTTGTGAGCAGAAGAGAGCAGTTGTGGAGTACCAGCTTCAACAAGGCCGTCGATATTCAGGTCAGACTCCACACATAAGACCTCATGAGTGGACCTGGATGTCTGACATATGTACCATCCTGACAAACTTTGAGGAGTCCATCAAGATGGTGAGTGGTGATGACGCCATCATTAGTGTCAGCATCCCAGTTGTCTGTCTTTTGCAATGTTCTCTGCAGAGAATTAAAGAGGAGGCATTGCAGCCAGAGTATGATGAGATGGATCAAGAAGCCGTAGCGGGCGATTACACACAGCCCAGCCTCATCTCATCCCAACGTGCATTGGGGGACAATGAGGGAGAGGAGGAGGAGGAGGAAGAGGAGGAAGAACAGGAGCTGGTATCATGCGCTGTAGACGGTAGTACCTGTACAACTGTCATACCGTCGGTTCAGCATGGGTGGCCTGAGGACAGGGGGGAGGAGGAGGAGGAGAGCACGGTCAGTCGTCATTTTGGTGAGGACACGGAAGTCTTGCCCGTTACCAGTCTGGCACGCATGACTGACTTTATGTTACGCTGCCTTAACCGTGACCCTCGCATTGTAAAAATGTTGGGTGACAGTAATTACTGGTTGGTGACACTTTTAGACCCCCGCTACAAGGAGAACTTTCACTCTCTTATTCCTGAGGTGGAGAGGTCTACAAAAATGGGGCAGTACCAGAAGGCCCTTGCTGCAGAACTGTTAAAAAAATTCCCATCTGAACACGCTAGCGGCAGACAGACAGTTTTCTGAGACCCGCCCAGCTTACAGGCCCTGAGGCGTGGGGTACCACCAAATGACAGCAGAGTAACATAAAGTCAAATCCACTGTGTTATTTCGGGAGGTGTATTCCCGTGCACCGCTTCACACCCACACATGGGTATACGCTTCCTCATTTCAGCTGTATTTTGCTCTTCTCCTTATCCTCAGCCTCCACCACCACTATACCACCAGGGTGACCTTGGTCCGTGTTGCCAGCATTGCAAGTTCCTCCCTCCTAATTTTTGGCAGCTTTTGCTTGGAAGGCATAGGCAAAGACTATGGAGACCCACTCCCCAATAATGGGAATAATGTTTTTAAGATGCTGTACTGCATGGCTTTTCCAAGGGGCATTAAAACCATCTTGTTAAGCTACTGTGACCTCCACCACTCTTCCAAGGGGCATTAAAACCGTCTTGTTAAGCTACTGCAACTTCCACCACATTTTTAAGGGGCATTGTATTGTCTTTTTATTCCACTGTGACCTCCACGTCTCTTCCAAGGGGCATTAAAACCGTCTTGTTAAGCTACTAAGACCTCCACGTCTCTTCCAAAGGGCATTAAAACCGTCTTGTTAAGCTACTGCAACCTCCATGTCTCTTCCAAGAGGCATTAAAACCGTCTTGTTAAACCATTCTGAACTCCACAGCTCTTCCAAGGGGCATTGAAATGTTGTTTTTAATTAACTCTAACCTCCATGACTCTTCCAACGGGCATAGATTTTCAATGCATAGGCGAACACTAAGGGAGACCCACTCCCCAATAATGGGTAGAAGTTTTTTAGTATGCTGTAATCCACGTCTGTTTCAAGGGCCATTGCAGTTCCTCATAATTTTTGGAAAGCCTTCCATTCACTGCTTAGGCCAACAGTGCACAGGAGACCCAGTTGCTATAAATGGAAAAAAACGGTTTAGTTAAGGCCCTCTGACCTCCATGTCACTTCCAAGGGGCATTGGAGTGCCTCGAAATTTTTGGTAGGCATTACACTCACTGTATGCCCTATAACTGTGTAGCCAAACTGCTCCTTTTGGTACAGAAACATATCCTACAAGACATGTGTGGGTGATTGGCTTGATATTGATTTGAATGGTCCCTGTTCCTCCTGCTCTTTTTCCTTTGCCATCACCTCATCCATCATTCATCACCTGAAGCTTTGCTTTAACGGGAGTCATAGAACTGGGATAGTAGCAGGATTACACCCAGCAATCCTCGGAGGAGGTAGGATATGCGCCAAAACGCTGACAACCTCAGGCCTAGTCGCTACTACATACATGTGCTTGCATTCCAAGGAACAGAAAGCTAAGGAGATGGATGGCCTCATGATCATGAATAATTTACTCATTGTGTAGAAGGCCGACCACTGCTGCTGTCTACCTTTTGAACTTTGTGTTGAAGCCTGATTGACCCAGGACCCACAATCCTCTATGTCTGGAGGACGTGTTGCATCCCAGTGTCCAACTGTGTCCCGGCTTCCACAATATTAACCCAGTGTGAAGGCGTGAGATGGACCATCCCTGGCCACATTCACTTGTCCACGTGTTTGTGGTTAGGCTGTCCTTCAAATAGGGACGGCTGGGGACCGCTTATGGCCACCCGGCCATGTGTGGACACCCGGCCGGGGGGCGGCTGGGGACCGAGTATGGACACCCGGCCGCCCCCTGGCGGCTGGGGACCGAGCGTGGACACCCGGCCGCCAGGCGGCTGGGGACTGAGTATGGATACCAGGCCGCCGACGCAGCCATGATGTGATGGCCAGATTCCGCCTCCACATGCCTAAAAGGCCCAATTTCAAGTGCAAGCAAGCTAGCAGTATGGTATTGCAGCCTGGGGGTGGGTGGGTGGCAGGTTGCACACTTACGCTTGCATTCCAAGAAAACAAAGCAGATGCTAACTTCTATCATCATCATGCTCCTCACCTTGGCACTCTCAACTCCCCTGATGGAGAAGTCAGGGCCCACCGGAGGAGTCTGGTTCTCTGGTGGGCTTGTCCAATGCTGCCCTAAAGCAGGCCGGGCTAAGAAAAGTGTGTGGGGGGAAGTTGTCAGGAGAAATAGGGGCGGCTGGGGACCGTTTATGGACACCCGGCCGCCCCCAGGCGGCTGGGGACCGTGTGTGGACACCCGGCCGCGGGGCGGCTGGGGACCGAGTATGGACACCCGGCCGCCCCCTGGCGGTTGGGGACCGAGTGTGGACACCCGGCCCCCCTGCGGCTGGGGACTGAGTATGGATACCAGGCCGCCGACGCAGCCATGACGTGGTGGCCAGATTCCGCCTCCATATGCCTAAAAGGCCCAATTTCAAGTGCAAGCAAGCTAGCAGTATGGCATTTCAGCCTGGTGGTGGGTGGGTGGCAGGCTGCATACTTGCGCTTGCATTGCAAGGAATGGGGGAGGTACAATTGAACACTGCCCTGGGACAAGGACTTGCACGGGGATAGTTGCAAGTCTGCATCTTCTGATGCAGCAAGGATCACTTCTGATGGGCACACTTTTAGGCAGTGACCTGGGTGTCAGAGATGCTTCCAGGGGTCTACCCCATGCTGTTCCCATGTCTTTTCAGCACTGTATGCATGTGTCACACAGCACATGGCCAGATAAGATTGTAAAATGTTAAAATGACATTTCCCGGTGAATGCATTTGTCACGGTTGAAAGCAATACAAAAGTGCAAGAACGCATAAAAAATGCTACTTGTGAACATAGCCCAAGGTGTGGAGGAGTATTTTTGTTTTTGGTTATTTATTTTACCTTATACACAAGTCTTTACCCTAGAAAGGAAGTTCCTTAACATATTTCACAGGAAAACAGTTTCGTTTTTGAACGTTTTATTGTGAGCCCGTAAAAGTGGCTTAATATCTCTGACCACGTTGTTGACAGCAGTGACCTG
Organism: Phyllobates terribilis; assembly: GCF_046119375.1. Classification (NCBI taxonomy): domain Eukaryota; kingdom Metazoa; phylum Chordata; class Amphibia; order Anura; family Dendrobatidae; genus Phyllobates; species Phyllobates terribilis. The sequence continues at coordinate 129,276,948 of NW_027362770.1, read as the reverse complement.
GGGGTCAGAAATGCTTCCTGGGGCAATGCCCATGCTGTCCCCATGTCTTTTGAGCACTGTCACTATCGTTTTGGGCACTTTTTAGGCTTTCTACAGACTGCTGGGGGTGCCGCCGCAAAAATGCTCGGGTCTGCCATAGACTAACATTGGGCTCATTGCTCGGGTTGAGCACCCGAGTATCACGGCGAGCTCGGCCCGAGCTTCGAGCACCCGAGCATTTTAGTGCTCGCTCAACACTAGTCACAAGCTCTCAATGCAAATCTGTGAGATCCTCGTTCTAGCTCTCATACACTTACACTGAGAAGTGACCTCTGGCTTGACCAGCAAACACTGGAGCGATCCGACAGGTCACAAACAGCACAATACTACTGGAGCGGTGCTAAAAACAGCAGAAGGCGGTCGGTGGTAAGAATATTACTAGTGGCAGGGAACATGCATTAATGATACCACTCGGGTAATGAAATTAAAAAAACTGCAAGAGTAGTGCTGTACCTAATATGTGTATATTTTTTACTATTAAATAACATTTATTTTTTTATTTTCTTGATACCTCAAAGCTAAAATTAGGGACAACACTCTTCCTTGTAGATAGAGAGAAGGCTTTCATTTTCACACATAAGCTATCTATAACTTGTTATGCCCAATAGCAAAACTACAACATTTTGACATGCAGGTACTAGTACCAAATGAGACTTGATGTGCGATGCCTCATATAAAAAAAGTCGCATTCCTAGGTAAAACCCTTAGATAGTATTTTCTCCACCTTTTAGACTATCAAGGGTTCAGAGTTGACAATACTCCAAAAGTTGTTATGTTGCCTATATTACCAAGTACTATGAGCTCGGAGAACAGAAGCCTTTTCAGATATTGTTTAACCATGTTTTAACTCAGTTATATCGTGCCACTTGCACACCTCACATATTCCCTACTGGCAACAAGAAATGTCTTACTTATACCATATGGAGGATTTATCAGCTGATCTGGGAACAATGATAAATTCTACAAGATTTGGCAACAGTGGATCCTTTTTCAAGAATCTTTTTCCTTTTAGTCTTTATTCATCTGATTGGTAAACCATAGATTTTGGATTAATCTGTATTTGAAGCTCCTGAGGATCTAGGTTCACTTTTTGCAGCATCTCACGTGTTCCCATTTTCCTCTTAATTAAAAGTGACCTCCATCCCTACTTCCCGATGACCTAATGTGTTTTTTTTACCTCTTCTTTCTTTCTGCCTCTTCTTCAGAATATAACATTTGATTTCCTATCTACCATGTCACCGGCATAGATAACATATACAACCCCTGGCAAAAATTATGGAACCACCGGGCTCGGAGGATGTTCGTTCAGTTGTTTAATGTTGTTGAAAAAAAAGCAGATCACAGACATGGCACAAAACTAAAGTCATTTCAAATGGCAACTTTAGGGCTTTAAGAAACACTAAAAGAAATCAAGATTAAAAATGTAGTACTCAGTAAGGGTAATTTTTTTCAGACGAAGCAGAGGGAAAAAATTATGGAATCATTCAATTCTGAGGAAAAAATTATGGAATCACCCTGTAAATTTTCATTTCCAAAACTAACACCTGCATCAAATTAGATCTGCTCGTTAGTCTGCATCTAAAAAGGAGTGATCACACCTTGAAGAGCTGTTGCACTAAGTAAAAAGACATGAATCATGGCTCCAACACGAGAGATGTCAATTGAAACAAAGGAGAGGATTATCAAACTCTTAAAAGAAGGTAAATCATCATGCAATGTTGCAAAAGATGTTGGTTGATCACAGTCAGCTGTGTCTAAAATCTGGACCAAATACAAACAACATGGGAAGGTTGTTAAAGGCAAACATACTGGTAGACCAAGGAAGACATCAAAGCGTCAAGACCAGAAACTTAAAGCAATATGTCTCTAAAACAGGAAATGCACAACAAAACAAATGAGGAACGAATGGGAGGAAACTGGAGTCAATGTCTGTGACCGAACTGTAAGAAACCGCCTAAAGGAAATGGGATTTACATACAGAAAAGGTAAACATAAGCCATCGTTAACACCTAAACAGAAAAAAACACCTAAACAGAAGCCATCGTTAACACCTAAACAGAAACAAACAAGGTTACAATGGGCTAAGGAAAAGCAATCGTGGACTGTGGATGACTGGATGAAAGTCATATTCAGTGATGAATCGCGAATCTGCATTGGGCAAGGTGATGATGCTGGAACTTTTGTTTTGTGCCGTTCCAATGAGATTTATAAAGATGACTGCATGAAGAGAACATGCAAATTTCCACAGTCATTGATGAGATGAGGCTGCATGTCAGGTATAGGCACTGGGGAGATGGCTGTCATTACATCTTCAATAAATGCCCAAGTTTACATTGGTATTTTGGACAGTTTTCTTATCCCATCAATTGAAAGGATGTTTGGGGATGATGAGATCATTTTTCAAGATGATAATGCATCCTGCCATAGAGCAAAAACTGTGAAAACATTCCTTGAAAGAAGACACATAAGGTCAATGTCATGGCCTGCAAATAGTCTGGATCTTAATCCAATTGAAAATCTTTGGTGGAATTTGAAGAAAATGGTCCATGACAAGGCTCCAACCTGCAAAGCTGATCTGGCTACAGCTATCAGAGAAAGTTGGAGCCAGATTTATGAAGAGTACTGTTTGTCACTCATTAAGTCCATGCCTCAGAGACTGCAAGCTGTTATTAAAGGCAAAGGTGGTGCAACAAAATACTAGTGATGTATTGGAGTGTTCTTTTGTGTGTTTGTTTTTCATGATTCCATAATTTTTTCCTCAGAATTGAGTGATTCCATAATTTTTTCCCTCTGCTTGGTCTGAAAAAAATTACCCTTGCTGAGTACCACATTTTTTATCTTGATTTCTTTTAGTGTTTCTTAAAGCCCTAAAGTTGCCATTTGAAACGACTTTAGTTTTGTGGCATGTCTGTGATCTGCTTTTTTTCAACAACATTAAACAACTGAATGAACATCCTCTGAGCCCGGTGATTCCATAATTTTTGGCAGGGGTTGTATATACATATATATCAAAAAGAATGTATATATATCAAAAAGAATGCAGCAGCACTCCATATGGTCAAGATACATCTTAACAATGAAAATAATGAAAATATTAGATCTAAACTGTTTTGCTCAGCAACAAGTACAAAAAATGAAGGTTTTTAGCGCATAAATTGGCCAATTCATATGTGCCCATCAACCACGGCAAGGTATCCTCCCCCTGATGGATAACTACTCTGCCTTACATGCCACTTTTGGGCTACAAGCCTACAACTAAACAGACAAACATGTCTTTTACAGGGCTAAAAACACCTACATTTAAAGGGCAAGCAGAGCTGTTTATAAAACACCTGCTGGTTAATGGGAGGAGTGCAGAATCAGGAAAGAGGCAGTTATACCCCCTTATAGTAATACAAACCAGAGACACCTGACCAGCACCTCCTAATGTGAACTGGTGCCAGCTGCTGTAACTATAAAATATATCAAAAAGAATGCAGCAGAACTCCATATGGCCAAGATACATCTTAACAATGGCCATATGGAGTGCTGCTGCATTCCTTTTGATATATTTTATAGTTACAGCAGCTGGCACCAGTTCACATTAGGAGGTGCTGGTCAGGTTTCTCTGGTTTGTATATATATATATATATATATATATATATATATATATATATATATATATACAGTACAGATCAAAAGTTTGGACACACTTTCTCATTTAAAGATTTTTATGTATTTTCATGACTATGAAAATTGTACATTCACACTGAAGGCATCAAAACTATGAATTAACACATGTGGAATTATATACTTAACAAAAAAGTGTGAAACAACTGAAAATATGTCTTGTATTCTAGGTTCTTCAAAGTAGCCACCTTTTGCTTTGATGACTGCTTTGCACACTCTTGGCATTCTCTTGATGAGCTTTAAGAGGTAGTCACCGGAATGGTCTTCCAACAATCTTGAAGGAGTTCCCAGAGATTCTTAGCACTTGGTGGCCCTTTTGCCTTCACTCTGTGGTCCAGATCACCCCAAACCATCTTGATTGGGTTCAGGTCTGGTGACTGTGGAGGCCAGGTCATCGGGCGTAGCACTCCATCACTCTCCTTCTTGGTCAAATAGCCCTTACACAGCCTGGAGGTGTGTTTGGGGTCATTGTCCTGTTGAAAAATAAATGATGGTCCAACTAAATGCAAACCGGATGGAATAGCTGTTAGAACCCTCCTGTTAGTTTTTGCTATCTTGTGTTTTGCGGTCACGTGACCAGCTACCTATATATTCCAGCTCCACCCTTCTGGCTTTGCTGGACTTTAGTGTTGTTTTGACTGTCTCTCTAGCCAGGTGCTTCGGTGCCTATCTCTGTCAGTTCTTGGTCCTCTGGGACCGTTAGTACTTTTTGTCAGTTTGTCCTTTTTGCTCTGCAACAACTTCTGTTTAGGAGGTGTCCCATTTTTGTCCCAGTCCTTAGTTCTTTTAGAGACCCCTCCCTTAATTCTATAGGTCTCCATTCAGACTAGCCGAGGACGAAGGCGGGTCTGTTCACAAGGAACAGGCAGCCTGCTACATTGTAGGGATTCAGCTTAGTCTTACTGTAGGGACAGCTTTCCTTATTTTTCCTTAGTTTTGTGGCAGATCATAACAGTAAGTCCAGTCCAAAAAAACCCAAAAACTAATAGGAAAGAAATTCGGGGATCAGTATGGTTTCCGTCCAGGATTTGGCTCAACGCCTGCAGGGATTGTCTCTGGAGGTGGCCGAGCTTCAGCAACACGTGAGTAGCTGTCCTGGAGCGCATTTTGTGGAACCGAAGGTAGAACTGCCTGATGTTTTTTATGGTAAACAGCAAGATTTTTTTTCCTTTAAAAATGCTTGTTTGTTATATTTTCGTTTGAGACCAAGATCCTCTGGGAATGAATCACAGCGCATTGGATTTATTATGTCACTTTTGCGCAAAGAACCACAGGGTTGGGCCTTTTCTCTCCAACCTAATGATCCGTGTTTAAGTTTTGTTGAAGAATTTTTTTCTGCTATGGGGCTATTATATGACGATCCTGATTGAATCTCATCTGCTGAATCAGAACTTAGATGTTTGAATCAGGGGTCAGATGATGTTGAAATTTATTGCACACACTTTAGAAGGTGGGCTTCAGAAGTTAAATGGAATGATTCTGCGTTGAAATGTTTATTTCTTGCTGGTTTGAGTGAAAGGGTTAAGGATTTGCTAATTGCATTCCCTGCACCTGAGACTCTGCAGGAAGCTATGCAGTTAGCTGTATAGACAGGAGACTGAGGTCCAGGGTTAATGATGTAAAGACTCCTGTAACTTCAGGTCCTAGTTACCAGAAAATCTGCTCTGACAGCGGAGAACCAATGGAGTTTGGGGCGATGTCAATCCGCTCTCAGGAAAGAGATCGGAGATTCGCCGAAGGTTTGTGTCTTTATTGTGGTAAAAATGACCATTTGATTAAGTATTGTGAGTGTCGTTTAAGTAAAGAAAAAAAAATGTCAGTTACGCCCGTATAGCTTGTTTACGCTCTTTGTGGTAGTACTACTCTGTAAGGAGATTTGATTGGATTTCAGGTATTTGTGGATTGTGGTTCAACACTTAATGTGATTGATAAAGGGTTTTTGGAAAACCTTAAATTGAAATCCAAACCTTTGTCATCACCTGTTTCTGTGGTTGCAATTGATAACACTCCTTTGAAATGTATTACTCACAAGACTGCTGCATTTCCTCTCAATATCAATGGAGATCACCAAGAAAGTTTGGACTTGGTTGTTTTGGATAATTTGCCCTCTCCAGTTGTTCTAGGATTGCCTTGGTTAAGACTGCACAATCCTTTACTGGACTGGTCTACTAATGTGATTAAGTCTTGGAGTCCGAAGTGCTATGATAAATGTTGTAATGGTCGCATTGCGGCTGTGGAAAAAGGTGAATTACCTGTACCTATTCAAGATTTTTGGAGGATTTTTTCTGAGGAGTCGCAAGTTTTACCTCCTCATAGGGATTATGATTGCGCCATTGAGTTTGTTCCAGGTGCTACTCTTCCCAAAAGTCGCTTGTTTAATCTGACTATCCCTGAAAGAAAGGCCTTGGAGGAGTACATACAGACTAGCTTGGCTGCTGGTCACATTAGACCTTCTAAGTCCCCTGTGGCAGTTGGATTCTTCTTTGTTAAAAAAAGGATGGCGGTTTATGTCCATATTTGGATTTTCGTGAAATTAATAAAAATACCGTACGCAATTCCTACCCATTGCCGTTAATTCCTGACTTGTTTAACCAGTTATTGGGAGCCAAGTGGTTCTCCAAGATTGATCTCAGGGGGGATACAATTTGTTACGTGTGAAGAAGGGTGATGAATGGAAAACTGCTTTTAACACTCCGGTAGGTCATTTTGAGAATCTGTTGATGCCTTTCAGTCTTACCAATGCACCTGCATTTTTTTAGAACCTTATTAATGACATTCTGAGACCTTTGATTGGTAAGAATGTGGTTGTGTATTTGGATGACATTTTGATTTATTCACCAGATTTAGAGTCCCATTGGCAGAGTGTACGTGAAGTTTTGCAGTTATTGAGTGATAATTCACTCTTTGCTAAGCTGGAGAAATGTGAGTTCGCTGTGCAGAAAATTAGTTTTTTGGGCTACATTGTCTCCAGCGAGGGCTTTGAGATGGACCCTGTGAAGGTTCAGGCTGTGCAGGAATGGCCTAGGCCTATTGGTTTGAAATCTATACAGAGATTTTTGGGTTTTGCCAATTATTACAGGAAATTCATTAAGAATTTTTCTGTAATTGTTAAACCTCTAACCGATCTCACCAGGAAAGGTGCGAATACGGCCCAGTGGACTACTGAGGCCATTGAAGCGTTTGAGTAACTCAAAGAGAGGTTCAGTTCTGCCCTATCCTTATGCAGCCTGATGAGACCAAGCCTTTTTTGGTCGAGGTCGATGCTTCATCGGTGGGGGTCGGAGCAGTTTTGTCTCAGGAGAACAAGGGTGGAGTACATCCTTGTGCCTTCTTTTTGAAAAAAAATTCGGAGACCGAACTGAATTATGATGTTGGAAATCGGGAGTTGCTGGCTATTGCGTTTGAACATTGGCGTAATTTTTTGGAAGGCGCTAGATTTCCTATTCAGGTTTTCACAGATCATAAGAATTTGATCTATATGGATGCTGCCAAGCGCTTGAATGCCCGTCAAGCTAGGTGGGCACTTTTTTTTTCTCGGTTTAATTTTTCTGTTACCTATATCCCTGGTGCTAAGAATGTTAAAGCCGATGCTTTATCTCGCAGCTTCTCTCCTACGGTCGGTTCAAAGGAGGAGGAGAGCATTTTGCAGAAAGGAGTTGTGGTGGCGGCTTTGGACTCCGTTTTGGAGAATGGGATTCTGAATGCTCAAGATGATGCTCCATCTAACACTCCCCATGGGAGGTTGTTCGTGCCTACAGCCTTTAGGAGAGATTTGTTTGTGGAGTGTCATGAATCTCTGCTGGCAAGTCATCCAGGAGTTTCGGAGACTAAGATACTTATCAGTCGCAGTTTTTGGTGGCCTGGATGGCAGAAGGAAGTCATCAAGTGGGTGCGTCAGTGTACTGTGTGTGCTAGGTCAAAGGCTTCACATACTCCTGCTGCGGGGTTGCTTTGCCCTCTGGAGGTTACTAGTGTGCCTTGGACGCATCTCACTATGGATTTTATTACTGATCTTCTGGTGTCCGATGGTTTTACTGTCATTTGGGTGGTCGTGGACCGTTTTAGTAAGATGTGTAATTTCGTTCCATTCGTTAAGTTGCCCTGCGCCAAGACACTCGCTAAGGAATTTGTTAAGGAGATTGTCAAGCTCCGTGGCGTTCCCATGGATATTGTTTCTGATAGAGGACCTCAGTTTGTGGCTCACTTTTGGCATGCTTTTTGTGACAGGTTGGGAGTCCATTTGTCATTTTCATCTGGTTATCATCCTGAATCGAATGGACAGACTGAAAGAAAGAACCAGGATGTAGAACAGTTTTTGCGTTGTTTTGTGGCGGACAATCAAGAGATGTGGTCTGAGTTTCTGCCTCTCACAGAATTTGCTCTTAACAATCATATATCCTCCTCTGCTGGGTGTTCTCCTTTTTTTTGTTGTACTGGGAGACATCCGTCTTTTGGTTCGTTCTCCAAATTGGGGTCGGCGGTGCCGGAGGAGGAGAATTTTTCCGGTGATTTGGAGAGAGTTTGGACTAATGTACGTTGTAACCTGCAAGAGGCTAACAAGAAGTCCAAGAAGTATTTTGACAGGAAACGTAAAGAGGTTTTGTTCACTGTGGGCGACGTGGTTTGGTTGTCCTCGAAGAACCTGCGGTTGAGGATTCGTCTGCTGTCAGGTTGGATGTCCCTTTTTCCTGGAAGATTAATCCTGTGTTTCATGTCTCCTTGTTGAAAAAGGCTGACGTATATAATAGGGACGCCACTGTCACAGTTCCCCCTGTGGTGGTAAACGGCGAATATGAAATTTCTTGTATTTTGAATTCTAGATGGCATAGAGGGAAATTACAGTATCTTGTCTCCTGGAAGGGTTTCGGTCCCGAAGACAACTCCTGGGTAGTGTTGAGCATTCCGATACTGAAATATCGGGTATCGGCCGATATTCGCAGTATCGGAATTCCGATACTTAATTCCGATACTTTTGCAATATCGTATACCGGAATCGGAAGTTCCCATAATGCAATGAGCCATTTTCATTTTATTCAGCCAATGAGGATCCTAAGAAGTGTGGGCACATCCTGTTAGGCATGTAGGCATCTTAACTAATGGAATGGCTGTGATTGGCTGCTGAAATGATGTCATGATGCACTATAAAAGCCGCCGCCGCCATTTTGAGCTCACTCTGCTGTGAATTCAGTTAGGGATAGGACGCTGTTGTTCTGAGGGACAGTTTTAGCTACCTATTTGGTCTATTCTGCTTTACCCAAGCTACTTTATAAATCACTGTGCCTTGCAGTGCTAGTGCACAGTTCTCTGTGCTGTTCACCGCTTTCTGCAAGGTCTCTGTGTGTGAGTGCAGCTCACCCTGTAGTGTGTGCTTCAACCACGTCTGGTTGTAGTGCACTCAGTGTGTGTCACTGCCTCATACATTGTCCTTCTTTGCCAATTCATAATTTTTCCTGATATCTCCTATTAGTGTGGTGGTTCCATCCGTATTCAGCTAAATTGGTTCCAAACACACTATATAGGAGTAGATAGAGAATTTTTTTTGGTCTTGCAGCGCTAGTGCACAGTGCTCTGCATCTGTACTGTTCACCGCTGTCTGCAAGGTCTGGTGTGTGAGTGCAGCTCACCCTGTAGTGTGTGCTTCAACCCCGTCTGGTTGTAGTGCACTCAGTGTGTGTCACTGCCTCATACATTGTCCTTTATTGCCAATTCATAATTTTTCCTGATATCTCCTATTAGTGTGGTGGTTCCATCCGTATTCAGCTAAATTGGTTCCAAACACACTATATAGGAGTAGATAGAGGAGCCTTTCTGCAGCATTGGGCCCTGCAGCCCCAGCCAGATTAGTATTAGCCTATTTTTTGCAGCCTCATCTATTGCATTGTAGGTTACCTTCCTACATTGTAATAGCTACAAAAAGTTTGTGATACTATCGTTATTACATCTTTAGGCACATCCAGTGTCTTTTTGTGACAAAAAAAAACCTAAATAAAGTTCACCAAACACTCCACTTTACAGTTGTGTAGGCCACATTAGCTCATATTAAAGTCTAGTCCACACTTTATAAAATTAGTGTTTCTTATACCTGTTAGCAGCTGTTCAGGAATAAGCACACTAAGCCCTTAGTACTTTTCTGCCTATCTTTATCAGTCTACCAAGATGAAGAAGGCAGGGAGTAAGGCATGTGGTCGTGGGCGTGGGCGTGGAGTTTCTGTAGGGAGAGGACGTGAGGATTCTGTGCCTGCAGGGAGAGGACGTGGGGATTCTGTGCCTGCTGTGGGCACCAGTGACTCAGCATCCCCCAGTTTTACCAGGGAACAGTCCTTTATGCGCAGCTTTGTAGGAGCTAGCCGTACCCCACTGCTGCGCGAGGACCAAATTGAAGCCGTTGTCGGATGGATGGCAGCTAACGCATCGACTTCAATTAGTTCCAGATCCTCTCAGGTCCTGAGCACTGAAGAGCACCCATCTGTCTCTTCACCACCTGCCAAATTGCCCAGGCAGTCAGAGAGCCCTGGACAGGAGCCATCTCTACTTCTGTTCTCTGAATCTCTTGGCTTGGAAAGAGGGGGCCAGCCAAGCAGAATTCGAGAATTTGAAGAAGAGGTAGTATGCAGTGATGCGCAACCGTTTTGTCTCTCTGAATCTGAAGAGGCGGGTGGGCCAGTGCCTATGGTCAGCAGCACACCTCAGTACGCATCTGATGATGAGACTCAGGTGCCACTTTCTGGTGCGTACTGTGCTGTCGAGACTACCCAGGAGAAGCAGTTGTTTGAAGAGGGTGGTGTAGATGATGAGGTCCTTGACCCATCATGGCGTGAGGGACAGGAAGGTGGTGGGAGCAGCTCTGAGGAAGAGATTCCCCGAACGGCCCAAAAAGGAGGGAGAGGGAGGGGTCAGACTTGGTTGCCTGTAGCCTCCACTTCGGCACCCATTAGGAGCATGGCTCTTCCAAAATCCAAAGCGGGCGCTCCCAAGACTTGCAGTGCCTGGTCCTTTTTTGACACAGTTGCAGATGACATTTGCTTTGTCAAATGCAAGCTGTGTAATCAGAAGGTGAAAAGAGGGAAAAGTGTCAGCAACCTCAATACCACAAATATGTGGAAATATGTGCGGACCAAGCACGTGGTGGAGTTACAAAAACACACTGAAGACCTAGGCCAACCTACAGCGCCACCTACCACCTCTTCAGCTCGTGTTGTAGCCTCTTCCTCCAGCTCACACACAGCTGGTTCGGCTTCCTCACAGGATCGCCATGGAAGAATCTCTGGCACTGTTGTACAGAGACACAGTGTAATTCCACCCACAGCACCACTTTCCCAGTCATCCTCACACTCCCAGGCCAGTCTACAGCCATCGTTAGCACAGGCATGGGAGAAAAGGCGCCCATACTCGGCAAACCACCCCCGAGCACAGGCTCTGAATGCTGGCATTGCTAAACTACTGGCCCTTGAAATGCTATCATTCAGGCTGGTGGAGACTGACACATTCCGTAACTTTATGGCATTGGCAGTCCCACAATACAACGTGCCCAGCCGCTTTTATTTCAGCAGGCAAGCCGTCCCTGCCCTGCAACATCATGTGGAGGGAAAAATTAAACATGCGCTACAAAACGCCGTCAGTAGCAAGGTCCACCTGACCACCGATGCGTGGACCAGTAAGCATGGACAGGGACGATACCTTTCCCTCACTGCCCATTGGGTAAATGTTGTGGAGCCGGGTACAAATCTTGAGAGTGGCGCTGTACGTGTTCTGCCAACTCCAAGGATTGCAGGAATCCAGTCTGTACACATTGACTCCTCCTCATACTCCAGTTCCTCTGAATCAGCGCTGCAGGAGCAGTCACGGTCTACCTCCACATCGACCCGTGAACGGTTACCTGTTATGATGACCGATATGAGCACAGCCGTGGCCAAACGTCAACAGGCCGTATTAAAATTAATTTCTTTGGGGAATCGAAGCCACACAGCGCAGGAGCTCTGGAATGCCATCAAGCAGCAGAGCGACGTGTGGTTTGTGCCAGCGAATCTCCAGCCAGGCATGGTAGTGTGTGACAATGGCCGAAATCTGGTGGCAGCTCTGGGCCTAGGCAACCTCACTCACATCCCATGTCTGGCACATGTGCTCAACTTGGTCGTGCAGAGTTTTTTGAGGGACTATCCGGATCTTGTTGCACTGCTTCACAAGGTCCGCATAGAGTGCGCTCACTTGCGGCGTTCCAGCAATGGAAGATCACGCATTGCAGCTCTGCAGCGCCGATTACGTCTTCCGGAACATCGCATCATATGTGACCTACCCACCAGGTGGAATTCAACGTTACATATGCTGGAGTGGTTGTGTGAACAGCAGGCAGCAGTAATGGAGTACCAGCTGCAGCAGGCGCAAACAAGTCGCAGTGCGCGCCGTTCACACTTCACCACCACTGAGTGGGCCTCTATGAAGGACATTTGCCACGTTTTGCGTGCCTTCGATTATTCCACGCGGATGGCGAGTGCAGATGATGCACTAGTCAGCATGACTATCCCCCTTATCTGCCTGCTTGAAAAAATACTGCAAGCACTAAGGGACGAGGTTTTGGAAGAGGTGGAGGATGAGGAGTCACAAATGCCATCTGCTTCTCTACAGTCTGCGCAACGTGGTTCCTCACAAAGGCCTAGGCAGGGGACACTTTGTGAGGAGGATGAGGAGGAGTCAATGGATGAGGAAGACATCTGTCCAGAGGAGGGAGGTACACAATGCTCTAGTAGTCAGTATCTAGAGCGAGGGTGGGGTGATGCAGAGCAGGCAGAGATCACGCCTCAAGCAGGGGACAGTGTTTCTTGACCAGTTGGCAGTCTGCAGCACATGGTTGAGTTCATGCTGCAGTGCCTGAGAAACGACCGCCGCATCGCCCACATTCTCAACACGGCTGATTATTGGGTGTCCACCCTCCTAGATCCTCGCTACCGGGACAACTTACAAAGCCTCATAACACCGTTGAACCGGGAGCGTAAAATGCGGGAGTACCAAGACGCACTGGTGCATTCCATCATGTTCTCCATTCCAACCGAGAGCAGTGCTGCTAGTGCTTTACAAAGCAGCCCAGTGCGTCGAGGCAGTGGAGGAAGCTCTGCACAAAGAGGGAGCAGAAGCAGCGCCTCAGCACAAGGCAAGACCAGTATGGCCGAAATGTGGCAAAGTTTTGTGTCCCCGCCGCCACAAATGTCTACACCATCATGTCTTGCCCTCTTAGTGTACTCCCAGACGGCTCTTCTCCCTTCAAGTTTTGGGTCTGTAAGCTGGATACATGGCCAGAGCTTAGTCAGTATGCATTGGAGGTGCTAGCTTGCCCTGCTGCTAGTGTATTATCGGAACGCGTCTTTAGTGCCGCAGGTGGTGTACTAACAGACCGTCGCATGCGACTATCCTCCGATAACGTTGACCGGCTTACTTTTCTCAAAATGAACAAGGCCTGGATCTCTCATGAATTTGCCAGTCCTCTTCCAGAATAAATAATTGGTTGGCAACAGTATCCAGGTCTCCTGTTCTGTTCATGTTTCTACCACCTGAACTGTAATCCCTGAGCTCCAACACCGCCAGTTGGCGCTCGGAAGTGCCGTCTGCACAGTCAACACTTGCTGCCGTGTTATTGGGGTTCAGTAACGTCAGCTGATCCCCAGCTGTGTGTCCGGCAATTTCTCCTGCTTTGTCCACATTCTCACTACTACAGATTTGAAAGTTTCTCCAATTACACCTCTGGCTCCTCTGTTTTCAGTATTATCCCTGAGCTCCAACACCGCCAGTTGGCGCTCGAAAGTGCCGTCTGCACAGTCAACACTTGCTGCCGTGTTATTGGGGTTCAGTAACGTCAGCTGATCCCCAGCTGTGTGTCCGGAAAATTCTCCTGCTTTGTCCACATTCTCACTACTACAGATTTGAAAGTTTCTCCAATTACACCTCTGGCTCCTCTGTTTTCAGTATCATCCCTGAGCTCCAACACCGCCAGTTGGCGCTCGGAAGTGCCGTCTGCACAGTCAACACTTGCTGCCGTGTTATTGGGGTTCAGTAACGTCAGCTGATCCCCAGCTGTGTGTCCGGCAAATTCTCCTGCTTTGTCCACATCCACTGTACTACGGATTTAAAACCTCCTCCAAATACACCTCTGGCTCCTCCGTTTTTAGCATTTATCCTGGGCTCCAATACCGCTAGTTGCTGCTCAGAAGTGCCGTCTGCACAGTCAACGCTTGCTCCAGTGTTATTGGGGTTCAGTAACGTCAGCTGATCCCCAGCTGTGTGTCCGGCAAATTCTCCTGCTTTGTCCACATCCACTGTACTACGGATTTAAAACCTCCTCCAAATACACCTCTGGCTCCTCCGTTTTTAGTATTTACCCTGGGCTCCAATACCGCTAGTTGCTGCTCAGAAGTGCCGTCTGCACAGTCAACGCTTGCTCCAGTGTTATTGGGGTTCAGTAACGTCAGTTGATCCCCAGCTGTGTGTCCGGCAAATTCTCCTGCTTTGTCCACATCCACTGTACTACGGATTTAAAACCTCCTCCAAATACACCTCTGGCTCCTCCGTTTTTAGTATTTACCCTGGGCTCCAATACCGCTAGTTGCTGCTCAGAAGTGCTGTCTGTACAGTCAACGCTTGCTCCAGTGTTATTGGGGTTCAGTAACGTCAGCTGATCCCCAGCTGTGTGTCCGGCAAATTCTCCTGCTTTGTCCACATCCACTGTACTACGGATTTAAAACTTGCTCCAATTACACCTCTGGCTCCTCCGTTTTTAGTATTTACCCTGGGTTCCAGCACCGCCAGCTGGTTCTCGGCAGTTCCATTTGCTCTTGTACCTTCTACTACCCATCCGGGTTCCAGTACCGTCAGCTGGTTCTCGGCAGTGCCTTTGGATTAGGTGCCTCCTTCTCGGTATCCAAGTTCCACCAACGTCTGCTGGTCCTTGGTAGTGCTTTCTGGCACAGGTACCTCCTGCTTAGTAACCGAGTTCCAGTACCGTCAGCTGGTGTTCGGCAGTTCCATTGGCTCTTGTACCTTCTGCTACCCATCCGGGTTCCAGTACCGTCAGCTGGTCCTCGGTAGTTCCATTTGCTCTTGTACCTTCTACTACCCATCCGGGTTCCAGTACCGTCAGCTGGTTCTCGGCAGTGACTTTGGCACGGGTACTCCCTCCTGCCCAGCCTGGTTCCAGCACGCCAGCTGTTTCCGGGTAGTGTCAACGTCACTTTGCCTCCAATGCGTTGTCCTGTCGTGTTGTGGTCGGGTTAGCCGACTCTATGGTGCCTGCAGTTTAGGTGACTCCTATGTGGGCTGCGGGATCTGGCAATGAAGGCTGGTTCCATAGTGCCAATAAGACAAGCACCCCCTGTAGGACTGTGGGTTTTGGTAACTGCGGCCGGCTCGCGGCCTTGAACTTTTTTTTACATGGGTACCTTCTGCTACCCATCCGGGTTCCAGTACCGTCAGCTGGTTCTCGGCAGTGCCTTTGGATTAGGTGCCTCCTTCTCGGTATCCAAGTTCCACCAACGTCTGCTGGTCCTTGGTAGTGCTTTCTGGCACAGGTACCTCCTGCTTAGTAACCGAGTTCCAGTACCCTCAGCTGGTCTTCGGCAGTTCCATTGGCTCTTGTACCTTCTGCTACCCATCCGGGTTCCAGTACCGTCAGCTGGTCCTCGGTAGTTCCATTTGCTCTTGTACCTTCTACTACCCATCCGGGTTCCAGTACCGTCAGCTGGTTCTCGGCAGTGACTTTGGCACGGGTACTCCCTCCTGCCCAGCCTGGTTCCAGCACGCCAGCTGTTTCCGGGTAGTGTCAACGTCACTTTGCCTCCAATGCGTTGTCCTGTCGTGTTGCGGTCGGGTTAGCCGACTCTATGGTGCCTGCAGTTTAGGTGACTCCTATGTGGGCTGCGGGATCTGGCAATGAAGGCTGGTTCCATAGTGCCAATAGGACAAGCACCCCCTGTAGGACTGTGGGTTTTGGTAACTGCGGCCGGCTCGCGGCCTTGAACTTTTTTTTACATGGGTACCTTCTGCTACCCATCCGGGTTCCAGTACCGTCAGCTGGTTCTCGGCAGTGCCTTTGGATTAGGTGCCTCCTTCTCGGTATCCAAGTTCCACCAACGTCTGCTGGTCCTTGGTAGTGCTTTCTGGCACAGGTACCTCCTGCTTAGTAACCGAGTTCCAGTACCGTCAGCTGGTCTTCGACAGTTCCATTGGCTCTTGTACCTTCTGCTACCCATCCGGGTTCCAGTACCGTCAGCTGGTCCTCGGTAGTTCCATTTGCTCTTGTACCTTCTACTACCCATCCGGGTTCCAGTACCGTCAGCTGGTTCTCGGCAGTGACTTTGGCACGGGTACTCCCTCCTGCCCAGCCTGGTTCCAGCACGCCAGCTGTTTCCGGGTAGTGTCAACGTCACTTTGCCTCCAATGCGTTGTCCTGTCGTGTTGCGGTCGGGTTAGCCGACTCTATGGTGCCTGCAGTTTAGGTGACTCCTATGTGGGCTGCGGGATCTGGCAATGAAGGCTGGTTCCATAGTGCCAATAGGACAAGCACCCCCTGTAGGACTGTGGGTTTTGGTAACTGCGGCCGGCTTGCGGCCTTGAACTTTTTTTTACATGGGTACCTTCTGCTACCCATCCGGGTTCCAGTACCGTCAGCTGGTTCTCGGCAGTGCCTTTGGATTAGGTGCCTCCTTCTCGGTATCCAAGTTCCACCAACGTCTGCTGGTACTTGGTAGTGCTTTCTGGCACAGGTACCTCCTGCTTAGTAACCGAGTTCCAGTACCGTCAGCTGGTCTTCGGCAGTTCCATTGGCTCTTGTACCTTCTGCTACCCATCCGGGTTCCAGTACCGTCAGCTGGTCCTCGGTAGTTCCATTTGCTCTTGTACCTTCTACTACCCATCCGGGTTCCAGTACCGTCAGCTGGTTCTCGGCAGTGACTTTGGCACGGGTACTCCCTCCTGCCCAGCCTGGTTCCAGCACGCCAGCTGTTTCCGGGTAGTGTCAACGTCACTTTGCCTCCAATGCGTTGTCCTGTCGTGTTGCGGTCGGGTTAGCCGACTCTATGGTGCCTGCAGTTTAGGTGACTCCTATGTGGGCTGTGGGATCTGGCAATGAAGGCTGGTTCCATAGTGCCAATAGGACAAGCACCCCCTGTAGGACTGTGGGTTTTGGTAACTGCGGCCGGCTCGCGGCCTTGAACTTTTTTTTACATGGGTACCTTCTGCTACCCATCCGGGTTCCAGTACCGTCAGCTGGTTCTCGGCAGTGCCTTTGGATTAGGTGCCTCCTTCTCGGTATCCAAGTTCCACCAACGTCTGCTGGTCCTTGGTAGTGCTTTCTGGCACAGGTACCTCCTGCTTAGTAACCGAGTTCCAGTACCGTCAGCTGGTCTTCGGCAGTTCCATTGGCTCTTGCACCTTCTGCTACCCATCCGGGTTCCAGTACCGTCAGCTGGTCCTCGGTAGTTCCATTTGCTCTTGTACCTTCTACTACCCATCCGGGTTCCAGTACCGTCAGCTGGTTCTCGGCAGTGACTTTGGCACGGGTACTCCCTCCTGCCCAGCCTGGTTCCTGCACGCCAGCTGTTTCCGGGTAGTGTCAACGTCACTTTGCCTCCAATGCGTTGTCCTGTCGTGTTGCGGTCGGGTTAGCCGACTCTATGGTGCCTGCAGTTTAGGTGACTCCTATGTGGGCTGCGGGATCTGGCAATGAAGGCTGGTTCCATAGTGCCAATAGGACAAGCACCCCCTGTAGGACTGTGGGTTTTGGTAACTGCGGCCGGATCGCGGCCTTGAACTTTTTTTTACATGGGTACCTTCTGCTACCCATCCGGGTTCCAGTACCATCAGCTGGTTCTCGGCAGTGCCTTTGGATTAGGTGCCTCCTTCTCGGTATCCAAGTTCCACCAACGTCTGCTGGTCCTTCGTAGTGCTTTCTGGAACAGGTACCTCCTGCTTAGTAACCGAGTTCCAGTACCGTCAGCTGGTCTTCGGCAGTTCCATTGGCTCTTGTACCTTCTGCTACCCATCCGGGTTCCAGTACCGTCAGCTGGTCCTCGGTAGTTCCTCAGCTTTCTTGTACCTTCTGCTACATTTCCAAGTTCAAGCTTTTTGAAATGGTTCTTGGTAATCACTCTAGATCTCCCTGACGAGGACCCTGAAGACGAGGACCCTGAAGACCAACCCTAAGAAGACGAGGACCCCGAAGACGACGACCCTGAAGATGAGGACCCTGAAGACCACCCCGAAGAAGACGAGGACCCTGAAGACCACCCTGAAGACGAGGACCCTGAAGACCACCCCGAAGAAGACGAGGACCCCGAAGACGAGGACCCAGAAGACCAACCCGAAGAAGACGAGGACCCCGAAGACAAGGACCCCCGAAGACGACGACCCTGAAGACCACCCCGAAGAAGACCAAGAAGATGACCCTGAAGAAGTTGACCAAGAGGACAAAGAAGAGAAGACAAGCACCAAGATTCAGAAGAACAAGAGACAGAAAACCAAGAAGCAGAAATACAAGAAGCTGCAGAACAAAAAGCGGAAAAACATTAAGCATAAGACTAAAAATCAGAGCAAAAGATAATATCTAAATTATAAGCAGAAGATGACTAAGCAGTGTATGGGGGTGAGTCCGTTCCTCCTCGTGGTGCCCCTGGAAAAGACCTGCTGCTGCAGGCCAAACTGAACGCGGACAAATCCTGTTGTAAATCTTTTGTGACGGGCAGAACGAAAGGTGTAATGTCCAACCTTTTAGAGATAACAACTACAGGAATGCCTGCCACAAATAAGAATATGATGAAGAAGAAGAAGATGAAGAAGATGAAGAAGTAGAATATGAAGAATGTAAAAAAAAAGAATAATACGAAGAAGGTGAAGAAGAAGAAGAAGATGAAGAAGAAGTGGATGAAAAAGATGCTGATGCTGAGGATGATGAAGGAGAAAGTGTGGGAGAAGTAAAAAAGAAGGTGAAGAGCAGGGAAGTAGTGAAACATAAATATCTGACAAAATATAAAAATACTTAACATAGTCAATATTTCCGTAACTCAGAACGTCTTAAAAAAAATATTAATTCCTGCTATTCCATTTGATTGGGCTAAACCTCTATGCCTTTATTGTCTCCCCCACCTCCCCCAATACATTCTACATTATTCTTAGTTGTTTTCCTTCATGTAGAATTAACCTACAAGGAAAGAAAGGGTTTATTTTCATTCCGATATTTCTGTCCCATTGACTTGCATTGGTTTCCGGTATCGGAATCGGCGATATCCGATACTTTTTCGGTATCGGTCCGATCCAATCCGATCCGATATTTCCCGATATCGGAAGGTATCGCTCAACACTACTCCTGGGTAAGGATGGATGATGTCTCTGCTCCTAGGCTTGTTAAAGCTTTCCACAGGAGGTTTCCAGATAGGCCTGGGCCTGGAGGATCCGGAGGATCCTCATAGAAGAGGGGGTACTGTTAGAACCCTCCTGTTAGTTTTTGCTATCTTGTATTTTGCGGTCACTTGACCAGCTGCCTATATATTCCGGCTCCGCCCTTCTGGTTTTGCTGGACTTCAGTGTTGTTTTGACTGTCTCTCTAGCCAGGTGCTTCGGTGCCTATCTCTGTCAGTTCTTGGTCCTCTGGGACCGTTAGTACCTTTTTGTCAGTTTGTCCTTTTTGCTCTGCAACAACTTCTGTTTAGGAGGTGTCCCATTTTTGTCCCAGTCCTTAGTTCTTTTAGGGACCCCTCCCTTAATTCTATAGGTCTCCGTTCAGACTAGCCGAGGACGAAGGCGGGTCTGTTCAGAATGAAAATACAGAAAAATCTTTAAATGAGAAGGTGTGTACAAATTTTTGGTCTGTACTATATATATACAGTACAGACAAAAAGTTTGGACACACCTTCTCATTTAAAGATTTTTCTGTATTTTCATGACTATGAAAATGGTACATTCACACTGAAGGTATCAAAACTATGAATTAACACATGTGGAATTATATACTTAACAAACAAGTGTCAAACAACTGAGAATATGTCTTATATTCTAGGTTCTTCAAAGTAGCCACCTTTTCCTTTGATGACTGCTTTGCACACTCTTGGAATTCTCTTCAATTTAGCAAACTAAATTGGAGTGCCCAAAGTCAGGCCGCTGCTGTAAGGGCAAACAGGGTAATGGGATGTATCAGAAGAGGTATAGCTGCAAAGGATGAGAACATTGTTCTTCCACTGTACAAAGCACTGGTCAGACCACACTTGGAATACTGTGCTCAGTTATGGGCCCCAATATATAGAAAGGATATAAATGAGCTTGAAAAGGTACAAAGGAGGGCAACAAAATTAATAAGGGGAATGGAGGGACTGCAATACCCAGAGAGGTTGGCAAAACTAGGACTATTCAGCCTGGAAAAGAGAAGGTTGAGGGGGGACATAATAAATGTGTACAAATATGTTAGGGGACAGTATAGAGACCTTGCCCGGGATTTGTTCAAAAGGAGGGATTTTACGGTAACAAGAGGGCATTCACTAAGACTGGAAGAGAAAAGGTTTCAGCACCAGCATAGGAAGGGGTTCTTTACGGTAAGAGCAGTGAGAATATGGAATTCACTGAGTGAGGAGACGGTAATGTCGGATTCACTAAACCAGTTCAAGCGGGGACTGGATGCTTTTCTAGATACCAGGCAGATTTCTGCATATACTTAAAAATAGAATAAAATAGTTGGTTGATACAGGGATTTATTCTGACTGCTGGTTTCAGAGTCGGGAGGGAATTTTTCCTCAGGTGAAGATTGGCTAAATCATTTGGGGTTTTTGCCCTCCTCTGGATCAACTTTAGCAATTACAGAACTAACAGGTCGAACTTGATGGACGCAAGTCTTTATTCGGCTTTACTAACTATGTAACTATGTAACTATGTAACTTGATGAGCTTCAAGAGGTAGTCACCGGAAATGGTTTCTCTTTATAGGTATATTTTTTAGTAAAATGTACATTGTTGTTTTATTCTATAAACTATGACAACATGTCTCCAAAATTCAAAGCTAAAACTTTTGTATTTATATGTAGCAAATGAGAAATCGCCAAAATAATAAAAAAGAAACAGTGCTTTCTGACCTCAAATAATGCAAAGAAGACAAGTTCTTATTCATTTAGAAACAACAATACTCGTGTTTTAACTCAGGAAAAGTTCAGAAATCAATATTTGGTGGACTAACCATGATTTTTAATCACAGCTTTCCACCAGTCTTTCACACTGCTTTTGGGTGACCTTAGGCCACTCCTGGCAGAAAAATGTAAGCAGTTCTTCTTTGTGTGATGGCTTGTGACTATCCATCTTCCTCTTGATTACATTCCAGAGGTTTTCAATGGGGTTCAGGTCTGGAGATTGGGCTCTCCATGATGACAGGGTCTTGATGTGATGCTCCTTCATCCACACATTGATTGACCTAGCTGTGTGGCATGGGGCATTGTCCTGCTGGAAAAAAACAGTCCTCAGAGTTGGGGAACATTGCCTGAGCAGAAGGAAGCAAGTGTTTTTCAAGGATAACCTTGTATGCGGCTTGATTCATACGTCCTTCGCAAAGATTAACCTGCCCAATTCCAGCCTTGCTAAAGCCTCCCCAAATCATCACCAATCCTCCACCAAATTTCACAGTGGGTACAAGACATTGTGACTTGTATGCCTCTCCAGATCTCCGTCTAACCATTAGACGACCAGGTGTTGGGCAAAGCTGAAAATTAGACTCATCAGAGAAGATTACCTTACTCCAGTCCTCTATGGTCCAAACTTTATGGTCTTTGGCAAACTTCAGTCTGGCTCTACTTTGCTTCCCATTGATGAAAGGCTTTTTTCTATCTTTACATGACTTGAGGCCTGTCTCTAGGAGCCTGTTACGAATGGTTCTTGCCGTTCACTTCACCCCAGCTGCCATTTGCCATTCCTTTTGTAGGTCACTTGATGTCATCGTGCGGTTGCTGAGTGACATTCGAATAAGATGACCGTCATCTCGGTCAGTGGAGAGTCGCTTTCGCCCTCTGCCGGTCTGTATCTTTGTTGTCCCCAATGTCTGCTGCTTGACCTTGTTGTAATGGACTGCCGTCTTAAAAATTTTAAGGATGGAGGTAACATGATGCTCACTGTATCCCTCTGCTAGTAAAGCCAGAATTGAGCCCTTCTTTTCCTCACTCAAGACTTTTCTTTTAAACTCCTTTGGCATGGTTAAAAGTTATTTTTTCATTCAAATTACTTTTGGGCTATTCCTAGCACTTGTTTTGCCATCCAGCTTGTCCTATTGCAAGGGGATTGTGAAGACCACAGCAGTGTTTTTTATACTTTCCCTCATTACATAAGATTTGGTTCAGGTGATCACCTAATCAGAAGCACATTAAGTAGAATGAGGTGGACTTTGGTTGGAATTCAACTGACAGTGGAATGGAATGGCTGTCAGACATGTAGAGATGGGGATTTTTAGAAAACTGTGCAGTGGTCTCTTAATTTTTGCCAGAGCTGTATGTTGTGGAGTCCACACTCAGGGTCACTCTAAACTCTATAGCTTAAAACTCACAACCAAGAAGCAGCCCTGTTGTGTTGATACAGGCTGTATTCGCCAATATGACTAAGCAGCACAATGCCTGTGTTTTCTCCCAGCCCAATTCTCAACAGTTCTTATATCTGTTGATGCCACCCATATTAATATAAGATGGAGGCACATGTTGAGCTGCCTCTTTCCAGCTGCCTCTCTGGAGCTGCTTGCCCTCCTTCTCTTATTGAGAGGTATTTGTCTTTATGCTTGGTCATATATGTTTTTACTATTATTTGTTTCTGATTGTCGTGCTCTTTGATAACTCCTTGTGACAAGTCACAGCTGTCAGTTGATGGCTACTGTGGAGATGAAGTGGTGGAGTTGAAGGCAGACTTCCTCACTGGGAGTCTCGTGATTGGCATATTGCTTCAAATGCAGTGATGATTTACATAACATATTAACTGGTATAATGGTTGAATTTTAAATAAAACTTGTTGTTGACCCACGTCCAACAAAATAATTCATCATGTGTGTTAGTTATTTGTCCTAGGGCATAAGGTGCATAAGGAGGGATTTCATTGGTGAGGGATATCATTGGTAAGGGTGAAAATGTTGGTATTAGCAGTCTACGGCAAATCAAGAGCTTTTGTACTAAATGAAGAAGCAATAGTTTTTACACAAGCCATCAAAAAAATTATCACTTTATTTAGAGAACAGGAACAGGTCAGTCGTTTTGACGTAATGGTAGTGACAAATGTATCCCCTTTTTAGAATTCACAACAGGTTTGCTAATCTAAAAATCATTAAACAATTGCAAAGGCCTTTTATCAAGCCATCCAAAAATTATCCCATCTCTTAAGCAGGAACAAGCTAGCTATTTTAAAAGTGAAATAGCCATGGCTTGTCAACAAGCCATGACAATATTACCCCTATTTTTTTAGCTGTTTCATGTTTTTAAACCTCAAAGTGAATACACTTCCCAGCAACATTGCAATATAGCTATTGTAAGGTGGCTAATGGTCACGTAGTCGATGGAAGGTATGTGTCACAGAGATGGCTGGTCTCTGTGATGTAACCTGGAGCATTTTCTCTAGTGCACACAAGCACTAAGAGGATTGTTGATTGCACCTGGCACCGGGTTACGGGTAGTTTGAGAGCAGGGCGTGTCTTGCTACCTACAAACCTCACCTCTGGGTGTGGTTAACAGCCTATATAATGGAGGCTGTTGTTTGGCACATGGTCTGTTTGTCTGGAGGGAGAAGGCCTCCTGTGTGGCTGTCATCAGACCGGGCAGTATACTGGATGCCTACCAGCCTGTGTGACCACAGCGCTGGCTAACCAGAGACTTTGCTAAAAGGACTGTTTTCTTTGTTTTTGCCTGCACTAAAGACTGTTTGTTTTCATTTTGCTTTTGACCAGTTTATGAAGCCAATAAACCTGTATGGACATTTAAAGGAACATGCCTCGTGTTCGCCTCTCATCGCACCTGAGTGAGTACAACCCCTACACTATACAACACACTGGACAAGCACAGAAGATGTATGTGGGTGACTAGCGATAGCAGCAAAATCCGCATGGTATAAAAATATAATATGTCAGGCAAGGAGTTGTCTGGTAGTCTATGGCCAGCAGTAGCAGTACAGTATAACACTGTAAAGCACAGTGTACAGATGTAATATTTCTTATTATGGCCATTTTCATGAAAATGTCTGCAAATATAAGATAATGTTGATTATATTTGTGAATATTGGATGAATTGAATATTGATTATATCCTATGTGTCTTAAGCGTTATTTTTTTTTGCTGTGCAGTGACAGTGGCAGAATCTGGCTATAAATATATGGTTTGTCAGGCAAGGACATTGTTATAGATATGGTTGCAAATCTATAAGAAGTCTAATAATTAACCAACAGCTTGCAATCCAACAAGTTACCGTATTTTTTTTGGAGGAAAATGGGGGGTGCGTCTTATAGTCCGAATCTTGCTGGGGTGTGTGTATATACAGTACAGACCAAAAGTTTGGACACACCTTCTCATTTAAAGATTTTTCTGTATTTTCCTGACTATGAAAATTGTACATTCACACTGAAGGCATCAAAACTATGAATTAACAAAAAAGTGTGAAACAACTAAAAATATGTCTTATATTCTAGGTTCTTCAAAGTAGCCACCTTTTGCTTTGATGACTGCTTTACACACTCTTGGCATTCTCTTGATGAGCTTCAAGAGGTAGTCACCGGAAATGGTCTTCCAACAATCTTGAAAGAGTTCCCAGAGATGCTTAGCACTTGTTGGCCCTTTTGCCTTCACTCTGCGGTCCAGCTCACCCCAAACCATCTCGATTGGGTTCAGGTCTGGTGACTGTGGGGGCCAGGTCATCTGGCGTAGCACCCCATCACTCTCCTTCTTGGTCAAATAGCCCTTACACAGCCTGGAGGTGTGTTTGGGGTCATTGTCCTGTTGAAAAATAAATGATGGTTCCAATAAATGCAAAACGGATGAAATAGCATGCTGCTGCAAGATGCTGTGGTAGCCATGCTGGTTCAGTATGCCTTCAATTTTGAATGAATCCCCAACAATGTCACCAGCAAAGCACCCCCACATCATCACACCTCCTCCTTCATGCTTCACGGTGGGAACCAGGCATGTAGAGTCCATCCGTTCACCTTTTCTGCGTCGCACAAAGACACGGTGGTTGGAACCAAAGATCTCAAATTTGGACTCATCAGACCAAAGCACAGATTTTCACTGGTCTAATGTCCATTCCTTGTGTTCTTTAGCCCAAACAAGTCTCTTCTGCTTGTTGCCTGTCCTTAGCAGTGGTTTCCTAGCAGCTATTTTACCATGAAGGTCTGCTGCACAAAGTCTCCTCTTAACAGTTGTTGTAGAGATGTGTCTGCTGCTAGACTTCTGAGGGTGGTGACTCGGATAAACTTAT
Source organism: Phyllobates terribilis (assembly GCF_046119375.1). Lineage (NCBI taxonomy): Eukaryota > Metazoa > Chordata > Amphibia > Anura > Dendrobatidae > Phyllobates > Phyllobates terribilis. The sequence goes on along the minus strand of NW_027362770.1, from coordinate 129,251,798 downwards.
CCTCAGAAGCAGAGGTGACTCTTGGTCTTCCTTTCCTGGGGCGGTCCTCATGTGAGCCAGTTTCTTTGTAGCGCTTGATGGTTTTTGCGACTGCACTTGGGGACACTTTCAAAGTTTGCCCAATTTTTCAGACTGACTGACCTTAATTTCTTAAAGTAATGATGGCCACTCATTTTTCTTTACTTAGCTGCTTTTTTCTTGCCATAATACAAATTCTAACAGTCTATTTAGTAGGACTATCAGCTGTGTATCCACCAGACTTCTGCACAACACAACTGATGGTCCCAACCCCATTTATAAGGCAAGAAATCCCACTTATTAAACCTGACAGGGCACACCTGTGTAGTGAAAACCATTTCCGGTGACTACGTCTTGAAGCTCATCAAGAGAATGTCAAGAGTGTGCAAAGCAGTCAGCAAAGAAAAAGGTGGCTACTTTGAAGAACCTAGAATATAAGACATATTTTCAATTTTTTCACAATTTTTTGTTAAGTATATAATTCCACATGTGTTAATTCATAGTTTTGATGCCTTCAGTGTGAATTTACAATTTTCAAAGTCATGAAAATACAGAAAAATCTTTAAATGAGAAGGTGTGTCCAAACTTTTGGTCTGTACTGTATATATATATATACTGTGCTAGGGGGAGCGGTTGCGGCGGAGGAGCGGGGCACAGGAGGCAGCAGCCGCCTGCTGTAGCCTACACTGTCCCCGCTGCTAAAGAAAATGAATATTCACTGCTCCCCACGCCCATAGGCAGCTGATCTCACCTTGTGAGCCGCGCATTGTAGTGACGCCGAGCGCGGCTCACAAGTAGAGATCAGTGCGGGCAGACAGGATGCAGCGCTGGAAGAGAGAAGAAAGGTGAGTAGGAGTGTTTATTTTTTTATGTGAAGCCTGATGGGGATTAGGGGGACCTTGCATACTAGGATAAGGATGAGGGGGCCATACATACCAGGGTAAGGATGAGGGGGCCATACATACCAGGGTAAGGATGAGGGGGCCATACATACCAGGATAAGGGTGAAGGGTGCCATGCATACCAGGATTGGGATGAAGGGTGCCATGCATACCAGGATAGGGATGAGAGGTGCCATGCATACCAGGATAGGGATGAGGGGTGCCATGCATACCAGGATAGGGATGAGGGGTGCCATGCATACCAGGATAGGGATGAGGGGTGCCATGCATACCAGGATAGGGATGAGGGGTGCCATGCATACCAGGATAAGGATGAGGGGTGACATGCATACCAGGATAAGGATGAGGGGTGACATGCATACCAGGATAAGAATGAGGGGTGCCATGCATACCAGGATAAGGATGAGGGGTGCCATGCATACCAGGATAAGGATGAGGGGTGCCATTCATACCAGGATAAGGATGAGGGGTACCATGCATACCAGGATAAGGATGAGGGGTGCCATGCATACCAGGATAAGGATGAGGGGTGCCATGCATACCAGGGTAGGGATGAGGGGTGCCATGTACACCAGGATAGGGATGAGGGGTGCCATGCATACCAGGTGCATACCAGGATAGGGATGAGGGGTGCCATGCATACCAGGATAGGGATGAGGGGTGCCATGCATAATAGGATAGGAATGAGGGGGTGCCATGCATACCAGGATAAGGATGCGGGGTGCCATGCATATCATTATGGAGGGGTGCCATGCATATCAGGATGGGGATGGGAGCCACGTATAATAGGAAGGGGGAGCATATCTACCAGGATGGGAGATATTATCAGAATTGGGGGACATTAACCCTATTCCAGTGTCAGCAGCAGACCCGCTCCCCCTTAACAGTGCATCGTGACCACATTTTTTGCTTAAATCTTTTTTTCTATTTTCCTCCTCTAAAACCTAGGTGCATCTTTTCATGACCTCTATGCAGCTGACCCCCTCCTTTGAAAACAGGTAATTAAGGAAAATCCTAATGGCTAGTAGATGGGAAACCAATCTTAGCTTGAATGCACAAGAATGTGGAGAAAGGCAGATTTACGACCGGTAAATTTTTAGAGCCCCAGCGAAAAAATAAACCGTAAAATCCTTTGTCTACCTTATAGAAATTATTAAGTGAGGTTTTATGAACTGCTTCAATATAATAGATAGTAAAGTCATATTTTCGAAAACGTGATGGAATGGCACCCACCGGCAGTAAGAGGATCAAGCCACAAATTAATCCAATATATCAACTATATATACAATTATAATTAGTTATATATCTGTACATATGATTGTTTAATTATCATAAACATTAAACAAAGTGCAAGTGCTTCCAAAGTATAAATATAAATAACTTATATATCTCATATGTGGACAAATAGATATAGAAAGGTGCTAGTGCTTCAACAGTATACGTATATATATGTAAAGGGGATGATCACTGACTTAGGCATATGTGCTGTTATCAGATGTCTATATGTATCCACTATAAGCATTTTTAGAAAGGGTAACCACATGTGTATTGCACTTACGCTATGGCCGATACAGATCCTGTACCTGAATGGCGTCCAGCCCGATGCACGTTTTGGCTTCTTAGTCCTCTTTAGCCATGTGATGTAATGACTGCAAAGCAGTATGGGAAAGTCTGCACAGCTGCACATGACTTCATGTGAGCCCACTCACTCTTCAATGTGTGAAATGGTGGCGGGCACTTTTTTTTTTTTTATGATCCATGCAAATTTCAGGAAATTCGACTCACAGTGGATCAATTTGGTCATCTCTAATTGTAATGTAATGTAATTACATATGACATGTGTATGAATGAAATTATGTTAAACCCCCTTACGCTATACCCAGGGGATCATAGTTGCAGACTGTGCAACAGCGGCCAGGCCTTTGGAATCAGTGGGCCTGCCGATGCCAGCTCCATTTTCAACTGAATGTGTGTCCTTGGAAGCAAATTCAGCTGAAATGTATTGTGGCGCAAAGAGCCGCCAACTCCTCGCACTGCAATAGCTATACATGCCAATCAGGGTCCTGCAGATGACATTGGTGTGCCCCTGCATTGACTATGAAGCAGGAAAAGGACCCTGCTTGCTGTGGGAGCGTGGTCAGGTAAGAAGAATCGCTTAACTTTTCTAAAATGTATTGAAGAATAGCACCAGGATGGGTGACATTAAAGAAGCGACAAGGACAGGGGATATTATTACAAAATGGGAGCCCAGGACAGGGGATATACAAAATGGAGGCTCGGGACATGGTACATTATTGCAGAATAGGGACCCAGGACAGGGAATATTATTACAGAATGGGAGCTATGATGAGGGACATTATCACAGGAAGGGGCCCGGGACAGGGGAAAATATTACTGGAAGGTGTCTGGAATGGGGGACATTATTACAGGATGGGGCAGGACAGGGGAAATTATTACTGGAAGGGGTCAGTATGGGGCACATTATAACAGGAAGGGGCTCAGGACAAGGGACATTACTATAGAAAATGACCCAGGACAGGGAACATTATTACAAGATGGGTGATATTACTACACGAAAAGGCCCAGGACATGGGACATTATTAAAGGATGAGGGATATCATCATTATAGGAAGAAGCACAGGACAATGGACATTATTACATGATGGGTGACATTATTACAGAAGAGGGGTCAGAACAGGGTACATTTAAGAGAATAGGGGCCATGACGAAGACATTATTACAGTATAGGGAACATTATTTCAGGATGTGGTCAGGATGGTGGACATTATTACACTATTGGGGCTATGATGGAAGACATTATTAAAGGATAGGGGCCAGGACAAGAGACATTGTTACAGGATGGGGGCCCGGACGGAGGACCTTTTTTCACGATGGGAGCCAAGATGGAGGAAATGTTTACAGGATAGGGGCCAAGACGGGGGACATTATTATAGGATAGAGGCCATTATTACAGGTAGGGCCCAGGACAAAAGACATTATTACAGGTGATTGTGCATCTAACCAACATGTCGATGAGGTCCAAATTTTGCAAAGGGATCCATAGGACAATAGTTACATCACTGGTTATACCCAAGTTATGTGCTAGCAAGTTTAAGTTTTTATTTTTCATAACAGGAGGACCTGTTAGGATCCACGCAGACCGTGTAAAATATCAGCCTGGGCAATATGTACTGACAGTGGTGCAGAAATGGTAGAGATTAAGAAAATCTACTGTGGCTTTACCAGCTCTTCTACTAGTTCCAAGCCAAAGCATAATAGTTAGTGATGAGTGAACATGCTCGGATAAGAGGTTAACTGAGCATGTTCGGATGCTAACCGAGTATCTTCGGCGTGCCTGAAAAATAGGTGAGAGTCGCATCTGCATCTCTCGTGGCTGTTCAACAATCACAACACATACATGGACTGACTAACAAACCTATTTTTCGAGCACGCCAAAGATACTCGGTTAGCACTCAAGCATACTTTGTTAACCCCTTTTACGAGCACGTTTGTTCATCACTAATAACAATGCCTTGCCCTCTGTAAATTCATACCAAAAATATAATTCAAACAAGATTTTTAATTTGGTCCTGAATTCAGTATAACATTAAAAAATGCAAATGATCACTTCTGTCAAATTTGAAAAGCCCAGATGTGCCTTACCAAAATGGGGTGATGCCTCAACATGGCGCCTCGCCATCTGAGAAAAAATGCTTTAGATCAGCAAGGTCAAGTTTAAACACACAGAGGGCCAAAAGGAATAACTTGGAGAAAGTCTCAGGCCAACCAGCATACAGAATAATAGTCCTCCATACAGAGTAATGGTTCCACATAGGGGTGGTGGTTCTCGCGGGCCAAATATAACCAAATTTAGCCAGATTTGGCCCATGGGCCGGAGTTTGACACATGGTCTAAATAGCATAAGGGAAGTCTATCTAAGCAATCTCATACATGCTTCAGATCTCTCTGAGAACCAAACTACAACATATGTTTTCAGAAACACACTAATATGCACCCATACTTACCATCTGATTTCTAATCTTTGGATCATGGCCGTCTATTTTCTCTTTAAGAGACTGAAGCACTGAAGGAGGACTGAAGGCCAATATCCTGCTTAGGTTTTGCAGTCTGTGCTGGAATGTGTTGTATCCAATGTGCACCCATGGCAGACTCAGCTGCTCATTACTATCACTAGTGTTTCTTAATTCTTCAATGCACGATGAAAGAGCGTACTCCATTACCTGCAACACATAGGAAGTACATGGAGTGTGATTAATGGGGTAAGCGGTATATCATTTATATTCTGCAATAGCTGCTGATCCCACCTTCAACTCATCCGGAGAGGATATTGTCATGGACATAAGGATGAAGTCTCGCTGATAATTCAAGAACAGAATCTGCTGTTCATTTATTTCCTTTGAGAAAAAATGATTTCCTAATGGGGTCTGTGAGAAGATATCTACAAATTTCACTCCAGAACCTAAAAATAAAGAAAACAACAAGTAATGTAACATCATTCTGAATTGATAATTTGCATAACCCTACTCCTGATTCACTTGAACAAGATCCACACACATTTTATACCCATATCTTCTCCTTCCAGAGGGCATATCAGGTTTGTCCTACAACTGAAAACTATTTTGATGGAACAGCAGCACCCAGGCAGGAAATTAATTAAATCTATTTATGCCAGTATTTTATCACAAAAAAGTCCTTACATCTATGATATAAACCCACTCTGAGGGTGAACACTTCAAACCAGATAGAATATAACCCATAAATCAGGTCCATGTATTTACCTAGTAAAAAAAGAAGTGAAACCCTAACTTGTTCCAAATTTTATTTTTACTAAATAATTTAAAAAAAAAATGTAAAATCAAAAAAAGTGCTGACAAATGAGGGACACAAATTCCGATGGTTCTATATACAGAGATTAGGTGTACATCTGTATTATTGCGGTTGCAGGCTTAAACTACATTGAAATTATAAATTGACACTTTCTATTATAAAAGGTGAAAAGATATTGTCTATGAAATGTCAATACTAGGGTAAAGCATATGAAGATGACCCTGATTTTGTCTATGAAATGTCAATGCTGGAATAAAGCATATGGAGATGACCCTGTTCACATCATTTTCTTTCTAATCTCCTGAGACAACTCTTTCCTTTGCTTCCTCTGGTCCATGTTGAGTGTGGTACACACCATGTCACCAAACAGCACAGTGAGTATCTGTAGCCCTATATACAGGCCCACTGACTGAATACAGGATTGTAGACACCTGTGATGCTAATTAGTGGACACAACTTGATTAAACATGTCCCTTTTGTCACATTATTTTCGGTTGTACCATCATTTCTGTCCAGGCCTATTTCATGAGTTTCATTTTTTTTTAAATTCTGTGGAAGCAGAAAAGCAATGTCTGACTTTCATTTGTTCATTTTCAAAGATTTTGAATTTATTATTATTTTGTCAGATTTAAGTTATTTCTGTGACCATTGTGGGTTTTTCTTTCATTAAACGAGGGGTACCAACAATTTTGACCACGTGTGTATATAACCACTAGAGGTACATTTTAAAGTTCTCCCCAACGTGTGCCATTGTTCATTATGTGGTCCACATTATAAGATGAGCGCATTATATCAACCTCAAGGTGTGGGTCTGCACAAGCGCCCTTGTTGGGATCAATAATACCCAACAGCATACTATGAGTGCATTATAAAAGCGCTCTTCAGCGCATGCGTTGTCCTAAATTGCAGTCCTCGTCATTTGATGAAAGTGACATGGGCAGCACATATCCATTGATCATACTATGCAGAGCAGGGGCATTCTACCGGTTCTAGGAAAAAGAACAGCACAAGCACCCTCGACTCATAAATGCAATACTACCAAAACTGCATTGACAGTGACATGTATATGTCTTACCACTATTACAGTACTGCAAGTTGTTTATATACGGTTTCTTATGCTAATAATTAGAAAACAGATTGTTAGGCGTCGGGCGTTTTCTGGATCCGAAATGAGTTCAAAATCATCAGTGGATTCTGTGGTCTCCCATTCCGGTCCAGATGCTGCTCAGTATCGTCGTCGGTCCCAACGCCTAGCTCGAGATGTACAAGTTGTCTCTCGGTCTTTGTTCCTAGCAACATGAAGGATAGGCTATTGCAGCCCTGTTTCTCTCAACAACCTATGTCCAGGATTCACTGCACTGAGCATGTCCGTGACATGGCGGACCGTAATTGGTGGTTTGGGAGTCAGCTGATCCGGTGACCTGACACCGCCTGATTGGTTGCGGGTGATGTCACCAATAATGCGATGGTAGGCAGGGCTTAATCTTTAAATAGCCCACCCACAAACATGGCGGCGCGCTCTGATCATTGAGCTGAGATGGTGTTATTGTGTGGAAGCTTGGTCGTTTGGGCTCCACGTGTGCTATTGCTGTTATAGCTTCTGACAGGCAGGTTTAGCGGGGGATAGGCATCCTTAGATGGAGGGAGGCAGGTAGCTTCGTCTGACAGTCTGGCTCTGACAAGGGGGTCGCTATACACCCCAAGCAGACTGTATTCCCGGCACTGCCTGTTAGTCACGTGGAGAGATACTCCTCAGTCCGGTAGCACGCATGCTGGGAGCACGTATATGCCGGCGTGAATGACACGCATCCTAGCGCCTGCTGCGTAGTCCCTGTGCAGTAAACAGGGCTACGGATACATTATTTGTCGCACATCTCTCGTGCAGTTAACGGAGATAGTGCAAATCCCTATTCTCATTCCGGTGTGCAGTAACACGGAAGGGATTGTTATTTCAGTCGGTTGTTTTACCTTCTTACTCAAAAGGTGTTCGGCCGCAGTCCTCCAGGCTGCATCGCAGACCCCGTGTTCGGTTGCTTTCCATTATTAATAAAGTTGTTTGCAACCGTCCCCTTAACACAGACCTTATGGACACCCGACGGCGATCTCGCCCGCACCGCTTGTGTGCGGGCGAAATCGCCAGTGCGAACTAATACGTATCAGGCCCATAAGGCCCAGGGCACAGATACGTATTAATACACCCTGGGCCAGAAAGGGTTAAACTAATTTAAATCAAATGGACCCCAGACCAGAAAGAGGTAAATAGGAAGAAAAAAAAAGAAAAGTTGGAGCACTGCAAAAAATATAAATTGTATATATAACCATTAAGGATAGAATATATATAGGATGAAATATAGGCCCGGTAATATAAATAAAGAGGCTAACCTTCAAAAACAAACCATATCTTAGGCTCATCTAAATAATGGGTGGTTTTAACCCCTTAAAGAAGTTGTCCAATACTTTTTTGAATTGCCCCAATGTATTTAGCATGCGCCCATAAGTGTTTTTGTAATTACCTTTACACTGTGTTCCAAATTATTATGCAAATAATATTATCTCAGATTTTCCCAAATTACCTCTATGAATTGCAGTCATTGTAATTTTCCAGTCAAATAACTATTAGAGTACAATTGAAAGGTTTTTGTACAAACTGCCTATGATAACAGGATATTTTTTAAAAAATAAAACACTCTAACTGCACTCAAAATGCATGTTCCAAATTATTATGCACAGCAGAGTTTTCAACCTTTTCATTTTAATAAAGAACAAAAATGGTCATTTTTGAAATTATAAGCATTAGCAGGTTATTACAAACTGAAATCAAACAGTTTTCAACTCAAAACTTTATTGTAGGTGATGTTACATTTGCACATAGGACCCCTTGTTCAAAGGAGCTTCTGAACTCTCTCGTCCATTGAATTTGTCAGGTTTTGGATGGTTTCTGCTTCAATTGTTTTGCATGAGGACAGAATACCCGCCCAGAGCTGTTGCTTAGAGGTGAACTGCCTCCCGCCATCATAGACATTCCTTTTGATGATGCTCCAGAGGTTCTCAATGGGGTTGAGGTCAGGGGAGCATGGGGGCCACACCATAAGTTTGTCCCCTTTTATGCCAGAGATGCTGATGTGTTATGTGCAGCATGAGACGGGGCATTATCATGCATGAAAATGATCTTGCTGTGGAATGCACGGTTCTTCTTCTTGAACCATGGCAGGAAGTGCTGTTTGAGAAACTCAACATACATTATGGAGTTCATCTTTACCCCTTCAGGGATCCTAAAGGGGCCGACAATCTCTCTCCCCATGATTCCAGCCCAAAACATTACTCCACCTCCTCCTTGTTGGCGCCGTAGCCATGTTTGCATGGGGTGTCCATCAACCAGCCATCCTCCACTCCATCCATCTGGACCATCGAGCGTTGCACGGCACTCATCGGTGAACAAAACAGTTTTGAAGTCAGTCTTCGTGTATTGTTTGGCTGACTGGAGCCGTTTCTGCTTGTGTGCAGTGCATAGAGGTGGTCGACAGGATGGCTTACGCACAGCTGCAAACCTCTGAAGGACCCTGCATCTTGTTGTTCGGGGGACGTTGGAGGCACCAGCAGCTTCAAAAACTTGTCTGCTGCTATGACAAGGCTTTTTTGCCGCTGCTCTTTTAACCTGACATAATTGCCTGTAGGAAAGAGTCCTCAATTTTCCCTTATCAGCATGCACACGTGTGTGCTGTGAATCAGCTACATACTTCTTGATTGTGCGATGATCAGGATGAAGTGTCTTGGCAATGTTGATTGTAGTCATGCCTTGACCTAAACACTCCACAATTTGTTGCTTCTCAGCAGCCGACACATCCTTTTTCTTTCCCATTTTGGCAGAAAATGTAGGCTGCTTAATAATGTGGGACAGCCTTCTTAAGTAGTCTTGCCTTTCATTGGACACACCTGCCAAACTAATTAGCACAGGTGTCTGCAATTGCTTACAGTGATATAAAGATCCCTGACACACATCACCATCAATGAGTTTAACTGACAAACAAAACAATTCTTACCTTATCACTCCTAAACACTTTTTGCATAATAATTTGGAACACAGTGTAGTTGTATGTATTGCCTGTGAGCAGCGCTATCACTGGCTGCTCACAGGCATCACGTGACCCTCGTCTGTAGCTGGCTTTTTGTTCCGCTGATGTCACATCAAGTGAGGCATGACATCAGTGACGCAGTCCCCACGGTGGATGCTGGGCTGTGAGCGGGGTTACCCCACGCATCACACCCAGCATCCACCGTACGCTTTCCCAATGAATGAGGAGAGGGAAAGCGCGATTTGATTCTGGGTGTAATGCACAGGGTAACCCCAGCCACAGACCATCACTCACCATGGAATGAAGCACTGAGTCATGCCCGACTGCAGCCGGAACTTGACCTGACTTCGGCGGATGTCAAAGCCAGCTGCAGCCGGGAGTCACGTGATACCTGTGAGCGACCATTGATAGCGCCACTCACAGGCAATACATACAACTAATACAACTAAAGGTAATCACAAAAATACTTATGGGCACATGCTAAATACATTGGGGCAATTCAAAAAAGTAGTGGACAACTCCTTTAAGGACTGATCCACTTTTTAGGTTAATGACTAGGCCTCATTTTTTAAATCTGGCCACTGTCACTTTATGGGGTAATAACTCTAGAACGCTTTAACGGATCCCACTGATTCTGAGACTGATTTTTAGTGACATACAGTACTTCATGATAGTGCAAAATTTCTTCAATATGAATTGCGTTTATTTGTGAAAAAAATGGAAATTTGGTGAAAAGTTTGAAAATTTAGCAATTTTCAAATTTAGAATTGTTATGCCCTTCAATCACAGACATATGTCATACAAAATAGTTAATAAATAACATTTCCCACATGTCTACTTTACATCAGCACAGTTTTGGAAACAAAAAAAAAGTTATAAGGGTTAACAGTTGACCAGCGATTTCTATTTTTTCCAACAAAATTTCCAAAACCATTTTTTTTTAGGGACCACATCACATTTCAAGTGACTTTGAGGTGTCGATATGACGGAAAATACCCAAAAAGTGACACCATTATAACAACTGCACCACTCAAATAGCTCAAAACCACATTCACGAAGTTTATTAACCCTTCAGGTGCTTCACAGGAACTGAAGCAATGAGGAAGAAAAAATTAACATTTAACTTTTTTTCACAAAAATGTAATTTAGACCCAATTTTTTTATTTTCACAAGGGTAATGACTCGCCCCCTGGGCCGTGGGGCACTCGGAACCGGGCTTCAGTGCAATGATGGCGGTAGTAGTGGCAACCCGATCCCGTGGCTCAGGGTGGTCAGACCAAATGCTGTGGCAGTCTATTTTTAGAGTTTTGAATGTCCGACTACGCCACCCGTGGATTGCAGTCAGAGATAACCGCTGCTGCAGGGCAGACCGCTGAGGCTGGTGTTGGTGTGCAGCACTGGGATGGGATAACTCCCCACTGGAAGAGTGTAGCCTCAGGGCAGTGTAATAGGATGCTGGGGGTGATGGTGCAGATGCAGCAGAAATCACACAGAGTCAGTGATGCAGTCCAGGGTCTTTTACTCACAGTTGTTATCCGAGTCACTTCTGCCGGCAATGACTGACCAAGCCATGCTGCGTCCACCAGGTGAGGAGCTCGGTCAACCCCCAGGCAATTCAGGAGTATGGCACAGGACCCCCTTTTATCCTTTCTCTGGCCTCTCATGCCCCACCAGTGACCACACTTCTGTCCAGCTGCCTCGGGCCTTCTCTTGGTGAAACCTGGTGCCAGTTTCCCTGACCCTATGTGGTGCCTTCCTAGTGGGTGTAGCAGGGAGTCGCACAATTAGATGATCATGACCTCCGGTCTTTGGCTGAGGGATTATTTACCTCCACCAACTTGGGAATCCGGTACCCTTCTGCGGCCTGACCCTTCACCCGATATCACGTGGGCTTGCAACGGTTACTGTCCATTCTGCTCTCTTAGGGTCCCTTCTGCCTTCTTGTTTCTGGAGCCTTTCTACTCCTCTGTCTCTCCTCTTTCCTTCCTTCTCCTTCTCCTCTCCGGCCCCGGCCTTTTCTCTAGGCCTGCCTCGTGGAGCTGAGCTCAGACTGAGCCTCAGCTCCCTGTCAGCCCTCTCTGGCTGCTCTTCTTCTCTGAACTGAACGACTGAACTGAACACTCTCCTAAGATGGCCCCCACCTTTTATCTGCTTCACTGTGTCTGAGCTCAGGTGACCTGCAACCAATGAGCTCCTTCCTATGCTCCAGAAACCGTCCCCTTCTGCTCCTACATCACTGGGTTCTCTCCCCCCTCCCCACTCAAGCCAGGGACATGGTCAGTTGTGCCGGCAATAAATGGGAGCACCTGCGAACTGTCCCCCGGAAATGAGGAGTATGTGTGTGTATGCAGCTAACTGAGCCCTGATCCATACTCCATCCTTACCTGGGAGTGGAATATCACACCTCTGGTTGAGGTGCAATACCCCTGTAGTAACCGAACCCTCGGGGAGCTACATTCCCCCCTGGTAAACCACAGCACGTCCTCGGGCTGGAACAGAGCAAAAGACAATTCAAAGACATGCAAAATTTTTAGAATGCATTCGCATATAAGACTATAACCATTTAACTCATCCCTTTATGGGAGGCAACATTTCTCTTTTAACGTTACTAGCACATTTTTCTCTTTCAGCAGGTATTATAAGACTTTCTTCACACATATAAAACACTATAAAACTCTTTTCATTTTTACAATCACATCTGTCACATATAAAACATTTTTCTTATAAACACTCCTCATGTAAACTTTTGTCAACTGGTCACAGTGCGCTTTGCGACCAGGTGTCCATCTTTATATAAGATACAAACTTGTAAACACAAACACGAGGGACCCGTTCGTAAACCCTCAACGTAGGCCCTGGGGTGGCTGCAGGGTGTAGCTGATCCAGATGCTGGACCTCGTCTTCAGCCACCTCTAACGGGTTTTTGTTCTGAGGTCAGTTTTGTTGTTGTGGTTTCTTATAAAACCAGTAGGGGGCACTTTAGGAAGTGCAATTATTTACAAGATTGACAAGTGTTGGCTGTTCCCAGTCCTCAGCCGAATTTAACTGACCCGATACCGGGTAACTCTCTGCAAGAGTTCCTTCACCCTGATGGGCAACTATGTACATTTGTACGCTGCCGCTCACCAGCAGCGGTGTCCTCCCTGCGCACCTTCTTCCTCCTCACCATACTCTCCAGACCCGTCTGGGTCATCTGGGCAACAATACTCCTGGTACTGTTCCTCCTCCACCCTCTGAACATTGAGGGCGTACCATCCATTTAGGCCTCGATGCCGGGTGTATAGTACCCGGTCTCCCGGGAACAACTCCCGCTTCGGGTGACCCGCTTGCAGGTGACCCTCCACATCCCTCCTGTCAACATGGATGTCTGTGGCGGTGGCAGAGTCCCGAATGAACCCCCACCCTTTCTCCTGGTGGAACCTCACCACGGTCCCAGCTGTTTTAGGACCGCGTGCTGCATGGGGGTTTTGGCGGGTGCGCGTCTTCTCCTCCGCGCTTCGGGCCTGCAGCTGCTCCCTCCTCCGGCGCTGTGCCCGCTCCTCCTTCGCAAGCTGCTCACAAATCTCCCGCCTGCGGCCGTCCGCGTCTCCTGAGCAAACGCCATCACATCCTCCCCGGTCTGGTCCCATCCCACCTGGACCTCTTCCTCCGGGAGCTGAGAAACGGTGACTGGCTGCGGCACAGGCAAGAGCGGAGCAAGCGGGGCCTCGGCCTCCGTGGGCAGGTTTTCCCACCGACTGGGGCGAACCCATCCCTCTGGTATGGGGACTGGCTCTCCATCCAGACCGGTCAGTTGGGCATACAGGTCTGCGCCCAGGGGTGGTGGTTTCGGGACCGGGGGCGCACGCAGTCGGGAGGCGCCTGGGGTGGTCAGGCCTTGTGACCGGGCCTAGAGCGGGCTGCTCTCGGTCACGCCTGCGGTCAGGGGGCACGACAGGGGGCGTGGTTCAGCGGCGGAGTTCACGGCTTGAGACCCAGGTATATGCGGCGGGAGCGTGGAAGCTGCAGCGGCTCCCAGGACTTCTGGCTCTGCGGCGGGATCCAGGGGTAAGGCTACGGCATCAGGACCCGGGGCAGGGGCGTCCGCCTTACCTGCCTCCATGGCAGCGCTGTTCTCGGCCTCCGGTCTTCTCTCTCTGTCCTCGGGGGTAGGCGCGCTGCTGGGTGCTGGCGGTGTCTCTTGCTGCCGGCTCGCGACCCGCCGGGCCATCTCCTCCCTCCATCCGGCGATGACTTCTCTCTGCGCTCGGACCATCCTCCGGTCCAATTCCTCCAGCGCTGTCCGCAGGAACTCAGGGTCTTCTGCGGGGAGCTGAGCCATCAGCTCCGTAAGGCTGTACGGGGTCGCCTCGGCCCGCAGCAGGCCGCCTACCAGGGTGCTGGAGTTGGCGCTCCTCTCCATCTCTGGGTGTGATCTGGCGAGACTGATCCAAACCACACCCTGCCCCCCGGTTTTCTTCTCTGGGTCCTGGGGCCATCTTCTGACAATCACTCTCAGGGGCAGCCCCCCCACGTTGATGGACATCTCCACAGCCGCACTCATGGCTGTTGGGGGTGGACTCCTTCTTTGGCGCCATTCTGGGACCTGGCCCATGATGGGAGGCGGCCTCTTGTTATCTTTTGGCGCGCACATTATGGCATCTGTTCTTCTGGGGCGGGCGCCATTTTCAATACAGTGAAACAGTCTCTTTTCAGGCACGCAATACCCGTCTGTGGCGGGTTGGTCACAATCCTGCAGACTACGCCAAAAGCTGACTCGCCCCCTGGGCCGTGGGGCACTCGGACCCGGGCTTCAGTGTAATGATGGGGGTAGTAGTGGCAACCCGATCCCGTGGCTCAGGGTGGTCAGACCAAATGCTGTGGCAGTCTATTTTTAGAGTTTTGAATGTCCGACTACGCCACCCGTGGATTGCGGTCAGAGATAACCGCTGCTGCAGGGCAGACCGCTGAGGCTGGTGTTGGTGTGCAGCACTGGGATGGGATAACTCCCAACGGGAAGAGTGTAGCCTCAGGGCAGTGTAATAGGATGCTGGGGGTGATGGTGCAGACGCAGCAGAAATCACACAGAGTCAGTGATGCAGTCCAGGGTCTTTTACTTACAGTTGTTATCCGAGTCACTTCTGCCGGCAATGACTGCCCAAGCCATGCAGCGTCCACCAGGTGAGGAGCTCAGTCAACCCCCAGGCAATTCAGGAGTATGGCACAGGACCCCCTTTTATCCTTTCTCTGGCCTCTCGTGCCCCACCAGTGACCACACTTCTGTCCAGCTGCCTCGGGCATTCTCTTGGTGAAATCTGGCGCCAGTATCCCTGACCCGATGTGGTGCCTTCCTAGTGGGTGTAGCAGGGGTCGCACCATTAGATGATCACGACCTCCGGTCTTTGGCTGAGGGATTATTTACCTCCACCAACTTGGGAATCTGGTACCCTTCTGCGGCCTGGCCCTTCATCCGATATCACGCGGGCTTGCAACGGTTACTGTCCATTCTGCTCTCTTAGGGTCCCTTCTGCCTTCTTGTTTCTGGAGCCTTTCTACTCCTCTGTCTCTCCTCTTTCCTTCCTTCTCCTCTTCTCCTCTCCGGCCCCGGCCTTTTCTCTAGGCCTGCCTCGTGGAGCTGAGCTCAGACTGAGCCTCAGCTCCCTGTCAGCCCTCTCTGGCTGCTCTTCTTCTCTGAACTGAACGACTGAACTGAACACTCTCCTAAGATGGCCCCCACCTTTTATCTGCTTCACTGTGTCTGAGCTCAGGTGACCTGCAACCAATGAGCTCCTTCCTATGCTCCAGAAACTGTCTCCTTCTGTTCCTACATCACTGGGTTCTCTCCCCCCTACCCACTCAAGCCAGGGACATGGTCAGTTGTGCCTGCAATAAATGGGAGCACCTGCGAACTGTCCCCCGGAAATGAGGAGTGTGTATGCAGCTAACTGAGCCCTGGTCCATACTCCATCCTTACCTGGGAGTGGAATATCACACCTCTGGTTGAGGTGCAATGCCCCTGTAGCAACCGAACCCTCGGGGCGCTACATTAACAGATAAAAATGGACCCCAAAATGGACCCATAAAATGTCATTGAAATTGAGATCCTGTAAAAATCTATTAAATTTGTTCTGTGATCCTGTCCAAATGACAAGTATATGTTAGGAACTGACCTGGACTGGAGTAGTGGTATTGCAATCACTAAGGGCAGCACCGGCAGCTAGCGTAGTCAGAAAAAAGCCAAGAGCCGATACACAGGATTAGAAGTATAGTCTTGAAGGATTTAGCAGGTTGGGTAGTCAAGATATTCCAGGAGTCAGTACACAGGGACAGCAGTATTGGCAGCTGGTAAAGGGATAGCTCAATAATCTCGCAAGGAAGGAGGTGCCAGGCCAGGTTTAAATAGAGTGTTCAATCAGGATGAAGCCAATCAGGAACAACATAGGGTGTAGCTGCTCAGGAACATCACCGCTACTAGAATCTAGGTTAGCCAGGAACTGTTCAGCAAGCTGAATAGCTTAGTGGGAAGCGATGCTGGGTTCGAGTCCTGACAATATCTATACCATGCAGAAATCTTAGTCGATCACCAGATATTATCATTAGCAAAAATAATGGTTTCCTCCCTCCAGCCCAGGTGGAGATTAGCATAAGATGGTGCACAAGAGCTTCCCATGGGGGTCACCCTGCGCTGGTGGTAGTACTTTGTCAAACAAGAAGTAGTTATGTGTCAAAATAAATGTCATCAGGTCAAGAATAGTGATGAGCGAGCATGCTCGCTACTGCTCGGTGCTCGCCCGAGCATCTCACTGCTCAAGATGCTCGGCGCTAGCCGAGTATTTCCGGGGTTGCTCGGTGGGAGCTCGGGTCCCCTCCCTGCATGTTTGGTGCTCTTTAGAGCGCCAATAAACATGCAGGGATTGTCTGCAACACACTGCAATGCCGCAGCCATGTTGGTTGTGGCATTACAGTGATTGGCTGGCCGCACATCAGACCTGGCGCCGCCATGCTCGTCACAGTCACTCCGGAATCTGACAGTGTAGGGAGAGCGGCTTCTGAGCTAGGGAGAGATTTGCTTGTTTCTAGTTAGTGTAGGTGTAACGGGTCTGGGAGGCGGAACCTCTGAGCAACTATACAAGGGGGCGGTCCTTGTAAGGAAGCGGGTGGCGCCCAGGGAAGACGGGCAGGTAGTCACAGCAAGTGACAGGGACAGTCTCTGGGTAAATGGGCAGGTGGTCACGGCAAGTGACCGGGACAGTCTCTGGGTAAACGGGCAGGTGGTCACGCAAGTGACCGGGACAGTCTCTGGGTAAACGGGCAGGTGGTCACAGCAAGTGACCGGGACAGTCTCTTGACAGGCGGGTGGTCACGGCAAGTGACGGCAGAGCCTCCAGGTAGGCTAGCAGGCAGGTAGCAGGTGGACGCTCCCAGGTGAGCAAGCAAGAGTCTCTGGACAGGCAGGTGGTCACAGCACGTGACGGCAGAGCCTCCAAGTAGGCTAGCAGGCAGGTAGCAGGTGAGCGCTCCCCGGTGAACGGGCGAGAGTCTCTGGACAGGCAGGTGGTCACAGCACGTGACGGCAGAGCCTCCAGGTAGGCTAGCAGACAGGTAGCAGGTGAGCGCTCCCAGGTGAGCGGGCAAGAGTCTCTGGACAGGCAGGTGGTCACAGCACGTGACGGCGGAGCCTCCAGGTAGGCTAGCAGACAGGTAGCAGGTGAGCGCTCCCAGGTGAGCGGGCAGGCTGGTCCATAGACAGACTGACAGGTGTCGGAAGGCAGACCGTCGGACGTCAGGCTAGTAAGCAGGTAAGCGGATATCAGGCAGGTATCAAGCAGGAATCTGGCAGGTGACTGGCGGGTAACAAGCAGAAATCTGGCAGGTAACTGGTAACGGGACCTGAGGGCTGAAGCAGAGTGAAGGCTTTGCAACAACATTGCTCGGGCACCTCCATTTTGGAGGAGGTGCCTTATATATGGTGAAGTCCTCCGGTCCCTTTAAGAGAGGGGGAGCGCGCGCGCCCTAAGTACCGTGGCCGGGAAGCAGCGCGCGCTGCCAGCAGAGCGGGAGGAAGACGCCGGGCACGGAGCGGAGAGGTGAGGGGAACAGCGTCCCTGCCTAACAGGAGGCAGGGACGCCGACGCTACAGTAGGTATACCAGAATATATTAGAGACACATATCTATCTCAACTAACATTCCTTCTGAGGACTAATCCAGCTGCATAGATATCAGTGCTAGGCAGGCAGGCAGGGTATATAGCAGACTGCAGTGCACATAGCAAGAGGGTCCATTCCAGTTCTGTCTGCTGGTGCTTTTACAGATATTTGTAGAAATAGGCTGAGGTATCAGGGGCCAGGAATCATTTTTTTTTTATCTTAATCCTGATTATTTGCTTAAAAAGCAATCCAGAAAACACCATTTATCTGCGCCATTTGCTTGATGGCACTGCAGAATACAGCCAGGTCCTTTCCATATTACAGCGCTAAAAATCCAGCTATTTAAAAATGTGGTTTGTCCGTCACACGGATCACATATAATTGCGTTGAAAATATTGCCATTTCTGGCCTCCATTTAAATTTTGTTGCAGTGTATCAGTGAACTGATGGACATGAGGTTGGCGCTGTTCAAAATAGTTACCTACAGGCCAGCTATTTAAAACTGTGGTTTGTCCGTTACACGGATCACATATAATTGAGCTGAAAGTATTGCCATTTGTGGCCTCCATTAAAATTTTGTTTCAGTATGTCAATGAAGTTATTGACACCAGTTTGCTGTTAAAAATAGTTACCTACAGGCCAGCTATTTAAAACTGTGGTTTGTCCGTCACACGGATCACATATAAGTTCACTCCGAATTCAGCCATTTGTAGTGAGCGTGGAAGATATTGTCCTCCATTTAAAATGGGCAAGGCACGTGACAAGGGACGGGGAACTGGACGTGATGGTGATGGTGCATGCAGAGGTCGAGGCCGTGGGCAAGCTGAAATTGTGCCACAACAAACACCTACATCTTCTTGCTCGACCTTCCTGTCCCAATTAATAGGGGACCGCAGAACATCACTATTGAATACACAGCAGTGTGAAAAGGTTATTGGTTGGATAGCAGATAATGCTTCCAGCCATATACCCACCACCACCCTGTCTTCCACACGGTCAAGTCTCAGTAGCAGTGAGTCTGGACCGCATATTCCTCACCCTGATCCTCCTTCCTCCCACCATGCCGAGTGTCCAGAGACAACTGATCCCACACTTGGACACTCCGAAGAGCTGTTCACTTTTCCATTTATAGATTCTGGCCTCTCACCTGGTCCAGTTGAAGCGGGGCAAGAGGAGAACGCATGTAGCGATGCCCAAATATTTGAGCAGCATGCTCATACAAAGGTGACGGTGGGAAAGTGTCACAAGAGGTGGACGATGATGAGACACAATTGTCAGAAAGTCAGGAGGAGGACCAGGGTGCAGAAGTGGAAGACGAGGTGGTGGGTGATATAGTAACTGATCCAACCTGGCAGGAAGACATGCAGAGCGAGGACAGCAGCACACAGGGGGAGGGAGGCAGAGCACCCCAACAGGCAGGAAGAACCCACAGGCTGCAGACAGAAGGCGGGCAACTGTTCCCCATAACTCCAACATAATGGAAGTTGCCAGTACAACTATTAGGTCTTCCCGAGTCTGGTTATTTTTTAAAGACTATGCCGATAACCCCAAAAAGGCCATTTGCACCACCTGCCAGGCCAGCATCAGCAGGGGTAGCAAAACTACCAGCCTGACCACCACTAGCATGATCAGGTACATGGCAGCAAAGCACCCGACTTTGTGGGCTGAATCCCAGGGTCCAGGAACAATGTCTGCGGGTGACACCACTGCTTCTTCCGCTGTTGTGCATGCAAGCCAATCCCCTGTCCATAATGCATGCGAAGATGCCTCCTGGCCTCCTCTCAACTAGCACCATCAGCAAGCACATCCTTGTCCCAGCACAGCGTTCAGTCGTCCATACCCCAGTCCTTGGAATGCAAGTGCAAATACACAGCCAACGCCCCACAGGCCACACTACTAAATTCCCACATATTGCGACTGCTTGCCCTCAAAATGTTGCTTTTTAGGCTCGTGGAGTTGCTTTCCGCAACCTGATGGCGGTGGCCATCCCTCGGTACTCGGTCTCCAGCCGTCACTATTTCTCCCGGTGTGCCGTCCCCGCATTACACAATCACGTGTCCTATAACATTAGCTGTGTTCTCAACAATGCAGTTACAGGGAAAGTCCACCTAACCACGGAAAAGTGGACAAGTGCTTGTGGGCAGGGACGGTACATCTCGCTGACAGCACACTGAGTTAACATAGTGGAAACTGGGACCCAGTGGGACCTTGGGACGGAACACATCCTCCCGATGCCAAGGATTGCGGACCCTAGGTCAATCATGGCTGCCCCCACAGTCTACAGCTCCTGCACCTCATCCTCCTCAACCTCCTCTTCAGCCTCCATCTCCAAAATGACCACATCAGTCACAAGCTGGAAGCACTGCAGCACTGCCTCGTCCAAGCGGCAACAGGCTGTGTTGAAGCTAATATGCTTAGGTGACAAACCGCACCATGCTGAAGAGTTGTGGACAGCTCTGAAAGAGCAGGCAGATCTGTGGCTGATATCGCTGAACCTACAGCCAGGCATGGTCGTGTGTGACAATGGCTGGAACCTGGTAGCTGCTCTGAGGCGAGCTCACACATGTACCATGCCTGGCCCAGGTTCAGCGGTTTCTCAAAAGCTAACCGGAGCTGCCGGATCTGCTTGTCAAAGTACTCCGCCAGTGTGCCCATTTTAGAAAGTCAGCTACAGCTTCCACCACCCTTGCCATGCTTCAGCAGCGTTTGCAGCTTCCGGCTCACAGACTGGTGTGTGATGTCTCCACGCATTGGAATTCTACACTGCAGATGTTGGGAAGGATTTTTGAGCAGCAGAGGGCAGTTGTTGACTACCAGCATCAACAAGGCTGTCGGTATTCAGTTCAACCTCCACACATAAGACCTCAGAAGTGGACATGTATGTCAGACATCTGTACCATCCTCCAAAACTTTGAGGACTCCACCAAGATGGTGAGTGGCGATGACGCCATAATTAGCTTCACCATCCTGATTCTCTGTCTTCTGAAATGCTCTCTGCTCACAAACAAAGAGGATGCATTGCAGGCGGAGCACGATGAGATGGAGAAAGGAACCATACAGGGTGATTACACACAGCCCAGCCTCATCTCATCCCAACGTGGATTGAGTGGCAATGAGGAAGAGGAGGAGAAGGAGGAGGAAGAACAGAAGCTAGTTTAATGCGCTATAGACGGTACTACCTGCACAACTGTCATACCATCTGTTCAGCGTGAATGGCCTGAGGACACGTTGGAGGAGATCATGGTCAGTTGTCCTCTTGGTGAGGACACGGAAGTCTTGCCTGTTAGCAGTCTGGCATGCATGGCTGAGTTTATGTTACGCTGCCTTTCCCGTGACCCTCGCGTTCTTAAAACTTTGGGTGACAGTCATTATTGGTTGGTGACACTTCTAGACCCACGCTACAAGGAGAACTTTATGTGGCGCCCCTGCAGGTCCAGTAGCCACAGAGGTACTGCATCTCACTCAGAGGTGTGGTACCCCACTCTCAGGTAAGAACGGAGTACTACCCGGGACCCACACACCCACATCCAATGCACTCCACTTCAGGAGGGAAGGGTGATATTGCTCCTATGGGAGAGCACAGTCCCTGGTCCATAGCTGGAGGGTGGAACTAGGTAGAGGAGGTGGGTGGAGGAAGAAGTTCAGTGGAGCACAGACAGAAAGGGTATAAAAGACAGATAGAAACATCTAGAAAGAGTTGAGAGGGGAGTCCTGCTCAGGGGAGCAGTGCAGAAGGGTTGATTCTCCTGGCTCCAGTGCTTGGAGCAGGAGTTCAGTGGAGAGAGAGGAGTCGGGCCTAGTGAGAGAGGCCCAGGAGGAGAGTAAGGAGAGAAGACGGGAGCAGTGGGAAAGGCTCCAGTGAGACAGAAGGGATTCCAGGGGCACGGCGAGTGCAGGATGCCACCCGTGCGCCCGAATTCACGCTGACATGGAGGGATCAGGTCGCAGAAGGGGACCGGCCCCAAACTAGTGGAGAACAACCAGGCTCAGCTAGCCAACCGGAGGCTGCAGCATTTTCAAGGTGTTGCAGCCGAAATACACAATTACATCGCTGAAAAGGTGGCCACATAGGGTCCAGGGGTCTCAGAGTAGGTCGTCCGACAAGGCCCGAGGCCACTGGCTTGGGACACTGATTGTGAGGCGCAGGGCAGGAGGGTGAGAGCCAGAGCAGTGAGATGACCTGGAAAGGTACATAGAACGGGGTCCCGTTCAAGTGCTCCTGAGATACCTGAGAGTTTGCTGGATCACTACCCCGGAGGACACAGGACAACGTGGGCAGTTGCACACCGGTGACTGTAACCTGAGGAACAACTGTGAGTAAAACCTAAAGATTGCACCCCACTGTGCCCTTGAATAATTGCTGTGCCATCACCTGCATTACACCGCACCAACAACATCTACCTCCTAAATTCATCTTATACTGCCCTGGAGCTTAGCTCTGCCTGTGGAGAGCTGAACCATCAGCTCCAGTGGATCTGCACCGCAGTGGCGGCCCCATATAGCCGCATACCACAGGTGGCATCACAAACATTATCTCTAAAAACTTTATTTCCCTTTTACTTTTCCTTTAATTGACCGCCCTGGGTGACGGACCGGGTCACTGCCACCGTGACATCCCCAGCACCGACCGGCCCGGCTACCGAGTACCCCATGGCCCAGGGGGCGCGTCATTTATATCTCTTATTCCTGAGGCGGACAGGTCTACAAAATTGGGGCAGTACCAGAAGGCCCTTGTTGCGGAACTATTAAAAAAATTCCCATCTGAAAACGCTGGCGGCAGAGATCACAGTTCGTTGGACAACCAAGGACTACAGGCGAGAGAGACACAACTCCAATCCAGCAGAGGCAGGGGAACACTGTCAAAGTCCTGGGAAAGTTTTCTCAGCCCCTCCCATTGCACAGGCCCTGAGGCATGGGGTATTCTCACAAGGAGTGCAAAGTTTGGGAAGATGCTGAGGGAGAACATTGCCGACCGTACGAACGTCCTCCGTGATTCCTCTGTGCCTTATAATTATTGGGTATCCAAGCTGGACACGTGGAATGAACTGGCTCTCTACGCCTGGGAGGTCCTGGCCTGCCCTGCCGCTAGAGTTTTACCAGAGCGGGTTTTTAGTGCCGCTGGTGGAATTATAACTGATAAGCGCATCCGCCTGTCAACTGAAAATGCTGACAGGCTAACTCTTATAAAAATGAACAAGGACTGCATTGGTCCAGACTTCACAACACCACCGAATGATAGCAGCGTAACATAAACTCAAATATATTGTCTTATTTTTGGAAGGTATATTCCAATGTACCTTTTCACACCCACACATGGGTATACACTTCCTGATTTTGGCTATTTGCTCTTGTCCTCCTACTTCTCCTCATTCTCGTCCTCCACCACCATATCACCAGGGTGACCGTGGTCCATGATGCAACACCCACATAATTTGTTTAAAGGGTGTTTATGATGCCCGTAAAAAAAAAATTTTATACAGTATATTCATGTATAACCCCCAGGGGTAAATGTTTGTCAGCCCATACACTTAGTGCATGGACATTACAAGTATAGGAGACCCGCTCCTATCTAATAGGAACATTTTTTTATGAGGCCTTCCTCCATGTCTTTTCCAAGGTGCATTGGAGTGCCTCCCATTTTTTGGCAGCCCTTGCATTCACTGCATAAACAAACACTATGGGAGACCCACTTCCTAATAATGGGAACATTGTTTTCAGGAGGTCCTCTTCTAAGTCTCTTCAAAGGGGTATTTAGGTGCGTCCAAATTTTTCAAAGGGGTATTGGGGTGTGTCCATATTTTGGGCAGACCTGCCTCTCACTGCATACGCAATAACAGTATAGGAGACCCACTCGTTAGTAATGGGAACCACAAAGCATAGCCGGCTGATGGCTCTCTAAGAATAGCGAGGGCCGACTGCTGGCCTTTTAAGAATAGTAAAGGCCGCCTGATGGCCCTATAAAAATAGGCTTTGTGACTTTCAGAGTCCCTCCTTCATAAATGAAACAGGATGTGTCTGATCATGTCTCACACATCACATGGCCAGACAAGGTTGTAAAATGTTAAAATGACATTTCCTGGTGAATGCATTTGTCACGGTTGAAAGCAATGCAAAAGTGCAAAAACGCATCAAAAATGCTATGTGTGAACATAGCCCAAGGTGTGGAGGAGTATTTTTGTTTTTGGTTATTTATTTTGCCTTATATACAAGTCATTACCCTGGAAATGATGTTCATTAACATATTTCCCCGAAAAATCCATTTTGGTTTTGTTTTTGTATGTTTTATTATGAGTCCGTAAAAGTGGCGTAATACCTCTGACAACGTTGTTGACAGCAGTGATCTGGGAGTCAGACATGCTTCCAGGGGTCTTCCCCATGCTGTTCCCATGTCATTTGAGCACTGTTCCCATCGATTTGGGCAATTTTTAGGCCCTCTGCAGACCGCCAGGGGGGAGCCGCCTGAAAAATGCTTGAGTTTCCTATAGACTTACATTGGGCTCTTTGCTTGGATCGAGCACCTGAGCATTCCAATTTGCTCGACCCAAGCATCGAGCACCCGAGCATTTTAGTGCTCACCCATCACTAGTCAAGAACAAATCGTTCTAGTTCTCAGGAAATATTCAAAGGCTTTCAAACCCAAGTTGTGCGGAATGCTGCCGTAAAGGGCTTCCACAGCGCCTATTAATGTCTCTCTTTCAACCACCACACCATCGAGTTTCAGGAGTAGGTCCGAAGTGTTTCTGATGTAAGAAGGCAATGAGGTGACGAAAGGATGCAGAATGTAGATTCCAATATTTTGACTTATTGATTTAACTCCAGATACAATGGGGCATCCTTTGAGTGGGTTAAGGCCCTTATGTATCTTTGGGAGTGCATAAAATGCAGGGTGAGTAGGGGTCATAAATTTATATTCACTGTCAGAAATCAATCTCTTATCGAGACCCTCATTTAAAATTAACATCAGACACTCCACATATTTGTTAGTCGAATCTCCTGATATAACTAGAGAAGAGCGGATGGGTGGATGTTCGAGTCCGTCAGTTTTGGCCAATTCGGGTACCAGAAATGGATCTGATCTTGATCTTGAACCCCAACCCCATTCAAGTGAATGGAGGGTCCGAAATCCGGCAGTTCCCACTCTGCGAGTAGTGATGTCAGTAAGGTTACTGCAGTTCATCGGCTATGAACTGCGATAACCTTATTTACCTCAGTGTTCGTCGCAGCAGCCAGATTCACATTGTAATGCACACGCCCGGGCTGAGCGGCGTGTGCGTGTGATTCCACTGGACCGTGCCGGAGAGTGAATGCCTGGAGGGGCGTAACTAGGTATTCACCCGATCTGACCAGGGTCGCATGACGGCATACGATGCCAGTGCACCAAGGAGGAACCGAGCAGAGGGACCAGGTGCTACTCCAGGACAGACCCCGGACACGGCTGTTGACCCACACAGGGGAATACAGGAACAGACAGGTTAGGCTGGCACACAGACTGGTGGGTATAGGCAGGCACGACTGGTATGCAGGCAGGCGGGTATGCAGGCAGGGGGGTACAGGCAAGCACGGCTAGAGTGCAGACAGGGAGGCACTAGCAGGTAGGAACACAGGCGGGATAGGACCCAGTACACACTGGGACTCAGGAACAGAACCACAGATGGGGCGGACAAACACAGCAGAGTAAGGCCACCCAGAGTGGTGAGCGAGAGCAGGGCAAGATGAGACCGCCTAGAGCGGTGAGCGAGAGTAGAGCAGGACGAGGCCACCTGGAGCGGTGAGCGAGAGTAGAGCAGGACGAGGCCGCCTGGAGCGGTGAGCGAGAGTAGAGCAGGACGAGGCCGCCTGGAGCGGTGAGCGAGAGTAGAGCAGGACGAGGCCGCCTGGAGCGGTGAGCAAGAGTAGAGCAGGACGAGGCCGCCTGGAGCGGTGAGCAAGAGTAGAGCAGGACGAGGCCGCCTGGAGCGGTGAGCAAGAGTAGTCAGAGCAGAGCGAGACTGCCGGAGCAGTGAGCAAAGGGTCAGAGCGGAGCGAGACTGCCGGAGCAGTGAGCAAAGGGTAAGAGTGGAGCAAGACTGCCGGAGCAGTGAGCAAAGGGTAACAGCGGAGCAAGACTGCTGGAGCAGTGAGCAAAGGGTAAGAGCGGAGCAAGACTGCCGGAGCAGTGAGCAAAGAGTAAAAGCGGAGCAAGACTGCCGGAGCAGTGAGCAAAGGGTCAGAGCGGAGCAAGACTGCCGGAGCAGTGAGCAAAGGGTCAGAGCGGAGCAAGACTGCCGGAGCAGTGAGCAAAGGGTCAGAGCGGAGCAAGACTGCTGGAGCAGTGAGCAAAGGGTCAGAGCGGAGCAAGACTGCCGGAGCAGTGAGAAAAGGGTCAGAGCGGAGCAAGACTGCCGGAGCGGTGAGCAAGGCAGAGCAGGCTAGAACCGCCGGAGCGGTGAGCAAGGCAGAGCAGGCTAGAACCGCCGGAGCGGTAAGCAAGGCAGAGCAGGCTAGAACCGCCGGAGCGGTGAGCAAGGCAGAGCAGGGGGGACAGGGCTCTGTTCACACGGAACAGACAGGAAGGGAAAGGCAGAACCAGATACCCACAGGGTACTTGCAGTGAAGTAGCGAGTGGACCACAAACTCACAAACGGGAGTACAGTGACAACGAGCAGGAGTTAGGTACGAGTTCAGACTCTGCAGAAAAAGGAAAGGTACGGACATAGAGAAACACAGGAAACAGGCTAGAAGAGTATACAGACAAGAATAGACACAGTAGCAAGATACAGGAGCGGGTCTAGGTATGCAGCCCCTAGAAGGCGGGAGGAACAGGCCAGGAGCGTGTTTAGACAGGACAGACAAGATACAGGAGCGGGTCTAGGTATGAGACCCCTAGAAGGCGGAAGGAACAGGCTAGGAGCGTGTTCAGACAGGAACAGGTAAGATAAAGGAACGGGTCTAGGTATGCAGCCCCTAGAAGGCGGGAGGAACAGACTAGGAGCGTGTTCAGACAGGAACAGGTAAGATACAGGAACAGGTCTAGGTATGCAGCCCCTAGAAGGCGGGAGGAACAGGCCAGGAGCGTGTTCAGACAGGACAGACAAGATACAGGAGCGGGTCTAGGTATGCGGCCCCTAGAAGGCGGAAGGAACAGGCTAGGAGCGTGTTCACACAGGAACAGGCAAGATACAGGAACGGGTCTAGGTATGCAGCCCCTAGAAGGCGGGAGGAACAGGCTAGGAGCGTGTTCAGACAGGACAGACAAGATACAGGAGCGGGTCTAGGTATGCGGCCCCTAGAAGGCGAAACAAACAGGCAAGGAGCGTGTTCAGACAGGCCTGGAAATATAGCCTCCAGGATAGGCAGACAAGCAAACACAGAAGGGGACCTGGCACATTCAGAGTGAAAGAGCACACTGAATGAAACACAATGCTCAGGCATGGGTTAATTGGAGCAGCTGGTTTAAATACCAGGTGACAGACAGCAATAGGCTGAGGACGCACAAGGGGTGTGCCTGCAGCAGGTACAAAAAGCAGGAAGTGATCGGACGCCGCCCTTAAGCAGCAGAAACAGAAGCAAACAGACAGCATGGAGGGAAGCCAGAGAGACATTCTGGATTGGAGATCAAGTGCGCGCTCTTGCACAGTGGGAGATGGACCACTATGCAAGGACGCCACCAGGTATGTTACAGTACCCCCCCCTTTACGCCCCCTCTTCTTCAGGCCTGCCAGAATCTTCCGCAGGGAATTAGAGGGCCAATCCTTCACTTCAAGGAGATCACTTCCACTGTCCACAAGAAAAACTGGTCTCATCTGGTTAGCTAGGATGCTACTTCCTATCCAGCCATCCTCAGCAACAGACGAAACGGGTGGAGTACCAGGAACAGCACACAAGGAAGTCTCTCTCCACATATTTTCAGGTGGCACCCCAAAGGGTACAGAAGACAACGGAAGTCCTCCGCCGGGTTGGAGGGGGGCAGAGAC
Source organism: Phyllobates terribilis (assembly GCF_046119375.1). Taxonomy (NCBI): domain Eukaryota; kingdom Metazoa; phylum Chordata; class Amphibia; order Anura; family Dendrobatidae; genus Phyllobates; species Phyllobates terribilis. The sequence goes on along the minus strand of NW_027362770.1, from coordinate 129,223,877 downwards.
TCGAGGGTAACCTCCGCTTCGGAGTACACTTGTTCAGACTCACTGGATGAAGCAGTCGAGGTATCAGGTACCGAGTATAGGAGAGTCTCTGTCCATTCGCTATCAAGTAGCACCCCGAAGGGTTCAGGAGACACCTGGAGGTCCTCTGCCGGGTCAGAGGAGTGCAGAGACTCGGGGGTAACCTCTGGTTCAGAAAACACTAGGTCGGACTCACTGGACGAAGCAGGCGAGGTATCGGGTGCCGAGTATAGGAAAGTCTCTGTCCATTCACCACCAGGTGGCACCCCGAAGGGTTCTGGAGACAACTGGAGGTCCTCCGCCTGGTCGGAGGGGTGTAGAGACTCGGGAATAACCTCTGCTTCGGAGTACACTAGGTTAGACTCACTAGGCGAAACGAGCGAGGTATCAGATCCAGGGTATAGGAAAGTCTCTGTCCATTCACCACCAGGTGGCACCCCGAAGGGTTCTGGAGACAACTGGAGGTCCTCCGCCTGGTCGGAGGGGTGTAGAGACTCGGGAGTAACCTCTGCTTCGGAGTACACTAGGTTGGACTCACTGGACGAAGCGAGCGAGGTATCAGGTACAGAGTATAGGAAAGTCTCTGTCCTTTCGCTACCAGGTAGCACCCCGAAGGGTTCAGGAGACAACTGGAGATCCTCCGCCTGATCGGAGGGGTGTAGAGACTCGGGGGTAACCTCTGCTTCGGAGAACACTAGGTCGGACTCACTGGACGAAGCGGGCGAGGTATCAGGTGCAGAGTATAGGGAAGTCTCTCTCCAATTGTCATCAAGTGGTATCCTGGGGAATTCAGGAGGCAACAGGGGGTCCTCCGGTGTGGATTCTGGGTGGGCAGCAGTCTCTTCGGGCAGGAGAACTGGTGCACTACCCACGCACATTACCCGTTGGGGCTTCTCCGGGATACAGGGAGATGAAGCTTCAGTAGGGACTTCAAGGTTGGGGTCAGGAGGTCTCAGGGAGGACAGACCCTGGCATGACGGCTTGCCTCTACGTCTAGCACGTCTGGACTGCCTCTTGAGGTTGGGAGAAGTATTCCAGAGAGCATAGTCATCCTGTGAGGATTCTGGGGGGGCAGTAGTCTCATTCGGCTGGAGGACTATTGCGCTACCCACACACATTACCCATCGGGGCTGCTTCGGGATATTGGGAAGTGAAGCTTCAGCAGGAGCCTCCGGGTTAGGGTCATCGAAGACCATTAGAAAGGCCACCAGGAAGGCCATTATGTCCAGGACGATAGGATCCTGTGCGTCCCATAGGGGGGTGATCCAATTCAAGGCATCACCCGCTAGGTAAGACATCATGAATCCCACCTTAGCCCGATCTGTGGGAAAACATAGAGGGTAGAACTTGAAGTGTAGCATGCATTGCTCCACAAATGCACGACTCTGTCTTGGATCCCCATAGTAACGTGGCGGATCCGCAGGAACGAGTGCTGATAGATCCATCTGGACGGGTGCGTAATTCGCCTGGAACTCAGCTAAAGAAAAAAAAAAATATTTATCTATTTTTAATGCACGTATTCGCTGGAAAATGTCTCAGAGAGCGAAGGCCGTGGGCCTCAACGGGAACCATGGCCTGAGCATGCTGTAATGCACACGCCCGGGCTGAGCGGCGTGTGATTCCACTGGACCGTGTCGGAGAGTGAATGCCTGGAGGGGCGTAACTAGGTATTCACCCGATCCGACCAGGGTCGCACGACAGCATACGACGCCAGTGCACCAAGGAGGAACCGAGCAGAGGGACCAGGTGCTACTCCAGGACAGACCCCGGACACGGCTGTTGACCCACACAGGGGAATACAGGAACAGACAGGTTAGGCTGGCACACAGACTGGTGGGTATAGGCAGGCACGACTGGTATGCAGGCAGGCGGGTATGCAGGCAGGGGGGTACAGGCAAGCACGGCTAGAGTGCAGACAGGGAGGCACTAGCAGGTAGGAACACAGGCGGGATAGGACCCAGTACACACTGGGACTCAGGAACAGAACCACAGATGGGGCGGACAAACACAGCAGAGTAAGGCCGCCCAGAGTGGTGAGCGAGAGCAGGGCAAGATGAGACCGCCTAGAGCGGTGAGCGAGAGTAGAGCAGGACGAGGCCACCTGGAGCGGTGAGCGAGAGTAGAGCAGGACGAGGCCGCCTGGAGCGGTGAGCGAGAGTAGAGCAGGACGAGGCCGCCTGGAGCGGTGAGCGAGAGTAGAGCAGGACGAGGCCGCCTGGAGCGGTGAGCAAGAGTAGAGCAGGACGAGGCCGCCTGGAGCGGTGAGCAAGAGTAGAGCAGGACGAGGCCGCCTGGAGCGGTGAGCAAGAGTAGTCAGAGCAGAGCGAGACTGCCGGAGCAGTGAGCAAAGGGTCAGAGCGGAGCGAGACTGCCGGAGCAGTGAGCAAAGGGTAAGAGCGGAGCAAGACTGCCGGAGCAGTGAGCAAAGGGTAACAGCGGAGCAAGACTGCTGGAGCAGTGAGCAAAGGGTAAGAGCGGAGCAAGACTGCCGGAGCAGTGAGCAAAGAGTAAAAGCGGAGCAAGACTGCCGGAGCAGTGAGCAAAGGGTCAGAGCGGAGCAAGACTGCCGGAGCAGTGAGCAAAGGGTCAGAGCGGAGCAAGACTGCCGGAGCAGTGAGCAAAGGGTCAGAGCGGAGCAAGACTGCTGGAGCAGTGAGCAAAGGGTCAGAGCGGAGCAAGACTGCCGGAGCAGTGAGAAAAGGGTCAGAGCGGAGCAAGACTGCCGGAGCGGTGAGCAAGGCAGAGCAGGCTAGAACCGCCGGAGCGGTGAGCAAGGCAGAGCAGGCTAGAACCGCCGGAGCGGTGAGCAAGGCAGAGCAGGCTAGAACCGCCGGAGCGGTGAGCAAGGCAGAGCAGGGGGGACAGGGCTCTGTTCACACGGAACAGACAGGAAGGGAAAGGCAGAACCAGATACCCACAGGGTACTTGCAGTGAAGTAGCGAGTGGACCACAAACTCACAAACGGGAGTACAGTGACAACGAGCAGGAGTTAGGTACGAGTTCAGACTCTGCAGAAAAAGGAAAGGTACGGACATAGAGAAACACAGGAAACAGGCTAGAAGAGTATACAGACAAGAATAGACACAGTAGCAAGATACAGGAGCGGGTCTAGGTATGCAGCCCCTAGAAGGCGGGAGGAACAGGCCAGGAGCGTGTTTAGACAGGACAGACAAGATACAGGAGCGGGTCTAGGTATGCGACCCCTAGAAGGCGGAAGGAACAGGCTAGGAGCGTGTTCAGACAGGAACAGGTAAGATAAAGGAACGGGTCTAGGTATGCAGCCCCTAGAAGGCGGGAGGAACAGACTAGGAGCGTGTTCAGACAGGAACAGGTAAGATACAGGAACAGGTCTAGGTATGCAGCCCCTAGAAGGCGGGAGGAACAGGCCAGGAGCGTGTTCAGACAGGACAGACAAGATACAGGAGCGGGTCTAGGTATGCGGCCCCTAGAAGGCAGAAGGAACAGGCTAGGAGCGTGTTCACACAGGAACAGGCAAGATACAGGAACGGGTCTAGGTATGCAGCCCCTAGAAGGCGGGAGGAACAGGCTAGGAGCGTGTTCAGACAGGACAGACAAGATACAGGAGCGGGTCTAGGTATGCGGCCCCTAGAAGGCGAAACGAACAGGCAAGGAGCGTGTTCAGACAGGCCTGGAAATATAGCCTCCAGGATAGGCAGACAAGCAAACACAGAAGGGGACCTGGCACATTCAGAGTGAAAGAGCACACTGAATGAAACACAATGCTCAGGCATGGGTTAATTGGAGCAGCTGGTTTAAATACCAGGTGACAGACAGCAATAGGCTGAGGACGCACAAGGGGTGTGCCTGCAGCAGGTACAAAAAGCAGGAAGTGATCGGACGCCACCCTTAAGCAGCAGAAACAGAAGCAAACAGACAGCATGGAGGGAAGCCAGAGAGACATTCTGGATTGGAGATCAAGTGCGCGCTCTTGCACAGTGGGAGATGGACCACTATGCAAGGACGCCACCAGGTATGTTACAGTACCCCCCCCTTTACGCCCCCTCTTCTTCAGGCCTGCCAGAATCTTCCGCAGGGAATTAGAGGGCCAATCCTTCACTTCAAGGAGATCACTTCCACTGTCCACAGGAAAAACTGGTCTCATCTGGTTAGCTAGGATGCTACTTCCTATCCAGCCATCCTCAGCAACAGACGAAACGGGTGGAGTACCAGGAACAGCACACAAGGAAGTCTCTCTCCACATATTTTCAGGTGGCACCCCAAAGGGTACAGAAGACAACGGAAGTCCTCCGCTGGGTTGGAGGGGGGCAGAGACTCGAGGGTAACCTCCGCTTCGGAGTACACTTGTTCAGACTCACTGGATGAAGCAGTCGAGGTATCAGGTACCGAGTATAGGAGAGTCTCTGTCCATTCGCTATCAAGTAGCACCCCGAAGGGTTCAGGAGACACCTGGAGGTCCTCTGCCGGGTCAGAGGAGTGCAGAGACTCGGGGGTAACCTCTGGTTCAGAAAACACTAGGTCGGACTCACTGGACGAAGCAGGCGAGGTATCGGGTGCCGAGTATAGGAAAGTCTCTGTCCATTCACCACCAGGTGGCACCCCGAAGGGTTCTGGAGACAACTGGAGGTCCTCCGCCTGGTCGGAGGGGTGTAGAGACTCGGGAATAACCTCTGCTTCGGAGTACACTAGGTTAGACTCACTAGGCGAAGCGAGCGAGGTATCAGATCCAGGGTATAGGAAAGTCTCTGTCCATTCACCACCAGGTGGCACCCCGAAGGGTTCTGGAGACAACTGAAGGTCCTCCGCCTGGTCGGAGGGGTGTAGAGACTCGGGAGTAACCTCTGCTTCGGAGTACACTAGGTTGGACTCACTGGACGAAGCGAGCGAGGTATCAGGTACAGAGTATAGGAGAGTCTCTGTCCTTTCGCTACCAGGTAGCACCCCGAAGGGTTCAGGAGACAACTGGAGATCCTCCGCCTGATCGGAGGGGTGTAGAGACTCGGGGGTAACCTCTGCTTCGGAGAACACTAGGTCGGACTCACTGGACGAAGCGGGCGAGGTATCAGGTGCAGAGTATAGGGAAGTCTCTCTCCAATTGTCATCAAGTGGTATCCTGGGGAATTCAGGAGGCAACAGGGGGTCCTCCGGTGTGGATTCTGGGTGGGCAGCAGTCTCTTCGGGCAGGAGAACTGGTGCACTACCCACGCACATTACCCGTTGGGGCTTCTCCGGGATACAGGGAGATGAAGCTTCAGTAGGGACTTCAAGGTTGGGGTCAGGAGGTCTCAGGGAGGACAGACCCTGGCATGACGGCTTGCCTCTACGTCTAGCACGTCTGGACTGCCTCTTGAGGTTGGGAGAAGTATTCCAGAGAGCATAGTCATCCTGTGAGGATTCTGGGGGGGCAGTAGTCTCATTCGGCTGGAGGACTATTGCGCTACCCACACACATTACCCATCGGGGCTGCTTCGGGATATTGGGAAGTGAAGCCTCAGCAGGAGCCTCCGGGTTAGGGTCATCGAAGACCATTAGAAAGGCCACCAGGAAGGCCATTATGTCCAGGACGATAGGATCCTGTGCGTCCCATAGGGGGGTGATCCAATTCAAGGCATCACCCGCTAGGTAAGACATCATGAATCCCACCTTAGCCCGATCTGTGGGAAAACATAGAGGGTAGAACTTGAAGTGTAGCATGCATTGCTCCACAAATGCACGACTCTGTCTTGGATCCCCATAGTAACGTGGCGGATCCGCAGGAACGAGTGCTGATAGATCCATCTGGACGGGTGCGTAATTCGCCTGGAACTCAGCTAAAGAAAAAAAAAAATATTTATCTATTTTTAATGCACGTATTCGCTGGAAAATGTCTCAGAGAGCGAAGGCCGTGGGCCTCAACGGGAACCATGGCCTGAGCATGCTGTAATGCACACGCCCGGGCTGAGCGGCGTGTGATTCCACTGGACCGTGTCGGAGAGTGAATGCCTGGAGGGGCGTAACTAGGTATTCACCCGATCCGACCAGGGTCGCACGACAGCATACGACGCCAGTGCACCAAGGAGGAACCGAGCAGAGGGACCAGGTGCTACTCCAGGACAGACCCCGGACACGGCTGTTGACCCACACAGGGGAATACAGGAACAGACAGGTTAGGCTGGCACACAGACTGGTGGGTATAGGCAGGCACGACTGGTATGCAGGCAGGCGGGTATGCAGGCAGGGGGGTACAGGCAAGCACGGCTAGAGTGCAGACAGGGAGGCACTAGCAGGTGGGAACACAGGCGGGATAGGACCCAGTACACACTGGGACTCAGGAACAGAACCACAGATGTGGCGGACAAACACAGCAGAGTAAGGCCGCCCAGAGTGGTGAGCGAGAGCAGGGCAAGACGAGACCGCCTAGAGCGGTGAGCGAGAGTAGAGCAGGACGAGGCCGCCTGGAGCGGTGAGAGAGAGTAGAGCAGGACGAGGCCATCTGGAGCGGTGAGCGAGAGTAGAGCAGGACGAGGCCGCCTGGAGCGGTGAGCAAGAGTAGAGCAGGACGAGGCCGCCTGGAGCGGTGAGCAAGAGTAGAGCCGGACGAGGCCGCCTGGAGCGGTGAGCAAGAGTAGTCAGAGCAGAGCGAGACAGCCGGAGCAGTGAGCAAAGGGTCAGAGCGGAGCGAGACTGCCGGAGCAGTGAGCAAAGGGTCAGAGCGGAGCAAGACTGCCGGAGCAGTGAGCAAAGGGTAAGAGCGGAGCAAGACTGCTGGAGCAGTGAGCAAAGGGTAAGAGCGGAGCAAGACTGCCGGAGCAGTGAGCAAAGGGTCAGAGTGGAGCAAGACTGCCGGAGCAGTGAGCAAAGGGTCAGAGCGGAGCAAGACTGCCGGAGCAGTGAGCAAAGGGTCAGAGCAGAGCAAGACTGCCGGAGCAGTGAGCAAAGGGTCAGAGCGGAGCAAGACTGCTGGAGCAGTGAGCAAAGGGTCAGAGCGGAGCAAGACTGCCGGAGCGGTGAGCAAGGCAGAGCAGGCTAGAACCGCCGGAGCGGTGAGCAAGGCAGAGCAGGCTAGAACCGCCGGAGCGGTGAGCAAGGCAGAGCAGGCTAGAACCGCCGGAGCGGTGAGCAAGGCAGAGCAGGGGGGACAGGGCTCTGTTCACACGGAACAGACAGGAAGGGAAAGGCAGAACCAGATACCCACAGGGTACTTGCAGTGAAGTAGCGAGTGGACCACAAACTCACAAACGGGAGTACAGTGACAACGAGCAGGAGTTAGGTACGAGTTCAGACTCTGCAGAAAAAGGAAAGGTACGGACATAGAGAAACACAGGAAACAGGCTAGAAGAGTATACAGACAAGAATAGACACAGTAGCAAGATACAGGAGCGGGTCTAGGTATGCAGCCCCTAGAAGGCGGGAGGAACAGGCCAGGAGCGTGTTCAGACAGGACAGACAAGATACAGGAGCAGGTCTAGGTATGCGGCCCCTAGAAGGCGGAAGGAACAGGCTAGGAGCGTGTTCAGACAGGAACAGGTAAGATACAGGAACGGGTCTAGGTATGCAGCCCCTAGAAGGCGGGAGGAACAGGCTAGGAGCGTGTTCAGACAGGACAGACAAGATACAGGAGCGGGTCTAGGTATGCGGCCCCTAGAAGGTGAAACGAACAGGCAAGGAGCGTGTTCAGACAGGCCTGGAAATACAGCCTCCAGGATAGGCAGACAAGCAAACACAGAAGGGGACCTGGCACATTCAGAGTGAAAGAGCACACTGAATGAAACACAATGCTCAGGCATGGGTTAATTGGAGCAGCTGGTTTAAATACCAGGTGACAGACAGCAATAGGCTGAGGACGCACAAGGGGTGTGCCTGCAGCAGGTACAAAAAGCAGGAAGTGATCGGGCGCCGCCCTTAAGCAGCAGAAACAGAAGCAAACAGACAGCATGGAGGGAAGCCAGAGAGACATTCTGGATTGGAGATCAAGTGCGCGCTCTTGCACAGTGGGAGATGGACCACTATGCAAGGACGCCGCCAGGTATGTTACACACATGTTACTGTGTGTGTGTTCCGGCAGCCGATCTAGGAGTGCTTTTTACAATCAAATAATATGAGGGCATACAGTGGGTACGGAAAGTATTCAGACCCCTTTAAATTTTTCACTCTGTTTCATTGCAGCCATTTGGTAAATTCTAAAAAGTTATTTTTTTTTCTCATTAATGTACACTCTGCACCCCATCTTGACTGAAAAAAACAGAAATGTAGAAATGTTTGCTGATTTATTAAAAAAGAAAAACTGAAATATCACATGGCTGCAATGAAACAAAAAGTGAAAAAAGGGGTCTGAATACTTTCCGTACCCACTGTAGTGTGAAGAGAGGGCACAGAATGGATATGGAGTGGGGGCAGTATGTAAAGGGGGCACAATATGGAGAGAGGATAGCATGGTGGGGAGACTGTGCAAAGATGTCCAAAATGTAAGGTAAAAAAGAAAGCCGGCACCTTTGCATACAACCGTTACGCCATATAGCAGGACTAAGCACCTATCCCATAAGACTGGGATATAAACTTCTATATAAAGTGCGAAAGTCCATGTAAAAATGAGGAAAAGATAGAAGGCACTCACCGTCCATATAAAATTTCCTTCTTTATTGTTTCATTAAAATCACCACAAACTGGGGAGTGTATGTGTTACACCTATGCTGATGACGGCCGTTTGGCGCCTTTGTGTGCTTCAGCGGGTCAAACAGGTATAGGGGCAGTGACGAGGGTGACTGTATTTAAATAGTATACACCCATTGTACGCCGCTATCAGTAACCAATCAAGAGACCCCATACTGCTGCGGATTAAAACCTCGATTAAAAACAACCTAGATATGTACCATGATATACAATAACATCAATATTTTACAAAAACGCTGACATTTCCGTTCTATCATTTAAGCCGGTTGGCCCCTGTGCTTATGAGCACAGTATCCACCACGCTTCTCTCCTGAGGAGGAGTTTGTGTAAGTCCCCACCTTGTGCTGGTAAACAGACCTGTTCCAAGCCGGCAAAGTGCAGCACCCGGGATCTCCTGCATGGTACAGATGTGGCAATATTACTTTTTACTTTGGTACCTTGCAGGAGATCCCCAGGTGCTGCGCTTTACCAGCTTGGAGCAGGTCCGTTTACCAGTACAAGGTATCTAGACAAGATGAAGATGAGAGGAAAGCGACAACTTCTATCAGAAAAATATATAAGGTACGTGGATGTAAATGTTTATTTGTGATACTGACTACATCTCATCAGTACTGTGGTTCCTGTGTGGTCTGCAGTCTCATAATGACTGATAACAACTCCTAGAATCTCCTTACCATTGTTAAGGACATACTGGGAGTTGTAGGTTTATGTGATACATTTGTATATGGGGCTGACTTAACATTGATTACTGTACCAAACTTGGTTCTTGTATTCAAGTACTTATGGTGGTTCTGGTGATGCATTTATGTACTGAAGGTTGTTCTAGTGTTGCATTTATGTCCTGTAGTGGTTCTGGTGATGTAGCCATGTACTGATGGTGGTTCTGGTGACATATTGATTTACTGATTATGGTTCTGGTGCCATATTCATGTACTATTGATGGCTCAGGTGTTCTGCTTATAAACTGATGATGATTTTGGTTATCAACACTATATGAATACATCACCAGAATCAGAAGTACATGAATACAGCACCAGAACAACCATCACTACATAAATATGTCACCAGAACCGGAATATGTCTCTAGAACAACCATGAGCACATGAATGTATCACCAGAACCGCCATGAGTACATGAATACATCACCAGAACCGCCATCAATTTTGTGCAGCTGTATTTGTCACATGATGGATGCAAAAAATATCATACATATCTATTTATAATGGTCTCTTTTTAGTTTCCATTAGGGTTTCAAGCAAATTCTGGACAGATTATTTGAAGCCAAATGGCCCCCATTATAGTTTAGTTATATTAGTTTCCATGACTCTCCTTGGGTCTGACATAAACTATACAACATCAGGGATGAATATCGCGATTTGTCCCTTATATTGTTTAAATAGTCCATAGATAATGATGATTCTACTTTAACTTTACAGTTGCACTCCCTGTTAAGCCTCACCCCTAAAGTGCACAGCTTTTTACTTTTGTTGGTGTTTTTTTGTTTAAAGGTTAACAATTCTACTGTAAATGGTCGTCATAGCTTGTTACCTGACCTATCGGAGATTAGGGGGGTGCATTACGGGTTCTGTTTCTTGAACCATTCCTTTCTTTTGGGGGAGGAGGGGAGGTGCCACTGGCTTCATCTGCCTAGGGCACCAAAATGCCTTGTCTCGGCCCTGCCTCTGCCCAACGTACTGTGTCCCTCAATGTTATTAACGAAAAATACATTTGTTTAGCCCAGGTCTAAGAGCAACAGACTTTCACTGAAGGTTTGTAAAATAAGGCTCCGTTCACTCAAAATGTATGATGCCCTCACCAGCAGCTCAGAGAGAACTGAAAATTGTAGACAGAGCCTGCAAAGTGTAAAACTCATGAAAGATGTAGGTCAAAAGTTCTAGAATAGTCATAAATTGTATTTCATGTGCTCACACTTATTATGAAAGTGACCTGATATGACAGGTACACAGTAAAAAAAACATGCAAAAGATGTAGCAGAAACAGACAGAAGAAGGCCCATGTGCAAGATCAGTATAATCAAAGTGAATATGAATAATACAACCAAGTTCTTACGGGCAGGGTAATTCTGGCCTTCAGTAGAGTCAATGTGCCGAGCCTGAGTCCATATCTCCTCTAGATAATCCTTAATCCTCCAGCTAAAAGGAAAATAATTTTTTCCAAAAGTAACGATATTCATGGTATTTTTCACCAGAATGGTTTCAATCTGTCAGCTGTACAAGAACAAAATAATTAATTAAAAAATTAATAAATTAGTATTAGTATTACCATATTTATACTAACGCCTAATTCATAGTTTTGATGCCTTCAGTGTGAGTGTAAAATTTTCATAGTCATAAAAATACAGAAACATCTTTAAATGAGAAGGTGTGTCCAAACTTTTGGTCTGCACTGTATATTGTATGTGAAAATGGGGGAAAAATCCAATTGAAGTGAAATGATCTAAAAATGCAATTTTGCCATTGTTTTTAGGGTTTCATTTTTACAGTGTTAATTGTGTAGTAAAAATTACTTGGCAACAAGATTCTTCAGCATGACTAAACAAACATACAGTATATATGGTTTTTGTTACTATTTTAGTGGCTTAAAAAATTTCTGATCTTTGTAAACCAAGAAAGTTGTTTGGTTCCACCATTTTCCGAGTCTCATAACATTTTTTTTAGGACAACTTCCATGCTTTATTCACTTTTTATTGCATTTTTTTGTAGTAGGTACAACTCTGCCATTTCAATTTTTTTCTTTTTTTTATGACATTTACCACATGAGTTAAACAATTTAATATCCTAATAGATCAGATGTTTACAGATGTGGCAATTTTACTTTATACATTTATTTTTGCTTTTAGAGGCAGATGCAAGCTATTTAACACAGCCAGCATCTGCCCTTTGTGGAGTAGGCTCAGCACCTGAGCCTGCTCCATACACCTTAACTGGCTCCATGACATACATATTCAGATTAAATCACAATCAGTCAGGTTGTTGCACATGTGAAGAGCCTTTACATACATATATTACATATATAAAATACAAGCTAGTATAACAGACATAAACTAACAGTGACAAACTATTGCAGAGGGGGAGTGAATCTTGCACTCAAGTGCACACAATCTCCAAGGTGTTGGGGCAAGAGATAGTGGGATAAAAATAATGTGTCACCTGGTTTTTGCCATGAAATGTGAGAGCAGCATGATGTAGGAACAGCAACCCTGATTCCAGTGATGTGTCACTTACTGAGCTGCTTTCTGTAGTCTTGATAAAAATCACTGTTTTATCAGCAGGAAATTATCACTAGAGGACTTGTAAACCTGCTGCCATGTTGTCCTCCACATTCATGAGCTCAGTATAACCCCACCCCCACCAGTGATTGGCAGCATTCTATGCATACTGTGCATAGGCAGAAAGCTGCCAATTGGTGGTGTGGGCGGGTTATACAGAGTTCAGCATTCTGAAAACTGGTAGATAAAACAGCAGATAAAACGGTGACTTTATCAAAATTGTAGAAAACGGTCAGTAAGTGATACATCGCTGAAATCACGCTCTCTACCCCTACATCATGCTATTCTCACATGGAGTAGTAAAAACCTAGCAACAGATTCCCTATACAGAGTTGTAACAGTTATAAATAAATTGTACACTAAAACACCCATTGTAAGTGAAAGACCACCTTCTTCATTCCTTTGACCCTTTTAGAAAATGGCTATGAAAGAAGAGCTTTATACCGTAAAGTAAATCATCTCTTGTTGAGTAAGGACTAACAGATCCAGGGCAGAGACATATTGTAGTTTAGCAGGGTGTTTGTGGGGGATGGGTTGAAGTAGTAGATGTTTTATATAGCTGTGCTATGCCACCAGACTTTTATTATTTTATAGTGTATTAGTGATATTGGTGTGACTTATGTTTTGTAGAATCTTCCTATTTTATAATAAAACTACAGACAGGATAGGACTATCCTGATTGGGTACACCTTGCCGTGGTGGAATGGCTAATACGCTTTTCTTTTAATCGAAATAGTGCTAATTAAGTACCCCCTCTTATTTACATTCACTAGTACTATTTACATACTATAGGGTATATTCTCATTTTGCTTTTTTTCTTGGGTTTTGTCTGTAACGTGGCCCTAGTGTGAATGTGCTCTTATATATTACACGTTTACCAACTTATGCTTCGGCTCATTTCTTTGGTTATGCTGTAGTTTCTTGTACTTTGTACAATCAGGGGCGTGAAACATTTTTTTGAGCTAGTCATTTCATCTATATCGCTTCCCATGGATGGTGTCTGCAGTCAGGTCCAAGTCCTGTTCTGCCCTTGTCTACATTGAGGTCGACAAACACAAAGTTAAGGTTTTAATATTAGAGACAAGATAAGACCGTCCCGATTGGGTACACCTTGTCGTGGTGGAATGTTTTTTACGCTTTTTTGATCAAAATAGTGCTAACTAAATACCTTAAGTTATTTTCATGTATTATTACTATTTACTTACTATAGGGTATATGCTCATTTTGCTTTTGGGGTTTGCTTATGATAAAAAAAAGGGTCATGTGGCCATCAGGAGGGGAACCTATGCTTAAGTAAATGAGCAGCTGGTTGCATCATCAACTTTTTGGTTGTCTATGGTCTCGGGGAGATTAAAATTGTTCTCTGCAATCAGACAACCCCTAAAAATGCATAAATAGTTTTATACATATGCATATATAGTTTTCTCATTTTACTCTAATTTAAGAATTGGATGCAAAAGCTACACAATCTAAGATAAATGTATACAATAAACTATGAAACAGAATAAAACAACACATTACATTTCCTAAATCAAATCTCACCTGAAGTTGCTGGTAACAGGTAGAAGTTTTTCATTTGAAAAAAGGAACATCCATAGGGATTTAATAACTTTCTCCACATTGTCATTCACAAGGATTTCAAGGTTTCCATTGCAGTCGATAATGGATAAAATGTGCGCTAAAACTGGTGTCACAACCTTTTGAACACGTTTCCAAAGGGTTTGCCTGCATAGAAAAGTAGCAGTATTACTAATAATAAAGAACTACCCTAATATAAAGAAAAGGTCCTACTACTGAGCGCCAGCTCCCATAAAAAATACAGAGAAATCAACATCTCCATGCTGTATACAAAAAAACAAAGCAAAGAGCCCAACTATAATCAGAGGAAAACAAAAAGTAACAAGATGGTGTAACAGGACTTCTTTTTCCTATTCCAAATTACAATATAAAAGGATTGTGCATAATCTAGTGGTGATGAGGCATTTTCATAGATTGTGTGATATTATATGTTTTGCTGTTCCTTCTTATGCCCTTTGAATTCAACACCATTTATACTTCTGTAAATAAATCTGATAATTGTTTCAACCTCACCTCTTGTGCTTACGGAGCATAGACAGGGGTTTCCTGAGTCGACCTCTGGCAGAAGAGGAAGACCCTCCTGCATCCCACTACAGCTGCCAGCAAGATTCAGGTGGAGGCACTGTGCCATATTGAGGTGAGAACTACCAGACACCCTGCCACCAGAGACTGCTTAAAAGGGGTGCTACATTCTGATGAGGACCATTTTGAAAGTTAAGATCCAGACCTATATGCAGCAGGATAACATGCCAGGATCTCAGCATATCAGTCCACTAGTCAATATTAACTGATGAAAAGGATACAGCAACTTGAACAGTTCTCATGGGTCTCTTAGTTTGGCGGGTGCTGTATGGAAGTTCAGTACAGGGGGCTCATCGTGTAGGTCGGTTGAAGGAGAGTCAGGACCGACTCAAGTAGGATCCTGTTACAGGCGGTCACATTAACTCAGATGTGGGCATTGTGGCAAAGGAGGATATTCATCCATTGAGAGCAAGCTGGGGATAGGGAATGGGTCCTGACATTTGAAGGGAGAAGACAGATCTGTGTGTTGTTTAAGGGAAAATGTAGTGCTCTCTTTTTTCACGATGAGATGGAAGGGATGTCCCTACCTGTAGGAGGCACTGGTTTCACGGATCTTTGCTAGAAGTGGTTGCAGGAGATGCCTCATGTAGAGAGTACGACCAAAGACATTGGGGAAGAGCTTGGTCACCGCGCTGGAATTGGGTTTATGAGCCAAGCGTAGTTAAGAATATCCTCCTTATCTGTGAAGTAGTGGAGTCTGCATAAGATATCTTTAGGATTGTTGGGATCGATAGAACCCATTCTGGTGACTCAGTGTATTCATTGAAGAGTATAGGAGGCATCCAAAGGTTTTTGTGTGACCTTGTTGAATAGGGTGGTAATCAGTAGCTTGAGATCTTCCTGGCCTTTACTCTAGGGCAACCCCTTAATGCGAATATTGTTTCTTCGTCCCTCATTTTCTTGATCATCAAAAAGAAGGTTCAGGTTTTGTAACCAGGAGTTAAGAGTCTCGTGTTTACCTTCCAAAGTTTGGATCTGGTCAGAGAGATGCCTTGAGATACCTTCCATAACTTTTGTCCTAGAAGGCAAAAGGTTAATTTCTTCTCATATAGAATCAATGGCCTGTTGGTGTGAGGCTTCAATTCTATGGTTTAAGGAATCATTGTTTTGTTTTGTTGGTAAGGTCTGTATTAATTCTCGCAACGCTTGAAGATCCAAGTGCATTGGAGATGGAAACGTATCTGTGTGTAAGGTCGTAGGTTGCTGCTAACTTATCTGCGAAGACTGCAATGATTCTAGGTGTCCAAAGATGAGGAGGCTGGGATGACCTTCGTGTATATTTCATTTAAGGTCTTGCAGGGGGTATTCTGGGAGTGCTTGTTGGTTCCCGTGAACTGGCAGATGGGTTTTGCATCGGTGCCATTTTAAGCAAAGATGAGCTAGCAACGTCCGAAGCGGCACTTGAAAAAAAATGCCCGATGGTATAGTTCTGCCAGTCTTTAGGGCGTGTGGTTAGTGGTGAAGATGTTATGCTGAGGTCTCTGCATTTTCCAGGCATCTTCAAGGGTATAGGTAAAGGTGAAAGTCCATGTCAGGTGTCTGGGACCATAGAGCACTAGTATCGTTTCACTCCAGATTAGACAAGCTAGATTATGACCAGTAGGTGACCGGTAGATGTAGGAACAGGTATTGTGCCTGAGGTATATATTTTTTGTAGAGTCTTATATATTACCGTATACAGCCACTAGCTGATGGTGGAAAAATAATAATTAGTCCAGGGCTTGACACCACTATAAGGATTGAGTTGGGAGATGTAAATTCTACTAATTAGGAATGACTGTGCCTAGTTTTCCAGTAAGTTGTAATGCAGAAAAGTAGTCTGCATCATAACATGATGGTGTAGTTATGTTAGAGAGCCACTAGATGGCAGTAGGAAACTGCAGTAAGCTTGGTAATAGAAGATTAACACTTACTCTCTTAATTTGTGCAGTGCTTTGTGTAGCACTCATAGGGGGTCTGTAATGCTGGACCAGGGAGACTGTGCAGATCCAATCCCCTTGGGCAGGATAGAGCCAGATTGACCCTCGCACGTCAGTGACAACCAGTGTGACCCTTGGCTGATCTGCTGTGTGGTTGGGAAGGTGTAATCTCGCCGACCAGTAGCAAGTGCCTCATGGGGCAGGTGCGGGCCTCAGTGTGCGCAGCGGTGTTGTCTCACCCCCTGCTGGGCCATGGGGAGGGAAGAGAGTATCAGCGGAGACAGCGGAGACTCTCCTCTGGGAGTCTTCGCTGTAGACCGGTACATTACCGTTAATATAGGGCGGGAGCAGATGCAGGATAGTTTCCCTCAGGAAAGACTGCAACTTCAGGCCTTCAGGTAGGCTGCAGCTTGCAATGCTGGTACCGGCCTGTGTGGAAAGGCTCAAATGGGTCCTCTTGTCAAGATAAGGGCCAGGAAGGCTCATGGATGGGGCTTTTATCCAGTGGATTTTCTTTGGATTTAGCCTTTGTTCACACATAATGTTTTTTTCAGTGATTTTTGATGCGTTTTGTTATGCAAATTTTCAGCAGCGTTTTGCAGTACCCGCAAAGTCTATGAGATTCCAGAAATCTCATGCACACATCATGGGTTTTTTTGTTCGGGATTTTGTGCTTTGCATGTCTTTTTGTAAAATAGAGCATGTCACTTCTTTCAGCTTTTTTTCAGCGTTTTTTGTGTCTAAACCAGAATGAGATTTTTTTTTTCACTGAACTTTATGTACATGCATAACAGAGACAAAAGGACAGTGAAAAAAAATGCAGCAAAAAAAAACAGCAGCAAAAATCCTGAACCTCCTGGCAAGAGATCTGGTTTTGCTGCAGAAAAATGACGCTGAAAAAAACATGATGTGTGAACATAGCCTAAAACTGTTGGGCTTGGAGCTCTCTCAGGCACGTCCGGCTCCCACAATCTCCGGCCAAGCCCCCCTCATTTTTAAATATTTTATACAATATATGTGGCACCCCTGTGGGTCCAGTTGCCACAGAGGTACTGCATCTCAGCCAGAGGTGTGGTACCCCACTCTCAGATAAGGAGGGAGCACTACCCGGGACCCAACCACTCACATCCAACACTACACCACTCCTGAGGGAGGGTCCAGATAGCTCCTAAGGGAGAGCATAGACCCGGTCCCTGTTTGGAAGGTGGAACTAAGTAGAGGAGGTGGGTGGAGGAAGTAGTTTAGGGGAGCACTGAAGGAAGAGTATAAAAAGAAGGGTAGAAACATCTAGGAGTTGAGTGGAGTTCAGTGGAGAGTTCGGGGTCCATTCTCCTGTTCCAGTGCTTGGAGCAGGAGTTCAGTAAGTGGGAGAGTAAGGAGAGAAGACCGGAGCAGTGAGGAGGGCTCCAGAGATAGAAGGGATCCTAGGGGCACGGTGAGTGTGGAGGCCACCCGTGCACCCGAGTTCACGCTGACTGTGAAGGGATCAGGCCGCAGAAGGGGACTGGCCCCAGACTAGTGGAGGACTACAAGACTCAGCTAGTAAACTGGAGGTTGCGGTATCTTCAAGTGCTGTAACCAGCAACCACACACATTCGCTGAAAAGGCGGCCATATAGAACAAAGGGGACAGATAGGACGTCGCCCAACAAGGCCCGTGGCCACTGGCTCGGGACACTGTGTGTGAGGCGCAGGGCAGGAGGGAGAGAGCCAGCGCAGGGAGAAGACCTGGAGAGGTACACAGAAGGGGTCCCATTCAAGTGCACCCAAGTTGTCTGAGAGTTGGCTGGATCACTTCCCCGGAGGACACAGGACGACGTGGGTGGTTATAACCAGCTGCAGCGGTAACCTGGAACTGCTTAAGAACTGTGAGTAAAACCCGAAGACTGCACCCCACTGTGTCCTTGATTTATTGCTGCTTCACCGGCCCTGCACTACACTGTCCCTGCCAACAACACCTACCTCATCAAGTCCTATTTAACTGCCCTGGGGCTTAGCTCTACCCGTGGAGAGCTGAACCATCTCTGCTGCGTCACCAACAGCCCCAGTGGATCTGAACAGCAGCGGCTGCCACCTATAGCCGCATACCACGGGTGGCGTCACAAACTTTATCCCCAAAACTTTATTTCCCCAATTGACTTTTCTGATTGACCGCCCTGGGCCACGGACCCGGTCACTGCCACCATGACTACCCCCAAAAGGAACTGATCGGCCCGGCTACCGAGTACCCCAGGTCCCCAGGGGGTGCGTCATATAAGTAGCCTAAAATTGCTGTGTGTGGTCAAATAGGCTGCTGGTTACCACCACTTACAATTAATTTTCCTGTAGCCAGATAGGTTAAAGTCATTTGGACATTACGAAAGCTGTCTTTGCATTATAGAGCTCAAAACAGGTTCAATAGACGTCAAGGGGAACTGTGAGTGTTATACACAGATTTTCCAGGCAATTAGAGACTTTTTAGTTGTGCGATTCACTGCAAACCAAATTTCTTTGGAGAATTCAGCAAAGTTGGCAAATTCGAATTTCAAAAGATAAGCTCATCTCTAGTTGGTATCTATCTTGCTCATACAGGAGAGCTGAGCCAGTCGAGCACTCCTGCGTTCTTTATGAGAGAGCCACGGCCAAGCATCTCCGGTGGCAGCTTCTCTCTCAAAGAACAAAAGCCAGTGTGAAATTGTTTGGGGCCCCAAACACATTAGACTATAAGCCGAACCTATCGTTATCGGCGGGTTTAGCCAACTATAGCCTAATGTGTTTGGGGGTCTTAAAGGGAATCTGTCATGTGATTTTTGCACATCATACTAATTACATCCTGAAATAGGGCTTGGGCAGCCCTTTCAGGATATGTAACTTTTATTCCTATTTGTTGCCCAGTTGTGTTGCTGCAAGCCGGAACATTTAAAGTCGCACGTCGACTAGTCAAACATATGATAATGCGAAATTAATATTTACCCCATCAACCCTTAATCCCACCCACCTCTCTGCATTGGCGTCAGTGATTCAGTCAGACTTCCCAAGGATCGATGCGAAACGATCCTTGAGTGAGGAACACAGCAGTCTACACCCAATCAGTGATGCTGGCTGGGAGGGATGGGCAGGATTATGGCTGCGGGAAGGGGCGAAAATTAATTTTGCATTTACATACGCTTGGCTAGCCAGAGCGCATGTAAATGCAAAGTGAATATTCACCCCTTCCTGCCCATAATCACACCCACCCCTCTGCCCCGACGTCAGTGATTAAGTTAGACTGCTATATTCACATCGCATTCCTCGGACTGACTGTCTTCTCTCCTGACCTGAGCATGACAGCATGCATTTCTATGCAGCTTTCACGCTCAGGTCAGGAGAAAGCCAGTCTGAGGATTGCAATACAATCCTTGGGCAGTCTGACTGAATCACTGACGCCGGCACAGAGGGGTGGATGGGTTTGAATATTCATTTTGCATTAAAGTGAACCTGTCAGCAGGATTGTGCTAAGTACACCACAGGCAGTGTCAGATTGGCGCTGTTTCACTGATTAAAATGATACCTGGGTTGATGAAATCTGTCTTGTGGTTCTTGTTTAATCTTTATTTACAGTTTGGAGATAATTAGATTCTCATGTTTTGGGACGGGTCTTTCTTTGGTGCTCTGGCATTATCTTCACCACTGTTTCTTAAATGACAGGTCACTGATCTTTCAGTTACCTGCCTCCTATTTTAAATACTGCGTTTGCACGGTTCATATTGTGGTCTTTTCAAAAAATGTTTTAACTCCAGCAAAATGGCGCCCGCGCATGTGCAGTAGCTTGCCGATATATGCTACTGCACACGCGCAGCAGCCATTTTGCTGGAGCTTAAACATTTTTAAGAAAATTGTCTCCAGCAAAATGGCCGGAATATATGCTACTGCGCATGGGCGGGCGCAAGCGCCATTTTCTGGGGTTAAGAAATTTATTTAAAAGACCACAATATGAAATAGGAGGCCGGTCACTGAAGGTTCAGTGACCTGTCATTTAAGCCACAATGATGAATATGAGAGCAGAGCACCACAATCCGCCCCAGAGCACGAGCATATCATTATCTCAAAACTGCAATCAAATATTAAACAATAACCACATGACAGATTTCATCAACCCAGGTATAATTTTAATCAATGTAACAGCGCCAACCTGACAGTGTATGTAGTTTACTGAGCACAATCCTGATGACAGGTTCCCTTTAACATACGTTTGACTACGTTTTGCGCAGCTATAAATATTCCGGGGCTTACTGTAACACAACAGGGCAACGTACATCATTAAAAGTTACATATCCTGAAAGGGCTGCCCAAGCCCTATTTCAGGATACTATTAGTATGGTATGCAAAAATCAATTGACAGATTCCCTTTAAGTCTTGCTCTGCCAACTTGGCACTTTCGACAAGGAGAAACTCCATTTAAATGCACACACAAACCACCAGCTAAATCTTCTAACCTGAAGGTTCCAGCTTCCTGCAGTGCATCCAGATTGGTGGCCTCTCGTACGACCCAATCTTCAGCATGATACGACTGTTCTTCCCGACTCTTCAACATGTTATGTAGACGAACGTTCAGATTTGTTAAAAAGGAGTCTGCAAAAGAGAAGACAGTAGAAATAAAGTTAACACTTCAGTATCATACAAATATTTTACAAATATTTTTTTAATGAAACTGACTATACAATAGGCTTTGCGAAAGAGTTACTCTACCTTTCAGATAATTTTCTGTGCTCAGTAGTTTTATTAGGATTTCAATCCTTCTGGTGCTGCGGCTGACAATATTTTCCTCATCTCTTAAGAAACCAATGGAATTCTGGATACAACTTCTGATGAGAGTAGTGGTATCCAGCATCTGCCGTATGTGAAAGGTAAAAGTTCTGTTAGTTATCATTACAAGTGGTTAAGGATGCCCATTATATTTTTCTTTTAAATAATGTAACATATCTGAGAATTTTAATTTCCTTTCCACACATAGTCAATTCATTGTCTACACTACAATACAACTGTTCCTTGTTCTATGTCTAAGGCCAAATTCACACGTCCATAGTTTTTATTGGATAGCAGACGGCATTCGTGTGCTGCCTATTAAATCACAGACCCACACATATGTAAGTTTAGTCCCTGATTAAAACCAAACCAAACTTCCATATCTCTCACTTTTTTATGCGGATCAAAAAAAGAACCACAAAGAAAGAAACCGTTTTTTTGCGAAAAGGTACTTAGACTACAATTAATAAGCTTTCTACCCACAAAAAAAAGGGTAAAACCAAAATTGACTGATGAATGGGGTCTTGAGATTTTTAAGTTGTCATTGCTTAATTTTACTATGAACTACATAAAAAGAAAAATATTCCTACATTTTTAAAAGTGGATGGTGACATATCTGCCTTCTTTTCATGGTCTTCAATTTCATGTACTTCTTGATCTATTTCCATGAGATTGTTCTCCTCTAAATGATTGCTTGCAGCAGATACACTGTCTTCTACTTCCATTGGTGTTTCATCATCACTTGCAGATATTGTTTTAGATGCTGAAAAAGTAAATGCATTAGGCTTAAATGTTAGAATGTTCCGCTTTCCGATATTTTTTACAAACTTGAAAGAAACATCCATTTTATGCTATGACTAGTGTTGAGCGATACCTTCCGATATCAGGAAATATCGTATCGGATTGGATCGGGCCGATACCCAAAAAGTATCGGATATCGCCGATTCCGATACCGGAAACCAATGCAAGTCAATGGGACACAAATATCGGAATGAAAATAAACCCTTTCTTTCCTTGTAGGTTAATTCTACATGAAGTAAAACAACTAAGAATAATGTAGAATGACATGAAAAGCCGGCAATTCAGCAGCGGCATTCACCGGTACCCGACAATTTACAACAGAAAGAATAGAGCATCACACATAGATTAGATAGATAGAAACATGTCAGTCACATATATATGAAGTACAGTGACAGTGTTGCTTACTGTACTTGTCATTTAGTGTAAAGGATTTATTAAAAAAAATATTAGTGTTTTCGTGCACCGTCTCTTTAAAAAAGCCGGCCGGCAATTCAGCAGCGGTACCCGACAATTTATAACAGACAGAATAGAGCTTCACACATAGATTAGATAGATAGAAACATGTCAGCCACATATATAAGAAGTACAGTGACAGTGTTGCTTACTGTACTTGTCATTTAGTGTAAAGGATTTATTTAAAAAAATAATAGTGTTTTCATGCACCGTCTCTTTAAAAAAGCCGGCTGGCAATTCAGCAGCGGTACCCGACAATTTATAACAGACAGAATAGAGCTTCACACATAGATTAGATAGATAGAAACATGTCAGTCACATATATAAGAAGTACAGTGACAGTGTTGCTTACAGAACTTGTCATTTAGTGTAAAGGATTTATTAAAAAAAATATTAGTGTTTTCGTGCACCATCTCTTTAAAAAAGCCGGCCGGCAATTCAGCATCTGTACCCGACAGTTTATAACAGACAGAATAGAGCTTCACACATAGATTAGATAGATAGAAACATGTCAGTCACATATATATGAAGTACAGTGACAGTGTTGCTTACTGTACTTGTCATTTAGTGTAAAGGATTTATTAAAAAAAATATTAGTGTTTTCGTGCACCGTCTCTTTAAAAAAGCCGGCCGGCAATTCAGCATCTGTACCCGACAATTTATAACAGAAAGAATAGAGCTTCACACATAGATTAGATAGATAGAAACATGTCAGTCACATATATATGAAGTACAGTGACAGTGTTGCTTACTGTACTTGTCATTTAGTGTAAAGGATTTATTTAAAAAAATAATAGTGTTTTCATGCACCGTCTCTTTAAGAAAGCCGGCCGGCAATTCAGCATCTGTACCCGACAATTTAGAATAGAAAGAATAGAGAATCACACATAGATTAGATAGATAGAAACATGTCAGTCACATATATATATGAAGTACAGTGACAGTGTTGATTACTGTACTTGTCATCTAGTGTTAAAATAAAGGATTTATTTAAAAAAAAATTGGCGTGGGGTTCCCCTTAATTTTAGGCTCTAGCGGAGGTTAAGCAGACAGCTGGGGCAAATGTTTGAAGCCTGGGAAGGGGGTAATACCCACGGAGCTTCCCAGGCTACTAATATCAGCCCCCAGCTGAATACCTAGCCTTTACTAGCTATTAAAATGGGGGAACCCCCCCAAAAAAATAACGTGGGGTCCCCCCTAATTTAATAGCTAGCACAGGCTAGGCAGACAGCTGGGGGCTGATATTAATAGCCCAGGAAGGGTGCCATGAATATTGGCCCCCTCCCAGGCTAGAAACACCAGCCGTCAGCCGCCCCAGAAATGGCGCATCCACAGGATGCGCCAATTCTGGCACTTAGCCTCGCTCTTCCACGCTGCCCTGGTGCGGTGGCAGGGGGTAATAGGGTTGGGGTTGATGTCAGCTTATAATGCCAGCTGACATCAAGCCCAGGTTAGTAATGGAGAGGGGTCTATAAGACACCCCCATTATTAACCCCATAGTCAAAGTTAAAAGAAAACACAAACACCCAGAGTAAAGTCCTTTAATTGAAATAAAGACACAATTCTTTATTGTTCTAAATTAAACCATACTTACCATCACGCCCATTCCAGCTGAAGCCAAGGATCTCCTGCAATAAAAGAAAAATAATAAAGCAACCTCATCCTTACCTTTCCATGGTTCCCAGGACAGCTTCAGCTCTGCTACATCGAGATGACAGGCTGGACCACAGCAGAAAGCTGCCATCCAGCCTGTCATCCCGCAGACACTGAGAAGCACAGGCATGCTTGCGCTCCTCAGTGTCTCTCTGTGACGTCATCCAGATGAGCCGAGTTCATGTCCAATGAACTCAGCTCACCTCATGCACGTCACTGACAGCGTGGGAAAATTCTCACGCTGAAGTGCTGAGTGCAGGAGAATTTTCCCACGCTGTCAGTGACGTACATGAGGTGAGCTGAGTTCATTGGACATGACCTCGGCTCATCTGGATGCCGTCACAGCCAGACACTGAGGAGTGGAAGTATGCCTGCGCTTCTCAGTGTCTGCGGGATGACAGGATGGATGGCAGCGTTCTGCTGCGGTCCAGCCTGTCATCTCGATGTAGCAGAGCTGATGTGTCGTGGGAGCCATGGAAAGGTAAGGATGATGTTGCTTTATTATTTTACTTTTATTGCAGGAGATCGTTGGCTTCAGCTGGAATGGGCGTGGTGGTAAGTATGGTTTAATTTAGAACAATAAAGAATTGTGTGTTTATTTCAATTAAAGGACTTTTTTCTGGGTGTTGTGTTTTTTTAAATACTTTACTAGAAATTCATGGTGGTCATGTCTAATATTGGCGTGACCCCATGAATTTTGGGCTTAGGGCCAGCTGATAATGCCAAGCTGGCCTTAACCCCTTTATTACCCAGTGAGCCACCGCACCAGGGCCCTGGATGAGTTGGGTACAGCGCCAGAAGATGGCGCTTCTATGAACGCGCCATTTTCTGGGGCGGCTGCGGACTGCAATTTGCAGCGGGGGTGGCCCAGAAAGCTTGGGTCTCCCTGCGCTGCGGATTCCAGCCCCCAGCTGCCTAGTTGTATCTGGCTGGGCACAAAAATAGGGCGAAGCCCCACGCATTTTTTTTTTAAATTATTTCATGAAATTCATGGAATAATTAAGAAAAAAAGGGCTTCCCTATATTGTTGTGTCCAACCAGGTACAAATAGGCAGCTGGTGGTTGGGGGCAGCCTGTTCCTGCCTGCTGTACCTGGCTGGACACAAATATAGGGCGAAGCCCCACGTCAATTTTTTTTAAAATAAATCCTTTATTTTAACACTAAATGACATTTGAGGAGTTAATAAAGATGCAGTCCCTAAATTATTATTTATTTTTTAATTAATTTTTCCCAAAACTTTTGACGTGGGCTTCGCCATATTTTTGTATGCCAGCCAGGTACAGCATCCAGCTTCTATGAACGCGCCATTTTCCAGGGTGGCTGCGGACTGCAATTTTCAGCGGGGGGGGGGGGGGGGCAGAAAGCTTGGGCCTCCCTGCGCTGCAGATTCCATCCCCCAGCTGCCTAGTTGTACCTGGCTGGACACAAAAATAGGGAGAAGCTTCACGTATTTTTTTTTTTTAATTATTTCATGAAATTCATGAAATAATTAAGAAAAAAAGGGCTTCCCTATATTGTTGTGTCCAACCAGGTACAAATAGGCAGCTGGTGGTTGGGGGCAGCCCGTTCCTGCCTGCTGTACCTGGCTGGACACAAATATAGTGCGAAGCCCCACGTCAATTTTTTTTAAATCATTTCAGGAAATTCATGAAATAATTAAAAAAAATTGACGTGGGGCTTCGCCCTATATTTGTGTCCAGTCAGGTACAGCAGGCAGGAACGGGCTGCCCCCAACCACCAGCTGCCTATTTGTACCTAGCCGGACACAACAATATAGGGAAGCCCTTTTTTTCTTAATTATTCCATGAATTTCATGAATTTAAAAAAAAAAAACGTGGAGCTTCGCCCTATTTTTGTGTCCAGCCAGGTACAACTAGGCAGCTGGGGGCTGGAATCTGCAGCGCAGGGAGGCCCAAGCTTTCTGGGCCCCACCCGCTGCAAATTGCAGTCCGCAGCCGCCCCGGAAAATGGCGCGTTCATAGAAGCGCCATCTTCTGGCGCTGTACCCAACTCATCCAGGGCCCTGGTGCGGTGGCTCACTGGGTAATAAAGGGGTTAAGGCCAGCTTGGCATTATCAGCTGGCCCTAAGCCCGAAATTCATGGGGTCACGCCAATATTAGACATGACCACCATGAATTTCTAGTAAAGTATTTAAAAAAAACACAAACACCCAGAAAAAAGTCCTTTAATTGAAATAAACACACAATTCTTTATTGTTCTAAATTAAACCATACTTACCATCACGCCCATTCCAACTGAAGCCAACGATCTCCTGCAATAAAAGAAAAATAATAAAGCAACCTCATCCTTACCTTTCCATGGCTCCCACGACGGCTCCAGCTCTGCTACATCGAGATGACAGGATGGACCGCAGCAGAACGCTGCCATCCAGCCTGTCATCCCGCAGACACTGAGAAGCGCAGGCATACTTCCACTCCTCAGTGTCTGGCTGTGACGGCATCCAGATGAGCCGACAATGAACTCGGCTCACCTCATGTACGTCACTGACAGCGTGGGAGAATTCTCCTGCACTCAGCGCTTCAGCGTGAGAATTTTCCCACGCTGTCAGTGACGTGCATGAGGTGAGGTCATGTCCAATGAACTCGGCGCACCTCATGCACGTCACTGACAGCGTGGGAGAATTCTCACGCTGAAGCGCTGAGTGCAGGAGAATTTTCCCACGCTGTCAGTGACGTGCATGAGGTGAGCTGAGTTCATTGGACATGACCTCGGCTCATCTTTATGCCGTCACAGCGAGACACTGAGGAGCGCAAGCATGCCTGCGCTTCTGAGTGTCTGCGGGATGACAGGCTGGATGGCAGCGTTCTGCTGCGGTCCAGCCTGTCATCTCGATGTAGCAGAGCTGAAGCTGTCCTGGGAACCATGGAAAGGTAAGGATGAGGTTGCTTTATTATTTTACTTTTATTGCAGGAGATCGTTGGCTTCAGCTGGAATGGGCGTGACTGTAAGTATGGTTTAATTTAGAACAATAAAGAATTGTGTCTTTATTTCAATTAAAGGACTTTTTTCTGGGTGTTGTGTTTTTTTTAAATACTTTACTAGAAATTCATGGTGGTCATGTCTAATATTGGCGTGACCCCATGAATTTCGGGCTTAGGGCCAGCTGATAATGCCAAGCTGGCCTTAACCCCTTTATTACCCAGTGAGCCACCGCACCAGGGCCCTGGATGAGTTGGGTACAGCGCCAGAAGATGGCGCTTCTATGAACGCGCCATTTTCCGGGGCGGCTGCGGACTGCAATTTGCAGCGGGTGGGGCCCAGAAAGCTTGGGCCTCCCTGCGCTGCGGATTCCAGCCCCCAGCTGCCTTGTTGTACCTGGCTGGACACAAAAATAGGGCGAAGCCCCACGTATTTTTTTTTTTTAATTATTTCATGAAATTCATGGAATAATTAAGAAAAAAAGGGCTTCCCTATATTGTTGTGTCCGGCTAGGTACAAATAGGCAGCTGGTGGTTGGGAGCAGCCCGTTCCTGCCTGCTGTACCTGACTGGACACAAATATAGGGCGAAGCCCCACATTAATTTTTTTTTAATTATTTCATGAATTTCCTGAAATAATTTAAAAAAAATTGACGTGGGGCTTTGCTGTACCTGGCTGGCATACAAAAATATGGCGAAGCCCACGTCAAAAGTTTTGGGAAAAATTAATTAAAAAATAAATAATAATTTAGGGACTGCATCTTTATTAACTCCTCAAATGTCATTTAGTGTTAAAATAAAGGATTTATTTTAAAAAAAAATGGCGTGGGATCCCCCATAATTTTAGTCTCTAGCGGAGGTTAAGCAGACGGCTGGGGCAGATGTTTGAAGCCTGGGAAGGGGGTAAAACCCACGGAGCTTCCCAGGCTACTAATATCAGCCCCCAGCTGAATACCTAGCCTTTACTAGCTATTAAAATGGGGGACCCCCCAAAAAAAAATGACGTGGGGTCCCCCCTATTTTAATAGCTAGCAAAGGCTAGGCAGACAGCTGGGGGCTGATATTAATAGCCCAGGAAGGGTGCCATGAATATTGGCCCCCTCCCAGGCTAGAAACACCAGTCGTCAGCCGCCCCAGAAATGGCGCATCCATAGGATGCGCCAACTCTGGCACTTAGCCTCGCTCTTCCACGCTGCCCTGGTGCGGTGGCAGGGGGTAATAGTGGTGGGGTTCATGTCAGCGCCAGCTGCCATGAAGCCCAGGTTAGTAATGATGGGCGTCTATAAGACACCCCCATTACTAACCTACAAAGTGTTAAAAAGAAAAAACACACTACACCCAGAAAAAAATAATTTATTTGAAATAAAACACACAATTTTATTTAATTCTTAGTTTACTAAAAATAATAGTTACCTGTCCACGTTCCTGCGCTGATCTCCCATGCACAGCTGTCACATCTGGAGATGGTGACAGCTGTGCATGGCTGCTGTAAGCTCACGCTGCCGGGAACACGTCCGCTCCCGGCAGCGGGAGCCACTGACTGAGGTCACCGGAGTGCATTCAGGCAGCGCAGCTCCGGAGACCTCCTTTACGGCACTGCTGTACCGTGGGAATTTCTCACGATACAGCAGGGCCGTAAAGGAGCTAACCGGAGCAGCGCTGCCTGAACTCCGGTGAACCCTTACGGCCCCGTCATTCTAGCGGCGGCAGCGGTTCAGAGCGGTCACATTCTATGTGGCTGCTCTGAACTGGAGATCTTCGTGGGACACTCGTGGACTGCTACGGAGGGGTAAGGATAAGGTTGTGGTTTATTATTTTATATTTTATTACAGGAGATCGATGGCTTCGGGGAATTAGGTGTCTAGGTGAGTATAGGTGTAGTTTTTTATTTTTTACTTTATTTTAGGTGGCGATCGGCGGGGACAGGTAATGTATGAACTAATTTATTGTAGGTAACCACTGGCCACCAATGACATGTATTTAACATTTATTGGGGACACAGTAGGGCAATTTAAATAGCAGGATCAGGCTGATGGGAACTACTGCTCCCATCGAGCTGATCCTGCTGGCAGGAGTGGACGGGGGACAGACATAGGCCGATGGGAGTAGTAGTGTCACATCGGCCTATGTCTGCCTGCACGCACACACCCGCACAGACACCGCACACACCCGCACACATCGCACAGACACCGCGCACACCCGCACACACACCCCGCACACACACCCCGCACACACACTAATCATGACGGGTCTGGGAGGTGAGGCTGACCTGTGCGGCCGTGGGAAAGTTCATGTGAGTTCATGCAGTCAAGCATGATCTCACATGAACCCTCTGAGGGCCACGCGGCGACTTCAAATGAACAGCTGATCGGCATCACCTGATACCTCAGCTGTTCATTTGAAATAACCGGCGGGAAAGCGCAGCACAGAACGGGAAAGCCGGCGGTGAAGTCTTTTCACTGCCGGCTTCCCCGCCCGGGTCCTTCACTCCCCGCTCCTTGGTGCTGCGCTCCCCGCCCGGTCCTAACTTACGATCGGGATGGGAGGTGGCGAGGGGAGCGGAGGATCGGGGTCGGAGGCTGCGGGGAAGCAGTATGGGGCTGTGTGATTGTTTAAAAGCCGGCGGCTTTTTACCGCGCGCCGGCTTTTAAACAATCAGGAGAATTCTCCCCCGCTGGGATGGCATTCTGATGACAGGCTGGATCGCGCTGCCATCCAACTTGTCATCCTTCACAGACACTGCAGAGCGCAGGCATTATGGGAACTTCCGATTCCGGTATCCGATATTGTAAAAGTATCGGAATTAAGTATCGGAATTCCGATACCGCGAATATCGGCCGATACCCGATATTACAGTATCGGAATGCTCAACACTAGTCGTAAGCGAAAATACGCCACGGAGGAAGACCGAAAAGCAGCAGAAGCAGCAAGAAAACGACAACGTCGAGAGCAACAGACACCACAACATACTACCGCCAGACAAGCCCAGGATGTCGAATCTCACAAAAAACGCCGGGAACAGGAAAAACCGCAACACACTGCTGCCAGACAAGCCCAGGATACGGAATCTCACCAAAAACGCCGGGAACAGGAGACATCGCAACACACTGCCGCCAGACAAGCCCAGGATGCGGAATCTCACCAAAAACGCCGGGAACAGGAGACACCGCAACACACTGCCGCCAGACAAGCCCAGGATGCGGAATCTCACCAAAAACGCCGGGAACAGGAGACACCGCAACAAACTGCCGCAAGACAAGCCCAGGATGCGGAAGCTCAACAAAAACGCCGGGAGCAGGAGACACCGTAACACACTGCCGCCAGACAAGCTCAGGATGCCGAATCTCACAAAAAACGCCGGGAACAGGAGACACCACAACACACTGCCGCCAGACAAGCCCAGGATGCAGAATCTCACCAAAAACGCCGGGAACAGGAGACACCGCAACAAACTGCCGCAAGACAAGCCCAGGATGCGGAAGCTCAACAAAAACGCCGGGAGCAGGAGACACCATAACACACTGCCGCCAGACAAGCTCAGGATGCCGAATCTCACAAAAAACGCCGGGAACAGGAGACACCACAACACACTGCCGCCAGACAAGCCCAGGATGCGGAATCTCACCAAAACGCCGGGAACAGGAGACACTGAAACACACTGCCGCCAGACAAGCCCAGGATGCGGAAGCTCACCAAAAACGCCGGGAACAGGAGACACCGCAACACACTGCCGCCAGACAAGCCCAGGATGCGGAATCTCACCAAAAAAGCCGGAAACTGGAGACACTGCAACACACTACCGCCAGACAAGCCCACGATGCAGAATCTCAACAAAAACGCCGGGAACAGGAGACACCGCAACACACTGCCGTCAGACAAGCCCAGGATGCAGAATATCGCAAGAAACGACGTGAGCAGGAGACACCGCAACACACTGCCGCCAGACAAGCCCAGGATGCGGAATCTCACCAAAAATGCCGGGAACAGGAGACACCACAACACACTGCCAGCAGACAAGCCCAGGATGCGGAAGCTCACAGAAAAATTCGGAAGCAGGAGACACCACAAGACACTGCCGTCTGACAAGCAAAGGATGCGGAATCTCACAGACAACGTCGGGAACGGTAAACACCGCAACACACTGCGGCTAGACAGGAACACGATGCGGAATCCCATAGACAATGTCGTCTGAATGAATCTTCAGAATCCAGGACAAACCGAGAACAACACGATCAACAAATTTATCAAAAAAAAATGCTCTACCAACTAAAGCAAACCCAGCAGGGTTACGTAACAGACAATGAAACTATCATTATTCAACACTACTGTGGGAAGATGAATGTAGTTTGTTCAAAATGCAAATCTATGAATTTTATCGAGGAAAAACCATCTGACAATCAGTTTACTCAATGCTGCCAAAAAGGAAAAGTGATGCTACCAAGATGTCACTACTCAGATCTGTTTGAGCAGTTGATGAAAGGAATGCATGAACACAGTAGAAATTTTATGGAAAATATCAGAAGTATCAACATTTCTCATGCGTTTCCTTCATTTGGTGCAAACATTGCACCACCCCCTGGATTCGGACCGTATTGTTTTAAAATTCATGGCCAGATCTACCACCGTACTAGAACACTTCACCCAGAACTAGGACAACCACCAACATTTGCACAATTATACATCTTTGATCCAAATGAGGCAACAGAACAAAGGATGAACCGAAAAGAAAATGAAAAGTGTAATGCAGAACTGATGAACCTAATTGCCGTACATTTACAAACAATCAGCCCATTTGCTGCCGCATATCGCATGCTAAAAGACGATGAAGCTGAGGAGGAACAGAGAGCTATACAAAATGGGACGGAAATGCCTTCTATTATCATGGCCATTAAACAAGATCCCCGATATTACAACAAACCACGTGTAAGTGAGGTCGCAGTTTTTCAAAACGATGATGGAGAGCCTCCTTTTCAAAGAGATATATTAGTCCATCTTAAGCCAGACAAAAACAACCCTTTCGTTCCTAAAACACAATGGATTAGCATTTTGCACAGCAACCTTGATGCTCTTCTGTATCCGCTATTCTTTCCAAGCGGTGATCAAGGGTGGCATGAAAACCTACACCAGCAAGGAACTTCAAGAAGAATTACACAACTACAGTACTACAGTTTTCTTCTGTCTGTGCGAAATTACTTCAATCCTATTTTAAACGGTGGGAAACTAACACAACAGTACTTAGTCGACATATACGTTAAAATTGAAGCAAATCAGCTCAATTTCATACGAAGGAACCAAAAACAACTTAAAGTTGAAGACT
The DNA here is from genome assembly GCF_046119375.1 of Phyllobates terribilis. Classification (NCBI taxonomy): domain Eukaryota; kingdom Metazoa; phylum Chordata; class Amphibia; order Anura; family Dendrobatidae; genus Phyllobates; species Phyllobates terribilis. The sequence goes on along the minus strand of NW_027362770.1, from coordinate 129,191,935 downwards.
ACTGCGTTCTTCAAGAACATTTGCAAAAACAATCCATTCAAAAAGGAATTCCAATTGGTAAAAGAGTAATTCTCCCGTCGTCCTTTGAAAGTAGCCCCCGCAACATGCAACAGCGTTATCAAGATGCAATGGCAATAGTAACAAAGTATGGAAGACCTGACATTTTTTTAACAATGACCTGTAATCCTAAATGGCCAGAAATTACAGAAAATCTACAACCCTGGCAGCAAGGTGAACACAGGCCGGACTTAGTATTTCGACTAAAACTTAGCAGCCTTTTTGAAGACATCAAAAAAGGCCTTTTTGGAACAGTCGTAGCAATGGTACACGTCATAGAGTTTCAGAAACGAGGTCTCCAACATGCTCATATACTAATTATTTTAGACGCGGATTCCAAGTTTCACACGAAGGACGAAATTGACAACATAGTGTGGGCTGAAATTCCTAACCAAGAAAAGTATCCTGAATTGTATAATATTGTAATCTGTAATATGGTTCATGGCCCATGCGGTGTAGCAAATCCAAAAAGTCCATGCATGGAAAACGGAAAGTGTACAAAAGGATTTCCAAAGCAGTTGAAACAGCAGACTGTTAAAGATTTGGACAGCTACCCATCCTACCAGAGACAACTGATTGATAACATTGTACACAGCAAAAAGATTATAAATAACTCATGGATAGTTTCATACAACCCGTACTTATTAAAATGCTACAACTGTCACCTCAACGTTGAAATCTGCGCTTCAATAAAAAGTGTTAAATATCTTTTCAAGTACATCTACAAGGGGCATGACAAAGCTAACGTTGAAATCCAACAAAAAACAGTCAATCACGATGAATCATCACGGTTTGTTGACTCAAGATTTGTCAGTGCTCCAGAAGCTGCTTGGAGAATATTTGCGTTTCCAATGCATTCACAGTCCCATGCCATTATACGTTTAGCTATTCATTTACCAAATCAACAGCAGCTTTATTTCTTTGAAAATGCTCAAGTCGAAGATGTCTCAAAAAATTTAAGCACAACGTCAACATTAATGGAATGGTTTTTGCTGAACCAACGTGACGAAAACGCAAGGCTGTATTTGTATCGAGAGATTCCAGAGCATTACGTTTCGAATAAAACTTGGAAGCCAAGACAACGAGGACTTAGCAGAATAATTGGACGCATGTATACTGTTAGTGTCAAGGATCAAGAAAGATATTGCCTTCGATGTTACTACTGCATGTCAAAGGAGCTAGAAGTTACGAAGATTTGAAAACAGTTAATGGAGTATTGCACGATACATTTAAAGCTGCAGCTTTGGCTTTAGGACTTCTATCGGAAGATACTATGTGGACACTTACTTTAGAAGACGCAGTTACCCTACATATGCCTAGGAAACTTCGTGAATTGTTTGCCTACATTTGTGTCTTTGGACCGCCTACAAATCCGGCTCAACTTTGGACAAATTTCAAAGAACATATAATTGAAGATTACTGCTTACGTCTTCACAACAAAAGTGGAAATTGTCATAATTGCGAATCTTATGCCATGCAAGATGTCCAAAATATCCTACTACTGCATGGAAAAACGCTTTCAGACTTTAATTTGCCACAGCCTGCAAGTCAAGTTGCACAAATTCAAGAGTATGACGAAGCTTATGAATTATTGTTGGCAACAGAGAAGAAAAACTCCTTAAATCAAGATCAACGGATTGCATATGACACTATTGTGAGAAATGTAGAAAACCAAGCCGATCCAACAGCAAAATGTTTCTTTATTGATGGTCCTGGAGGCAGCGGTAAAACATACCTCTATGAAGTTTTAATGCATCATGTTAGAGGGTTAGGAAAAGTCATATTGCCATCGGCTACAACAGGTATTGCAGCAAACCTTTTACGAGGAGGTCGCACTATGCATTCACTCTTTGGGATACCAGTTCCGGTCAATGAAATCTCCGTTTCCAGAATCAAACAAGACACATTTGCAGGAAAACAGTTAAACAGTGCAAATCTTTTGATACTTGATGAGTGCACCATGGCGCCCAAATATGCTTTGAGCTTAATTGACAGACTTCTGCGTGAAGTTATGACTACAAATATTGCTGAAAAAAATGAAATTCCTTTTGGAGGTAAAGTTTTTGTCCTTGGCGGAGATTTTAGGCAATGCCTTCCAGTTGTACCGAATGGAACAAGAACAAATATTATCGAGTCAACCTTAAAAATGTCAGACCTTTGGAAAGAGTTTAATAAACTACAACTAATTAACAACATGCGATCTTCTGACCCAGAGTACAGCAACTGGCTTCTTAAACTTGGTAATGGTGAACTTAGCAATGAATATAACCTTGGAGAAGACATTATTGAAATACCAGAAGACATGTTGTGCACTGACTGCATCGTAAGTGATGTTTTTGGACAACGCGTTGAAATAGATGTAAACGACCAAAGCAGTGTTGAGAGAGCCTCTTCCTATGCAATTCTCTGTCCCAAGAATGATGACGTAGCTCTGCTAAATTCCCGTGTGATGGATAGAATGCCTGGAGAGTATAAATTATACAAAAGTGATGATTCGGTGGATGTCGACAATGAAGATGAACGAGAGCATTATCCAGTTGAATTTTTAAATAGTGTTACGCCATCAGGAATGCCATCCCACAGACTACAACTTAAAGTTGGAGCAATCGTAATGTTGCTTCGGAATCTAAATACAAGAAATGGTCTATGTAATGGAACTCGCCTTATTGTTACTGGACTCCATTCCCACATAATTCAAGCAACAGTGATCACTGGATCTGCAAAAGGAGAGGAAGTGTTCATTCCACGCATTGATTTATGTCCTTCAGACACCGGTCTTCCATTTAGGCTTCGACGTCGACAGTTTCCAGTAAAACCAGCATTTGCCATGACAATAAACAAGTCACAAGGTCAAACTCTACAACGTGTTGGCATATATTTACCGGAGCCCGTTTTTGGACATGGACAACTCTATGTTGCATTTTCAAGAGTTAAAATGAGATCCAATGTCAAGGTGCAAGTTTTGGATACCCATTTACTAGGAAAGTTGCTTACAGATAGTCCAAAAGTATTCACCAAAAATGTTGTGTACAAAAATATTTTAGGTTGATATTGTTAAGAAATAAATTCTAGGATCGTACTTCTTTTGTCCGATGATTTATTGTAAAATATTGTTACATATTCATGGAATAGTTTATATATTTTGATCATCTGTTTATTAATTTTGTTCAGTTGTATTAAGTTATTATAACCAATAATAGTTAATAATAAAGTATTATTTTGTGTATTCATTGTATTATTGTTAAATCTTCATAGCGGCATCTGCAGCATGTGCTACTAAAGTGAATGCAGATTTGTGCCTCTCCACGCACTTAGTCCCGGCGTGGAAAGCAGCGAATCTACAGACAGCAGCTAATCACAGCAGTATCTGAGAGCGCGTGCTGTGCCTCACATCCTGCGAGGAGCTGCTGAAAACAGGACAGACAGCGCTGGAGCAGAGAAAAGGAAACAAGGGGAGGATTAGGGTTTAGTTTTTGAACTGTGCTGTAGAGATGGGGGAATGAGAAGGTCATACCAAACCAGGATAAGCAGGCCATACAAGCTAAGATGAGGAAGGCGTACAATCCAAAATAAGTCAGCCATACAAACCAGGATTAGAGGAATGACGTAGCCATACAAACCACATTGACAGACCGCGCTGTGGATGCTGGATGTGACACGATGAGGAATAACCCCGCCCAGAGCCCGTCATTCACTGTGGTGCGCGGAACAGCAGACCCCTGGCTGCAGACGCAAATAGTCGTGATGTAAACGGAAGCAAGATCCGGCTGCAGGCGGGAGAATTACGTGCTGGCTGTGCGTCGTCAGCGATGTTGTCACAAGCAGGATTGACAACATGACGTAATGACAAAATTCATTAGGGGCACCGAGGGGATACATTGTAAAGTTAATGAAAAGTAGTGCACAACCCATTTAAACACTGCTTCGCTTCTTAGTGGCGCCCGGTCGGCCGCATGCGTATTCTAGATTACCCGATGCATTAGAATCGGGCCACCATCTAGTTGGAAATAAAGGTCATTTGAATTAGGCTGTTGCTGTAACTGGGGAACAACTTGATTCATTAGAATTTCGAGATACTTATCTCCTGTGACTGTTCCATCAAAAAATATTGTTCCTAAAACACCAAAACTTGAAATACCACCCCAAACATTGACACCAGGCTCATTTAATTGTTGCTCTAATGTTAAATGCATGTTCTCATTATACCAGTAAATTCAATTATGTCTGTTAATATGGCTGGATAATTTGAAAGAAGATTCATCACGCCACAAAATCACTTTACACCATGTTTGATAAATCTCCCCCTTCATAACATTATTACACTTTTTGTACTTATAGAAATGTACTAGTCGTATAAAAGAAAATAAAGTGGCAAACAAGAAGTCCACAGCTGCAAACATACAGCCATGCACATGGCGCAGATCAGATGTCAGTGTCAATCAAAGCAGTGACAGGTTCAAGCATTTCGACGAAACAAGAAAACGATCCAATTTTTATGGGGGTTTGCGACTCTGTGTCAACAGATGATGTGGATGGGCATAAGGATCGGGCAGTTTAAATGTAATCCTTAATTCATTCTGCAGGCAAATGAACTGCTGCCAGAGCACATGAACCGATTTTGGCGCCACATTTAAATAGCGTCGGCGACCAATCAGCGATTTTTAACACAAATGTCCGGACCTTTGTAACACCATGCGGATACTGTGGGGACATCAGCGGCTAGGGTGTCAAGGGAGGACCGGGGAGCGGCGCTGCGGGTCGGGATACTTCGGTTGTGAGCAGTCGCTCATCTCCCGGCTTCTCGCAGCGGAAGTAGCCGCACAGGCAGCGCCGCTGACATCCATGCGCCTAGGGTGTGAAGGGAGGACCGGGGAGCGGCGTTGACATCCAATTGGTTGCGGCCGCTATTTAAATGTGCCGCACAAATCGGTGATTGGTCGCGGTCTTGGCCCGCGACCAATCACTAATCTTGCCGCAAAAGTTAAACACTACTGTGCTGATTGGTCGCGGACGCTGCCCGCGACCAATCACCGATTTGGGCGCCAAATTTAAATATCGGCCGCGACCAATCACCGATCTTGGCTCTAAACACCGCTGTACTGATTGGTCGGGGACGCTATTTAAATGTGGCGCCAAAATCGGTGATTGGTCGCGCCCAGCATCGGCGACCAATCAGCACAGCGGTGTTTAAATGTGGAGCCAAGATCGGTGATTGGTCGCGGCCGATATTTAAATTTGGCGCCAAAATCGGTGATTGGTCGCGGGCAGCGTCCGTGACCAATCAGCGATTTTTAACACAAATGTCCGGGCCTTTGTAACACCATGCGGATACTGTGGGGACATCAGCGGCTAGGGTGTCAAGGGAGGATCGGGGAGCGGCGCTGCGGGTCGGGATACTTCGGCTGCGAGCAGCCGCTCATCTCCCGGCTTCTCGCAGCGGAAGTAGCCGCACAGGCAGCGGCGCTTCCCGGTCCTCACTAATACGATTCCGCTCCCCAGTCCTCACCAATACGATTCGCTGATTGGTCGCGCTCTCCGCACGCGACCAATCAGTGATCTTGGCGCTAAAGTTAAACACCGCTCTGCTGATTGGTCGCGGCCGCTGCCCGCGACCAATCACCGATTTGGGCGCCACATTTAAATAGCGGCCGCGACCAATCACCGATCTTGCCGCCACATTTAAACACTGCTGTGCTGATTGGTCGCGGACGCCAGACGCGACCAATCAGCGAGCTTGGCGCCAAATTTAAACAACGCTCTGCTGATTGGTCGCGGACGCCAGACGCGTCCAATCAGCGAGATTGGCGCCAAATTTAAACAACGCTCTGCTGATTGGTCGCGGACTCCAGCCGCGACCAATCAGCGAGATTGGCGCCAAATTTAAACAACGCTCTGCTGATTGGTCGAGGCTGCCGGCCGCGACCAATCAGCAATTTTGGCGCAAAATTTAAACCCCGCTCTGCTAATTGGTCGCGGATGCCGGCCGCGACTAATCAGCATTATTGGCTCCAAATTTAAACACCGCTCTGCTGATTGATCGCGGTCGCTGGCCGAGATCAATCAGCAGTATTGGCTCCAAATTTAAACACCGCTCTGCTGATTAGTCACGGTCGCCGTCCGCGACCAATCAGCAGTATTGGTGCCAAATTTAAACCCCGCTCTGCTGATTGGTCGCGGTTGCTGGCCGTGACCAATCAGCAGTATTGGCGCCAAATTTAAACCTCGCTCTGCTGATTGGTCGCGGTTGCCGGCCGCGACCAATCAGCAATATTGGCGCCAAATTTAAACACCGCTCTGCTGATTGGTCGCGGCCGGCGATTGCGACCAATCAGCATTACTGGCGCCAAATTTAAACCCCGCTCTGCTGATTGGACGCAACCACCGGCCGCCACCAATCAGCGATTTTGGCGCCAAATTTAAACCCCGCTCTGCTGATTGGTCGCGGTTGCTCTCCGCGACTAATCAGCATTGTTGGTGCCAAATTTCCAGCCGCGACTAATCAGCATTATTGCCGCCAAATTTAAACACCGCTCTGCCGAATGGTCGCGGCCGTGACCAATCACCATTATTGGCGCCAAATTTAAACACCGCTTTGCTGATTGGTCGCGACCGCCGGCCGCAACCAATCAGCATTATTGGCGCAAAATTTAAACCCCGCTCTGCTGATTGGTCACGTTCGCTGGCCGCGACCAATCAGCATTATTGGCGCAAAATTTAAACCCCGCTCTGCTGATTAGTCACGACCGCCGGCCGTGACCAATCAGCGATATAGTCGCCAAATTTCAACACCGCTTTTCTGATTGCGCCCGGTCTGCCGCATACATATTCTAGAATACCCGATGCGTTAGAATTGGGCCACCATCTAGTATTATATATAAAGGGGCTGAGGACCATCATACTTTATGCAGAAGAGCTGTGGGGACATCATACTATATATAAGGGTCTGTGGAGGACATTAAGAAGCATATAAGGCCTTATTGGGGCCATAATACTATATATTGGGGGTTGTGGGGTCCATAATTCAGTATATTAGGGGCTGTGGGAGCCATAATACTATTGATAGCGAGCTGGATACTTTATATAAGGAGCTGTGAGGGCCATAAAATAGTATATTACAAGTTATGAGGGCCATAATACCATATATGTTGGCTGTGGGGGCCATAATAAAGTGTATAAGCTGCTGTGGGGACCATAATACTATATGGAATAACATACGTGAGAGATCCAAAGGAGTAGAATTATTGAGTGAACATATAAATCCTTTAAAACCAATTATTTTACTAGATTCTCTAAAAAACACCAATACCCATGTGTTTTAAAATGAGATATAGCGAAAGGTAAAATGAAAGTATTACAATAAACCCAGATAAACACAGAGTAAATTGATAGGACTTATCTCTGATTATGCAAGCCATCCTGTATGTATCTGGAGTAATCCCCTGCATAGCTTTTTGTATCAGCCTCCTGATGAATCTGATTCTGGGGAAACGCGTTGAGGCGATTGCATAATCAGAGATAAGTCCTATCAATTTACTCTGTGTTTATCTGGGTTTATTGTAATACTTTCATTATACCTATGCTAGGAAAACTGTTCTATTAGATTAGGCAGTAACCGTTTTCTTCTGCTGTAGCTCACTTACGTAGGGCATTACAGGGATAGGGGTAGCCTCCATGGTGTGGGGACGCCAAAATTTGCTTTTTAGAGTGCCAACCCCCGCGATAGGCAGGACTTTTGAAGGGTTTATCAGAGCAATTTTAAGTCTGTCCTTCACAATAATAATCCTCTTTTGGGGATGTGTCATATAGCATTTATGGTTCGCTATATCACATTTTAAAACACATGGCTATTGGTGATTTTTAGAGAATCTAATAAACTATTGGTTTTAAAGGACCATAATACTATATACTGTATAAGGGGCTGTGGGGGCCATAATACTGTATATAGGGAGCTGTGGGACCATAATACTAAATATAGGGAGCTGTGGGGCAATAAAACAGTATATTAGGGGTTTTAAAGGCCATAATACTATATGTATGGGCTGTGGGAGCCATATTACAGCATATAAGAGGCACTGGATTCCATAATAAAGTGTATAAGGGGCTGTGGGCACCATAATACCATGTATAGGGAGCAGTGGGGGCCATAATACGGTATATAGGGAGCTGTGGGGACCATAATACTAAATATCGGGAGCTGTGGGGCAATAAAACAGTATATTAGGGGTTGTAAAGGCCATAATACTATATGTATGAGCTGTAAGAGCCGTATTACAGTATAAAAGAGGCAGTGGATTCCATAATAAAGTGTATAAGGGGCTGTGGGCACCATAATACCATGTATAGGGAGCTGTGGGGGCACTCAGGACATTATTTGTTTTAAATGGGATAATATTAGTTTTGATTTGGGGTCTCAGGGGGCATTATTACTTGATTGGAGGCATTACTTTAAGGGGACACTTGCTTGGTTGGGACACTTGGGATATTATAACCCTTATAGGAGCATAAAGGGCATTACTACTTTCTAGATTGCTCTGTGGGGCATTAATACTTTCTATGGGACACTATTATTTTTAGAGGCCCCCTCTATCTGACACACAGACTTTGTAGCATTTTTTTTGACACAATATTTGAATTATTTGTTCACGCCGAAAGAGCAGGCAGAATGAGGAGTTTGTGTAGGTTGGGAATAGATGGAGACGATGCTGAAAATGTGAGAAGTCAGATGTGTCATTCTTTTAAACTCTGAAGATGAGTCGTGGTTGGAAAAAGTCATCATGTTGCACTGGGCCAGAATGGAAAAGACGAGAAATGTGAATGCTGTCACCAGAAAGAACGTCACCTTTAAGGCTGTGTTCACACGATGCGTATTTCATGCGTTTCCGCGGCGTTTTTGCAGTTGCGTAAACGCCGCGGAAACGCATGAAAAACGCATGGTAGAAGGGCAGCAATGTTCCCCAATGGAAATCCGCATGTGCTGTGCCCATGATGCGGATTTTTCCGCAGCGTTAACGCTGCGGTCAAAAATCCGCAGCATGTCAATTAATTTTGCGGAAACGCGGCGATTTCGCCGCCATTGACTTGCATTAGAACGCGCCAATTCCGCAAGACAGCATTTGTACTTGCGTAATTGGTGCGTTCTAATGTGCGGATGGTACCCGGGTGTGGAGGAGAGGAGAGTCTCATCCACACCCAGGTACCATTAAAAAAGCTGTAAAAAGAAGAATAAAATAAAAAATAAATGTATTCTTACCTTCTGTCGGCCCGCGCAGCGCTCCCGCTTGGTTTCCGGCACTTGCAGTGAGTTGTAGGACCTGCGGTGACGTCAGAGTCATGTGACGGGTCACGTGACGCTGACGTCGGCAGGTCTTTCAATTCAAAGTTGCCGGCAGCCGGGAGAACGGAGTGAGCAGGACAGCGCGGGCCATCGGAGGTAAGTATATACACTCTCTCGGTTCACACTGTATAAATCCATGCTGTTTGCATGGATTTATATAGTGTGACCTAGTTGTCAAGCACTTTCCAGGTGATGCTAACATCGCCTGGAAAGCGCTTGTCAATCTGCATGCGGAAACGCATGTGAATCTGCATGTGGATCCGCATGTATTCTGCAGGAAAAACGCATGCACAATCTGCATGCGTTTTTTCTGCCAGGGAGATGCAGAAATGATGCAGAAATTTTCTGCTTCATTTCTGCATCGTGTGCACATACCCTAAGTCATCATATTGTATATACCTGAACCGTAATTACTTATGTAACATACCTGGTGGCGGGCTTGCATAGTGCACCATCTCCCACTATGCAAGATCGCAAACTTGATCTTCAGTCCAGTCTGCTAGCCTGGCTTCTATTCATGTTGTCTGCTTGTCTCTGTTCTGACTGCTTAGGGCGGCGGCCCGGTCACTTCCTGTTTCTTGTAGCAGCTGTGGGCACACCCCTAATGCGTCCCCAGCCTATTGCTGTTTGTCACTTGATATTTAAACCAGCTCTACCTTGGAGCTGATGCCTGAGCAACTCTATCATTCAGTGTGCTCCTTGACTCTGAATGTGCCAGGTCCTGTTCTGTTTTTCCTGCCTGTCCGCCTTCCTGGAGGCTGTATTCCCAGGCCAGTCTGAACACGCTCCTAGCCTGTTCGTTCCGCCTTTCTGGGGGCCGCATACCCAGACTCGCTCCTGTATCTCGCTGCAGTGTCAGTTCCTGTCTGAACAGTCAGTTCCTGTCTGAACACGCTCCTAGCCTGTTCGTCCCGCCTTCTGGGGGCCGCATACCCAGACCCGCTCCTGTATCTCGCTGCAGTGTCAGTTCCTGTCTGAACACTCAGTTCCTGTCTGAACACTCTCCTAGCCTGTTACCGGTTTTTCTCTATGTCCATACCTTCCCTTTTTCTGCAGAATCTGAACCTGCACCAGCTCCTACTTGTTGTCGCTGTAATTCCGTTTGTGAGTTTAGAGTCCACTCGCTACTTCATTGCAAGTATCTTGTGTGTATCTGGTTCTGCCTTTCCCTTCCTGTCTGTTCTGTGTGAACAGAGCCCTGTCCCCTCTGCTCTGCCTTACTCACAGCTCTGGCGGTTCCTGCCTGCTCTGCCTTGCTCACCACTCCGGCGGTTCCTGCCTGCTCTGCCTTGCTCACCGCTCCGGCGGTTCCTGCCTGCTCTGCCTTGCTCACCACTCCGGCGGCTCCTGCCTGCTCTGCCTTGCTCACCGCTCCGGCGGCACCTGCCTGCTCTGCCTTGCTCACCGCTCTGGCGGTTCCTGCCTGCTCTGCCTTGCTCACCGCTCCGGCGGTTTCTCCCCGCTCTGCCTTGCTCACCGCTCCGGCGGTTTCTCCCCGCTCTGCCTTGCTCACCACTCCGGCGGTTTCTCCCCGCTCTGCCTTGCTCACCGCTCCGGCGGTACCTCTCTGCTCTGCTTGTCTACCACATCTGCGGTTCTGTTCCTGAATCCCAGTCTGTACTGGACCCTATCCAGCCTGTGCTCCAACCTGCTAGTACCTCCCCATCTGCACGTCAGCCGTACTTGTCAGTACTCTCCTGTCTGCATACCAGCCATGCCTGCCAGTCCTCCTGTCTGCACTCCAGCCGTGCCTGCCAATACCTACCTGTCTGAGTGCCAGCCTAACCTGCCTGATCCTGTATTCCCCGGTTTGGGTCAACAGCCGTGTCCGGGGTCTGGCCTGGAGTAGCACCTGGTCCCTCTGCTCGGTTCTTCCCTGGTGCACGGCGTCGTTAGCCATCGTGCGACCTTGGTCGAATCGGGTTGATATTTAGTTACGCCCCTCCAGGCACTCTCCGGTTCATGGCACAGTGGAATCACTAAATCACGCACACGCCTGTCAGCCCGGGCGTGTGCATAACAACTTATATGTTCTGCAGGACTGATATCTACCACTATATGGTCATTGTATAGTGGTAATAGCGGTCTTTTTAACAGCCTGCTCATTCATTGGATGAAATGATCTTTTGTGGAGCGCAAAAGATCATTTTTTTGAGAGGTGCATAGTTCTAAACAGGGGTCGCACTGCCGAGAACTATGGCAGCCTATATGCTAGGCCCGGATTGCTAATCTGTCTTTCTGGGCACTTTCCTGGTGGGCAGTGGTGTGGCAGTGCTTGGGGCGCCGCCAGCCCATTTTTATGGCAGCCGGCCCCTTTATTTTCCAGGTGCCTGCCCTGGTGGCTCGGCATCACCGGGAACAGGGCATACGCACGCAGCGTTCATCATTTGATGGCTGGAACCAAGAACGTGCTGACACTGCTATGTGTCAGCGCGCTCTGTGAGCAGAGACCGCGTGCTCTGCTCTCCCGCCCGCGGTCCCAGCAACACAGCAGCAGCAGCCCAGCCAGAGCAGCAGGGAACTTCAACAAGGTGAGTATTTTTATTTTTCTTTATAATCAAACAGTACTATGTGGGGGCCATTATATGTGGGGCCATCATACCATATGGGGGCCATTATATGTGGGGCCATCATACCTTGGGGGGTCATTATTCCATGTGGGGGCCATCATAACATGTGTTGGCCATCATAACATGTGGGTGCCACTATATGTGGGGGCCATTATATGTGGGGGACATCATACTATAGGGACCATTATATGTGGGGCTCATCATGCTATAGGGACCATTATATGTGGGGCTCATCATACCATATGAACCATTATACATGGGGGCCATCATACTATAGGGGCCATTATATGTGGGGGACATCATACTATAGGGGCCATTATATGTGGGGCTCATCATACCATATGGGCCATTATATATGGGGGACATCATACTATATGGGCCATTATATGTGGGGCTCATCATACCATATGGGCCATTATATGTGGGGGCCATCATACCATATGGGCCATTATATGTAGGGGACATTATATGTGGGAGCCATCATACTATAGAGGCCATTATATGTGGGGGCCATCATACTATAGGGGCCATTATATGGGGGACATTATATGGGGGGGACATCATACTATAGGGGCCATTATATGTGGGGGACATTATATGTGGGAGACATCATACTATGTGGACCATTATATGTGAGGGCTATCATACTATAGGGGCCATCATATGTGGGGGACATCATACTATGTGGACCATTGTATGTGGGGTGCCATCATACTATGGGGGCAATTATATGTGGGGGCCATCATACTATAGGGGCAATTATATGTGGGGGCCACCATACCATATGGGCCATCATACTATAGGGGCCATTATATGTGGGGACCATCATACTATAGGGGTCATTATATGTGGGAGCCATCCTACCATTTGGGCCATTATACTATGTGGGCCATTATATGTGGGGGTCATCACACTATGTGGGGCCATTATATGTGGGGGCCATCGTACTATGTGGGCCATTATATGTGGGGGTCATTATATGTGGGGACCATCATACCATGTGGGCCATTATATGTGTTGGCCATTATATGTGGGGGCCATCATACTATGTGGGGGCCATCATACTATGTGGGCCATTATATATGGGGGCCATCATACTATGTGGGCCATTATATGTGGGGGCCAACATAATATAGGGGCTATTATATGTGGGGGCCATCATACCGTTTGGGCCATTATATGTGGGTGCCATCATACTATATGGGCCATTATATGTGTGGGCCATTATATGTGGGGGCCATCATACTATGTGGGGGCCATTATATGTGGGGGCCATTGTATTATGTGGGCCATTATATGTGGGGGTCATTATATGTGGGGACCATCATACCATGTGGGCCATTATATGTGTTGGCCATTATATGTGGGGGCCATCATACTATGTGGGGGCCATCATACTATGTGGGCCATTATATATGGAGGCCATCATACTATGTGGGCCATTGTATGTGGGGCCATCATAATATAGGGGCCATTATATGTGGGGGCCATCATACCGTTTGGGCCATTATATGCGGGGGCCATTATATGTGGGTGCCATCATACTATATGGGCCATTATATGTGTGGGCCATTATATGTGGGGGCCATCATACTATGTGGGGGCCATTATATGTGGGGGCCATGGTATTATGTGGGCCATTATATGTGGGGGCCATCATACTATGTGGGCCTTTATATATGTGGGCCATCAAACTATGTGGGGGCCATCATATATGGGGGCCATCATACTATGTGGGGCATTATATATGGTGGCCATCATACTATGTGGGGGCCATTATATGTGGGGGCCATCATACTATGTGGGCCATTATACATGGAGGCCATCATACTATGTGGGCAATTATATATGGGTGCCATCATACTATGTGGCCCATTATATGTGTGGGCCATTATATGTGGGGGCCATCATACCATGTGGGGGCCATCATACTATGTGGGCCTTGTATGTGGAGCCATCATATTATGTGCAAGACTGTATGTGGGGTCATCATACTATTTGCAGCACTGTATGTGGGTCCATCATACTATGTGCAGCACTGTATGTGGGTCCATCATACTATGTGCAGCACTGTATGTGGGGCCATCATACTATGTGCAGGACTGTATGTGGGGTCATTATAGTATGTGCAGGACTGTATGTGGGACCATCATACTATGTGCAGGACTGTATGTGGGACCCTCATACTATGTACAGGGCTGTATGTGGAGCCATCATACTATGTGCAGGGCTGTATGTGGGGCCATCATACTATGTGCAGCACTGTATGTGGGAGCATCATACCATGTGCAGGACTGTATATGGGACCATCATACTATGTGCAGGACTGTATGTGGGAGCATCATACTATGTGCAGGACTGTATGTGAGGCCATCATACTAAGTGCAAGACTGTATGTGGGGTCATCATACTATTTTCAGCACTGTATGTGGGTCCATCATACTATGTGCAGCACTGTATGTGGGGCCATCATACTATGTGCAGGACTGTATGTGGGGTCATTATAGTATGTGCAGGACTGTATGTGGGACCATCATACTATGTGCAGGACTGTATGTGGGACCATCATACTATGTGCAGCACTGTATGTGGGAGCATCATACTATGTGCAGGACTGTATGTGAGGCCATCATACTATGTGCAGGACTGTATGTGGGGCCATCATACTATGTGCAGCACTGTATGTGGGAGCATCATACTATGTGCAGGACTGCATGTGGGGCCATCATACTATGTGCAGGACTGTATGTGGGGCCATCATACTATGTGCAGGACTGTATGTGGGGCCATCATACTATGTGCAGCACTGTATGTGGGGCCACCATACTATGTGCAGGACTGTATGTGGGGCCATCATACTATGTGCAGCACTGTATGTGGAGCCATCATACTATGTGCAGGTCTGTATGTGGGGCCATCATACTGTATGCAGGACTGTATGTGGGGCCATCATACTATGTGCAGACTGTATGTGGGACCATCATACTATGTGCAGCACTGTATGTGGGGCCATCATACTATGTGCAGACTGTATGTGGGACCATCATACTGTGTGCAGGACTGTATGTGGGACCATCATACTATGTGCAGGACTGTATGTGGGGCCATCATATTATGTGCAGCACTGTGTGTGGGGCCACCATACTATGTGCAGCACTGTATATGGGGCCATCATACTATGTGCAGTACTGTATGTGGGGCCATCATACTATGTGCAGGACTGTATGTGGGGCCATCATACTATGTGCAGCGCTGTATGTGGGGCCATCATATTATGTGCAGGACTGTATGTGGGGCCATCATACTATGTGCAGGACTGTATGTGGGGCCATCATACTATGTGCAACACTGTATGTGGGGTCATCATACTATGTGCAGGATTGTATGTGGGGCCATCATACTATATGCAGCACTGTATGTAGGACCATCATACTATGTGCAGTACTGTATGTGGGGCCATCATATTATGTGCAGGACTGTATGTGGGGCCATCATACTATGTGCAACACTGTATGTGGGGTCATCATACTATGTGCAGGATGTATGTGGGGCCACCATACTATATGCAGCACGGTATGTAGGACCATCATACTATGTGCAGGACTGTATGTGGGGCCATCATACTATGTGCAACACTGTATGTGGGGCCATCATACTATGTGCAACACTGTATGTGGGGTCATCATACTATGTGCAGACTGTATGTGGGGCTATCATACTATGTGCAGGACTGTATGTGGGACCATCATGCTATGTGCAGGACTGTATGTGGGGCCATCATGCTATGTGCAGGACTGTATGTGGGGCCATCATACTATGCCGGACTATATGTAGGGCCATCTTACTATGCGCAGGACTGTATGTGGGACCATTATGCTATGTGCAGGACTGTATGTACGGCCATCATACTATGTGCAACACTATATGTGGGGCCATCATACTATGTGCAGCACTGTATGTGGGGCCATCATAATATGTGCAGCACTGTATGTTGGTCTATCATACTGTGTGTAGCACTGTATGTGGGTCCATCATACTATGTGCAGCACTGTATGTGGGTCCATCATACTATGTGCAGCACTGTATGTGGCGCTTTCATATTATGTGTAGGACTGTATGTGGGACCATCATACTATGTGAAGGCCTGCATGTGGGGCTATCATACTATGTGCAGACTGTATGTGGGACCATCATACTATGTGCAGACTATATGTGGGACCATCATACTATGCAGGACTATATGTGGGGCCATCATACTATGTGCAGGACTGTATGTGGGATCATCATACTATGTGCAGGACTATATGTGGGACCATCATACTATGCACGACTATATATGGGGTCATCATACTATGTGCAAGACTGTATGTGAGGCCATCATACTATGTGCAGTACTGTATGTGGGGCCATCATATTATACACAGGACTGTATGTGGGGCCATCATACAATCTGCAGGACTATATGTTGGGCCATCATACTATCTGCAGGACTATATGTGGGGCCATCATACTATGTGCAGGACGGTATGTGGGGCACATCATATTATGTACAGAACTGTATATGGGACCATCATACTGTGTGCAGGACTGTATGTGGGACCATCATACTATGCAGGACTATATGTGGGGCCATCATACTATGTGCAGGACTATTAGGAGTTTTGCTATGGGACCCCATGATTTCTATGTACACCCCTGGTGGCCTTCTGATCCCCTCCAGACAAGCAGTTATCCGCAGTGTGTTGTCGTTCCTGTCCCAATCTGCAGCAGTCTGGGTCACTGGGTGAGTTTGTGTTCTCTCCCAGCCCAGAGACAAATTTAGTAAATCTAAAGAGGTTGTCCACTCTTAACATTGATGACTTATCCTTATTATAGGTCATCAATGTCTGATCCGTGTGGCTATGACACCTAGCACCCCCGCAGATCAGCTGTTCTCACTGCTCAGTTATGGCACAGCACAGCTCCACCTACTGTATAGTGGCCGCAGCTGGGTACTGCACATTTGTCACCTATTTAAATCAATAAGGGACAGATGTGCAGTACCCGGTTGTGGCCACTATTCAGTAAACGGAGCTGTGCAGTTCTGTAACTGAGCGATTGGCACAGAGAACAGCTGATTTGCTCAGGGGCCAGGGGAAGCACAAACTCTGATGGACATTGTTGACCTATCCTAAGCATAGGTCATCAGTGTTAAAGTAGTGCACAACCCCTTTAAATATTCATGTTTCCCCCTTCTGGTCCAGAACTGGCTGGTAGTTGACTTTTGGGGCTGATAATCATTACATTTTCTCCCTACTAAAACCAGTCAGTCCTCCAGCCAGTTTTGCACTAGGAACTTATTTGTCCAAGAACACTTGATTTCTATAAGTGCTGGACAATCAGTCCCCATATAAATCATATCTTCTTGGCCAAATAAGCTCCTGGTGCAAAACTGGCTGGAGGACTGGCCATTTTTAGTAGGGGGACAACCCTTTTAATTGTTTTCTTTATGTGGTGATAACATTAAGGGCTTGCTGCAAATTTCAGACTGATTTGGTCTATAGAGAACAACGCAGATCTGCACTGCCCATAGTATAACATTGGGCCGAGAGCGATCCGATAAAACATCAGATAGCACTCAGCCGTGTTATACTCCAGTGTGAGCGAGGACTCACTTTGCCAAACACATTCTCATCTGCTTCCCTCAATAGAAAAGTAAGAGAAGCGGATGAGAAGTGACGAGACTGTGTTTGGCAAATCACATACTTTTGGTCATGCGACAACTGGGTTCTCGCAGCAGAAGTATCCGCACAGGCAGCCGCTCCCCCGTCCTCACCGATACGATTCGATGATTGGTCGCGGTCTTCGGCCGCAACCAATCGCTGATCTTGCCGCTAGAGTTAAACACTGCTGTGCTGATTGGTCGCCGACGCTGGCCGCGACCAATCACCGATTTGGGCGCCACATTTGAATAGCGGCCGAGACCAATCACAGATCTTGGCACCACATTTAAACACTGCTGTGCTGATTGGTCGCGGACGCTGCCAGCGACCAATCACAGATTTGGGCGCCACATTTAAATAGCGGCCGCGACCAATCACCAATCTTGCAGACACATTTAAACACCGCTGTGTTGATTGGTCGCGGACGCTATATAAATGTGGCGCCCAAAACGGTGATTGGTCACGGGCAGCGTCCACGACCAATCAGCACATCGCTGTTTAAATTTCTCTGCAAGATCTGTGATTGGTCGCCGCCGCTATTTAAATGTGGCGCCCAAATCAGTGATTGGTCGCGGGCAGCGTCAGCGACCAATCAGCACAACAGTGTTTAAATGTGGCGCCAAGATCTGTGATTGGTCGCTGCCGCTATTTAAATGTGGCGCCCAAATCGGTGATTGGTCGCGGCCAGCATCGGAGACCAATCAGCACAGCGGTGTTTAAATGTGGCGCCAAGATCGGTGATTGGTCGCAGCCGATATTTAAATGTGGCACCCAAATCGGTGATTGGTCGCGGGCAGCGCTCGCGACCAATCAGAGATTTTTGACACAAATGTCCGGACCTTAGTAACTCATGTCCCGGCTTCTCGCAACGGAAGTATCCGCACAGGCAGCGGCGGTGACCTCCATGAGGCTAGGGTGTCAAGGGAGGACGGGGAGCGGCGCTGCAGGGCGGGATACTTCTGCTGCGAGCAGTCGCTCATGTCCCGGCTTCTCGCAACTGAAGTATCCACACAGGCAGCGGCGCTGATGTAGCGCCCCGAGGGTTCGGCCGCTACAGGGGTATTGCACCTCTGCCAGAGGTGTGATATTCCACTCCCAGGTAAGGATGGAGTATGGACCAGGGCTCAGTTAGCTGCATACAGCACACACACCCCATTTCCGAGGGACAGCTCAACGGTGCTCCCACTAGACAGAAGTGCAGGCACGACCGACTATGTCCCTGTCTGGAGTGGGGAGGGGGGTGGAACACCCAGTGCTGTAGGGGCAGATAGGGGTTGGTTCCTGAGCGTAGGAAGGAGCTCATTGGTTGCTGGTCACCTGGGCTCATGGTCAGAGGGAGGTATAAAAGGTGGGCACCATCTTAGATCTAGGTTCTGTCCAGAGAGGAGAAGACAGGGAGTAGAGGCTCTGTAGGAGCTATACTCCAGGAGGGCCTAGTGAGAGGCCGAGGAGGAGGTGAAGGGGAGCTGAGATTGCTTCTCATCCCAGCTCCAAGAGAAAGGAACAGAAAGGAACAGGAAGGAACAGAAAAGGAGAAGAAGAGACAGAGAAACAGATGGGCTCAGGAACAAGAAGGTGGAAGGGACCCTAAGAACCCATGAGAATCCAGGGTGAAGGGTCAGGCAGATTAAGGGTACCGGATCCCAAGTTGGTGGAGGAGAAACTACCCTCAGCCAAAGACCGGTCGTCGTGATCATTTAGTGGTGCGACACCTCATCAAACCTGCTAGGAAGGCACCATATAGGACAGCGGAGGACGGGGCCCACGTTTAACCGCACAAGTCCGCGGCAGCTGGACAAAAGTGGGTCACTGGTGAGGCAGGCCAGAGAAAGGACAAAAGGGGGTCCTGAGCCATACTTCTGAACTGCCTGGGAGTTGACCGAGCCCCACACCTGGTGGACGCAGCACGGCTCGGGCGGTCACTACTGGTACCGAAGTGACCCGGAGCACATGAACTGTGAGTAAAGACCCTGGACTGTAACTTGTTGTCTGTGTGCTCCTTCGCGCCTCCAGCACTACCGGTACTGGGACTCTCACCACCATCACTCCCACCATCCACTACACTGCCCTGGGGCCGCACTCTTCCCGTGGGGAGTCACACCACCTCAGCTGCACCCACCATCAGCCCCAGCGGTCTGCCCTGCAGCGGCGGTTCCTAATGACCGCAGATCCACAGGTGGCGTAGTCGGACATTATCTAAAACATCTGAAAGACTACCACTGGTCTGACCACCCTGAGCCGCGGGACCGGGCCGCCACTACTACTCCCAGCGTCTCCCTATTGCCCGGTTCCGCGTGCCCCACGGCCTGGGGGCGAGTCAGCTTTGGCATAGTCGGCAGGATTTCGTGCCCGCTAACAACGGGTACTGCGCGCCTGAAAAGAGACTGTTTCATTGTACTAAAGATGGCGCCCGCCCCAGAAGAAGAACGAGCGCCATAATGCGCGCGCCAAAAGACCACAGGAGGCCGCCTCCCATCGGGGGCCGGGTCCCAGAATGGCGCCAAAGAGGAAGCCCGCCCCCAACAACCATGAGCACGGCTGTAGAAATGTCCATCAACTTGGGGGGGCTGCCCCTGAGAGTGATTGTCAGCAGAATGCCCCAGGACCACCCCCCATGGGGGCGGAAAGAGAAGAAAACTGTGGGGCAGGGCGCGGTCTGGATCAGTCTGGCCAGGCCGCACCTGGAGATGGAGAAAGGAACCAGCTCCAGCACTTTGGCAAGGGGCCTGCTGCAAGCCACACCACCATGCAGCCTCACAGAGCTGCTAGCCCACCTCCCCAAGGAGGACCCCGAGTATGCGCGGGCAGCGCTGGAGGAGCTGGACCGGAGGATAGTCCGGGCGCAGCAGGACGTGATCGCCGGGTGGAAAGAAGAAGTGGCCCGGCGGGCTGTGACCCTGCAGCAGGAGGCGCCGTCGACATCCAGTAGCACACCAGCCACCGAGGGCAGTGAAGGTGGAGCAGAGGCTGAAGACGACACCGCGGAGGAGGCCGCGACAGCAGAAGCAGGTAACGGAGACGCCCCTACCCCGAACCCTGGGGCCGCCGACCTGCCCCTGCACCCTGTTGCGGAGCCCCACGTACCTGGACCCGCCATCGACACCGTGCCTCCACCGCCATCAACCGGCCCCCAGGCCGTCGACGCTGCCAGAGAGCCCCGCCCCACGCCGTGCCCTCTGACCCCGGGCGTGCTTAGCAAACCACTATCGCAGGCCCGGCCGCAAGGCCTAGCGCCCCCGGGCGCCGCTGCCCCGACGGAACCCCCTGCACCCGCTGTACCACCCCAGGGTGCAACTAGGAAACACCCAGCGCGGGCCTGGTCGCAAGGCTGCGTACCCCCGGGCGCCGCCAACCCGCTCGCGCCCCCTGCCTCTGCAGTACCACCACTGGGCGCAGATCTCTTCGCCCAAAAAAACAGTCCGGATGGGCTGCCTTTCATCTGGCCCCCCGAGTTTGTCAACCCCCGCCTTCGGAGGAGCCCGCCCGCGGAGGTTGAAGTACCATCTGAGCCCCTCATACCTGCTCCGGCGCCTCAGGAAACCCCCCAGCTGCCGTTGGAGGACGCCCAGTTGGAATGGGACCCCACAGGGGAGGACCTAATGGGGTTCACGAAGGAAACACGGGCGGACGCAGCCGAACGGCGGGAGGCCTGTCGCCAACAGCTGGAAATGTTTGAGAAGGAGCAGCGATAACGGCGCGTGAAACAAGAGAAGCTGCAGGTCCAGAGCGCGGAGCAGAAAATGAAGGCCCGGCGAGATCCCCGAACTGCCCGCAGTCCCCGAGTCACCGGGATTGTTATGAAGTTCCAGATGGAGCGCGGCTGGGGTTTCATCCGAGACCCTGAGACCATCAGCGATGTGTTCGTGACGAGGAGGGATGTGGAGAGCCACCTGCTGGAGGGTCATCGAGGGCGGGATCTGTTTCCAGGGGATGTGGTGTCTTACACCCGACACCAAGGCGTGAAGGGATGGTACGCCCTCCACGTCCACAGAGTAGTAGAGGAGGAGGAACAGCACTACTCGGACTCTGAGTACCAGGAGGGCCCGGACGGGCCTGAAGATCATGAGGAGCAAGGAGCAGCTGGAGGGTATCGCTACCAGTGAACAGTAGCATACCAGTGTAAATAGTTACCCGTCAGGGTACAGAGAACTGTTTGGGACTGTTTCAAATTAAGTGTGGTCCCCGTTGGGACTGATATAGGACTGTGTGAAAGTTATCCCCTACATCCCCTAACAGGCTGAGGACTGTGAGCAGCCATTTCCCTTCCCAAAACTGGCCGAGGACTGAGAGCGGACACCCCCTGTAAATAGTTGCGCTTCCTAAAGCGCCCCCTACTGGTTTTATAAAAAGACTGCAACGTCTACCTCAAGACAAGTTTACTGGACAGTTGCACCTTTAAGAAGAAAAGAACACCTGGTCGCAAGTTGCACTGCGGCCATGATCCAAGAATCCAAGAATGTGCTTTACTTAAATGATTGACATGAGAAAATTTTATATGCTGCTAGGTGATAATGCAAGAGTTTTAAAAGATGTTTTATACAAAAGAGTTCCGGAAGTATTGAAAATGTTTTTTATAATGCCTAGTGAAAAGAAAAGTGTTTCCCATAAAGGGAACTGAACCGTATTGTCTGTTTCTAAATGTGAAAAGTTTTAAAAAGTTTCGCATGTCCTGTAATCAACTGTTTTTGCTCTTTTCCAGCCCGAGGACGTGCTGTGCTTTACCAGGGGGGAATGTAGCGCCCTGAGGGTTCGGCCGCTACAGGGGTATTGCACCTCTGCCAGAGGTGTGATATTCCACTCCCAGGTAAGGATGGAGTATGGACCAGGGCTCAGTTAGCTGCATACAGCACACACACCCCATTTCCGAGGGAAAGCTCGACCGACTATGTCCCTGTCTGGAGTGAGGAGGGGGGTGGAACACCCAGTGCTGTAGGGGCAGATAGGGGTTGGTTCCTGAGCGTAGGAAGGAGCTCATTGGTTGCTGGTCACCTGGGCTCATGGTCAGAGGGAGGTATAAAAGGTGGGCACCATCTTAGATCTAGGTTCTGTCCAGAGAGGAGAAGAAAGGGAGTAGAGGCTCTGTAGGAGCTCTACTCCAGGAGGGCCTAGTGAGAGGCCGAGGAGGAGGTGAAGGGGAGCTGAGATTGCTTCTCATCCCTGCTCCAAGAGAAAGGAACAGAAAGGAACAGGAAGGAACAGAAAAGGAGAAGAAGAGACAGAGAAACAGATGGGCTCAGGAACAAGAAGGTGGAAGGGACCCTAAGAACCCACGAGAATCCAGGGTGAAGGGTCAGGCAGATTAAGGGTACCAGATCCCAAGTTGGTGGAGGAGAAACTACCCTCAGCCAAAGACCGGTCGTCGTGATCATTTAGTGGTGCGACACCTCATCAAAGCTGCTAGGAAGGCACCATATAGGACAGCGGAGGAAGGGGCCCACGTTTAACCGCACAAGTCCGCGGCAGCTGCACAAAAGTGGGTCACTGGTGAGGCAGGCCAGAGAAAGGACAAAAGGGGGTCCTGAGCCATACTTCTGAACTGCCTGGGAGTTGACCGAGCCCCACACCTGGTGGACGCAGCACGGCTCGGGCGGTCACTACTGGTGCCGAAGTGACCCAGAGCACATGAACTGTGAGTAAAGACCCTGGACTGTAACTTGTTGTCTGTGTGCTCCTTCGCGCCTCCAGCACTACTGGTACTGGGACTCTCACCACCATCACTCCCACCATCCACTACACTGCCCTGGGGCCGCACTCTTCCCGTGGGGAGTCACACCACCTCAGCTGCACCCACCATCAGCCCCAGCGGTCTGCCCTGCAGCGGCGGTTCCTAATGACCGCAGATCCACGGGTGGCGTAGTCGGACATTATCTAAAACATCTGAAAGACTACCACTGGTCTAACGACCCTGAGCCGCGGGACCGGGCCGCCACTACTACTCCCAGCGTCTCCCTATTGCCCGGTTCCGCGTGCCCCACGGCCCAGGGGGTGAGTCACTGACATCCATGCGGCTAGGGTGTGAAGGGAGGACCGGGGAGCGGCACTGCGGGTCGGGATACTTCTGCTGCGAGCAGTCGCTCATGTCCCGGCTTCTCGGAGCGGAAGTAGCCGCACAGGCAGCCGCTCCCCGGTCCTCACCAATACGATATGCTGATTGGTCGCACCCTCCTGCTGCGACCAATCAGAGATTCGCTGTCCGCTCCTAAGGAACACGACGCGCGAGATTTAAAACCCGCTTCTATGATTGGTCGCAGACGCCGCCCGCGACCAATCACAGATTTTCGCGCCAATTTTAAACACGTTCTCCGGCCAATTACCGCAACATTTCAAATACCTATGCCACCTTCGGGAGATATCAGGGCTAACTCCGCCCATGTGGTCATGTGACTCACAAACTGCTCATAACGTACTGAGCAGGTTTTCTCACTCACACTGTGCGAGGGACTTCAGTCAGACTGTGTGAGGGACTTCTGTGACACTGTGCGAGGAACTTCAGTCACACTGTGCGAGGGACTTCTGTCAGGTTTACTGAACACGTTCTGCCAGTGACAGCGCGCTGAAGAGATACTTCTTTACGCTTCCTGTTTTATAATGGGTCGTAAGCGAAAATACGCCACGGAGGAAGACAGAAAAGCAGCAGAAGCAGCAAGAAAATGACAACGTCGAGAGCAACAGACACTACAACATACTGCCGCCAGACAAGCCCAGGATGCGGAATCTCACAGACAATGTCAGAAACGGAAGACACTGCAACACACTGCCGCCAGACAAGCCCAGGACGCGGAATCTCACAGAAAACGTCGGAAACAGGAGACACCACAACACACTGTCGCCAGACAAGCCCAGGATGCGGAATGTCACAGACAACATCGGGAACAAGAGACACCACAACACACTGCCGCCAGACAAGGCCAGGATGCGGAATCTCACCAAAAACGCCGGGAACAAGAGACACCACAACACACTGTCGCCAGAAAATGCCAGGATGCGGAATCTCACAGACAACGTTGGAAACAGGAGACACCACAACACACTGCTGCCAGACAAGCCCAGGATGCGGAATCTCACAGACAACGTCGGGAATGTGTAACACGGCAACACACTGTGGCTAGACAGGAACACGATGCGGAATCCCATAGACAATGTTGGCTTAATGAATCTCCAGAATCTAGGACAAACAGAGAACAACACGATCGACAAATTTATAAAAAAAAAATGCTCTACCAACTAAGGCAAACCCAGCAGAACATTCAAAAACTTGCACGTTACCTAACAGACAATGAAACTATAATTATTCAACACTACTGTGGGAAGATGAATGTAGTTTGTTCAAAATTCGACTCTCTGAATTTCATCGAGGAAAAAACATCTGACAATCAGTTTACTCAATGCTGCCAAAAAGGAAAAGTGATGCTACCAAGATGTCACTACTCAGATCTGTTTGAGCAGTTGATGAAAGGAACGCATGAACACAGTAGAAATTTTATGGAAAATATCAGAATTATCAACAGTTCTCATGCGTTTGCTTCATTTGGTGCCAACACTGCACCGGCTCCTGGATTCTGACTGTATTGTTTTAAAATTCATGGTCAGATCTACCACCGCACTGGAACTCTTCACCCAGAATTAGGACAACCACCAACATTTGCACAATTATACATCTTTGATCCAAATGAGGCTACAGAACAAAGGATGAACCGAAAAGAAAATGAAAAGTGTAATGCAGAACTGATGAACCTAATTGCCGTACATTTACAAACAATCAGCCCATTTGCTGCCGCATATCGCATGCTAAAAGACGTTGAAGCTGAGGAGGAACAGAGAGCTATACAAAATGGGACGAAATGCCTTCTATTATCATAGCCATTAAACAAGAACGTCAACAAGATCCCCGATGTTACAGCAAACCACGTGTAAGTGAGGTCGCAGTTGTTTTTCAAAACGATGATGGAGAGCCTCCTTTTCAAAGAGATATATTAGTCCATCTTAAGCCAGACAAAAACAACCCTTTCGTTCCTAAAACACAACGTATTAGCATTTTGCACAGCAACCTTGATGCTCTTCTGTATCCCCTATTCTTTCCAAGCGGTGATCAAGGGTGGCATGAAAACCTACACCAGCAAGGAACTTCAAGAAGAATTACACAACTACAGTATTACAGTTTTCTTCTGTCTGTGCGAAATTACTTCAATCCTATTTTAAATGGTGGGAAACTGACACAACAGTACTTAGTCGACGCATACGTTAAAATTGAAGCTAATCGGCTCAATTTCATACGAATGAACCAAAAACAACTTAAAGTTGAAGACTACTGCGCTCTTCAAGAACATTTGCAAAAACAATCCATTCAAAAAGGAATTCCAATAGGAAAAACAGTAATTCTCCCGTCGTCCTTTGAAGGTAGCCCCCGAAACATGCAACAGCGTTATCAAGATGCAATGGCAATAGTAACAAAGTATGGAAGACCTGACATTTTTTTTAACAATGACCTGTAATCCTAAATGGCCGGAAATTACAGAAAATCTACAACCCTGGCAGCAAGTTGAACACAGGCCGGACTTAGTTGCACGCGTATTTCGACAAAAACTCAGCAGCCTTTTTAAAGACATCAAAAATGGGCTTTTTGGAACTGTCGTAGCAATGGTACACGTCATAGAGTTTCAGAAACGAGGTCTCCCACATGCACATATACTAATTATTTTAGACGCGGATTCCAAGTTTCGCACGGAGGACGAAATTGACAACATAGTGTGGGCTGAAATTCCTAACCAAGAAAAGTATCCTGAATTGTATAATATTGTAATCTGTAATATGGTTCATGGCCTATGCGGTTTAGCAAATTCAAAAAGTCCATGCATGGAAAACGGAAAGTGTGCAAAAGGATTTCCAAAGCAGTTGAAACAGCACACTGTTAAAGGTTTGGACAGCTACCCATCCTACCGGAGACAACTGATTGATAACATTGTACACAACAAAAAGATTATAAATAACTCATGGATAGTTCCATACAACCCGTACTTATTAAAACGCTACAACTGTCACATCAACGTTGAAATCTGCGCTTCAATAAAAAGTGTTAAATATCTTTTCAAGTACATCTACAAGGGGCATGACAAAGCTAACGTCGAAATCCAACAAAAAACAGTCAATCACGATGAATCATCACGGTTTGTTGACTCAAGATATGTCAGTGCTCCAGAAGCTGCTTGGAGAATATTTGCGTTTCCAATGCATTCACAGTCCCATGCCATTATACGTTTAGCTATTCATTTACCAAATCAACAGCAGCTTTATTTCTTTGAAAATGCTCAAGTCGAAGATGTCTCAAAAAATTTAAGCACAACGTCAACATTAATGGAATGGTTTTTGCTGAACCAACATGACGAAAACGCAAGGCAGTATTTGTATCGAGAGATTCCAGAGCATTACGTTTGGAATAAAACTTGGAAGCCAAGACAACGAGGACTTAGCAGAATAATTGGACGCATGTATACTGTTAGTGTCAAGGATCAAGAAAGATATTGCCTTCGGCTGTTACTACTGCATGTCAAAGGAGCTAGAAGTTACGAAGATTTGAAAACAGTTAATGGAGTATTGCACGATACATTTAAAGCTGCAGCTTTGGCTTTAGGACTTCTATCGGATGATACTATGTGGACACTTACTTTAGAAGACGCAGTTACCCTACATATGCCTAGGAAACTTCGTGAATTGTTTGCCTACATTTGTGTCTTTGGACCGCCTACAAATCCGGCTCAACTTTGGACAAATTTCAAAGAACATATAATTGAAGATTACTGCTTACGTCTTCACAACAAAAGTGGAAATTGTCAAAATTGTGAATCTTATGCCATGCAAGATGTCCAAAATGTCCTACTACTGCATGGAAAAACGTTTTCAGACTTTAATTTGCCACAGCCTGCAAGTCAAGTTGCACAAATTCAAGAGTATGACGAAGCTTATGAATTATTGTTGGCAGCAGAGAAGAAAAACTCCTTAAATCAACAACAACGGATTGCATATGACACTATTGTGAGCGCTTTAGAAAACCAAGCCGATCCAACGCCAAAATGTTTCTTTATTGACGGTCCTGGAGGCAGCGGTAAAACATACCTCTATGAAGTTTTAATGCATCACGTTAGAGGGTTGGGAAAAGTCGTATTGCCATCAGCTACAACAGGTATTGCAGCAAACCTTTTAGGAGTAGGTCGCAATGAAATCTCCATTTCCAGAATCAAACAAGACACATTTGCAGGAAAACAGTTAAACAGTGCAAATCTTTTGATACTTGATGAGTGCACCATGGCACCCAAATATGCTTTGAGCTTAATTGACAGACTTCTGCGTGAAATTATGACTACAAATATTGCAGAAAAAATGAAATTCCTTTTGGAGGTAAAGTTTTTGTCCTTGGCGGAGATTTTAGGCAATGCCTTCCAGTTGTACCGAATGGAACAAGAACAAATATTATCGAGTCAACCTTAAAAATGTCAGACCTTTGGAAAGAGTTTAATAAACTCCAACTAATTAACAACATGCGATCTTCTGACCCAGAGTACAGCAACTGGCTTCTTAAACATGGTAATGGTGAACTTAGCAATGAACATAACCTTGGAGAAGACGTTATTGAAATACCAGAAGACATGTTGTGCACTGACTGCATCGTAAGTGATGTTTTTGGACAACGCGTTGAAATAGATGTGAACGACCAAAGCAGTGTTGAGAGGGCCTCTTCCTTTGTAATTCTCTGTCCCAAGAACGATGACATAGCTCTGCTAATTTCGCGTGTGATGAATAGAATGCCTGGAGAGTATAAATTGTACAAAAGTGATGATTCGGTGGATATCGACAAAGAAGATGAACGAGAGCATTTTCCAGTTGAATATTTAAATAGTGTTATGCCATCAGGAATGCCACCCCACAGACTACAACTTAAAGTTGGAGCAATTGTAATGGTCTATGTAATGGAACTCGCCTTATTGTTACTGGACTCTATTCCCACATAATTCAATCAAGAGTGATCACTGGATCTGCAAAAGGAGAGGAAGTGTTCATTCCATGCATTGATTTATGTCCTTCAGACACCGGTCTTCCATTTAGGCTTCGACGTCGACAGTTTCCAGTAAAACCAGCATTTGCCATGACAATAAACAAGTCACAAGGTTAAACTCTATACCGTATTGGCATATATTTACCGGAGCCCGTTTTTGGTCATGGACAACTCTATGTTGCATTTTCAAGAGTTAAAATGAGATCCAATGTCAAGGTGCAAGTTTTGGATACCCATTTACAAGGAAAGTTGCTTACAGATAGTCCAAAAGTATTCACCAAAAATGTTGTGTACAAAAATATTTTAGGTTGATATTGTTCAGAAATATTTTCTAGGGTCGTACTTCTTTTGTCCGATGATTTATTGTAAACTATTGTTACATATTCATGGAATAGTTTATATATTTTGATCATCTGTTTAATAATTTTGTTCAGTTGTATTAAGTTCCAGAACCAATAATAGTTAATAATAAAGTATTATTTTGTGTATTCATTGTATTATTGTTAAATCTTCATAGCGGCATCTGCAGCTTGTGCTACTAAAGTGAATGCAGATTTGTGCCTCTCCACGCACTTAGTCCCGGCGTGGAAAGCAGCGAATCTACAGACAGCAGCTAATCACAGCAGTATCTGAGAGCGCGTGCTGTGCCTCCCATCCTGCGAGGAGCTGCTGAAAACAGGACAGACAGCGCTGGAGCAGAGAAAAGGAAACAAGGGGAGGATTAGGGTTTAGTTTTTTAACTGTGCTGTAGAGATGGGGGAATGAGTAGGTCATACAAAACCAGGATAAGGAGGCCATACAAGCTAAGATGAGGAAGGCGTACAATCCAAAATAAGTCAGCCATACAAACCAGGATTAGAGGAATGACGGAGCCATACAAACCACATTGACAGACCGCGCTGTGGATGCTGGATGTGACACGATGGGGGATAACCCCGCCCAGAGCCCGTCATTCACTGTGGTGCGCGGAACAGCAGACCCCTGGCTGCAGACGCAAATAGTCGTGATGTAAGCGGAAGCAAGATCCGGCTGCAGGCGGGAGAATTACGTGCTGGCTGTGCGTCGTCAGCGATGTTGTCACAAGCAGGATTGATAACATGACGTAATGACAAAATTCATTAGGGGCACCGAGGGGATACATTGTGAAGTTAATTAAAAGTAGTGCACAACCCATTTAAACACTGCTTCGCTGCTTAGTCGTGCCCGGTCAGCCGTATACATATTCTAGAATACCCGATGCATTAGAATCGGGCCACCATCTAGTATAAATTATAATTATTAGAATATGCACTGACCTTAGGTCCTCCTGCAACTAGGGGCATACACAGAAGAAGTCCTAATTCTGGTTCCCCCTTTCAAAACCAAAAATTCTTAGCGGGGTCACGGGGCATAGGCGCAGTCACAGAATGGCAGATGTCCCAACTTTTAAAGACAAAGTTATTTTTCATCTATAGAACTCCCTTGGTGTTCTCACCCACAAACTGTACAGAAAAGGCTGCATAGAAAAGATACACTCCTATTTAAAAACAGCGATTTGCATGTGGGCTGCTTTGGTTTGAGTGCCAGGGCTGATTTTCAGTCCCAGTCCGGCCCTGCTATATGCTCTTAGTGATCTATTATTGTGTAAACAGGCTACTAAACAACTATAGTTCAGTAAAGGTCTATCAATCGGTGGATGTTTAGTTCTGCTGGTTGGCCTCTTCAGCGCTGCCACTACCATCTTATATGAGCAGTACTAGTTGGCACAATATACTTGAATCACTATGTACAGATAAAGGCAGCGTCTGATTCATTAACAATCTACGCAGTTCATTGTTATATAAATTTGTGATTGAGGATAATGTCACATTTTCATGGAGCTGGAAAGTGGGGCCCTGGAGTTGGTTACTGGTGGGCCCAAGGCACCCCAGTCTGACACTGGTTATTGCCCCTGCTCTTTGTTGACATGGCTGCAGCAGTGACATTATGACTACTTATTGGGCTCAGTGGTCTCTTGTCATCTACCTGGGCATCAGCACTGAGCCAAGTGATATAGTCATGACATTACTGCTTCAGTCCTGTCTATAACGATCAGGGGCAGTACTGGAGAAGAAGAGGGTGACTACAACTGATCTTGTTAGTTTTTAACAGCTACTGTACCCTAAAAAAATTAAAGTGAAAACCCCTTAAACATAATGCTTCAATTACACGAAAATCATAGTTGCAATTTGGCTTAAATTATTTTTTTTAGGAAAAGGTCAAGCATCCAGTGAGTCCAGACAAGCAAAAACACAAACAACAGTCACTGTGAAACAAGTATTTTGTGCAATTTTTTTTCCATAACCAGGGCAAAATTCTGCAATTTTGCAAATATCACAGCAAAAAAATGTATTTGCACCCTTAGCGAAAAATAATGATATGAAGATTTATTTTACCTTTCACTGCAGAATTGCTAGGGGCTGGAGGTTGCATGGATTCTTTACACCTAGTGCGGGGCCTGTGCTTTTCTTCTGGAGGTTCATGACCACACTTGTCACGCGTCATCCTGTAAGTACAATCCACCATCAAAGGCAGTGTGAATCCTGGAATCTTTTGTACACATATTACAAGCTACTGTATATTAAAAGAAATTTGTCACCAGGTGTTTGCTACCTAATCTGAGAACAGCATAAAATAGGAACAGAGACCCTAATTCCAGTGATTTGTCCCTTACTGGGCTGCATGCTTTAGTTTTTTACACAATCATTGTTTTATCAATAGCAGACTATCACTAGAGGACTGGTAAATCTGCTACCAAGTAGTCCAGCCACGCCCTACCACTGATTGGTAGTGTACACAGAAAACAGCCAATCAGTGGTGTGGGCGGGGTAATACAGAGCTCAGCATTCAGAGAACTGGTAGATCTGGAGCAGGGTAAACCGTTTTTAATGAAAACTGCAGCACCCAGTAAAGTCAGTGATATATCACTAACATCAGGGTCTCAGCACCTACATCATGCAGCTCTCAGATGGGGTAGCAAAAACTTGGTGACAGATTCCCTTTAATCATGAGCCAAACAGCTTACAAGGGGTCACATTTATGAACACTGGTTTGCTCATTTCCCCCCACGGTAAGCCTTTTTGGAATACCTGCCATTGTTACCAGCCCCCTTTCTGAAGAACAATTTCAGAAAACAATCAGTTGCATTTGGCGACACTAAAAGCCTACATCCTTTTTTTACACACGAACCCTAGAAAACATTTCCATTCCAAATATCGATGTCATTGCAGTTATAAATTATATCAATGTGCAAACAAAGGGACTGCAATGCTCAGTTATCTTTCTAGATATTGCTCGTACATGCTTGTTATGGTGCCCCCTGGTGTCCTTTGGATCCCCTCTCTCCACCTAATTTGTCTCGCACACCAGTACACATCTGCTGACATCCTATTGTACATGGGTGGAATAATTCATTATGTAACAGCAGTACATTATCTAGAAACATGAGGGCAGGGGATCACGGTACCCAGTGGGGTCAACACAAACATGTTTAGCAATATCACAAACTATTTATTGGTGATATTATGTCATTTTGGGTCATACTCAGAAACTATAAGCGTAATGTTAACTCACTAGTCCACCTTTTATTAGTCATGACCGTTATGGTATACTTAGTTACCAAAAATGTAATATATTTATCATTCCCCTGACTGTACAGATTGGTCTCAGTTTTTCTGGAATAGTTTTAAAAAACTTCATGTGTTTAGTTTGTATGTTAGTCCTCAGAAAGGTAGTGCCATCAGTAAAATGGCTGATCATGAAGCAGCTGGACCACAGCAATATTCAGTGGTGAACTAGTAGGTAGTCTACTTTACACAATGGGACATATTTCTTAATATTGTCTACTATTCACTTCAATAGGAGATGAGCTGTAGTTTTCAGCAGCTAATGCTCCAAAGTTCGAAGAACTTTGCTGACTGTTCCAGTCGATTCTGTATTGACCTCCAGCCACCAGCAGAGCAGGTACCTCCCTGCCTGTGGATTATGAAGGTATCATAATATATGTAATAAAAAATAGCCTCCTATTTATTATCCTAAAATGATATTACCATCTTGCTCATTTATGGCATATGGACATGTATGATATAACACAGGCATAAAGATGGCACAACAGATATTTATTTTTTCAGACTAAACAACTGTATGAATGCTGGTGGTCTGAATGCTAGGACCCCAACCGATCACAAAAATGGGCGTCCCAAAATCGCCCCATGGAAATGTAACAGTAGTGAACATACGCAAGCAAAGGTCCATTCACTGTATATTCTGTATAAGTTATAGATGGCATATATGCGCCAAAGACTTTAGAGCACCTATTCTCAGGATAGGTAAGGGTCTCAGCACCCGCACCCACAGTGATCATACATTTATCATGTATGCTATTAATAGGTGATAAATGTTCTTTACGGGACAACCCTTAAGTAAAATGTTTCCAATTTCCCTCTCTAATTTCATTGGTGTCAAATATGACGTTATTTAAAAAATGTGAGAGACATTGTTTTACTTGAATGTTTGCAAAGGGAACACATAGGGGAAAATCTATACAGTTTTTTGTAACCAAAATGTAGAAAAAAACTTTGTCACCTGTCACTTTTGTGTAAAGATTTACAACATTATGACTATTGTAATGTGGGTGGTAAAGTGGGAATGCTTAACCCTGTAAATAGGTCTAAAATCAAAACCAAATTTGAAAATTGTAACTTTTAGAAAAGTTATAAAAAAGTCACATTTTTTCTACAGTAGGGGGAAGCAAAATTTAAGAAACATCTGTAGACAGAAGTGCTGCTATATTTAGGGATGAAACGATCTTATAAAACACTAGATGGTGGCCCGATTCTAATGCATCGGGTATTCTAGAATATGTATGCGGCCGACAGGGCGCAATCGGCAAAGCGGTGTTTAAATTTGGCGCCAAAATCGCTGATTGGTCGAGGCCGGCAACCGTGACCAATCACCAAAGCGGTGTTAAAATTTGGCGGCTATATCGCAGATTGGTCACGGCCGGCGGTCGCGACTAATCAGCAGAGCGGGGTTTAAATTTGGCGCCAATAATGCTGATTGGTCGCGGGCAGCGAACGCGACCAATCAGCAGAGCGGGGTTTAAATTTGGACCCAATAATGCTGATTGGTTGCGGCCGGCGGTCGCGACCAATCAGCAGAGCGTTAGTTAAATTTGGCGCCAATAATGGTGATTGGTCATGGCCACGACCAATCAGCAGAGCGGTGTTTAAATTTGGCGCCAATAATGCTGACTATTTGCGACCGGTAACCGCGACCAATCAGCATAGCGGTGTTTAAATTTGGCGCCAATATCGCTGATTGGTCGCGGCCGGCCACCGCGACAAATCAGTAAAGCGGTGTTTAAATTTGGCGCCAATAATGCTGATTAGTCGCGGCCGGCAACCGCGACCAATCAGCAGAGCGGTGTTAAAATTTGGCGCCAATATCGCTGCTTGGTCGCGGCCGGCCACCGCCACCAATCAGCGAAGCGGTGTTTAAATTTGGCGCCAATATCGCTGATTGGTCACGGCCGGTGGTTGCGACTAATCAGCAGAGCGGTGTTAAAATTTGGCGCCAATATTGCTGATTGGTCGCGGCCGGCGACCGCAACCAATCAGCAGAGCGGGGTTTAAATTTTGCGTCAAAATCGCTGATTGGTCGCGCATGGCGGTCGCGATCAATCAGCAGAGCGGGGTTTAAATTTGGCGCCAATACTGTTGATTGGTCACGGCCGGCAACCGCGACCAATCAACAGAGCGTTGTTTAAATTTGGCACCAAAATCGCTGATTGGTCGCGGCCGGCCACCGCGACCAATCAGCAGAGCAGGGTTTAAATTTGACACCAATAATGCTGATTGGTCGCGGCCGACGACCGCGACCAATCAGCAGAGCGGGGTTTAAATTTGCCGCCCATATCGCTGATTGTTCGCGGCCGGCGGCCGCAACCAATCAGCGTCGTATTAGTGAGGACTGGGGAGCGGCGCTGCCTGTGCGGGTACTTCCGCTGCGAGCAGCTGGGAGATGAGCGGCTGCTCGCAGCAGAAGCATCCCGACCGGCGGCGCCGCTCCTCGGTCCTCCGTTCACACTTGCCGTCGGGAGATCAGAGTGTTGTTTAAATTTGGCGCCAATCTCGCTGATTGGTCGCGGCTGGTGTCGGCGACCAATAAGCAGAGCATTGTTTAAATATGGTGCCAATCTCGCTGATTGTTCGCGGTCGGCTGGCGGCCGCAACCAATCAGCAGAGCGTTGTTTAAATTTGGCACCAATCTTGCTGATTGGTCGCGGTCGGCTGGCGGCCGCAACCAATCAGCAGAGCGTTGTTTAAATTTGGCGCCAATCTCGCTGATTGGTCGCGGCTGGCGTCCGCGACTAATCAGCAGAGCATTGTTTAAATTTGGCGCCAATCTTGCTGATTGGTCGCCGCTGCCAGCCGCGACCAATCAGAAGAGCGTTGTTTAAATTTTGCGCCAAAATCGCGGCTGGCGTCCGCGCCCAATCAGCACAGCAGTGTTTAAATGTGTCGGCAAGATCGCTGATTGGTCGCGGGCAGCGTCCGCGACCAATCAGCACAGCAGTGTTTAAATGTGGCGCCAAAATCGCTGATTGGTCGCGGGCAGCGTCCGCGACCAATCAGCACAGCAGTGTTTAAATGTGGCGCCCAAATCGGTGATTGGTCACGGGCGGAGAGCGCGACCAATCAGCGAATCGTATTGGTGAGGACCGGGGGGCGGAATCGTATTAGTGAGGACAGGGGAGCATCGCTGCCTGTGCGGCTGCGGCGCTGCGGGTTGGGATACTTCTGCTGCGAGCAGTCGCTCATCTCCCGGCTTCTCGCAGCGGAAGTAGCCGTACAGGCAGCGGCGCTGACATCCATGCGGCTAGGGTGTCAAGGGAGGACCGGGGAGCGGCGCTGCGGGTCGGGATACTTCTGCTATGAGCAGTCACTCATCTCATGGCTTCTCGCAGCGGAAGTAGCCGCACAAGCAGCGCCGCTCCCCGCTCCTCACTAATACGACGCTGATTGGTCGCGGTGGCCGGCTGCGACCAATCAGCGATATGGAAGGAAAATTTAAACGCAGCTCTGCTGATTGGTCGCGGTCGCTGGCCGCGACCAATCAGCATTATTGGCGCCACATTTAAACCCCGCTCTGCTGATTGGTCGCGGTGGCCACCGCGACCAATCAGCGACATTGGCACCAAATTTAAACCCCGCTCTGCTGATTGGTCGCGACCACCGGCCGCGACCAATCAGCGATTTTGGCGCAAAATTTAAACACCGCTCTGCTGATTGTTCGGGGCTGGCTGCCGCGACCAATCATTGATTTTGGCGCCAAATTTAAACATCCCTCTGCTGATTGGTCGCGGTCGCGACTAATCAGCGATTTTGGCGTCAAATTTAAACACGCTCTCCAGTCCTCACTAACACGGTTCGCTGATTGGTCGCGGCCGCCGCCCGCGACCAATCACCGATATTGCCGCCAAATTTAAACACCGCTTTGCTGATTGGTCGCGGTTGCCGGCCGAGACCAATCAGCGATTTTGGCGTCAAATTTAAACACCACTCAGCTAATTGCGCCCGGTCGGCCGCATACATATTCTAGAATACCCGATGCGTTAGAATCGGGCCACCATCTAGTTTTTATAAATTGGGCATAAGCAGTAGAAAAATAGCCACAATCAAAACAAAAAAAAAGGTTTCATTATCTCCCCCATAATTTTATGATAAATGTTATTATATATTCCTTCAAGCTGGTTAACAGACATGAAAGAAGCAGAGCATGTGGGCAACAGATTCCTCTAGTCACAAAATGAATGAACATACAGAATATAATCTAGAAGAACATAAACTCTTATACAGTATTTTTCTAACTCTTTTATACTCATCAATATGAAGCAGAAATAAATCTACCGTATATCATGTAATTACCTTCAGAAGCCTCGTGCAGATGTTGTGGTTTCCTGTAAAGGGTCTACTATATGAGCAGCCTGTGTGAGACTTGGGAGAAGCTAACACAGACTGAGTGCAGTGGATGCTCCTCTGCTAAAGTCTTTGGTCACTCAACTTTAGGTTTCTTTTCTGGTCTACATCCCGCCCAGCTCTATTGTGTTTAGAAATTCCATTTGAGTTAGAAATCTTAAAGATGTGTCACAGCTTCAGCAAATATGAAATATCTGCACACATTGTCATTTATTAATGGGGTTTCCTGGTGTCAGAAACCAACAGAGGGAATCACACAAACCCCACCGCTGCCAACAATTTGTCAGGGAACAACACTCCACTGCCTCCAGTTTGTCAGAAAGACAGCCAGAAGATCAAGCAGATCCCACCACTGCCACCAATGTGTCAGGGGAACACAGTCAACCACCTCCAATCGTCAGGACAATTATGCAATTGACTGACAAGTGATAAACGAGGCCGCGCCTGTTTTCACTACTAAGCCAGCTACTGGGGAACTCACAGTAAGCGTATAGTATATACACATCCAATGGAATATATGTATATACCCCAGTACGGTCTCTGCCAACTACATATTAACAAAAGGGAACTACTAGTTGCCACCACCAATCGTTTATACAGGCCGATGCTGATAGCGTATTGCTTTAGGGGTGTAGTTTATGGAGCAAGAGGAACAAAGCTATTCCATTTTATATATTTAATCCAAAAAGTAGGTAGTGATTATAAAAAAAATATAAAGATGTTACAAAATTGGAACAAAACAATACAGTATAAATACAATTGCATAAAAATAAAAAGGATAAACAGAAGAAATGTACTAAACCTGAGGTCGCAGGATTGGCTCTGACTCTTATGAAGGGGAGCTCTTCGTTTTCGGGGGGTAACAGTACAGAACTACAACAAACTGTATCTCACAGGACTGACAATGATTATAGTTTGGTATTTTCTTTTAATAACACAAGTCACACCCTTATACCTCCCCTCTGGTGAGCTATAACAGGGTTGGTCATGGAATGGGGCTAGGTCTTTAGATAATTATGGGATCCCCAACTTTCATGATATCTTCTCCCCTGTAGGTTCCAGGCGAAAGATATTAATGCCATATTTCCTATTACGATTCAATCCTTCTATAGATAGGAAACATGGCATAGATATTGTCAACCATGTGAGCAATATTAATTTGGAGGTGCTGTCGCAACCACCAAGTGATGTAAGACAATGCGTTACATTCGCCGCTTTGTCATTACGTCGAAAATATTTCTTTCACAACTGTCTTATCTATGCCGTTCATAAAAAAACAATATTCATAATTTGAAAAGGAGGGCAAATGAGCTCAAATTAGTCTGCTTGCTTTTGTAGTCAATGTGAGGTCAAGGGTGAGAGATTATCTCCACCGACCATAGAACTGTCGTCTCCCAAATCCATCTGTCAGCCGTGCCTGGTCTACAATCCAGCAAATAGCCAACTTTAATTACCTAAGATAAAAACAAAATAGGCAAATACCCTGCAGTGAATAAATAAATTGCAATAGTGCATGAAAATAATATAAGGTACTTAGTAAAGATAATTTTGTTCAAAAAAACGTAAAAAAGCTATCCCACCACATCAAAGTGACCCTATTCGGGACGGTCCTAATCTACCAATGTTGTTTTGTTTTATTTTTTATTGTATATTTTTATTTTTTATTTATTTACTTTTTTGTAATTTTTAACTTTTTTGTTTTTTGTTCTTTAATTTTTCTAATCTTTTTTCTTTTTCGTTTTTATTCTTCAGGTTCCCTGTCTTCCATGCTTTTTCTTTCGTTTATTTTTTCCATTGGTTCATTGTCTTCCATGTTTTCTCTTATTTATATCTTTTTCTCTATTCTTTTCTTCATATATCATGTTCATCTGTTGTTTCTTTACTGTCAACCAGTTGACAACCCTAGCATGGTATTTGTTATTCCCATTATTGGATCATGTCATCCACCTTGTCCCACGTGGAACGTCTGGTCACCTGACGCCTTCACCATGACATATTCCGGCTAGCATAGTTTCACTATAGCAACTCACGACACGTCACTTCCGGTATCAGGAACGGAAGTCATGATGCATGCTCGCGTTTATATTCCCACTAAGACGCCAGGGAAGACATAAGCATATTACTTTGGATGTCACAATTAGCTCACTACCGCTTATCTACTACTGGGTTTTTGCACTTGCATACTTAAATGGTGAGACATTAACACTTTTATATTATGAGATATAGGCTCAGCTTTGGTTTGCACACTGTTTTGCGCCGCAGTACTTGTAACTATCAACATTGTTCTCAGGTCCTATTACATTCTATGTGCAGAAAGACCAATATTATGCATTCTTGCATCTTATATGTAACTTGTGTCTGTATCCTTAGTTCATAATCTTATGATCTCGTGTTTTTGCTTTAACTCCTTCACGACATTTGACATATCTCTACGTCATGGAAAGGAAGGAGCTCCCAACCGTTGGAGTATAGGTACGTCATGGTGTTCATGTGACCATTGTGACGGAACGCACGATGATCGCATGAAGGTGCGTGCTGTTTCTGACAGCAGGGCACCTGGGCTCGTCACCACGGGGGGGTTGCCTCCCCTCCAGCAACTGCGATCGTTGTGATTGGCTGTTCAATTTTAAACAGCCAATCACAGAGATTTCAGCATTTCAGTCAATGAAAATGTCTGAAACACCGAAGTCCAACAGCGCCAATCATAGTCTGGTTCTAGTAGACCGTAGTGTCAGCAGCCCCAGCATTGATTGGAGCGATCGTATGATGATGTCCGATCGCACCAGTGAGCAGAGGTGCAGTTTGACCTCACAGTGACCGCCCTGAACTTCCTCATTCTAGCATGGAGACGTTGCAGAGCGGTCGCTTTGTTGTTCTGCTGCAGATCTGCTGGACCTTCTGGTGCCACAGACTTTTTGAAGCCTGTGCCATCACTTCTTGTGCTGCCACTGTTAGAAGAAAGAAGATGTTTCTGACCTGCTCCTGTCCCTTGCTTTTTCCTTATCCACCCCAATCTCCCCTTCACCTCCTTTCCCTCTTCTTAACACCTTCCCCACCCCCCCTTCTGCCGCCAAGTGCTGATCAGTACTTGATAGTACTTTTGGCAGTTTTTTTCCTGTGCGTGCATCCTGCAGTGCAGCCGTTGGCTTTTTTCCAGGACTTTTTTTCCTTGTCCATTTCCACCCCCCCACCCCCTTCCTTTGCACCACCTCCATTCATGCATCTTACAGCATCTGTGCTCACATTTGGCCAGGACTTTCTTTTCCTGTTTCTTTTTTTTTTAATCCACCTTTGCATCACATCCATGCGTGCATCTTGCAGCCATTGAGAGCTGTTTACTGATGCACATCACTAATCAGCATCCCGTTGATGTTTTTTTTTAAAGTGTGAAAGGAATGGAAGGAATAAATAATTTAGATTAGTTGATAGGGCTTGATTAGGAACAGTAGAAATATACTGTAGTAATCAGCTTATACTACAATATTTTTTACTAAAATATAATCAGGATTAGCATCAGATAGTGAAGTACAAAAAAAAAAAGAATAAATCATTTGCTTTACTTGATAGAGCTAAATTAGGGATCGTGTAATACACAGTACAAATATATTGTAGTAATTCACTTATACTACAGCAGTTTTTTTACTAAAATATAATCACAATCCGTGTCAGATAGTTACAGTGCTGTTTAGCAGTATTGGCACCCCTTCATTTGTTTTCATAGACTGTACAATATCAGAAATAAATGGAAATGTACCAAAGTTATATCCTCAGGATTTTTTAATTAGTGGTCCAAAGTAATACAACAATAAAACATTGTTTTTCTACTTCCATTTTGCAATTTCAAAGAAGGAACAGAATAAACAGCAATGAAGGCACCCCTAATTAATACTTGGTTGCACACCCTTTGGCATTGCTGACAGCCTCTGGTAGCCATCTATAAGCTTCTTGTACTTTTCAGCTGGAATTTTCTCCCACTTTTCCTTTGCAATTTATTCAAGCTCTTGAATGTTTGCAGGGTTCTTTTTCCCCAATGGCAGATTTCAGGTCACCCCAAAGATTTTCAATGGGATTGAGTTCAGGGCTCATTGCTGGCCATTTTAAAACAGTCCATTTCTTCTTTTTAAACCATTCCTGTATACTTTTTGATGTGTGCTTTGGGTCATTGTCTTGCTGGAGGACCCAAGATCTTTGACTCAAACCATGTTTTCTTACACTGGGTAGGACATTTTGCTCTAAAATCTCTTGATCATTCTCTGATTTCATGATTCCTGTTATACGGTCAAGGCCTCTAGTACCAGATGCAGAAAAACAACCCCACAGCATTATGGATCCTCCACCATGCTTAACTGTTGGTAAAGTGTTCTTTTCCTTATAAGCTATAATTGAGATGTCTGTAAACAAACTGTTGCTTTGTATTGCCAAAAAGCTCTATTTTTGTTTCATCTATCCACAGAACATTTTTCCAGAAGGATTGTGGTTTGTCAAGGTACTCTTTGGTAAAGATCATTCGTTCCTTTTTATGTTTTTTTCTTCAGCAATGGTTTCTTCCTTGGCCTTATCCCATAAAGCTCTGCTTGGTTTAGTGTGTGGCGTATGGTACTTGTTGAAACCATGACCCCAGACTGTTCCAGGTTGGCCTTCAGGTCTTTGGATGTTTGACGTGGTGTTTTTTCCACCATTCGCACCAACCTTCGAAGACATCTCTTCTCAATTTTCCTCTTTCCCCTATGTAAAGGGAGGTTCTTGATAGTTCCCTGCTTGGCAAACTTTTTAATAACATTGAACACTGCTGAAAATGGAATACCAAGGTCTTTGGAGCTGGCCTTATACCCTTTGTAAGTCTTGTGTTTGCTAATAGCATTTCTGATGTCCTCAGACGGCTCCTTTGTCTTCACCATTGTGACAAAGGAACAGGGCCTACCATGTGGCTTTTTAAAACACTGAAGTCATCATTCATTGGCTAATTCATGTCACATGGGCGTCAGCCATTAATCACAGATGAATCTCTTTTGTGATTTACCACAGGAGAGTCAAAATGTGTTTCCATACAAAATTAATGTAAAGGGTGCCAGTTCAGTGACACAGCAAGCTTTAGGTTTTTCTGTTTTCCCTCCCATTGTTTTTTGTTTTAAATTATTGTTTATCATTTGCTCTTTTGTATTTAACACGAGGGCTCTATACAAAAAAACTGTTTCACTTGATTCCTTTTTTTCAGGAGATATTCCACATTATGTACTTAAACTTCATGGGTGCTATTAACGATGAGCAGGACTGTAAGGGAGCTCAGTAATTTTTTTTACTTACGTCCATTTAGTAATTGTCGTTTCAGAATTTACCGTATTTTTTGGACTATAAGACACACTTTTTCTCCCTCAAATTTTGGGGGAAAGTTGGACTGCGTCTTATAGACCAAATGTAGCTTACGGGGGAAGTGGGGGGTGGCAGGAGTTGGGCGATACTGTGGGCAATGCTGCAGGTAGGACCTGCGCTTGGAGGAGGGCATGTTTGGAGGTGCAACGCTGTGTGTCCCAGGGTGGAAAGAGGGTGTGTTTGATTCTCCTAGGTGGTGTGGGGGCTCCGCTGACATTTTATGAAAGTCCGGATTCCCCGCATTTCCATGTTCTCTAGGTGGTGGACTCCGGAAAAACGGCTGCCAGAGGTGAAGCCTGCGCAGTTTGAGATCTCGCCACTGAGATCTCGGGAGAGAACTGGTCCCCTGTAGACACAGTAAAAGCAATGAAGTTTTGGGGCCTTCTCCTTCACATAGGGTTAGTGAAGAGGCCAGAACTTCGGCAATATTGTAGTGTTGACGATTTATATAACACTGCATTGTTCTGCATGGCTATGCCCCGCACACGCTTTGAGGGAATTCACAAATTTTTGTATTGCAACAATAATGCACAATGTCCAATCCGAGATGACCCCAGCTTTGACAGACTTTTCAAAGTTAGGTCGGTCATTGATCACTTCAGCATCAAATTTGCTGTGGTACACATTCACCAAAGGGACATCTGCATAGATAAGTTCTTAATCCATTTCAAGGGGAGGCTCAAATTTCCGCAACACTTGCCCAGTAAGAGGGCAAAGTACGGAATTAAACTCTACAAGCTGTATGAGAGTACCACAGGATACACTGACAGATTTAGGAATTATGAAGGGAAGGACACCTGGATTCAACCCCCTGAATGCCCCCTGTTCTGGGAGTGAGAAAATTGTGTGGGAATTAGTGCACCCACTGCTGGATCAGGGTTATCACCTCTACATAGATAACTTCTACACCAGCATCTCACTTTTCAAATCTCTCTCTGCCAGAGCTACCACAGCTTGCCGTACTATGCGTAAAATGAGAGGACTCCCTAAGGCGCTAATTGGGCAGCTGCTCAGAAAGGGCGAGAGCAGGGCTCCATGTAGTGACAACATGCTGGTGGTCAAGTACAAGGACAAGAGTGATATCCTTTTATTGACTACTATACATGGTAATAGTAGCACCCCCATCCCTGTACGAGTTACATCTACACAGGTTCCCAAACCAGAGTGTGTATTGGGGTACAACAAGAAGATGAGGAGAGGAGATCTCCCTGATCAAGTCCTCCATCACTACAAATCCATGTGGAAATCTAAGGTGTAGTACAAAAAGCTGGCCGTGCACATCGTACAGATGACAATGTATAACTCTTAGGTAAAAAAAAAGGGGAAGCTGGCACCATTAAGTTTGATAT
Organism: Phyllobates terribilis; assembly: GCF_046119375.1. NCBI lineage: Eukaryota > Metazoa > Chordata > Amphibia > Anura > Dendrobatidae > Phyllobates > Phyllobates terribilis. The sequence goes on along the minus strand of NW_027362770.1, from coordinate 129,148,509 downwards.
GCTTAGTAGAGATCAACCTGTTGCATGAAAAGGCATATGCAAAAAAAGAAGGAAGAAATGCAAGATAACAGGATCTCAATACAAAAAATATATTTTATTTTTTATTTTAATTGTTATACAAGCGAGCCACTACACAGACAATTAAAAACAAATAAAACCCACAAACAACATGTCAAATAGCCCAGAATCAGGCTAAGACACCTCTAAACCACCCTGCTAGAAAGGACATAATAGAGCAAACAATCACATAAGTACTAGTGTTGAGCGAGCACTAAAATGCTCGGGTGCTCGAAGCTAGGGCCAAGCTCGCCGTGATACTCGGGGGCTCGACTCGAGCAACGAGCCCAATGTTAGTCTATGGGAAACCTGAGCATTTTTGCGGCGGCACCCCCAGCAGTCTGTAGAAAGCCTCAAAAGTGCCCAAAACGATAGTGACAGTGCTCAAAAGACATGGGGACAGCATGGGCATTGCCCAGGAAGCATTTCTGACCCCCAGGTCACTGCTGTCAACAACGTGGTCAGAGGTATTAAGCCACTTTTACGGGCTCACAATAAAACGAAACTGAAACGGTTTTCCTGTGAAATATGTTAAGGAACATCCTTTCCAGGGTAAAGACTTGTTGTGTATAAGGTAAAATAAATAACCAAAAACAAAAATGCTCCTCCACACCTTGGGCTATGTTCACAAGTAGCATTTTTTATGCGTTTTTGCACTTTTGTATTGCTTTCAACTGTGACAAATGCATTCACCGGGCAATGTCATTTTAACATTTTACAATCTTATCTGGCCATGTGCTGTGTGACACATGCATACAGTGCTGAAAAGACATGGGAACCGAATGGGGAAGACCCCTGGAAGCATCTCTGACACCCAGGTCACTGTCTAAAAGTGTGCTCATCAGAAGTGATCCTTGCCGCATCAGAAGATGCAGACTTGCAACTATCCCCATGCAAGTCCTTGTCCCAGGGCAGTGTTCAATTGTACCTCCCCCATTCCTTGCAATGCAAGCGCAAGTATGCAGCCTGCCACCCATCCACCCCCAGGCTGCAATACCATACTGGTAGCTTGCTTGCACTTGAAATTGGGCCTTTTAGGCATGTGGAGGTAGACGCCGGCCACCATATCATGGCTGCGTCGGCGGCCAGGTGCCCACACTCGGTCCCCAGCCGCCAGGGGGTGGCCGGGTGCCCACACACGGTCCCCAGCCACCTGGGGGCGGCCGGGTATCCATAAACGGTCCCCAGCCGCCCCTATTTCTCCTGGGTACTTCCCCCACACTTTTCTTATCCTGGCCTGCTTTAGGGCAGCATTGGACGAACTCACCAGAGAAACAGACTCCTCCGGTGGGCCCTGGCTTCTCCATCAGGGGAGTTGAGAGTGCCAAGGTGAGGAGCATGATGATGATGATAGAAGTTAGCATCTGCTTTGTTTTCTTGGAATGCAAGCATAAGTGTGCAACCAACCACCCACCCACCCCCAGGCTGCAATACCATACTGCTAGCTTGCTTACACTTGAAATTGGGCCTTTTAGGCATGTGTAGGCAGACGCCAGCCACCATGTGATGGCTGCGTCGGCGGCCTGGTATCCATACTCGGTCCCCAGCCGCCCCACGGCCGGGTGCCCACAGACGGTCCCCAGCCACCTGTGGGCGGCCGGGTGTCCATAAATGGTCCCCGGCCGCCCCTATTTCTCCTGGGTACTCCCCCACACTTTTCTTAGCCTAGCCTGCTTTAGGGCAGCATTGGACGAGCCCACCAGAGAACCAGACTCCTCTGGTGGCCCCTGGCTTCTCCATCAGGGGAGTTGAGAGTGCCAAGGTGAGGAGCATGATGATGATGATAGAAGTTAGCATCTACTTTGTTTTCTTGGAATGCAAGCGTAAGTGTGCAACCTGCCATCCGCCCACCCCCAGGCTGCAATACTATACTGCTAGCTTGCTTGCACTTGAAATTGGGCCTTTTAGGCATGTGGAGGCAGACACCGGCCACCATGTCATGGCTGCGTTGGCGGCCTGGTATCCATACTCAGTGCCCAGCCGCCCGGCGGCCGGGTGTCCACGCTTGCTCCCCAGCCACCAGGGGGCGGCCGGGTGTCCATTCTCGGTCCCCAGCCGCCTGGGGGTGGCCGTGTGTCCATAAACAGTCCCCAGCCGCCCCTATTTGAAGGACAGCCTAACCACAAACACGTGGACAAGTGAATGTGGCCAGGAATGGTTCATCTGACTGACGCCTTCACACTGGGTTAATATTGTGGAAGCCGGGACTCAGTTGGACACTGGGATGCAACACGTCCTCCAGACATAGAGGATTGCGGGTCCTGGGTCAATCATGCTTCAACACAAAGTTCAGAAGGTAGACAGCAGCAGTGGTCAGCCTCCTAAACAACGAGTAAATTATTCATGATCATGAGGCCATCCAACTCCTTTGCTTTCTGTTCCTTGGAATGCATGCAGTAGCGGCTAGGCCTGAGGTGGTCAGCGTTTTGGCACATATCCTACCTCCTCCGAGGATTGCTGGATGTTTTCCTGCTACTATCCCATTTCTATGACAACCGTTAAAACAAAGCTTCAGGTGATGAATGATGGATGAGGTGGTGGCAAAGGAGAAAGAGCAGGAGGAAAAGGGACCATTCACATCAATATCAGGCCAGTCAACCACACATGTCTTGTAGGATATGTTTCTGTACCAAAAGGAGCGGTTCGGCTACACAGTTATAGGGCATACCATGAGTGCAATGCATACCAAAAATTTCAAGGCACTCCAATGCCCCTTGGAAGTGACATGGAGGTCAGAGGGCCTTAACTAAACCATTTTTTCCATTTATAGCAACTGGATCTCCTATACACTGTTGGCCTAAGCAGTGAATAGAAGGCTTTCCAAAAATTATGAGGAACTGCAATGCCCCTTGAAACATATGTAGATTACAGCATACTAAAAACCTTCTACCCATTATTGGGGAGTGGGTCTCCCTTAGTGTTGGCCTATGCATTGAAAAGCATAAGCTGACTAAAATTAGGAGGAAATGCGATGCCCGTTGGAAGAGTCGTGGAGGTTAAAGGTAATTAAAAACAACATTTCAATGCCCCTTGGAAGAGCTGTGGAGTTCAGAGTGGTTTAACAAGACGGTTTTAATGCCCCTTGGAAGAGACGTGGAGGTCGCAGTAGCTTAACAAGATGGTTTTAATGCCCCTTGGAAGAGACGTGGATGTCGCAGTAGCTTAACAAGATGGTTTTAATGCCCCTTGCAAGAGTGGTGGAGGTCGCAGTGGAATAAAAAGACAATATCAATGCCCCTTGGAAGAGTGGTGAAGGTCGCAGGAGCTTAACAAGACAGTTTTAATGCCCCTTGGAAGAGACATGGAGGTCGCAGTAGCTTAACAAGACAGTTTTAATGCCCCTTGGAATAGTGGTGAAGGTCGCAGTGGAATAAAAAGACAATATCAATGCCCCTTGGAAGAGTGGTGGAGGTCGCAGTAGCTTAACAAGATGGTTTTAATGCCACTTGGAAGAGACGTGGAGCTCGCAGTAGCTTAACAAGACGGTTTTAATGCCCCTTGGAGAAGTGTTGGAGGACGCAGTAGCTCAACAAGATGGTTTTAATGCCCCTTTGAAGAGACGTGGAGGTCGCAGTAGCTTAACAAGACAATTTTAATGCCCCTTGGAAGAGACGTGGAGGTCGCAGTGGCTTAACAAGACGGTTTTAATGCCCCTTGGAAAAGTGGTGGAGGTCGCAGTAGCTTAACAAGATGGTTTTAATGCCCCTTGGAAGAATGGTGGAGGTCGCAGTGGAATAAAAAGAATATCAATGCCCCTTGGAAGAGTGGTGGAGGTCGCAGTAGCTTAACAAGACGATTTTAATGCCCCTTTGAAGAGACGTGGAGGTCGCAGTAGCTTAACAAGACGGTTTTAATGCCCCTTGGAAGAGACGTGGAGGTCAGAGTGGTTTAACAAGACAATTTTATTGCCCCTTGGAGAGGTGTTGGAGGTCGCAGTAGCTTAAAAAGATGGTTTTAATGCCCCTTGGAAGAATGGCGGAGATCGCAGTGGAATAAAAAGACACTATCAATGCCCCTTGGAAGAGTGGTGGAGGTCGCAGTAGCTTAACAAGATGGCTTTAATGCCCCTTGGAAGAGACGTGGAGGTCGCAGTAGCTTAACAAGACGGTTTTAATGCCCCTTGGAAAAGTAGTGGAGGTTGCAGCGGAATAAAAAGACAATATCAATGCCCCTTGGAAGAGTGGTGGAGGTCGCAGTAGCTTAACAAGACGGTTTTAATGCCCCTTGGAAGAGACGTGGAGGTCACAGTAGCTTAACAAGACGGTTTTAATGCCCCTTGGAGAAGTGTTGGAGGTCGCAGTAGCTTAGCAAGATGGTTTTAATGCCCCTTGGAAGAGACGTGGAGATCGCAGTAGCTTCACAAGACGGTTTTAATGCCACTTGGAAGAGACGTGGAGGTCGCAGTAGCTTAACAAGACTGTTTTAATGCCCCTTGGAAAAGACGTGGAGGTCGCAGTAGCTTAACAAGACGGTTTTAATGCCCCTTGGAGAAGTGTTGGAAGTCGCAGTAGCTTAACAAGACGGTTTTAGTGCCCCTTGGAAAAGTGGTGGAGGTCGCAGTAGCTTAACAAGACGATTTTAATGCCCCTTGGAGAAGTGTTGGAGATCGTAGTAGCTTAACAAGACGGTTTTAATACCCCTTGGAAGAATGGTGGAGGTTGCAGTGGAATAAAAGACAATATCAATGCCCCTTGGAGGAGTGGTGGAGGTCGCAGTAGCTTAGCAAGACAGTTTTAATGCACCTTGGAAGAGACGTGGAAGTCGCAGTAGTTTAAAAAGACGGTTTTAGTGCCCCTTGGAAAAGTGGTGGAGGTCGCAGTAGCTTAACAAGACGATTTTAATGCCCCTTGGAGAAGTGTTGGAGATCGCAGTAGCTTAACAAGACGGTTTTAATACCCCTTGGAAGAATGGTGGAGGTCGCAGTGGAATAAAAGACAATATCAATGCCCCTTGGAAGAGTGGTGGAGGTCGCAGTAGCTTAACAAAATGGTTTTAATGCCCCTTGGAAGAGACGTGGAGGTCACAGTAGCTTAACAAGATGGTTTTAATGCCCCTTGGAAAAGTGGTGGAGGTCGCAGTAGATTAACAAGACGGTTTTAATGCCCCATGGAAGAATGGTGGAGGTCGCAGTGGAATAAAAAGACAATATCAATGCCCCTTGGAAGAGTGGTGGAGGTCGCAGTAGCTTAACAAGACAGTTTTAATGCACCTTGGAAGAGACGTGGAGGTCGCAGTAGTTTAACAAGACGGTTTTAATGCCCCTTGGAAAAGAGGTGGAGGTTGCAGTAGCTTACCAAGACGATTTTAATGCCACTTGGAAGAATGGTGGAGGTCGCAATGGAATAAAAAGACAATATCAATGCCCCTTGGAAGAGTGGTGGAAGTCATAGTAGCTTAACAAAATGGTTTTAATGCCCCTTGGAAGAGACGTGGAGGTCGCAGTAGCTTAACAAGATGGTTTTAATGCCCCTTGGAAAAATGGTGGAGGTAGCAGTAGTTAAACAAGATGGTTTTAATGCCCCTTGGAAGAGTGGTGGAGGTCGCAGTAGCTTAACAAGACAGTTTTAATGCCCCTTGGAAGAGACGTGGAGGTCGCAGTAGCTTAACAAGACGGTTTTAATGCCCCTTGGAAGAGACGTGGAGGTCGCAGTAGCTTAACAAGACGGTTTTAATGCCCCTTGGAAAAGTGGTGGAGGTCGCAGTAGTTTAACAAGACGGTTTTAATTCCCCTTGGAAAAGTGGCGGAGGTCGCAGTAGCTTAACAAGACGGTTTTAATGCCCCTTGGAAGAATGGTGGAGGTCGCAGTGGAATAAAAAGACAATATCAATGCCCCTTGGAAGAATGGTGGAGGTCGCAGTAGCTTAACAAGATGGTTTTTATGCCCCTTGGAAGAGACGTGGAGGTCGCAGTAGCTTAACAAGATGGTTTTAATGCCCCTTGGAAAAATGGTGGAGGTAGCAGTAGTTAAACAAGATGGTTTTAATGCCCCTTGGAAGAGTGGTGGAGGTCGCAGTAGCTTAACAAGACAGTTTTAATGCCCCTTGGAAGAGACGTGGAGGTCGCAGTAGCTTAACAAGATGGTTTTAATGCCCCTTGGAAGAGACGTGGAGGTCGCAGTAGCTTAACAAGACGGTTTTAATGCCCATTGGAAAAGTGTTGGAGGTCGCAGTAGCTTAACAAGATGGTTTTAATGCCCCTTGGAGGAATGGTGGAGGTCGCAGTGGCATAAAAAGACAATATCAATGCCCTTTGGAAGAGTAGTGGAGGTCGCAGTAGCTTAAGAAGACGGTTTTAATGCCCCTTGGAAGAGAAGTGGAGGTCAGAGTGGTTTAACAAGACAGTTTTAATGCCCCTTGGAAGAGTGGTGGAGTTCTCAGTAGCTTAACAAGACGGTTTTAATGGCCCTTGGAAGAGACGTTGAGGTTGCAGTAGCTTAACAAGATGGTTTTAATGCCCCTTTGAGAAGTGTTGGAGGTCGCAGTAGCTTAACAAGATGGTTTTAATGCCCCTTGGAAAAGTGGTGGAGGTCGCAGTAGCTTAACACGACGGTTTTAATGCCCCTTGGAAAAGACGTGGAGGTCGCAGTAGCTTAACAAGACGGTTTTAATGCCCCTTGGAAGAATGGTGAAGGTCGCAGTGGAATAAAAAGACACTATCAATGCCCCTTGGAAGAGTGATGGAGGTCGCAGTAGCTTAACAGGACGGTTTTAATGCCCCTTGGAAGAGACACGGAGGTCACAATAGTTTAACAAGACGGTTTTAATGCCCCTTGAAAGAATGGTGGAGGTCTCAGTGGAATAAAAAGACAGTATTAATGCCCCTTGGAAGAGTGGTGGAGGTCGTAGTAGCTTAACAAAACGGTTTTAATGCCCCTTGGAAGAGACATGGAGGTCAGAGTGGGTTAACAAGACGGTTTTAATGCCCCTCCAAGAAGTGTTGGAGTTCGCAGTAGCTTAACAAGACGGTTTTAATGCTCCTTGGAAGAGATGTGGAGGTTGCAGTAGCTTAACAAGATGGTTTTATTGCTCCTTGGAGAAGTGGTGGAGGTCGCAGTAGCTTAACACAACAGTTTTAATGCCCCTTGGAAAAGTGGTGGAGGTCGCAGTAGCTTAACAGGACGGTTTTAATGCCCCTTGGAGAAGTGTTGGAGGTCGCAGTAGCTTAACAAGACGGTTTTAATGCCCCTTGGAAGAATGGTGGAGGTCGCAGTGGAATAAAAAGACAAAATCAATGCCCCTTGGAAGAGTGGTGGAGGTCGCAGTAGCTTAACAAGACGGTTATAATGCCCCTTGGAATAAACGTGGAGGTCGCAGTTGTAGCGTCGGCGTCCCTGCCCCCTGCTAGGCAGGGACGCTGTTCCCCTCACCTCTCCGCTCCGAGCCCGGCGTGCTCCTCCCGCTCTGCTGGCAGCACGCGCTCCTTCCCGGCCACGGTGCTTAGGGCGCGCGCGCGCTTCCCCCCTCTTAAAGGGGCCGCGCGCCGTCCTAAGGAGTCCCCGGCCAATGGCCGGAGGACTTCACCATCTATAAGGCACCTCCTCCAAAATGGAGGTGCCCGAGCAATGTTGTTGCACTGTTCACTACTCTGCTTCAGCCCTCAGGTCCCGTTGCCAGTTACCTGCCAGTTTGCTGCCTGATTCCTGCCTGTCATCCGCTTTCCTGCTTGCTAGCCTGAGGTCCGACGGTCTGCCTTCCGACACCTGTCAGTCTGTCTATGGACCAGCTTGCCCTCTCACCTGGGAGCGCTCACCTGCTACCTGTCTGTTAGCCTACCTGGAGGCTCCGCCGTCACGTGCTGTGACCATCTGCCAGTCCAGAGACTCTTGCCTGCTCACCTGGGAGTGCTCATCTGCTACCTGCCAGTTAGCCTGCCTGGAGGCTCCGCCGTCACATGCTGTGACCACCTGCTTATCCAGAGACTCTCGCCTGCTCACCTGGGAGCACTCATCTGCATCTGCCTGTTAGCATACCTGGAGGCACCGCCGTCACATGCTGTGACCACCTGCTTATCCAGAGACTCTCGCCTGCTCACCTGGGAGCACACACCTGCCATCCGCCTGCTAGCCTACCTGGAGGCTCAGCCGTTACAGGTAGTACCAACCCTATACCCAGAGACTGTCCCGGTCGCTTGCTGTGACCTCCTGCCCGTTCACCCAGAGACTGCCCCGGTCACTTGCTGTGACCTCCTGCCCGTTTACCCAGAGACTGTCCCGGTCACTTGCCGTGACCCCCTGCCCGTTTACCCAGAGACTGTCCCGGTCACCTGCTGTGACTACCTGCCCGTCTTCCCTGGTCACCACCCGCTTCCTTACAAGGATCGCCCCCTTGTATAGTTGCTCAGAGGTTCCGCCTCCCAGACCCGTTACAGTTTGCTTGGGCCATGGAAACCGGTGGTACCCAAGCTCCCTCGCTCTCGGACCTATGTCATGAACTGTCCCGTCAGAGGTCCCAACAGGAGTCCATCCTGGGTCACCTGCGGAATGTCAACTCTCGCCTGGACACTCTGACTGCTCCACCAGCAACCACCGCTAGTGTCATGACTGGCAACCCGGCAGCGCCGCTGCCCACCAATACCATGGTATCCTGTCCTGGACCCCGGCTTTCCGCACCTCCTCGCTACGGAGGCGACCCCGCTCAAGCTCGGGGCTTCATAAACCAGTGCACCCTGCACTTCGAACTCTTGTCCCACCAGTTTATCTCCGACCGGTCCAAAGTGGCCTTTATCATGTCCCACCTCACGGGGGAGGCTCTGGCTTGGCTGAATCCTCTATGGGAGAGAGGAGACCCTCTGGTGTCCGACTTGTCAGCCTTTCTCACGGCTTTCCGGAAAGTCTTCGATGAACCCGGACGGAAGACCTCATCCGCATCATCTCTGCTACGCCTCCGTCAGGGAGATCTCACCGTGGGCCAATATGCCATACGGTTCCGTACCCTTGCCTCGGAGCTGGCCTGGGATAACGACGCTCTGGTGTCTGTCTTCTGGGAGGGTCTGTCCGGCCGTATTAAAGATGAACTCGCCGGTCGGGACATTCCTACCACTCTCGACGACTTAATAACTCTTGCCACCCGGATTGACCTACGGTTCCAGGAGCGCGCCAAAGAGGCCTCTCGTGAGAGAAGGTTTCCACGTCTAGCTCCCATCTTCCAGAAACCCGTTATTCCCTCCGTTTCTCCCCAAGCACACTCTCCTGAGCCTATGCAGGTCGACCAGACCAAGTTGGTCAAAACCCGTCAAGACTTACGCCGTGCCGAGGGGAGCTGCTTCTACTGTGGCAGTAAGGAGCACCGGATCCGTACCTGCCCGGAGAGGTCGGGAAACGCCTGTGTCTAGGATCGCTCAGAGAGGTCATCCTAGACAAGAATAAATCCTCTCCATCTCTACTGTTGTCAGTCTCAATCGTCTGCGGGGAGAACCGTTATTTCGAACTAGCCCAACTTGACTCTGGAGCAGCCGGGAATCTTATTTCACAGTCCCTGGTAGAGAAATACCGCATCCCCACCAAACCTCTGGCTGTACCCTTATCTGTCGCTGCCGTGGATGGGGGCCTCTTACCACGTCCCATTCAACTCATCACTGAATCCATTACTCTGCAGATGGGAATGCTGCATTCTGAGAGTATCTCCTTTCATGTTCTGCCTGGACTCTCTCATGCCCTCTTGCTAGGCCTACCTTGGCTCCAGAGACATGCACCCGTGCTTGACTGGCAGACCGGAGAAGTCCTTCGCTGGGGACAGGACTGCCATAAGACTTGTTTGGTTCCCGTCCATCCCGTCCGTCCTTCTCCTACCCCAGCTAATCTACCTGGACTTCCGATTCCTTATTGGTCATATGCTGATGTCTTTAATAAAAAGGAGGCAGAGACACTACCCCCTCATAGACCATACGACTGCCCTATCGACCTGTTACCCGGTACTACTCCTCCCCGTGGGCGTATTTACCCATTGTCCGCTGCTGAGACCCGGTCTATGTCCGACTATATTGAGGAGAACCTGGCCCGGGGATTTATCCGGAAATCTACCTCCCCGGCGGGAGCAGGCTTCTTCTTCGTTAAAAAGAAGGACGGCTCTCTCCGTCCCTGCATAGACTATAGAGGCCTAAACCAGATCACGGTGAAGAATAAGTACCCCCTTCCGCTCATTCCGGAATTATTTGATCGTCTGAGGGGGGCTAGAATCTTCACCAAACTGGACCTTCGTGGGGCGTACAACCTGGTCCGTATCCGTCAGGGGGATGAATGGAAGACGGCATTCAACACCCGGGACGGCCACTATGAATATCTGGTAATGCCCTTCGGTCTCTGTAACGCTCCCGCCGTCTTTCAAGAGTTGGTCAATGACATCTTCCGGGACCTTCTCTACTCCTGCGTGGTGGTGTACCTGGACGACATCCTGGTCTTCTCTCCGGATCTCCAGACTCACCGGAGGGATGTTCGTCAGGTCCTGCTCAGGCTCAGGCAGAACCACCTCTTCGCTAAATATGGGAAGTGCCTTTTTGAGCAGACCTCGCTTCCGTTTTTGGGCTACATAATTTCTCAGACCGGCCTACGAATGGATCCTGAGAAACTGTCTGCCATCGAGAAGTGGCCTCGACCGGAGGGGTTGAAGGCCATTCAGCGGTTCCTGGGCTTCGCCAACTACTACCGCCTCTTCATACCACACTTCTCTTCCCGGACTGCCCCAGTTTCTGCGCTCACCCATAAGGGCACTAATCCCAAAGAGTGGCCGCCCGAAGCAGAGGAGGCCTTTCTTTCCTTAAAACAGGCCTTCTCTTCCGCCCCGGTGCTGCATTGCCCAGATGGCAACAAGCAGTTCTTCCTGGAAGTTGACGCCTCCTCCTCTGGAGCCGGAGCGGTACTTACCCAAAAATCGTCTTCCGGGAGAATGGTAACTTGTGGCTTCTTCTCCAAACTCTTCTCCCCTTCGGAGCGCAACTATTCCATAGGAGATCGAGAGTTATTGGCCATCAAGCTGGCATTGGAGGAGTGGCGTTACCTGCTCGAAGGGGCTCTTCACCCGGTAATAATTTACACTGACCACAAGAACTTGGCTTACCTCCAGCATGCCCAGAGACTTAACCCGCGCCAAGCCCGGTGGTCCTTGTTTTTTGCTTGCTTTGATTTTGTTCTTCATTTTCGCCCGGCTGACAAAAACATCAAGGCGGACGCCTTGTCCCGATCCTTTCTGGTGTCTGATCTCGAGGAGGAACCTAAACACATCATCGATCCCGCCAGAGTAATGCAGGTGGCTCCCGTGAGTCTAAATCGTCTCCCTCCCGGTAAGACGTTCGTATCAGTACCTGATCGGGAGAAGATCCTACACTGGGGTCACTCATCTAAACTAGCTGGCCACGCCGGTCAGAAAAAGACCCTCCAGCTTATTACCCGGCACTACTGGTGGCCTACCCTGCACAAGGACGTAATTGACTTTGTTTCTGCCTGTGTGTCCTGCGCCCGCAACAAGGTTCGGAGACATCTGCCAGCCGGTCGCCTCCTTCCGCTTCCTGTACCTGCTGCCCCCTGGCAGCATATAGCTATGGACTTCATAACTGATCTCCCCGTCTCTGCTGGTTGTACGGTCATTTGGGTGGTCGCTGACCGCTTTTCCAAGATGGCTCATTTCGTTCCCCTGCCAGGCCACCCGTCTGCACCCGAGCTGGCTAAAGATTTTATACGCCACATCTTTCGTCTTCATGGCCTGCCCCTCCACATCGTTTCGGATCGTGGGGTACAGTTCACCTCACGGTTCTGGAGAGCCACTTGTAAACTGCTAGACGTCAACCTGGACTTCTCCTCCGCTTACCACCCACAGTCTAATGGTCAAGTGGAGCGGATCAATCAGAACCTGACCAGTTACCTCCGGCACTTCGTTAATGCCCACCATTCTGACTGGGTGGATCTCCTGCCATGGGCTGAATTCTCGTACAATAACCACGAGAGCGAATCTTCCTCCAAATCCCCGTTTTTTGTAGTCTTCGGTCAGCATCCTCGGATCCCATTTCCCGTCTCCACCTCGGTGGATAATTCGGCTGCGGAATCTCTCGTTAACAAATTTTCCTCCATTTGGGAGAGTACCCGATCCGCACTCCTTCAGTCGTCCGAGCGGATGAAAAGACACGCTGACAAAAAACGTCTGGATCCTCCACAATTCCGTCCTGGGGATAAAGTCTGGCTCTCGTCCAAGTATGTCCGGCTCAAGATTCCTTCCTATAAGTTAGGGCCTCGGTTCATCGGTCCTCTGGAGGTTATCAGTCAGATCAACCCGGTGGCCTATAAATTGAAACTCCCGGCCAACCTACGGATCCCTAACTCCTTCCATGTATCTCTCCTCAAACCCGTGGTACTTAACTCTTTTTCCAAGTCTACAGGTACGCCTCCTGCTCCGGTTTCTGCTGAAGACGAGTTTGAGGTAGAGAACATTCTGGCCACAAAAAGGGTAAGAGGAAAGACCTTTTTTCTAGTAGATTGGAAGGGGTTTGGTCCTGAGGAGAGAACGTGGGAGCCCCGGGAGAACATCCATGCCCCTCTCATCCTTGCTAAATTTCTGTCTGGCCTAAAAAAGGGGGGGCCTAAAGGGGGGGATACTGTAGCGTCGGCGTCCCTGCCCCCTGCTAGGCAGGGACGCTGTTCCCCTCACCTCTCCGCTCCGAGCCCGGCGTCCTCCTCCCGCTCTGCTGGCAGCGCGCGCTCCTTCCCGGCCACGGTGCTTAGGGCGCGCGCGCGCGCGCACCCCCCCTCTTAAAGGGGCCGCGCGCTCCGTCCTAAGGAGTCCCCGGCCAATGGCCGGAGGACTTCACCATATATAAGGCACCTCCTCCAAAATGGAGGTGCCCGAGCAATGTTGTTGCACTGTTCACTACTCTGCTTCAGCCCTCAGGTCCAGAGACTCTCGCCTGCTCACCTGGGAGCACACACCTGCCATCCGCCTGCTAGCCTACCTGGAGGCTCAGCCGTCACAGGTCGTACCAACCCTATACCCAGAGACTGTCCCGGTCACTTGCTGTGACCTCCTGCCCGTTCACCCAGAGACTGCCCCGGTCACTTGCTGTGACCTCCTGCCCGTTTACCCAGAGACTGTCCCGGTCACTTGCCGTGACCTCCTGCCCGTTTACCCAGAGACTGTCCCGGTCACCTGCTGTGACTACCTGCCCGTCTTCCCTGGTCACCACCCGCTTCCTTACAAGGATCGCCCCCTTGTATAGTTGCTCAGAGGTTCCGCCTCCCAGACCCGTTACAGCAGTAGCTTAACAAGACAGTTTTAATGCCCCTTGGAAGAGACGTGGAGGTCGCAGTAGCTTAATAAGACGGTTTTTATGCCCCTTGGAAAAGTGGTGGAGGTCGCAGTAGCTTAACAAGACGGTTTTATTGCCCCTTGGAAAAGTGGTGGAGGTCGCAGTAGCTTAACAAGACAGTTGTAATGCCCCTTGGAAGAATGGTGGAGGTCGCAGTGGAATAAAAAGACAATATCAATGCCCCTTGGAAGAGTGGTGGAGATCGCAGTAGCTTAACAAGATGGTTTTAATGCCCCTTGGAAGAGACGTGGAGGTCGTAGTAGCTTAACAAGACGGTTTTAATGCCCCTTGGAAGAATGGTGGAGGTCGCAGTGGAATAAAAAGACAATATCTATGCCCCTTGGAAGAGAGGTGGAGGTCGCATTAGCTTAACAAGACGGTTTTAATGCCACTTGGAAGAGACGTGGAGGTCGCAGTAGCTTAACAAGACGGTTTTAGTGTCCCTTGGAAGAGACGTGGAGGTCAGAGTGGTTTAACAAGACGGTTTTAATGCCCCTTTGAGAAGTGTTGGAGGTCGCAGTAGCTTAACAAGTTGGTTTTAATGCCCCTTGGAAGAGACGTGGAGGTCGCCGTAGCTTAACAAGACGGTTTTAATGCCCCTTGGAAGATTGGTGGAGGTCACAGTGGCTTAACAAGACGGTTTTAATGCCCCTTACAAGAGCCATACAGTACAGCATATTAAAAACAATATTCCCATTATTGGGGAGTGGGTCTCCCATAGTCTATGCCTATGCCAAAGCAAAAGCTGCCAAATAGTATGACGGAGGTACTTGCAATGCTGGCAACATGGACCTACGGTCACCCTGGTGGTATAGGGGTGGTGGAGGCTGAGGATAAGGAGAAGAGCAAAAAACAGCCGAAATGAGGAAGCGTATACCCATGTGTGGGTGTGAAGCGGTGCATGGGAATACACCTCCCAAAATAACACAGTGGATTTGACTTTATGTTACTCTACTGTCATTTAGTGGTGATGGCAAGTCTGGCCCAATCCAGCCCTTGTTCATTTTGATAAGGGTCAGCTTGTCAGCATTGTCAGTTGACAGGCAAGTGCGCTTATCAGTTATAATTCCCCCAGCGGCACTAAAAACACGCTCTGATAACACACTAGCGGCAGGGCAGGCCAGGACCTCCAAGGCGTACAGAGCGAGTTCATTCCAAGTGTCCAGCTTGGATACCCAATAATTAAAAGGCACAGAGGAATCACGGAGGATGCTGGTACGGTTGGCAAGGTACTCCCTCACCATCTTTTGAAACTTTCCACTCCTTTTGAGAGTACCCCTTGCCTCAGGGCTTGTAAGCTGGGCGGGTCTCAGGAAACGCTCCCAGAATGTTGACAGTGTTCCCCTGCCTCTGCTGGATTGGAGTTGCGTCTCTCTCGCCTGTACGCCTTGGTTGGTCAACGAACTGTGATCTCTGCCGCTAGCATGTTCAGGTGGGAATTTTTTTAACAGTTCTGCAGCAAGGGCCTTTTGGTACTGCCAAATTTTTGTAGACCTCTCCACTTCAGGAATAAGAGAGTGAAAGTTCTCCTTGTAGCGGGGGTCTAAAAGTGTCACCAACCAGTAATGACTGTCACCCAACATTTTGACAACGCGAGGGTCACGGTTAAGGCAGCGTAACATAAAGTCAGTCATGCGTGCCAGACTGGTAACAGGCAAGACTTCTGTGTCCTCACCAAGATGACGACTGACCATGCTCTCCTCCTCCTCCTCCTCCCCCCTGTCCTCATGCCACCCACGCTGAACCGACTGTATGACAGTTGTACAGGTACTACCGTCTACAGCGCATGATACCAGATCCTGTTCTTCCTCCTCCTCCTCCTCTCCCTCATTGTCCCCCAATGCATGTTGGGATGAGATGAGGCTGGGCTGTGTGTAATCGCCCATTACGGCTTCTTGATCCATCTCATCATACTCTGGCTGCAATGCCTCCTCCTTCATTCTCTGCAGAGAGCATTGCAAAAGACAGACAAGTGGGATGCTGACGCTAATGATGGCGTCATCGCCACTCACCATCTTGGTGGACTCCTCAAAGTTTGTCAGAATGGTACATATGTCAGACATCCAGGTCCACTCCTGAGGTCTTATGTGTGGAATCTAACCTGAATATCGACGGCCTTGTTGCAGGTGGTACTCCAAAACCACCTGCCATCAGGGAGATGTACCGTCCCTGGCCACAAGCACTTGTCCACGTGTCCGTTGTCAGGTGGACTCTCCCAGTAACTGCGTTGTTGAGGGCACGGCAGATGTTTTGGGACACGTGCTTGTTTATTGCGGGGATGGCACACAGGGCAAAATAGTGTCGGCTGGGGACCGAGTACCGAGGGACGGCCACCGCCATAAGGTTGCGGAAGGATTCCGTCTCCACTAGCCTAAAAGGCAGCATTTCCAACGCAAGCAGTCGTGAAATTAGGACTGTGGCCTGTGGGGCGTTGGCTGCGAATTTGTGTTTTCGTTCAAAGCTCTGTGATATGGACAATTGAATGCTGCGGTGGGATGTGGACGTGAACGTTGATGCTGTTTCTTGAGAAACTGCCATAACAAGTGAAGACTGAGAGGAGGGGGCATCTTTGCATGCAGTATGGACAGGGGATTGCCTTGCATTCACAACCGGGGGTTCTATTACACGCACAACAGCAGAAGAAGCAGTGGTGACACCCGCTGACACTGGTCGTGGACCCTGGGGTTCGCCCCACAAAGTCGGGTGCTTTGCTGACATGTGCCTGATCATGCAGGTGGTGGTCAGGCTGGTAGTTTTGTCACCCCTGCTGATGCTGGCATGGCGGGTGGTACAAATGGCCTTTTTGGGGTTATCAGCAGTCTTTAAAAAAATTTCAGACTCTGTGAAGACCTACCGGTTGTACTGGCAACGTCCCTCGTGTTGGTGTTACGGGGAATTGTTGCCCGCCTTCTGTGTGCGCCAACTACACTGCTTCTTCCTGCCTGTTGGGGTACTCTGCCTCCCTCCCCCTGTGTGCTGCTGGCCTCGCTATGTATGTCCTCCTGCCACATTGGGTCAGTTACTAGATCATCCACCACCTCCTCCTCTTCCACTTGCACACCACGATCCTCCTCCTCACTTCCTGGCAATTGTGTCTCGTCATCGTCCACTTCTTGTGACAAATTGCCAGCGTCGACTTCCTGTGGCCGTGGCTGTTCAAATATTTGGGCATCGCTACATGGGATCTCCTCTTCCACCACTTCAAGTGGAGTAGGCGAGGGGCACAAATATGGAAATGGACCAGTGAACAGCTCTTCAGAGTGTCCAAGTGTGGGATCAGTTGCTGTCTGACAACACTCGGCATGGTGGGAGGAAGGAGCATCAGGGTGAGGAGGAGTATGCGGTCGAAACTCACGGCTACTAAAACTTGACCGTGTGGAAGACAGACCGGAGGTGGAGGTGCCCAGGTGACTGGAAGTATTATCTGCTATCCAATTAATAACCTGTTCACACTGATCAGTTCGCAATACTGGTCTTGTAGTGTGCTTCCCTAGTAATTCGGTCAAGAAGTGGGAGC
Organism: Phyllobates terribilis; assembly: GCF_046119375.1. Classification (NCBI taxonomy): domain Eukaryota; kingdom Metazoa; phylum Chordata; class Amphibia; order Anura; family Dendrobatidae; genus Phyllobates; species Phyllobates terribilis. The sequence goes on along the minus strand of NW_027362770.1, from coordinate 129,131,647 downwards.
GAGAAGATGTGGCTGTTGGTTGTGGCACATTTTCACCTTGGCCACGGCACCGTCCTCTACACGCACCATCACCAGAACGTCCAGTTCCACGTCCCTTGCCACGCGCCTTGCCCATTGTAAATGAAGTAAAATAGCTTACACTCGCACTATCAATGGAAAAAGGGTAACAAAAAGGAGAGGAAAACCACAGTTCTATTTCTCTGGCCTACACCAGACTCTTTTAAACAGATATATTTGTGTCTGAACACTGAGCGAGACAATCAGTTTTTTTATTTTTATGTAAAAAAGGCAAAAAGGTGGATAATACAGAGATTTGAACCGTGGAACTGCAAAACCACAGTTATAGATATCTGGCCTACACCAGACTCTTTTAAGCAGATATATTTGTGTCTGAACAGTCAGGGAGACACTATTACTGTTTTTTTTTTACAGAAAAAATGCCAAAAGCAGGATAATACAGAGATTTGAACCGTGGAACTGCAAAACCACAGTTGTAGTTATCTGACCTACACCAGACTCTTTTAAACAGATATATTTGTGTTTGAACAGTCAGGGAGACACTATTACTGTTTTTTTTATGGAAAAAATGCCAAAAGCAGGATAATACAGAGATTTGACCCGTGGAACTGCAAAACCACAGTTCTAGTTATCTGGCCTACACCAGACTCTTTTAAACAGATATATTTGTGTCTGAACAGTCAGGGAGACACATTTACTGTTTTTTTTTACGGAAAAAATGCTAAAAGCAGGATAATACAGAGATTTGAACCATGGAACTGCAAAACCACAGTTGTAGTTATCTGGTCTACACCAGACTCTTTTAAACAGATATATTTGTGTCTGAGCAGTCAGGGAGACACTATTACTGTTTTTTTTTATGGAAAAAATGCCAAAAGCAGGATAATACAGAGATTTGACCCGTGGAACTGCTCATCAAGAGAATGCCAAGAGTGTGCAAAGCAGTCATCAAAGCAAAAGGTGGCTACTTTGAAGAACCTAGAATATAAGACATATTTTCAGTTGTTTCACACTTTTTTGTTCAGTATATAATTCCACATGTGTTAATTCATAGTTTTTATGCCTTCAGTGTGAATGTACAATTTTCATAGTCAAGAAAATACAGAAAAATCTTTAAATGAGAAGGTGTGTCCAAACTTTTTGTCTGTACTGTATAATCCATGCTTTGGGTGTGTACCTTACTGTTCATGTAATTTATTAATAAATTATTAAATTTATAGAAAAAAAATGGCGTTGGGTCCCCCGTAATTTTATTAACCAGCAGAAGGAAAGCGGATAACTGGGGTGGATGTTTTTAGTCAGGGAAGGGGGTAGTACCCATGGAGCTTCCCAGGCTACTAATATCAACAGCCAGCTGTATACTTAAAATGGGGGACCTCTCAAAAACAATGACGTGGGGTCTCCCTATTTTAACAGTTTAACAGCTAGTAAAGGCTATGCAGACAGCTGGGTGCTGATATTAATAGCCTAGGAAGGGGCCATGAATATTGGCCCCCTCCGAGGCTAGAAACAGGAGCCCTCAGCCGCCCCAGAAATGGCGCATCCAAGATAAAATAAATAACCAAAAACAAAAATACTCATCCACAACTTGGGCTATGTTCACATGTAGCGTTTTTGATGCATTTTTGCACTTTTGTATTGCTTTCAACTGTGACAAATGCATTCACCGGGAAATGTCATTTTAACATTTTACAACCTTATCTGGCCATGTGGTGTGTGAGACATGATCAGACACATCCTGTTTCATTTATGAAGAAGGGACTCTGAAAGTCACAAAGCCTATTTTTATAGGGCCATCAGGCAGCCTTTACTATTCTTAAAGGGCCAGCAGTCGGCCCTCACTATTCTTAGAGAGCCATCAGCCGGCTATGCTTTGTTGTTCCCATTGCTAAAGAGTTGGTCTCCTATACTGTTATTGCGTATGCAGTGAGTGGCAGGTCTGCCCAAAATTTGCACGCACCCCAATACCCCTTTGAAAATTTGGACGCACCCTAATACCCCTTTGAAGAGATTTAGAGGAGGGCCTCCTGAAAACAATGTTCCCATTATTAGGAAGTGGGACTCCCATACTGTTTGCCTATGCAGTGAATGCAAGGGCTGCGAAAAATTTGGAGGCACTCCAATGCCCCTTGGAAGAGACGTGGAGGTCAGAGAGCCTCCTCAAAACAATGTTCCCATTATTAGGAAGTGGGTCTCCCATAGTGTTGGCCTATGCAGTGAATGCAAGGGTTGCCAAAAATTTGGAGGCACTCCAATGCCCCTTGGAAGAGACGTGGAGGTCAGAGGGCCTCCTGAAAACAATGTTCCCATTATTAGGAAGTGGGTCTCCCATAGTGTTGGCCTATGCAGTGAATGTAAGGGCTGCCAAAAATTGGGAGGCACTCCAATGCACCTTGGAAAAGAAGTGGAGTAGAGCCTCATAAAAAAATGTTCCCATTAAAAAGGAGCAGGTCTCCTATACTTGCAATGCCCATGCACTAAGTGTATGGGCTGACAAACATTTACCCCTGGTGGGTATACATGAACATACTATATAAAAAACATTTTTACGGCATCATAAACACCCTGTAAAAAAATTATTTGGGTGTTGCACCACGGACCACGGTCATCCTGGTGATATGGTAGTGGAGGATGAGGATGAGAAGAAGGAGGAGGAGAAGAGCAAACAGCCAAAATCAGATAGTGTATACCCATGTGTGGATGTGAAAAGGTGCATGGGAATACACCTCCCAAAAAAAGACACTGGATTGGAGTTTATGTTATGCTGCTATCATTCGGTGGTGTTGAGAAGTCTGGCCCAATCCAGCCCTTGTTCATTTTTATAAGAGTCAGCCTGTCAGCATTTTCAGTTGAGAGTCGGATGCGCTTATCAGTTATAATTCCACCAGCGGCACTAAAAACCCGCTCTGATAAAACGCTAGCGGCAGGGAGGGCCAGGACCTCCAAGGCGTAGAGAGCCAGTTCATTTCACGTATGCAGCTTGGATACCCAATAATTATAAGGCACAGAGGAATCACGGAGGATGTTGGTACGGTCGGCAAGGAACTCCCTCAGCATATTCCTAAACTTTGCACTCCTTGTGGGAATACCCCGCGCCTCAGGGCCTGTGCGATGGGAGGGGCTGAGAAAACACTCCTAGAACTTTGACAGTGTTCCCCTGCCTCTGCTGGATTGGAGTTGTGTCTCTCTCGGCTGCACTCCTTGGTTGTCCAACGAACTGTGACCTCTGCCGCCAGTGTTTTTAGATGGGAATTTTTTTAATAGTTCCGCAACAAGGGCCTTCTGGTATTGCCCCATTTTTGTAGATCTGTCCGGAATAAGAGATATAAAGTTCTCCTTGTAGTGTGGGTCTAGAAGTGTCACCAACCAGTAATGACTGTCACCCATAATTTTGAGAAAGCGAGGGTCATGGGAAACGCAGCGTAACATAAACTCAGCCATGCATGTGTAGCACCCTGAGGATTCGGCTGCTACAGGGGTATTGCACCTCAGCCAGAGGTGTGGTATTCCACTCCCGGGTAAGGATGGAGTGTGGAACTGAGCTCAGTTAGCTGCATGCACTACACACATCCCATTTCCGAGGAACAGACCAACGGTACTCCCACTTAGAAATGTGCAGGTACGACAGAGTCTGTTCCTGGCTGGAGTGGGAGGGGGGTGGTACATCCCAGTAGTGTAGGGGCAGATAGGGGGAGCAGCCTGGGTAAAGTTAGGAGCTCATTGGGTGCTGGTCACCTGAGCTCACACATAGAGGGAGTATTTAAGGTGGGCACCATCTAAGATCAGGGTCAGTCTGAGAGAAGTCAGTCAGCCACAGTCAGTCAGTCTGTGAGTCTTTGCAGAGCAGTGGAAGAGAGCAGAAGAGCAGAGCAGCCCCAGCCCAAGAGTGAGAGAGGAGAGCAAGAAAGACCCAGAGGGGGAGAAAGAAAGAACTCTGAGAGCCCAAATATAATCACAGGGTGAAGAGTTGGCAACAGGGTACCGGATCCCAAACTGGTGGGGGCTACAGCATACCTCAGCCAGAGACCGGAGGCCGTGGGCAGCATCTGCCACGGCCACCCACCATATCCACCCGGAAGGCAGACCACGCATAGGGTCAGGGAACCCAGAGGCAAAGGGTTCGCCAACAAGAGGCCCGAGGGAGCCGGACATAGGTGGATCCCTGGTGGGGAAGGCCAGAGACGAGGACAGGACAGAAAGGGAGCTCAGAACCACGCTCCAGAACTACTTGGGGGTTGGCCGAGTCCAGGACCTGGTGGACGCAGCACGGCTCGGGTGGTCACTCAAGGCCGGAGTGACCGGAACATCTGCAGTAAGTAAAGAACCCTGAACTGCACAACCCGACTCTGACTCTCATTACCATCATCCCTGCACTTCCACAACCACCATCCTCTGCACCTGACCCCCTGAGGCTATACCCCTCCCGTTGGGGGTTATACTACCTAAGCTGCACCAACACCATCAGCCTCAGCGGACCCTGCTGCAGCGGCGGCCGTAGTGACCGCAATTCAACGGGTGGCGTAGTCGACATAAAGAACTTTAGTAACATCAGTAAGGACTGCCACACACTGAGCTTGACACCCTGGGCACGGACCGGGTCACAGCCACTCGGAGACTACAACCCCCATCTGATCCGGCTCCGGGTATTCCCCTAAAGAATATGGCCCAGGGGGCGCGTCAACTTTGGCGTAGTCGGCAGGATCACGTGCCCGCAACACCCGGGTACTGCGTGCCGGAAGAAAAGAACCAGTTTACCTCAAAAAGAAGTCTCCCGCCGGTCCCGGAGGGTCCCCGCCATCGGACTCCATCACAGATCGATTCCCGCCGGTTGTCCGCCATTAACAGCTTTTTCCCGCCATCTGCAGAGTTTCCCGCCACTGGGAGACGATTCCCGCCATTTCCGAAGATTTCCCGCCTTGGAAGAGCGGACGCCATTATGGGCGTGCCAGAGGGTGGCAAGAGGCCACCTCCCATCGTGGGCCAGGTCGAAGAATGGCGCCAAAAGCGGAAACCGCGCCCACCAACAGAGACTGTGATGCTAGAGGTGTCTGTCAGCGTGAAAGAACTGCCCCTGGAGCTGACAATCACCAAGTGGCCCCGGGACCGCCCTCGAAGTGGGAGGACGGAGAACAAGAGAACAAAGATGGGTGTCGCCTGGAGCAGTCTGGAGAGAGCGCACCCGGAGACAAGAAGCCTGGAGCAGAGTCCAGAAAGAGCCTACCCGGAGATGGAGGGAGAGCCAGGCAGCACCGACCCAGTGGTCAGGAGCCTGATGCGGGCCGCCACTCCAGGCAGCACCGACCCAGTGGTCAGGAGCCTGTTGCCGGTCGCCACTCCAGAAGGCCTGCTGGAGACAACGGGAGGAGAGCAGAGCAGCACCGACCCGTTGGTCAGGAGCCTGCTAGAAGCAACGACCCCACTAGGCTTAGTGGAGGTCTTGGCACAGCTCCCCCGAGATCGGGAGTGTGCACAGACTGCGCTGGAGGGCCTCGCACGGAGGATGGCCCGGGTACAACGAGAGACGTTGGCGGAGTGGAGCCGAGAGATGGCCCAGCAGACCGAAACCCGTCCGCGGAGCACGCCACCCGAGACGAGGAGACAGACCGCCTCTGAGGATGGCGCAGGAGGACTGAAGGCCGGAGACGGCGCCGAGAAGGGAGCCGAACGAAAGGAGGCAGGTAAAGGGGACGTCTCTACCCCAAACCGGGAAACCGCGTACCTGCCCCAGCTCCCCGTCGCAGAGCCCGAAGTACCCCCTGCCGTGCCCGTAACCGCAACGTCACCGCCACAGACTAGGCCTCAACCGGAAGCCGCAGCCGCGACCCCTGTGACGTCACACGCCTCGACCCCGAGCGTGACCAAGCAGGAAGTACCACCAGCCTGGTCGCAAGGCCTAGTACCCCCGGGCGCCGCAACACCAACAGCGCCCCCTACCTCCGCGGAGCCACCGGCCTTGTCGCAGGGCCAAGTAGCCCAGGGCGCCGCCGTCCTTACGGTGCCCTTCACTTTCCAGGTGCCCCAGGCCTGGCCGCAAGGCCTGGGCAACCCGGGTGCCACCACCACCGCGCCCATAAAACCAAGAGTGCCGCATCTGGGAGAAGATCTGTTCGCCCAACATACGTGCCCGGATGGGCAGCCCTTTATATGGCCACCGGAGTTTCACCATCCCCGATTCCGGAAAGAGAGACCCCTAGACGAACCCCTGATTCCGGTTCCAAAGCCCGTAAAAAGGACCTCGCCCCCGCTAGAGGAGGCACAGTTTGAGTGGGACCCCACCGGAGAAGATCTCATGGGGTTCACTCAGGAGACCCGGGCAGCTGCAGCGGAGCGTGCAGAGTGCTGCCGGCAGCAGCTCGAGGTCTTTGAGAGGGAGCGGAGAGAGAGGCGGGTCCGGGAACAGCAAGCCCAAATAAAGAGCGCGGAGCAGAAGAGCCGGGCCAGGAGGAGTCCCCGTGCAGCTCATGGTCCCCCTTCCACCGGGACTGTGATCAAGTTTAATATGCAGCACGGGTGGGGCTTCATCCGAGATCACCGCACCCCAGGCGACGTCTTCGTGACAAGAAGAGACGTTGAGTCCCACCTACCGGAGGGACACAGAGGTCGTGACCTGTATGTAGGGGACGAGGTCACCTTCACCCGGCACAAGTGTGCCAAAGGACCCTACGCCCTCCATGTGCATCGCCTGACGGAGGAGGAGCTGCGGTGTGAGGAGGAGCAAGAGGACCCGGACGGGTCTGAAGCTAAAGTTAATCACAAAGAAAGAGCAGGAGGACGTCGTCGTTGAGTACAGCAGAGTAGAAGCTGTATATAGTTGCCCGTCGGGGCACAGTGAACCGTTGCTGCTAATATAGTCCCCGTTGGGACCAGAGAACTGAACTGTTAACCCGTGTGTCCCCATTCCCACTGACCGAGGACTGAGAGCGGTCATCCCTTTCCTAATACCTGGCCGAGGACTGAGAGCGGCCATATCCCTTTGTATATAGTTGCGCTTCCTAAAGCGCCCCCTACCGGTTTTATAGGAAACCGTGTTTCTTCAAGAGACTGTCGCACTTTACCCGGTCACAAGTTGCACAGTGACCGGAGGAGCTAGAAGCAAGAAACAACTACGAGAAAGTTTTATATGAAAAGTTTTATGATGTTTTATATGTTTTATATGTTTATGTTTATAAAAAAAAAATGTATGTTTTGGATGTTTTATATCTTACAGCCCGAGGACGTGCTGTGATTTACCAGGGGGGAATGTAGCACCCTGAGGATTCGGCTGCTACAGGGGTATTGCACCTCAGCCAGAGGTGTGGTATTCCACTCCCGGGTAAGGATGGAGTGTGGAACTGAGCTCAGTTAGCTGCATGCACTACACACATCCCATTTCCGAGGAACAGACCAACGGTACTCCCACTTAGAAATGTGCAGGTACGACAGAGTCTGTTCCTGGCTGGAGTGGGAGGGGGGTGGTACATCCCAGTAGTGTAGGGGCAGATAGGGGGAGCAGCCTGGGTAAAGTTAGGAGCTCATTGGGTGCTGGTCACCTGAGCTCACACATAGAGGGAGTATTTAAGGTGGGCACCATCTAAGATCAGGGTCAGTCTGAGAGAAGTCAGTCAGCCACAGTCAGTCAGTCTGTGAGTCTTTGCAGAGCAGTGGAAGAGAGCAGAAGAGCAGAGCAGCCCCAGCCCAAGAGTGAGAGAGGAGAGCAAGAAAGACCCAGAGGGGGAGAAAGAAAGAACTCTGAGAGCCCAAATATAATCACAGGGTGAAGAGTTGGCAACAGGGTACCGGATCCCAAACTGGTGGGGGCTACAGCATACCTCAGCCAGAGACCGGAGGCCGTGGGCAGCATCTGCCATGGCCACCCACCATATCCACCCGGAAGGCAGACCACGCATATGACGCGCCCCCTGGGACATATTCCTTTTTGAGGGGAATACCCGGCACCGGATCAGATGGGGGGTTGTAATCTCCGAGCGGCTGTGACCCAGTCCCGTGCCCAGGGCGTCAAGCTCAGTGTTATGTGGCAGTCTTTACTGATGTTATTAAAGTTCGTTTTGTCGACTACGCCACCCGTTGTGATGCGGTCACTGTGGCCGCCGCTGCTGCAGGGTCCGCTGAGGCTGATGGTGGGTGCGCAGCTTGGTGGGATAACCCCCAACGGGAGGGGTATAGCCTCAGAGGGGACAGGCGCAGAGGATGGGGGTTGTGGTGGTGCGGTGCAGCCGGTAATGATGACAGACTCGGGTTGTGCAGTTAAGGGTCTTTACTTACTGCAGTTGTTATACGGGTCACTCTAGCTCCAAGTGACCACCCGAGCCGTGCTGCGACCACCAGGTCCTGGATCCGGCCAACCCCCAAACAAGTCCGGAGCGTGGCCCTGAGCTCTCTCTCTCTGTCCTCTCTTCAGCCGTCCCCACCAGTGATTCACCTAAATCCAGCTCCCTCGGGCCTTCTGTTGGGCAACCTTTGGCCTCAGGTTCCCTGACCCTCCGTGTGGTGTGCCTTCAGGGTGAATGTAGTGGGTGACCGTGACAGACACTGCCCACGGTCTCCGGTCTCTGGCTGGGGAATGTCTTTACCCCCACCAGCTTGGGTTCCGGTACCCTTCTGCTGACTCCTCACCCGGTGATCTGATTTGGGTTCTTGGGTCCCTTCTTTGTCCCCCTCTGGGTCTTTCTGTACTCCACTCTCTCACTCTTCAGGCTCAGGTCTGCTCTGCTCCCTTGCTGCAGGCTGACTTCCTCTGCAGAAGACTTGTTCTCTCCTTCTGACTCTCTGCATCTGACTTGTCCTCTGCGTCTGACCCTGATCTTTGATGGTGCCCACCTTATATACACCCTCTATGTGTGAGCTCAGGTGACCAGCACCCAATGAGCTCCTATCACTACCCAGACTGCTCCCCCTATCTGCCCCTACACTACATGGGATGTTCCTCCCCCCTCCCACTCCAGCCAGGAACAGGCTCGGTCGCACCTGCACATTTCTAAGTGGGAGTGCCGTCGGCCTGCTCCTCTGGAATGGGATGTATGTAGTGCATGCAGTCTATCTGAGCTCAGTTCCACACTCCTTCCTTACCCGGGAGTGGAATATCACACCTCTGGGTTGAGGTGCAATACTCCTGTAGCAGCCGAATCCTCAGGGTGCTACATTCCCCCCTGGTAAATCACAGCACGTCCTCGGGCTGCAAAGACAAAAAACACCAAAACATACAACATTTTTATAAACATGTAAAACATATTAAATATTATACGAAATACTATATAAATATATATATAAACTTTTTCAGGTAAACAACATTCTCGTCGTCTCTTTCTCTCTTCTGTTCCTCTGGTCACCGTGCAACTCGTGACCAGGTAGAGTGCGACAGTCTTTTGTAAAACAGTTTCCCAAATAAAACCGGTAGGGGGCGCTTTAGCAAGCGCAACTATATACAGGGAAATTTTGGCCGTTCTCAGTCCCCGGCCAGGTAAGGGAAAGGGATGGCTGCTCACAGTCCTCAGCCTGGTATGGAAGGGGTCACACAGGTAAACAGTTCACTGGTCCCAACGGGGACTAAACTTTAAAGCAGCCACGGTTACTTGGGTACCCCGACAGGTAACTATATACAGTCCTTTGTACTATTTCAGTCATAGTACCTTCTAGCCTTGAACCCGTCCGGGTCTTCTGGCTCTTCCTCCCTACACCGCAACTCCTCCTCTGTCAGGCGATGCACGTGGAGGGCGTAAGGTCCCTTGGCACACTTGTGCCGGGTGAACGTTACCTCGTCACCGACGTAGAGGTCACGGCCTTTGTGACCCTCTGGCAGGTGAGACTCGACATCCCGTCGTGTAACGAAGACGTCACCCATGGTGTTCCGGTCCCTTATGAAGCCCCACCCATGCTGCGCATTAAACTTTATTACCGTCCCGATGGTACGGGGACGATCTGCTGCACGGGGGTCCCTTCTGGTCCGACTCTTTTGCTCCGCGCTGCGGGTCTGGGCCCATTGCTCTTTGGCCTGCCTCTCCTCCCGCTCTCTCTTGAACTCTGCCAGCTGTTGACGGCAACACTCTGTGCGCGCTGCTGCAGCTGCCCGAGTCTCTCCGGTGAACCCCATCAAATCTTCTCCCGTGGGGTCCCACACGAACTGGGCTTCCTCGAGTGGAGGCGAGACCCGAGTCACGGGCTTCGGAGCCGGGATTAGGGGCTCACACAGGGGACCTAGTTGCTTCTGCCGCTCCAGCTCCAAGAATCCTTCGGGCCAGATGAAAGGCCGACCGTCCGGCCACGTTAGCTGGCTGAAGGGGTCCTCTCCCAGATGTGGCACCCTAGGTATTACGGGCGCGGGCGCGGTGGTGGTGGCGCCCGGGTTGCCCAGGCCTTGCGGCCAGGCCTGGGGCACCTGGAAGGTGAAGGGCACCGTTAGGACGGCGGCGCCCTGGGTTACCTGGCCTTGCGACCAGGCTGGAGGCTCCGCGGAGGTAGATGGCTCTGCTTTGGATGCGGCGCCCGGAAATGCTAGGCCCTGTGACCAGGCCGGAGGCTCCTCTTCCGGCGCCACGCTCCGGGTCACGATGCGTGACGTCATCGGGGTCGCGACGGCGGCTTCCGGTCGGGGCCTAGTCGGTGGCGGTGTCATGGCGGTCTCGGGTACGGCCGGGGGACTTTCGGGCTCTGCGACGGGGAGCTGGGGCAGGTGGGTGGTCTTCCGGTATGGGGTATAGGCATCCCCCTTACCTGCTGCCATACGTCTCGCTCCCTCTTCTGCGCCGTCTCCGGCCTTGGGTCCTCCCGCGTCATCCGCAGAGGTAGTCGGTGTCTTCTTCCAAGGGAGCGGGTTCCGTGGGCGGATTCCAGCTTGCTGGGCCATCTCCCGGCCCCACTCCGCCAGGATCTCCCTCTGCACTCGGGCCATCCTTCCCGCGAGGCCCTCCAGGGCACTCCGCGCGCACTCCCGATCTCGGGGAAGCTGCGCCAGGATCTCCGCTAAGCCTAGCGGGGTTGTTGACTCTAGCAGGCTCCTGACCATCGGGTCGGTGCTGCTCTGCTCTTCTTCCGGCAGGCTCCTGGCCATCGGGCCGGTGCTGCTCTGCTCTCCTCCTTCTTCCTCCAGCAGGCTCCTGGCCAGCGGGCCGGTGCTGCTCTGCTGCCGCTCCATTCCCGGGTCTACTCTTTCTCTCCTCGACTCCGGGTGCTCTCGCTCTAGACACCTTGCCTCCGGGTGCGCTCGTTCTAGACTGCTCCAAGCGACACCCATCTTTTCTCTTTTCTTTCGTCTCCTCCCCCTCCGAGGGCGGTCCCGGGGCAACTCGGTGACTGTCAGCTCCAGGGGTAGTTCTTTCACGCTGACAGACACCTCCAGCATCACAGTCTCTGTTGGTGGGGGCGGTTTCCACTTTTGGCGCCATTTTCTGTCCCGGCCCACGATGGGAGGTGGCCTCTTGCTCTCCTTTGGCACGCCCATAATGGCGTCCGCTGCTCTTCCAAGGCGGGAAATCTGCGGTTTTGGCGGGAATCGCTTCCCAGTGGCGGGAAACTCTGCAGATGGCGGGAACAAGCTGGAAATGGCGGACAATCGGCGGGAAACGACTGGTGATGGAGTCCGATGGCGTGGACCCTCCGGAACCGGCAGGAGTCTTCTTTCTGAGGTAAACTTGCACTTTTCTTCAGGCACGCAGTACCCGGGTGTTGTGGGCACGTAATCCTGCCGACTACGCCAAAGTTGACGCGCCCCCTGGGACATATTCCTTTTTGAGGGGAATACCCGGCACCGGATCAGATGGGGGGTTGTAATCTCCGAGCGGCTGTGACCCAGTCCCGTGCCCAGGGCGTCAAGCTCAGTGTTATGTGGCAGTCTTTACTGATGTTATTAAAGTTCGTTTTGTCGACTACGCCACCCGTTGTGATGCGGTCACTGTGGCCGCCGCTGCTGCAGGGTCCGCTGAGGCTGATGGTGGGTGCGCAGCTTGGTGGGATAACCCCCAACGGGAGGGGTATAGCCTCAGAGGGGACAGGCGCAGAGGATGGGGGTTGTGGTGGTGCGGTGCAGCCGGTAATGATGACAGACTCGGGTTGTGCAGTTAAGGGTCTTTACTTACTGCAGTTGTTATACGGGTCACTCTAGCTCCAAGTGACCACCCGAGCCGTGCTGCGACCACCAGGTCCTGGATCCGGCCAACCCCCAAACAAGTCCGGAGCGTGGCCCTGAGCTCTCTCTCTCTGTCCTCTCTTCAGCCGTCCCCACCAGTGATTCACCTAAATCCAGCTCCCTCGGGCCTTCTGTTGGGCAACCTTTGGCCTCAGGTTCCCTGACCCTCCGTGTGGTGTGCCTTCAGGGTGAATGTAGTGGGTGACCGTGACAGACACTGCCCACGGTCTCCGGTCTCTGGCTGGGGAATGTCTTTACCCCCACCAGCTTGGGTTCCGGTACCCTTCTGCTGACTCCTCACCCGGTGATCTGATTTGGGTTCTTGGGTCCCTTCTTTGTCCCCCTCTGGGTCTTTCTGTACTCCACTCTCTCACTCTTCAGGCTCAGGTCTGCTCTGCTCCCTTGCTGCAGGCTGACTTCCTCTGCAGAAGACTTGTTCTCTCCTTCTGACTCTCTGCATCTGACTTGTCCTCTGCGTCTGACCCTGATCTTTGATGGTGCCCACCTTATATACACCCTCTATGTGTGAGCTCAGGTGACCAGCACCCAATGAGCTCCTATCACTACCCAGACTGCTCCCCCTATCTGCCCCTACACTACATGGGATGTTCCTCCCCCCTCCCACTCCAGCCAGGAACAGGCTCGGTCGCACCTGCACATTTCTAAGTGGGAGTGCCGTCGGCCTGCTCCTCTGGAATGGGATGTATGTAGTGCATGCAGTCTATCTGAGCTCAGTTCCACACTCCTTCCTTACCCGGGAGTGGAATATCACACCTCTGGGTTGAGGTGCAATACTCCTGTAGCAGCCGAATCCTCAGGGTGCTACACATAGGGTCAGGGAACCCAGAGGCAAAGGGTTCGCCAACAAGAGGCCCGAGGGAGCCGGACATAGGTGGATCCCTGGTGGGGAAGGCCAGAGACGAGGACAGGACAGAAAGGGAGCTCAGAACCACGCTCCAGAACTACTTGGGGGTTGGCCGAGTCCAGGACCTGGTGGACGCAGCACGGCTCGGGTGGTCACTCAAGGCCGGAGTGACCGGAACATCTGCAGTAAGTAAAGAACCCTGAACTGCACAACCCGACTCTGACTCTCATTACCATCATCCCTGCACTTCCACAACCACCATCCTCTGCACCTGACCCCCTGAGGCTATACCCCTCCCGTTGGGGGTTATACTACCTAAGCTGCACCAACACCATCAGCCTCAGCGGACCCTGCTGCAGCGGCGGCCGTAGTGACCGCAATTTAACGGGTGGCGTAGTCGACATAAAGAACTTTAGTAACATCAGTAAGGACTGCCACACACTGAGCTTGACACCCTGGGCACGGACCGGGTCACAGCCACTCGGAGACTACAACCCCCATCTGATCCGGCTCCGGGTATTCCCCTAAAGAATATGGCCCAGGGGGCGCGTCACATGCCAAACTGCTAACAGGCAAGGCTTCCGTGTCCTCACCAAGAGGACGACTGACCATGCTCTCCTCCTCCTCCTCCTACTCCTCCCTGTCCTCAGGCCATCCACACCTAACAGACGGTATGACAGTTGTGCAGGTAGTACCATCTATAGCGCATGAAACTAACTCCTGTTCTTCCTCCTCCTCCTCCTCTTCCTCATTGTCACCCAAACCACGTTGGGATGAGATGAGGCTGGGCTGTGTATAGTCACCCTGTATGGTTCCTTGCTCCATCTCATCATGCTCCTCACCAAGAGGACGACTGACCATGCTCTCCTCCTCCTACTCCTCCCTGTCCTCAGGCCATCCACGCTGAACAGACGGTATGACAGTTGTGCAGGTAGTACCGTCTATAGCGCATGAAACTAACTCCTGTTCTTCCTCCTCCTCCTCCTGTTCCTCATTGTCACCCAAACCACGTTGGGATGAGATGATGCTGGGCTGTGTATAGTCACCCTGTATGGTTCCTTGCTCCATCTCATCATGCTCCGCCTGCAATGCATCCTATTTGATTGTGAGCAGAGACCGTTTCAGAAGACAGAGAAGCGGGATGGTGACGCTAATTATGGCGTCATCGCCGCTCACCATCTTGGTGGAGTCCTCAAAGTTTTGGAGGCTGGTACTTATGTCTGACATCCATGTCCAATCCTGAGGTCTTATGTGTGGAGTCTGAACTGAATACCGACGGCCTTGTTGATGCTGGTAGTCAACAACTGCCCTCTTCTACTCACAAACCTTCCCAACATCTGCAGTGTAGAGTTCCAATGCGTGGGGACATCACACACCAGTCAGTGAGCCGGAAGCTGGAAACGCTGCTGAAGGGCAGCGGAGCTGTAGCTGACTTTCTAAAATGGGCACACAGTTGGCGTACTTTGACAAGCAGATCCCGCAGCTCCAGGTAGCTTTGAGAAACTGCTGAACCACGAGGCTAAGCACATGGGCCAGGCATGGTACATGTGTGAGCTCGCCTCGCCTCAGAGCCACCACCAGGTTCCAGCCATTGTCACAAATGACCATGCCTGGCTATAGGTTCAGCGGTGTCAGACACAGATCTGTCTGCTATTTTACAGCTGTCAACAACTCTGCAGCAGTGTGCGGTTTGTTCCCTAAGCATATTAGCTTCAACACAGCCTATTGTCACTTAGCAAAGGCAGTGCTGCAGTGCTTCCAGCTTTTGATTGATGTGGTCCTTTCGGAGATGGAGGCTGAAGAGGAAGGAGGAGGTGCAGGAGCTGTAGAATGTAGGGGCAACCCTGATTGACCCAGGCCCCGCAATCCTCGGCGTCGGGAGGACGTGTTCCGTCCCAGGGTCCGACTGGGTCCCGGCTTCTACTATATTAACCCAGTGTTCCGTCAGCCAGATGTACTGTCCCTGGCCACAAGCACTTTTCCACGTGTCTGTGGTTAGATGGACCTTCCCAATAACTGCGTTGTTGAGGGCACGGGTAATTTTCTGGGACACTTGCTTGTTTAAGGCAGGGACGGCACACCGGGAGAAATAGTGTCCACAACTCCACAGCATTGTGCGGTTTGTCACCCAAGCATATTAGCTTCAGCACAGACTGTTGCCGCTTGGCCGAGGCAGTGCTGCAGTGCATCCAGCTTGTAACTGATATGGTCATTTTTGAGATGGAGGCTGAAGAGGATGAGGAGGATGAGGTGCATGAGCTGTAGACTGTGGGGGCCACCCTGATTGACCTAGAGCCCGCAATTCTCGGCGTCGGGAGGATATGATGGGTCCCAAGGTACGACTGGGTCCCGGCTTCCATTATGTTAACCCAGTGTGCCGTCAGAAAGATGTACCATCCCTGCCCACAAGCACTTGTCCACATGTCCCTGATTAAGTGGACTTTCCCTGTAACTGCATTGTTGAAGGCATGACTAATGTTGTGGGACACGTGCTTGTGTAATGCGGGGACGGCACACTGGGAGAAATAGTGGCGACTGGGAACCGAGTACCGAGGGACAGCCACCGCCATCAGGTTGTGGAAAGTGTCTCTATAGCATCGGCGTCTCTGCCCCCTGCCAGGCAGAGACGCCGTCCCTCTCACCGCCGCACTCCTCGCCCGGCGTCCTCCAGCGCTCCTCTTCCTGCTTCTGCTGGCGCGCACAGCTTCCCGGGCACTGCGCTTAGGGCGCACGTGCGCACTCCCTCCCTCTTAAAGTCCCCCCATATTTAAAGCACCTCCTCCAATATGGAGGTGTCCGAGCAATAGTTGATGCACAGTGTACTTACCTCTGCTTCAGCCCTCAGGTCCCGCTGCTAGCATGACTACTAGTCCTGCCTGCCAGCCTATCAGTCCAGTCTGCCAGCCTGACTACTCTCCAGCCCGACAGTCTGTCTTCCGTTCGGTTCGCCAGTCTGTCTATGGGCTTTGCCCGCCTGCTTACCTGGAAGCACCTGCCTGTTACCTATCAGCCTACCTGGAGGCTCCTGCCCGTCACTTGCCGTGACCACCTGTCTGCCTACCTGGAGGCTCCTGCCCGTCACTTGCCGTGACCACCTGACAGCCTACCTAGAGGCTTCCGCCCGTTACTTGCCGTGACCACCTGACAGCCTACCTAGAGGCTTCCGTCTGTCACTTGCCGTGACCACCTGACAGCCTACCTAGAGGCTCCTGCCTGTCACTTGCCGTGACCACCTGTCAGCCTATCTGGAGGCTCCTTCCCATCACTTGCCATGACCACCTGTCAGCCTACCTGGAGGCTCCTTCCCGTCACTTGCCGTGACCACCTGACAGCCTACCTAGAGGCTCCCACCTGTCGCCTGCTGTCTCTGCCAGTTCATCTACCCGGATCTCTCATCAGCCTGCCTGCTGTGCCCATCTGCAGTATGGGTCAGTCTCAGCCATCTGACCCGTGGGAGTCACCTGCTCTCTTACAAGGTCGTCCCCAGAGTAGCACCTGGTCCCTCTGCTCGGTCCCTCCCTGGTTACGGAGTCGTTATCTGCCGTATGACCTAGGTCGGTCCGAGTTGATACTTAGTTATGCCCCTCTGGGTCCCTCCTTGCACCGCAGCACAGAGGTTCCACCACCAGGATCCGTAACAGTTTGCTCGGGGCCATGGAACCCGGTGGCCCCCAAGCTCCCTCGTTCTCTGACCTGTACCAGGAGGTTTCTCGTCAGAGATCCCAACAGGAAACCATCCTGAACTTCCTGCGGAGTGTCAACTCCCACCTGGACACATTAACTGTTCCACCTGTGTCCGCCTCGAGTCGTGCGACTCCCGCTCCGGCAGCGCCACTGCCCACCAATACCATGGCATCCAACCCAGGTACCCGGCTTTCTGCACCTCCTCGTTTTGGAGGCGACCCCGCTCTAGCTCGAGGTTTCATAAACCAGTGCACCCTGCACTTTGAACTTTTGGCACATCAGTTTCCCTCCGACCAGGCCAAGGAGGCGTTCATCATGTCTCACCTCACTGGAGAAGCACTGGCATGGCTAAATCCCCTATGGGAGAGAGGGGATCCCCTGGTGTCCGATCTATCGTCTTTCCTCGCTGCTTTCCGGAAAGTCTTCGGTGAACCAGGGCGAAAATCCTCTACTGCCTCCTCTCTGCTTCGTATCCGCCAAGGGAGTCTCACTGTTGGCCAATATGCCATATGGTTCCGTACCCTCGCTTCTGAGCTTGTCTGGGATAACGAGGCCCTGGTGTCCATCTTCTGGGAGGGCCTTTCCGGCCGGATTAAGGATGAGTTAGCCGGTTGGGACATTCCTACCACCCTGGATGACCTGGTGTCGCTAGCTACCCGGATCGACATCCGTTTCCTGGAACGTGCTAAAGAGACTACCCGGGAGCGAAGATTTCCTCGTCTTGCTCCTACTTTCCAGAGACCTGTCTCTCAATTAGCAACTCCCCGGGCACGCTAGCCCGAACCTATGAAGGTCAACTTGACCAAGATGGTCAAATCTCGCCAAGAGTCATGCTGAGCTGAGGGGAGCTGTTTCTATTGTGGCAATAAGGAGCACTTCATCCGTTCCTGCCCGGTGAAGCCGGGAAACGCCAGTATCTAGGACCGCTCGGAGAGGTCGTCCTAGGCAAAAGTAAATCCTCTCCTTCCCTGACTTTGTCTGTCTCCATCTCCTGGGGAGAGAACCGCTATTTTGAAATTGCACACCTAGATTCCAGAGCTGCTGGGAACCTCATTTCCCAGTCCCTGGTAGAGAAATATCACATTCCCACCAAACCTCTTGCTGAACCATTGGCAGTCGCCTCCGTGGATGGAAGACTCCTTCCGGTGACCATCCTGCTCGTCACAGAACCTATAACCCTGCAGGTGGGAATGCTGCACTCTGAGAGGATCTCCTTCCATGTGCTTTCCAGTGTCTCTCACTCCCTATTGCTAGGTCTACCCTGGCTTCAGAGACATGAACCCGTGCTGAACTGGCAATCCGGTGAAGTTCTCCGTTGGGGGCAGGATTGCCATAAGCCCTGCCTGGTCCCAGTCCGCCCGGTTCGTTCGCCCCTCACCCCGGCTAATCTACCCGGTTTACCGGCACCTTAGTGGTCCTATGCAGATGTCTTCGACAAAAAGGAAGCAGAGACACTGCCACCTCATAGGCCATATGATTGCCCGATCGACCTGGTACCCGGTGCCACTCTCCCCCGTGGGCGTATTTACCCATTGTCTTCGGCCGAAACCCGGGCCATGTCGGAATACATTAAGGAGAATCTGGCTAGGGGATTCATCTGGAAATCTACCTCCCCGGCTGGAGCCGGATTCTTCTTCGTCAAGAAGAAGGATGGTTCACTACGCCCCTGTATTGACTATCGAGGACTCAACCAAATCACGGTCAAAAACAAATACCCCCTGCCACTCATCTCCGAGTTGTTTGACCGCCTTAAGGGCGCTAGGATCTTTTCCAAGCTGGATCTACGTGGGGCGTATAACCTGGTCCGGATCCGTCAAGGAGACGAGTGGAAGACGGCATTCGATACTCGGGATGGTCACTATGAATACCGTGTAATGCCATTCGGTCTCTGCAATGCTCCCGCCGTCTTCCAAGAATTAGTCAATGACATCTTCCGTGATATTCTATATTCCTGCGTGGTGGTATACTTGGACGACATCTTGGTCTTCTCTCCGGACCTTCCCACACACCGGAGGGATGTTCGTCAGGTCCTGCTTAGGCTCAGGCTGAATCACCTCTATGCCAAATTTGAGAAATGCCTCTTCGAGCAGACCTCCCTTCCGTTCCTGGGCTGTATTATCTACCAGACAGGTCTACAAATAGACCCCGAGAAGCTCTCTGCTGTCTTAAAATGGCCCCGTCCGGAGGAGTTGAAGGCGATTCAGCGATTTCTGGGCTTCGCCAACTACTACCGTCTCTTCATCCCGCACTTCTCTTCCCGGACGGCTCCCATCTCTGCGCTCACCCGTAAGGGAGCAAATCCCAAAGTATGGCCGCCCAAAGCTGAGGAGGCCTTCCTTTCATTAAAGCAAGCCTTCTCCTCTGCCCCAGTGCTGCACTGTCCGGACTGCAACAAACAGTTCTTCCTGGAGGTTGATGCTTCCTCCTCCAGAGCCGGAGCGGTGCTCACCCAAAAATCTTCATCCGGGAGAATGGTAACCTGCGGCTTCTTCTCCAAACTCTTCTCCTCGTCTGAGCGCAACTACTCCATAGGAGACAGAGAACCAACAAATTGGCGCTGGAGGAGTGGTGTTACCTGCTTGAAGGGGCTCTTTACCCAGTGATCATCTATACTGGTCACAAAAACCTTGCATATCTCCAGAATGCCCAAAGACTCAATCCACGTCCGGCCCGGTGGTCTTGTTTCTTCGCTCGCTTCGACTTTATCCTACATTTCCGCCCGGCAGACAAGAATGTTAAAGCTGACGCCTTGTCCCGATCCTTCCTGTCCTCCGATCTAGAAGAGGAGCCTATGCATATCATCGACCCCTCCGAAGTGATGAGTATGGCCCCCTTAGATCTGACTCGTCTCCCACCCGGTAAGACGTTTGTAGTAGTTCCAGATCGGGAGAAGATTCTTCACTGGGGTCATTCATCTAAAGTAGCCGGCCATCAGAAGTAAACTTTCCTGCTCATTACCCGACATTACTGGTGGCCCACCCTGCGCAAGGATGTGGTAGACTTCGTCTCGGCCTGTTTGTCTTGTGCCCGCAACAAAGTTCCCAGACATCTTCCAGCCGGTCACCTACTGCCCCTTCCCGTACCCGCTGCCCCTTGGCAACACATTGCTATGGACTTTATTACAGATCTCCCTGTTTCTGCCGGCTGTACAGTCATTTGGGTGGTCACCGACTGCTTTTCTAAAATAGCCCACTTCATCCTTCTGCCTGGTCTCCCGTCTGCATCAGAGCTGGCTAAGGACTTCTTCCTTCACATTTTCCGTCTCCATGTTCTACCCCTCCACATTGTGTTGGATCGAGGGGTTCAGTTCACCTCACGCTTCTGGAGAGCTACATGTAAGCTGCTTGATGTCACCCTGGATTTCTCCTCCGCTTACCATCCACAGTCCAATGGCCAAGTGGAGCGTATCAACCAGATCCTTACCAGCTACCTCCGGCACTTTGTTAATGCTCACCATAGCGATTGGGTGGACCTCCTACCATGGGCCGAATTCTCCTACAACAACCATGAGAGCGAATCGACTTCCAAGTCCCCGTTCTTTGTAGTCTATGGTCAACATCCCCGGATTCCGTTTCCCGTCTCCGCTTCTGCGGACAGTCTCTGGTCAGCGAATTTTCCACCATTTGTGAAATTACTAGGTCCGCACTTCTTCAGTCCTCCAAGCGGATGAAGAGCTATGCTGATAAGAGACGTCTGGATCCGCCTCTATTCCATCCGGGAGACAAGGTCTGGCTCTCCTCCAAACATGTTCGTCTCAAAATACCCTCCTACAAGTTGGGTCCTTGGTTCATCGGTCCATTTGAAGTCCTCAAACAAATCAACCCAGTGGCCTACAAGTTAAAACTCCCGGCCACCTTACGGATTCCCAACTCCTTCCACGTATCTCTCCTCAAACGAGTTGTGTTTAATTCTTTTTCCAATAATCCAGGTACTCCCCCTGCTCCGGTTTCCGCTGAGGATGTTTTTGAGGTAGAGAACATTCTGGCCACCAAGAGGGTAAGAGGAAAATGCTTTTTTTCTGGTGGATTGGAATGGGGTTTGGCCCAGATGAGAGAACTTGGGAACCCAAGGAGAACATTCATGCCCCGCTTCTCCTTGAAAAATTTCTTTCTGGCCTAAAAAAGAGGGGGCGTAAAGGGGGGGGTACAGTAGCATCGGCGTCTCTGCCCCATGCCAGGCACAGACGCCGTCCCTCTCACCGCCGCGCTACTCACCCGGTGTCCTCCAGCGCTCCTCTTCCTGCTTCTGCCGCCCTAAGGAGTCCCCGGCCAATTGCCTGAGGTCCTCCCATATTTAAAGCACCTCCTCCAATATGGAGGTGCCTGAGCAATAGTTGATGCACAGTGTACTTACCTCTGCTTCAGCCCTCAGGTCCCGCTGCTAGCCTGACTACTAGTCCTGCCCACCAGCCTGACTATCAGTCCAGTCCGCCAGCCTGACTACTCTCCAGTCCGACAGTCTGTCTTCCGTTCAGTCCGCCAGTCTGTCTATGGGCTTTGCCCGCCTGCTTACCTGGAAGCACCTGCCTGTTACCTATCAGCCTACCTGGAGGCTCCTGCCCGTCACTTGCCGTGACCACCTGACAGCCTACCTACAGGCTCCCGCCTGTCACCTGCTGTCTCTGCCAGTTCATCTACCCGGATCTCTTGTCAGCCTGCCTGCTGTGCCCATCTGCAGTATCGGTCAGTCTCAGCCATCTGACCTGTGGGAGTCACCTGCTCTCTTACAAGGTCATCCCCAGAGTAGCACCTGGTCCCTCTGCTCGGTCCCTCCCTGGTCACGGAGTCGTTAGCCGCCGTATGACCTAGGTCGGTCCGAGTTGATACATAGTTACGCCCCTCTGGGTCCCTCCTTGCACCGCAGCACAGAGGTTCCACCACCCGGATCCGTAACAGTCTCCTTGAGCCTAAAAGGCAACATTTCGAGCGCAAGCAGTTGCGAAATGTGGGAATTTAGTAGTGTGGCCTGTGGGGCACTGGCTGCGTATTTGTGCTTGCGTTCCAAGGACTGGGGTATGGACAACTGAATGCTGCGCTGGGACAAGGATGTGCTTGCTGATGGTGCTAGTTGAGAGTGTGCAATGGCAGGTGCAGGGCAGGAGGCATCTTCGCATGCACTATGGACAGGGGATTGGCTTGCACGCGCAACAGCGAAAGAAGCAGTGGTGTCACCCGCAGATACTGCTCCTGAACCCTGGGGTTCGGCCCACAAAGTTGGGTGCTTTGATGCCAGTTTTGCTACCCCTGCTGATGCTGACCTGGCAGGTGGTGCAAATGGCCTTTTTGAGGTTATCGGCAGAGTCTTTACAAAACAACCAGACTCAGGAAGACATAACAGTTGTACTGGCAACTTCAGTCGTGTTGGTGTTACGGGAAATGGTTGCCCGCCTTCTGTCTGCGGCCACCACACTGCTTCTTCCTGCCTGTTGGGGTGCTCTGCCTCACTCTCCCTGGGTGCTGCTGCCCTCGCTCTGCATGTCCTCCTGCCAGGTTGGGTCAGTTACTATATCATCCACCACCTCGTATTCCACTTCCGCACCCTGGTCCTCCTCCTGACTTTCTGTGACTTTCTGGCAATTGTGTCTCATCATCGTCCACCTCTTGTGACACTTTCCCACCGTCGCCTTCGTATGACCGTGGCTGCTCAAATATTTGATACATGCGATCTCCTCTAGCCCCGCTTCAAGTGGACCAGGCGAGAGGCCCGAATCTATAAATGGAAAAGTGAACAGTAGTGTTGAGCAAGTATGTTCTATTAACCCTTTCACCGAGTATGCTCAGGCCGAGCTCCGAGTATTTATAGCTGCTCGGTGATATGGTTGAATCGCTCCCGTGTGCATGATTTGCAACTGTTTGACAGTTTTATTACATGTGAGGAATGTCTATTTCTTACACATTCCTCACATGTAATAAAACTGTCAAACAGTTGCAAATCATGCACACGGGAGCGATTCAACCATATCACCGAGCAGGTATAAATACTCGGAGCTCGGCCCAAGCATACTCGGACAGAACATACTCACTCAACACTAGTGAACAGCTCTTCGGAGTGTGGGATCAGTTGTCTCTGGGCACTCGGTATGGTGGGAGGAAAGAGGATCAGGGTGAGTAATATACTGTCCAGATTCACTGCTACTGAGACATGACCGTGTGGAAGACAGGGTGGTGGTGGTGGCTAAGTGACTGGAAGCATTATCTGCTTTCCAACCAATAACCTTTTCACCCTGCTCTATGTTCAATAGTGGTGTTCTGTCCCCTATTAATTGGGACAGGAAGGTCGAGCGAGAAGATGTGGGTGTTTGTTGTGGCACAATTTCAACTTGCCCACGGCTTCGGCCTCTGCATGCACCATCACCATCATGTCCAGTTCCCGTCCCTTGCCACGTGCGTTGCCCATTTTAAATGGAGGACAATATCTTCCACGCTCACTACAAATGGCTGAATTTGGAGCAAACTTAAATGTGAACCCTGTGACGGACAAACCACAGTTTTAAAATAGCTGGCCTGTAGGTAACTATTTTTAACAACGCCGACCTCGTGTCAATAAGTTCACTGACACACTACAACAAAATTTCAATGGAGGCCAGAAATGGCAATATTTTCAGCGCAATTATATGTGATCTGTGTGATGGATGAAGCACAGTTTTAAATAGCTGAATTTTTAGCGCTGTAATATGGAAAGGACCTGGCTGTATTCTGCAGTGCCAACAAGCAAATGGCGCAGATAAACGGTGTTCTCTGGATTGCTTTTTAATCAAATAATAGGGATTAAAATAAAAAAAAACATGATTCCTGGCCCCTGATACCCGGGCCTATTTCTACAAATATCTGTAAAAGCACCAGCAGACAGAACTGGAATGGACCCTCTTGCTATGTGCACTGCAGCCTGCTATATACCCTGCCTGACACTGATATCTCTGCAGCGGGATTAGTCCTCAGAAGGACTGTTAGTTGAGATGGATATGTGTCTGTAATATAGTCTGGTATACCTACACTAACTAGAAAAAGCAAATCTCTCCCTAGCTCAATAGCAGCTCTCCCTACACTGTCTGATTCCGGAGTGACTGTGACGAGCATGGTGGCACCAGGTCTGATATAGACCTGATGACGCTGTTCGGCCAGCCAATCACTGTAATGCCACAACCAACATGGCTGCAGCATTACAGTGTGTGGCAGACAATCCATGCATGTTGATTGACGCTCTAAAGAGCGCCAAACATGCAGGGAGGGGACCCGAGCTCCTGCCCGAGCAACCCGGAAATACTTGTCAAGCGCCGATCTTGTCGAGCACCGTGATGCTCGGGCGAGTACCGAGTAGTGGCGAGCATGTCGGCTCATCACTAGTGCTGTTCCATTCTCTTTTAACTCCTTTGTGATGTAGGACGTAGTAATACGTACCTGCGCCTTAATGACCAGGTATGTATTATTATGCCCTTTGTTTAATGCAGCATCGCGACCGGAGTCGCGGTGCTCGCATTAAATTTCCGTTG
The DNA here is from genome assembly GCF_046119375.1 of Phyllobates terribilis. NCBI lineage: Eukaryota > Metazoa > Chordata > Amphibia > Anura > Dendrobatidae > Phyllobates > Phyllobates terribilis. Next base: position 129,107,473 of record NW_027362770.1, on the reverse strand, counting down.
CCGTCTTACCTCAGGGTAGATGGCATTGTCATCCTGGGGAGTGTCGCCGCCCCCCAGAAACCACGATCTCAGTGATTGGCTGTTCAATTCTGAACAGCCAATCACAGCATTTCTCAGTGTTTCAGGCAATCAGATTGCCTGAAACACTGATGTGCAGCCTAGGATTGGTGCTCTGAGAGCACCGATCCTAGGCTGGTGCCTGGCAATGCCAGGCCTGGCCCCAGCCCGTTCTAATTGATGTCATCATTGATGGAACCAGTCAGAACATGTGACCGCCCTGCACGTCCTCATAGCTGCTGAGCATTTGTACAGGGCGGTCACGCCGCTGATCTCTCCTGTGCTGGGCCTTGTGTTGCCACAGAAGCTTCTGTGACACCACAATCCCTGCTCCTTGCTCGCTCCTGCCACCTGCTCCTGCTGAAAGAAGAGAGAAGACATCGGTAAGTAGATCTCTGATATCTCCTCATCCACCCCAATCCCCCATTCCCCCCTTCCTTTTATCCCTCTCCCCAGCACCCCTTTCTGCCACCGAGCACTGATCAGTACCTGATCGCTCGATTTTTGGCAGTTTTTTTTATGTGCATCCTGCAGCGGCCGAGCACTGATCAGTGACTACATTACTGATCAATGTCCATGCTCGCTGTTTCTCAGGACTTTTTTTTTGTCCCTGCCCATTTTTTCTCCCCCCACTTTGTATCACCTCTGTGCATGCATCCAGCAGCCTGCGAGCGTTGATTGGTGACGCAAATCACCGATCAGCACTCGTGCTCACTGTTTTACACTTTTTTTCACTGATTTTTTTTTGTACAGGACGGTCACACTGTCAGATCGTGTGCCGTGCTGGGCCTTGCATTTCCACAGAAGCCTGTGACACCACAATCGCTGCTTCTGCTGCAACAGAAGACATCAGACAGAAGAAAGAAGACAACTGTAAGTATATTTTTTGATCCCTCCTCATCCACTCCAATCCCCCTCTCTACCCCACTCTCCCTTTCCACCCCCCATTCTGCCACCAAGTGCTGATCAGTACTTGATCACTCGAATTTTGACAGGTTTTTTTTCGTACTTCCTGCAGCGTCCGAGTGCTGATCAGTGACAGCAGATCACCAATCCGCACTCGTGCTCGCTGTTTTACACTGAACCGCCTCCCTTTGCACCACCTCCATGCGTACAACCAGCAGCTGCTGAACGTTGACCAGTGATGCAGTTCACTGATCCGCACTTGTGCTTGCTGTTTGCACCACCTCCGGCTGTTCCTTTTTTTTTTTCATCTTTATCTTTCAGAAAAAAAAAAAGTTTACACCAAGCACACTGACACACACACACCACATACATAAAAAAAAATGTCCCACTCGTCCAAACCCTTCAGTGAAGGAGGCATACGCTTTCTTTGCCTCTGACAGTGATGGAGAGGATCCCACCTTTCTTTATTTTTCTGACTTCCAACCGTGCAGTGCTTTGAGAAAGGCCAGGGTGTGGTACAAGAAGCTGGCCGTGCACATTGTACAGATGGCAATGCACAATGCTTTCCTGCTATCACGATGTGACAGTGATGGAGAGGATCCCACCTTTCTTTATTTTTCTGACTTCTCGTTGTCGTCCTCCTCCTCAGGTGATGCTGAAACGCCACAAAGATGCCCCAGGATAGAAGATAAACCAGAGCCTACCATTACTGTTCCCGTATGGACCTCGGCCCCCAAAAATTATGAGCCACTAATTCCAGATTTTGTGGCACAATCAGGAATGAAGTTTGACACCACTGGCCTCACAGAAATTGTTTTTTCAAAGTCTTTTTCTCTAAGGATTTTGTAAACCTCATGGTGGTTTAATTTGTATACTAATTTGTACACTCAACAATTTTTGGCAGAAAACCGCTCTTCAATCATTTTTTAACTGGACTAAGAAATGATGAAGTTTTGGGGCCTGGTCCTTCACATGGGGATCTTGAAGAAGCCAGAAGCTCAGCAATACTGGAGTCTTGACGTTTTGTATAACACTCCAGTGCTCCGAATGGTCATGGGTCACGTTTCGAGGCCATCCACAAGTTCTTGCATTACAACGATAATGCATGGTGTCCTGCATGACATGACCCCAACTTTGATCGTCTTTTCAAAGTTTGGCCGGTCATCGAGCACTTCAACAACAAGTTTGCTGAAGTGTACGTGCCCCAAAGAGACATCTGTGTGGATGAGTCGCCAATTCATTTTACGGGGAGGCTTGGATTCTATCAGTACCTGCCTAGTAAGAGGGCCAGCTATGGAATTAAGCTGTACAAACTTTGTGAGAGTACCTCAGGGTACACCCACAAGTTTAGGGTTTATGAAGGGAAGGACTCCCGGATTGAACCCCCTAAATGCCCCCCTGTTCTGGGAGTGAGTGGGAGAATTGTGTGGGATTTGGTGCACCCACTGATTGATCAAAGTTATCATCTCTATGTCGATACATTTTATACCAGTATCCCACTCTTCAAGTCCCTCTCTGCACAAGGTACTGCAGCCTCCAGTACTGTCCACAAAAATCAGAGAGGCCTCCTGAAGACGCTAATTGGGCATATGCTCAGAAGGGGTCAGAGCAGAGTCCAATGTAGCAACCATTTGCTGATGGTCAAGTACAAGGACAACAGGAATGTCCTTCTCTTGACCACCATACATGGTGAAGGCAGCACCCTCAGCACTGTATGAGGTTTCTCTACACAGGTCGTCAAACCAGACTGTGTAGTGGGGTACAAGTACATGGGGGGGAGTTGATCTCTCTGATCAAGTCCTCCAATCGTACAGTGCTTTGAGAAAGGCCAGGGTGTGGTACAAGAAGCTGGCCGTGCACATTGTACAGATGGCAATGCACAATGCTTTCCTGCTATCACGATGTGCAGGCCAGACTTCTACGTCGTACCTTCAGTTCCAGGAGGTAGTGATCAAGGCCCTGATATTTGGCAGTGGAGGAGGAGTGGGCCCCAGTACTTTTTTCTCAAAAATGTTACTTTAGACCCAAATTTATTTATTTTATCAAGGGTAAGAGGAGCAAAAGGTCCCAAAATTTGTTGTGCAATTTCTCCTGAGTACGACGATTTTCCAGATCTACTGTTTGCGTGCACAGCAGGGCTCGGAATGGAAGGGAAGGAGCATCGCTTGACTTTTCAAACTCAAAATTGTCTGGAATCGAGAGCGGATGCCATGTCGTGTATAGAGAACCCCTGATGTGCCTAAACAGTAGAAACACCCAAAAAGTGACCCCATTGTTGAAAGAAGACCCCTCAAGGAACACATTTAGATGTGTGGTGAGCACCTTGAGCACCCAGGTGCTTCACAGAAATTTAAATCTTTTCACGTATGTGGTGTTTGTGTGTGTACCAAATTTTATTCAGGTGTGTGTCTGTGTGTGTGCAAATGTTTGGTATAAACTTTTATGTAGAAGAGGAAAAAAAGAAGAAAAGAATCTAGAAAGAAAAAGATAAAAATAGAATAAAAAGAATATAAAAAAATGGTAAAATAAAAAACAAACTTACCAAACGAATGTAGTAAAAAAATAAAATAATTAAAATAACTCAATAGAAAATACTGTAATAGTCGCCGATTAGTACAATATATTTTATTGTCCTTAACCTAATCCTATCAAGTAATATAATTTTTTTTTTATTCCTTTTTCGCAAAAAACAAAACAAAACAGCAACCGGAGGCCAATCAGTGATGTGCGTATGTGAGCTCGACGGCTGTGATTCTTTTTTATCGCACTGACACTAACTTTAACAGAATTTAGTAAAAAATACTGTAGTAGTAGTCACCGATTGCTACAGTATATTTTTATTGTCACTAATCTAGTCCTATGACCTAATCGAAATTATTTTTTTTTCTGCTGTGCTGACACTGGCCCTGACTAAATTCAGCAAAAAATACTGTAGTAAATGCTGATTACTAGAGTATATTTTTACTGTCCCTCATATAGTCCTATCAACTAATCTAAATTATTTGTTTCCTTCTTTTTTTCACATACACAAAAAAACTCCCTAAGAACTGGAGGCCAATCAGTGATGTCCATCACCGACCAGCGATCGGCGGCTATATGATGCATGAACGGATGTGGTTCAAAAAGAGGATGAAAAAAAATACAAAGTCTTTGCCAAAAGCAAGCATGGATGCCAATCAGTGGTGTATGTCTGATCAGCGGCTCGGCCGATGTAGGACACACACAGAGGTGGTGGAAAGGGGGGGGGGGTGACATAAACAGGGACAAAAAAGTCCTGAAAAACAGCGAACACAAGTGCCAATCAGTGATTTGTGTCATTGATCAGCTCTCGGTTGCTGCAGGACACGCGCACGGAGGAGGTGCAAAGGGGAGGGGAATAGACAGGAACAAAAAAAAAGTCCTGGAAAACAGCGAGTGTGAGTGCCGATCAGTGATTTGTGCTCGGCAGCTGCAGGACGCATGAACAAAAAAAAACTGCCAAAAATCAAGTGATCAAGTACTGATCAGTGCTCAGCAGCAGAAGGTGAGTGGAGAGATGGTTAGGAAGAGGGGGAACAGGCGGAAAAAGAAGGGAAAAGGGGGGGGTGCTGTGGGAGAGGGGTTCTGAGGTGGATTCGAAAATTTCAGGGATCAGGAACGGATCAGCAAAGGATCAGGAACGTCTTCGTTCTTCAATAGCAGCAGCAACACCAGCATTGATGGCACAGGCTTCAAACAGTATGAAAACACTGTGATTGGCTGTTTAGAATCACAGCCAATCACAGTGATTGCAGTCATGGGTGGGAGAGGCGCCAACCCCCCATCCATGACGACGACTCCCGATGCCCTACTGTAAGATTCAGCAGGCACCTTAATGCTATCATAAAGATATGACATATCCATACATCCAACGTCAGCAAGTACTTACCAACCTGGATGTATGAATACATCCAAGGTCGTGAACGGGTTAAAAAAATATACATATTTGGTCCACGTGGATTTGCCAGCAGCGCAGGGAAAAGCCACCTTGAATCCGCATGTTTTTCAGTCCTGGAGGAGAAAGAGGCAAATTTCACTGATATCTTATCAATGTCAGCACCGCTCCCTGCAGTTTAACCCTCTAAATGCTGTAATCGATATCGCTCCCTCTGCCCTCCAATCAGCGCACCCACAAAGTCAATCGTTGCTGTGGTGACCCGATGTTGGACGACATCTGGGTTACCAGGGCTAGCAAACTAGTAAGATCATGCGCAGTGCATGGTCTAACTAGCTTGTGTTAGTGCAGCACTGACAGTTATAAAGCATAGAATGCTTGTACATTGCTATGCTATATAGCTGCGATCAGAGTGCTGAATGTGAAAGTCCCATCGTGGGACTAAGTAAAAAAGTTTAAAAAAAAATTGTAAAAATAGTCACAAAATAATAAAATAAATAAAAATATATTGTACCCATAAATAAATATTTTTATGAAAAAAAAATAAAAAATAGTACACGTATTTGGAATTGCCGCGTCCGGAACGACCCGACCTATAAAACTGTCCTACTATGTATCCCCTTCACTGAACACTGTACAAAATAATAAAATGCAGTATAAACTTCTCATCTGAGGTTTGCACTGTTCCTCAAAAGTAGTTTTTGACCACGTATGGGGTATCGATGTGCTCATGAGAAATTGCACAACAAATTGTATGGTGCAGCTTATTCTGTTACACTCGTGAAAATAAAAACATTGGTGCTAAATTAACATTTTTGTGGGAAAAATGTGTTTTTTTATTTTCACAGCTCAATGTTATAAACTTCTGTGAAGCACCCAGGGGGTTCAAGCTGCTCAACACACATCTAGATACATTCCTTGAGGGGTCTAGTCCAAAATGGGGTCACTTTTGGGGGAGGGGGACTTTCCACTGTTTAAGCACATCAGTGGCTCTCCAAACGTGACATGGCGTCCGCTAATGATTCCATCACATTTTGAGTTCAAAAAGTCAAATGACGCTCCTTCCTTTCCGAGCGCCACCATGTGCCCAAACAGTAGTTTTCCCCAATATACGAGGCATCGGCGTGCTCAGGAGAAATTGCACAACAAATTTTGCGGTCCATTTTGTCCTGTTACCCTTGTGTTGTGAAAATAAAAAAATGTAGGTCTAAAGTAAAATTTTTGTGAAAAAAGGTAAATGTTCATTTTTCCTTCCACATTCAGTTCATTTCTGTAAAGCACCTGAAGGGTTAATAAACTTCTTGAATGTGGTTTTGAGTACTTTGAAGGGTGCAGTTTTTAGAATGGTGTCACTTTTGGGTATTTTATGACACCATATTTTGTGAGCGATCGCAGCATTTAGAAGGAAGGCAGAGGGATCCCTCTCCCTTTTGATTGGTACCCCTGCGACGTCATAGAAAGAGGCTGATCATTGCCATAGCAACCCGAGGTCGTCATGATGACATACGGGTCACCCACCTATGGCAAGCCTGAGAGTATGGTCTAAGAGGCTTCTGTCAGTGCAGCACTGACAAGTATAAAGCATTGCAGTGCTGGTGTATTGCAATGCACTATACCAGCGATCAGAGTAAAAAAAATAAAACTTAAAGTCCCATAGAGGGACTAAGTAAAAACTAAAAAAAAAAATTAAAAATACTTTAAAAAAAAAATCATAAAAAATATTAAAAAAGAAAAGGAGATTTTTGTGTATTCAATGTAAAATCTTTTTCTTAGCCTCTAATTGGGGGACACAGGACCAGGGGTGTTATGCTGCTGTCCACTAGGAGGCGACACTATGTGTGGCACCCTTGAGGGTTCGATCGCCACAGGAATGCTGCACTTCTTTAATGGAGTGTGGTGTTCCTCCTCTGAGGTAAGGCCGGTGTGACGGTAGTAACCTAACCTTTTTGCATCCAACACCACATTTCTCCACCAGAGGGAGCTAGTATGCACTAGGTGCTGCTCCCCTGGTTACAGGGAGACTGGGGAACACAAAGTGGTAGGAACCAGTTAGTGGGTGTGGGTGGAGGAACAGTTAGTCAGTGACACTTCAAATTTCATATTTAATAGAATGCCATCTTTGATCTTGGTTCTTCGCTGGTCCTTATGGTTCTGTGTGGACCTGTCCGGTCCTTTTGGTTGCTGTGTGCTGTCAAACTACTGTGTGTAATGTGACTTCCCTCTGGGAGCGCAGATCCTGTGTGGGTCTGCACCGAGAAGGGACACAGCCCTCGTACCCTGGCTTGGGACGAGAGGTAGGTTGCAGACAAGGAATGTCTCAACCTGGCCAAGGACCAGGATCAAGAAGGCCCGGGAGCTTTAGAGTGTGGCTCCCTAGCAAATGGGTCCCGGGGAGGATGCAGACGGAGCGGAGCACGCCACCTGTCCTCGCCTACCTGATCTATTCAGAGGGATTCCGGCTGCAAGAGGGGTACCGGCCCCCGACACCCAACCTCATACTCTACGTCCAGGACGGGAAAGCCTGGTTAGGCCCTGAGGATCCCGCCGGGCCTCGGATGGAGAGGAATTGCCACCCGAGCCATACACCTGAGAGGAGCTCAGAGGGAGTTCTGGCCTATCTACACACGCACAGACGGGAAAGGGTCAAGTCTGTAGGGCAGGAACACTCTGGTGTAGGGTCGCTACCGAACACTGGACTTCCTCGGAGGTAGTCGGATCCCCGTCCCTGGTGGCCGCAGGACTCCACGAGGAGCAGGGAGTCGCCTTCCCGCTAACATCTCTGAGTGAGTAAAGCCTTGGAAGTTCACCCCTATGGCCTCCGGACTGTTCATTACGAGCCATACCACGCGACGCGGTGCCCGTACTCCCCGCGCTACTACTACTACCCACTTCATCCTGCCTTGCCTGCCCTGAGGCCCTGCTCCGCCTGTGGAGAGCAGCGAGAACTTTAGCCGCCATGACACCGGGCCTCGGCGGACTGCTAGCGGCGCTGGTGGCCCTTCACCAGACACCACAGGTGGTGTAGTCGATAAATACCACTCAACCCTTAAAGCCCTTACATCCTTTCTAATGTGACGGCCCTGGGCATGGAACGGGTACAGGCCACGGCTGCATCCCCTCAACATCTGACCCGGCTCCGAGTATCCCCCATCTTCCCAGGGCAGGGCTGCGAGCGTCACATATGCATAATCTGAAAAAGATTAACCGTGGCTCCTCCCCTGCAGTATACACCCCTGGACGGCATCAGCCTTCTCCAGTTTTGTGCAAAAGCAGTAGAAGGAATGTAACATGGATAACATACCATGCCTATAAGAAGGCACCTATGTACGAGCTCAAGAAAAAAACAATATGAGAACTCAACATAACAACGGCCCGGAACGGGCAACAGGGTGGGAGCTGTGTCCCCCAATTAGAGGCTAAGAGAAAGAGATTTTACGGGGAGTACACAAAAATCTCCTTTACTCTGTCGCCTCATTGGGGAACACAGGACCATGGGACGTCCCAAAGCAGTCCCTGGGTGGGAAGCAATGGACGAATATTGTGTAGACAGGCCCCTATAATTGGGGCACTGCCACCAGCAGAATACGTCTACCCAGGCTCGTGTCTGCTGAGGACTGGGTATGAACCCTGTAGTGCTTGGTAAACGTGTGTAGGCTAGTCCAGGTGGCTGCCTTACACACTTGTTGTGCCGAGGCCTGCTGCCGAATGGCCCAGGAGGCCACTACCGCAAGTGTAGAGTGTGCCATAATACCTGCTGGAAGAGGAGAATTTTTGAGGCGGTAGGCCTCTTGTATGGTGGATTTGATCCACCTGGCAAGGGTAGCTTTGGTAGCTGGTAGACCCTTGCGGCCGCCTTCCAGAAGAAGGAAATGAGAATCAGACTTCTGGAAGGGCACAGTCCTAGACACATAGATACGTAATGCCCTGACAAGGTCAAGCGTATGCAGAGCCTTCTCCACTCTATGAACCAGGACCGGACAGAGGGATGGCAGTGAAATTTCCTCATTGAGGTGGAAGTTGGACACAACCTTTGGAAGGAAGGATGTGACCGTACGGAGAACTACCTTGTCCTGGTAAAAAGCCAGGAAGGGTTGTCTGCAGGAGAGTGCTGCGAGTTCAGACACCCTGCGTAGCGAGTTGATTGCCACTAGGAAAACCACTTTCAGGGATAGAAGGCGGAGTGAGACTTCCCTAAGGGGTTCAAAAGGTGTTTCCTGCAATGCTGTCAGCACCAGGTTGAGATCCCACGTTTCTAGTGGTCGTCTGTAGGGGGGAACCAATCGGGAAACCCCCTGAAGAAATGTCCTTACTTGCGACTTGTTAGCAATGCACCTCTGAAAAAGCACTGAGAGAGCTGACACCTGGCTCTTAAGGGAGGCCAGGGACAGTCCGGCCTCCAGACCCGATTGGAGAAACCCAAGTACCCTGGGGAGGGAATAAGGGAATGGGGTCTGGCCACAAGATTCGCACCAGGTAGAGAAGGCTTTCCAGGTATGGTAATAAATTTTTGCAGAGGTCGGCTTCCGTGCCCTGATCATGGTTCCAATGACGTCAGGCAAGAACCCTGACTGGGTTAAAACCCAGGTCTCAATAGCCATGCTGTCAAATTGAGTGCCCCTGAGTTCTGGTGGTAGAACGGGCATTGTAACAGAAGATCCGGGCGGTCGGGGAGACGCCAGGGGACGTCTGCTGTGAGCTGTACGATGTCGGCGTACCATGTATGTCTGGGCCAGTCTGGTGTGATTAGGATGGTTGGAACTCCCTCTTGCTTGATCTTCCTCACCACTCTGGATATCATGGGGAGAGGTGGAAAAATGTACAGGAGCTGGAACTGGGTCCAGTCCTGAACCAGGGCGTCCGCTCCTAGCACCCACGGGTCGTGTGTTCTGGTCATGAAGTTGGAGACCTTGGCATTGAAGTGGGATGCCATTAGGTTCACGTCCGGAGTCCCCCAGCGATGGCAGATCTGGTGAAAAACTTCGGGATGGAGAGACCGCTCTCCCGAGTCCATTCCTTGCTGGCTGAGGAAGTCTGCTTCCCAGTTGTCCACACCCGGAATGTGGACCGCAGAGAGAACCGAACCTGTGTCTTCCGCCCAGTGGAGAATGTGTGTCACTTCTCGCATCGCCTGGGCACTGCGGGTCCCCCCTTGGTGATTCACATATGCCACCGCTGTGGCATTGTCAGACTGTACTCTGATGTGAGAGGCTGCCAGTAAGTGATGGAAGGCTCTCAACGCCAGGAGGATGGCCCGAATTTCCAAGATGTTGATGGGCATGGTCGCTTCTGCTGGGAACCACTTGCCCTGTGCTCTGTGGTGTAGGTGTACCACACCCCAACCCGTCAGGCTCGCGTCGGTGGTCAGAACCTTCCATTGACCCGTGAGAAAGGATTTCCACTTTGTTAGTGAGGTTGGCTTGAGCCACCAGTGCAGGGACCTCCTGGTTGACGACGTCAACTGGAACTCCCTGTCTAGAGAAAAAGGGTTCCTGTCCCATGACTTGAGGATGGCTAGTTTGAGAGGCCTGAGGTGAAGCTGGGCAAATGGGACTGCTTCTATTGCCGCCACCATCCTGCAAAGGACTCTCATGGCAAACCGGAGAGATCGAGGGGGTTTGCTTAGGAGGGTGCGAACTCATAAACGGAGAGGCAGTGCCTTGTCCTTGGGAAGGAGCACTAGACCCCTGAAGGTGTTGAATAACATTCCCAGGAAAGTCAGAGACTGACTCTGGGTTGGTGATGACTTTTGTAGGTTGACTAACCAGCCCAGGCGACTCAGAATGTCGATTGTGATTGAGACGTTGAGCTCGCAGTCCTTGAAGGTGGGAGCCTTGATAAGGAGATCGTCCAGGTATGGAACGATTACTATGCCTCTGGAGTGCAGGACGTCCATGGTGGCTGCCATGACTTTGGTAAACACTCTGGGAGCCGTGGTGAGTCCAAACGGGAGAGCCACGAACTGGTAGTCGTCCTGGTCGATTGCGAACCTGAGAAATCTCTGATGGGCGGGCGCAATTGGTATATGCAGGTATGCGTCTTGTATATCTATGGAGGCGAGAAATTCTCCCTTCTCCATGGACGCAATAATGGACTGAAGGGACTCCATGCGGAAGTGACGTACCCGTACATATTTGTTAAGCTGTTTTAGGTCCAGTATGGACCTTTCTTGGGGACTACGAATAAATTTGAGTAGAACACTTGGAAGAGCTCGGCCGCGGGGACCGGTACTATGACTCCTGCTTGAAGAAGCGAGGAGACCGCTTGTGGAAGGCACGAGCCTTGGCTGGTGGTTTTGGGGGAACAGACAGAAAGTCTGTTTGGTGGGTTGGAAGTGAACTCTATCTTGTATCCCGAAGACACTAGTTCTCTGACCCACCTGTCTTCTGTAATAGGCAGCCACACTGGATGAAAGAGCGAAAGACGGCCGCCTACAGGTGGGGTGTCTTCTGGAGTCAGTGAGTCATGATGAGGAGGAAATCTGAGATTTTCCTCCTTTGAACTTTGACTGGCCTGTTCTTGCCTGCCAGGTCTTGTCCGACTTTTGCGTCGACTGCGAGTTGTCCCTGCGTGGGGCGCGGTTGCTATTTTGTGCTGGTCTCGAGACGGACCAGCCCGAAGAGTTCCGAAAGGATCGGAATCGAGTTTGGTTACACTTCTTGTAAGTGTGTTTGGGCTTCAGTTGGGGGAGAGAGGTACTCTTACCCCCGGTGGCGTTGGATATCATCGTGTCCAACTGTTCACCAAAAAGTCAAACACTGAGGTACGGGAGGTACGTGAGGGACTTCTTTGAGGCTGCATCTGCTTTCCATTCCCGCAGCCAGAGGATACGCCGAATCGTGATGGCGTTTGATGCTATCCCCGCTGCACCCCTTGCAGAATCCAGAGCTGCATGAAGCATGTAATCTGCTACAACTGCTATTTGGGAAGCTTGGTCCGACAGTTCAGGAGCAGATACTTGTAGGCTAGCTTGTAAATTTTGGGCCCAAGCCAGGATGGCTTTGGCAGCCCAAACTGAGGCGAATGCGGGAGCCAGGGAGGCCCCTGCGGCCTCGAAAATTGAACGAGCCATGCGTTCTACCTGCCGGTCTGCTGTGTCCCTGAGGGTTGAGCTATCTAGCAGTGAAAGAAGTGACTGTGCTGCTAGCCTAGAGACTGGGGGATCCACTTCAGGTGGGTCTGTCCATTGTTTGGTGACCTCCTGTGGGAAGGGGTACCGCGCCTCCAGATATTTGCGATTGGTAAACTTCTTTTCAGGCTGTGAGAACTGCTTTTTAAGGATCGCCTTAATCTCTGGGTGGTCAAAGAAGACCTTAGGCGGTTTCAGAACTCCTTCAAAGGAAATCTTATGTCCTGGTGCCTCCGGGGGCGATCAGAGATGTCCAGCACCTGATGGATGGATGAGATTAGATCATCAACTAGCGCTGTATTGCTAGGGGGGATTGGGATTAGAGACCCTTCGGTTTCCTTGTCTGAGTCGGAATCACAGATGTCTTCTGAATCCTGTGTATCGCTAAGGCGTCTCCTGCTGGATGAACCGGAGTGGAGGCCTTCTCTGGTCAGGGATGGCTGTGGAGATCTGCATTGACTGTCCCTGGCAGGGGACGGTCTAGATGAGCTGGGACTACGGTCTCTCTCTCTAGAAGGGGATGACCGTGTGGTATGGGATGATGCAGATGAACGTGACCTGTGGGTCCGCTTACGTCCTGACCTAGACGTGGATGTGCCCGTGCCGTCATGTCCCTGAGTGGAACTCTCCCTTTGCTGGGTAGTGTTCATAGCCGAGGCATGACTCTGCAGAGACTGAAGCAATGTGGTGTGAGGTTATCTATAGACTGCGTCATAGATTGCAACATCTGAGTGACCCATTCCGGTGTGGCATTAGACACCAAAGTATTGGCATGGGCTTCTTGGGGCTCTGGCACAGCAGTCTGGATACAGTCCTGGCAGTGCGGGTACGTGCTGCCACTGGGGAGAGTATTACTGCAGGCTGTACAGAGTGCATAATAGCAGTCCTGCCGGGTTCTCTTGGACCTTGAGCCTGGCATAGTGCACAGGGGTGGCTATGCAGAGGGCCCTGGCTATGCAGAGGAGTTTATAGGATTCACAGCCGAGGGAGAAACTTCAGCTGTGATCTTACCCCACCAGTGTGCCTGTAGGTCCAGCGCCGAACATCCAGTCCTGTGCCTCCCCGGAGACTGGCAGGCCTCGTCTGTATCTGCCGACCGGTAGCTGCAGGGTTAATCTTTTCCTGCAGCAGATAATGGCCTCCGGAGTAAAACTTGAGGAAGAAGGGGGGCGGAGAGCTGAAAAGGGCGGCAGTTTGCTGTGAAAACGCGCCCTTTCAGTCTGGATCCGCCCCTTCTATGACACTGTAGTGTCATATTTGTCATCCGGGAGGCGGGCCGTGGGCGGAGTGGGTGGCGGCTTTGGCTAGGCCGGAGCCGTGGTCTAAATTAGCAGCCTGATGCCCAAAGGTGCTGCCGCAGAGACAGGGCCAGGAAGGCCAGTGTCTGTGTTGTGCCGTGCCTGCCTGCACTCGCCCCTGGCCCCGACAGGAGTCCGCAGCAGAGCTGGGGTCCCTTGATTCAGTGCAGTGTGCTAGCTACTGGGAGCTACAGATTGCTGCCTGTATAGGCCCTACCTGAGGCATATCAACCTAATACCCTCAGAGGGGGATTAGGGAGGGTGCTGTTGTCACCATCAGGGGGCTTTATCCTCACCTCGACCTCAACCCAGAAACCAAAAGGAATTGGGGAAGGAGGGGGGTCTCGACTTCGAACCAGCACCCAAGGGGCTGGGGAAGGAGCGACATGGTGAATAGTCATCTCGACTTAAACTGTGCACTCCATAATAGGGGGCAGAGGAAGGAGCCATGCCGGGAGTCTCGCAGGAGACCCACTTTTCTTCATCTGTAATCCCGTCGGAAAAAAACGGATTAAAAATTTTAGGTGTGCCTCCTCTGCGACACTAAGCAAAAACTGTAGAAGGCTGACGCCGTCCAGGGGTGTATACTGCAGAGGAGGAGCCACGGTTAATCTTTTTCAGATTATGCATAGTGTCGCCTCCTAGTGGACAGCAGCATAACACCCATGGTCCTGTGTCCCCCAATGAGGCGACAGAGTAAAATACACATTTGTTTTTGCCGTGTCCGAAATGACCCGACCAAACCTATAAAACTGTTACGTAGTTCACTAAAGGGGTTAAATAGTGTAATTTTTTTTTTATAAAAAACGTGGCAAAAAAGCCTATGCTTTTTCATCAAACCGTCGAACAAAAAGTGGAATAAAACAAAATCAAAAAGTCGAATGTAAATAAAAATGGTATCACTGAAAACGTCATCTTGTCCCGCAAAAAACAAGCCGCCATACAGCTCCATCAGCCGAAAAATAAAAAAAAGCTATAGCTCTCAGAATAAAGCGATGCAAAAATAATTATTTTTCCTAGAAAATTGTTTTTATTGTGTAAAAGCGGCAAAACATAAAAAAATAAATAAATCTGGTATCGCTGTAAACGTACAGACCACTGTGAACAGGATAAGAAAAAAAAAAAATTCCTGAATTGCTGTGTTCTGTTTATTGTGCCTCACAAAAATCAGAATAGAAAGGGATCAAAAAATGTTATGTGCCTGAAAATGGTACTGTAGCGTCGGCGTCCCTGCCTCCTGCTAGGCAGGGACGCTGTTCCCCTCACCCCTCCGCTCCGTGCCCGGCGTCTTCCTCCCGCTCTGCTGGCAGAGCGCGCCGCTTCCCGGCCACGGTGCTTAGGGCACGCGCGCGCTCCCCCTCTCTTAAAGGGGCCGCGCGCGTCGTCCTAAGGAGTCCCCGGCCAATGGCTTGAGGACTTCACCATATATAAGGCACATCCTCCAAAATGGAGGTGCCCGAGCAATGCTGTTGCAAAGCTTTCACTCTGCTTCAGTCCTCAGGTTCCGCTACCAGTTATCTACAGTTAGCTACAGATTCCTGCCTGTTACCTGCCAGTCACCTGCCAGATTCCTGCTTGATACCTGCCTGATATCCGCTTACCTGCTTGCAAGCCTGCGGTCCGACGGTCTGCCTTCCGACACCTGTCAGTCTGTCTATGGACCAGCCTGCCCGCTCACCTGGGAGCGCTCACCTGCTACCTGCCTGCTAGCCTACCTGGAGGCTCTGCTGTCACTTGCCGTGACCACCTGCCCATCCAGAGACTCTTGCCTGCTCACCTGGGAGCGTCCACCTGCTATCTGTCTGCTAGCCTACCTGGAGGCTCTGCCGTCACTTGCCGTGACCACCTGCCTGTCCAGAGACTCTCGCCCGCTCACCTGGGAGCGCTCACCAGCCACCTGCCTGCTGTCCTTCTACCCAGAGACTGTCCCTGTCACTTGCCGTGACTACCTGCCCTTCTACCCAGAGACTGTCCCTGTCACTTGCCGTGACTTCCTGCCCGTCTTCCCTGGGAGCCACCCACTTCCTTACAAGGACCGCCCCCTTGTATAGTTGCTTAGAGGTTCCACCTCCCAGACCCGTTACAGTTTGCTCAGGCCATGGAATCCGGTGGCACCCAAGCTCCCTTTCTCTCGGACCTATGTCATGAACTGTCCCGTCAGAGGTCCCAACAGGAGTCCATCCTGAGTCACCTGCGGAATGTCAACTCTCGCCTGGACACTCTGACTGCTCCACCAGCAACCACCGCTAGTGTCATGACTCGCAACCCGGCAGCGCCGCTGCCCACCAATACCATGGTATCCTGCCCCGGACCCTGGCTTTCTGCACCTCCTCGCTTCGGAGGTGACCCCGCTCAAGCTCGGGGCTTCATAAACCAGTGCACCCTGCACTTTGAACTCTTGTCCCACCAGTTTATCTCCGACCGGTCCAAAGTAGCCTTTATCATGTCCCACCTCACGGGGGAGGCTCTGGCTTGGCTAAATCCTCTATGGGAGAGAGGAGACCCCCTGGTGTCCGACCTGCCAGCCTTTCTCACGGCTTTCCGGAAAGTCTTCGACGAACCCGGACGGAAGACCTCATCCGCATCATCTCTGCTACGCCTCCATCAAGGAAATCTCACCGTGGGCCAATATGCCATACAGTTCCGTACCCTTGCTTCGGAGCTGGCCTGGGATAACGACGCCCTGGTGTCTGTCTTCTGGGAGGGTCTGTCCGGCCGTATTAAAGATGAACTCGCCGGTCGGGACATTCCTACCACTCTCGACGACTTAATAACACTTGCCACCCGGATTGACATCCGGTTCCAGGAGCGTGCCAAAGAGGTCACCCGTGAGAGGAGGTTTCCACGTCTTGCCCCTATCTTCCAGAAACCCGTCACTCCCTCCGTTACTCCCCAGGCACACTCACCTGAGCCTATGCAGGTCGACCAGACCAAGATGGTCAAAACCCGTCAAGACTTACGCCGTGCCGAGGGGAGCTGCTTCTACTGTGGCAGTAAGGAGCACCGGATCCGTTCCTGCCCAGAGAGGTCGGGAAACACCTGTGTCTAGGATCGCTCAGAGAGGTCGCCCTAGACAAAAATAAACCCTCTCCATCCCTGATGCTGTCAGTCTCTATCATCTGCGGAGAGAACCGCTATTTTGAACTGGCTCAACTTGACTCAGGAGCTGCTGGAAATCTCATCTCTCAATCCCTGGTAGAAAAATACCGCATTCCCACCAAACCTCTGGCCGTACCTTTATCTGACGCCGCCGTGGATGGGGGCCTCTTACCACATCCCATCCAACTCATCACCGAATCTCTAACTCTACAGGTGGGAATGCTGCATTCTGAGAGCATCTCCTTTCATGTTCTGCCTGGACTCTCTCACGCCCTCTTGCTAGGCCTACCTTGGCTTCAGAAACATGCACCCGTGCTTGATTGGCAGACTGGAGAAGTCCTTCGCTGGGGACAGGACTGCCATAAGACTTGTTTAGTTCCCGTCCATCCTGTCCGTCCTTCTCCTACTCCAGCCAATCTACCTGGTCTTCCGGCTCCTTATTGTTCGTATACGGACATCTTTAATAAAAAGGAGGCAGAGACATTACCCCCTCATAGACCATACGACTGCCCAATCGACCTGATGCCCGGCGCTACTCCTCCCCGTGGGCGCATTTACCCTTTGTCCGCTGCTGAGACCCGATCCATGTCAGAATATATTGAGGAGAATCTGGCCCGGGGATTCATCCAGAAATCTACTTCCCCGGCGGGAGCAGGCTTCTTCTTTGTCAAAAAGAAGGACGGCTCACTCCGTCCCTGTATAGACTATAGAGGCCTTAACCAGATCACGGTGAAGAATAAATACCCCCTTCCGCTCATTCCGGAATTATTTGACCGTCTGAGGGGGGCTAGAATCTTCACCAAGCTGGACCTCCGTGGGGCGTATAACCTGGTCCGTATCCGTCAGGGGGATGAATGGAAGACGGTATTCAACACCCGGGACGGCCACTATGAATACCTGGTAATGCCCTTCGGTCTCTGTAACGCTCCCGCCGTCTTTCAAGAGTTGGTCAATGACATCTTCCGGGACCTTCTCTACTCCTGCGTAGTGGTGTACATGGACGACATCTTGGTCTTCTCTCCGGATCTCCCCACACACCGGAGGGATGTTCGTCAGGTTCTGCTCAGGCTCAGGCAGACCAATCTCTACGCTAAATATGAGAAGTGCCTCTTTGAGCAGACCTCGCTTCCGTTTCTGGGCTACATAATCTCTCAGACCGGCCTACGAATGGACCCTGAGAAACTGTCTGCCATCCAGAAGTGGCCCCGACCAGAGGGGTTGAAAGCTATTCAGCGGTTCCTGGGTTTCGCCAACTACTACCGTCTCTTCATACCGCACTTCTCTTCCCGGACTGCCCCCATCTCTGCGCTCACCCATAAGGGCACTAATCCCAGAGAATGGCCGCCCGAAGCAAAGGAAGCCTTTCTTTCCTTAAAACAGGCTTTCTCTTCCGCCCCGGTGCTGCATCGTCCGGACGGCAACAAACAATTCTTCCTGGAAGTTGACGCCTCCTCCTCTGGAGCCGAAGCGGTACTGACCCAAAAGTCGCCTTCCGGAAGAATGGTAACTTGCGGCTTCTTCTCCAAACTCTTCTCCTCTTCTGAGCGCAATTATTCTATAGGAGATCGAGAGTTATTGGCCATTAAGCTGGCACTTGAGGAGTGGCGTTACCTGCTCGAGGGGGCTCTTAACCCAGGAATAATTTACACGGACCACAAGAACTTGGCTTACCTCCAGATTGCCCAGAGACTTAACCCGCGCCAAGCCCGGTGGTCCTTGTTTTTTGCCCGCTTTGATTACGTTCTTCATTTTCGCCCGGCAGACAAAAGCATCAAAGCTGACGCCTTGTCCCGATCCTTCCTGGTGTCTGATCTAGAGGAGGAACCGAAGCACATCATTGATCCCGCCAGAGTAATGCAGGTGGCTCCTGTGAATCTAAATCGTCTCCCTCCCGGTAAGACGTTCGTAACAGTACCTGATCAGAAGAAGGTCCTACTCTGGGGTCACTCGTCTAAACTAGCTGGCCACGCCAGTCAGAAAAAGACCCTCCAGCTTATTACCCGGCATTACTGGTGGCCTACCCTGCACAAGGATGTAATAGACTTTGTTTCCGCCTGTGTGTTCTGCGCCCGCAACAAAGTTCCGAGACACCTGCCAGCCGGTCGCCTCCTTCCTCTTCCAGTACCTGCTGCCCCGTGGCAGCATATAGCTATGGACTTTATAACGGATCTCCCTGTCTCTGCCGGTTGTACGGTCATTTGGGTGGTCGCTGACCGCTTTTCCAAGATGGCGCACTTCATTCCCCTGCCGGGTCTCCCGTCTGCACCCGAACTGGCTAAAGACTTTATCCGCCACATCTTCCGTCTCCATGGCCTGCCCCTCCACATCGTGTCGGATCGTGGGGTTCAGTTCACCTCACGCTTCTGGAGAGCCACATATAAGCTGCTTGACGTCACCCTGGACTTCTCCTCCGCTTACCACCCACAGTCCAGTGGTCAAGTGGAGCGGATCAATCAGATCCTGACCAGTTACCTCCGGCACTTCGTTAATGCCCACCATTCGGACTGGGTGGATCTCCTACCATGGGCCGAATTCTCTTACAATAATCACGAGAGCAAATCTTCCTCCAAATCCCCTTTTTTTGTAGTCTTCGGTCAGCATCCTCGGATCCCATTTCCCGTCTCCACCTCGGTGGACAATCCGGCTGCGGAATCTCTCATTAGCGAATTCTCCTCCATTTGGGAGAGTACCCGATCCGCACTCCTTCAGTCGTCCGAGCGGATGAAAAAACACACTGACAAAAAACGCCTGGATCCTCCACAATTCCGTCCTGGAGATAAAGTCTGGCTCTCGTCCAAGTATGTCCGGCTCAAGATTCCCTCCTACAAGTTAGGGCCTCGGTTCATCGGCCCACTGGAAGTTATCAAACAAATCAATCCGGTGGCCTATAAATTGAAACTCCCGGCCAACTTACGGATCCCTAACTCCTTCCATGTATCTCTCCTCAAACCCGTGGTACTTAACTCTTTTTCCAAGTCTACAGGTACGCCCCCTGCTCCGGTTTCCGCTGAGAACGAGTTTGAGGTAGAGAACATTCTGGCCACCAAAAGGGTAAGAGGAAAGACCTTTTTTCTGGTAGATTGGAAGGGGTTTGGTCCTGAGGAGAGAACGTGGGAGCCCCGGGAGAACATCCATGCCCCTCTCATCCTTGATAAATTTCTGTCTGGCCTAAAAAAGGGGGGGCCTAAAGGGGGAGTTACTGTAGCGTCGGCGTCCCTGCCTCCTGCTAGGCAGGGACGCTGTTCCCCTCACCCCTCCGCTCCGTGCCCGGCGTCTTCCTCCCGCTCTGCTGGCAGCGCGCGCTGCTTCCCGGCCACGGTGCTTAGGGCGCGCGCGCTCCCCCTCTCTTAAAGGGGCCGCGCGCGTCGTCCTAAGGAGTCCCCGGCCAATGGCCGGAGGACTTCACCATATATAAGGCACCTCCTCCAAAATGGAGGTGCCCGAGCAATGCTGTTGCAAAGCCTTCACTCTGCTTCAGTCCTCAGGTTCCGCTACCAGTTATCTGCCAGTCACTTGCCTGTTACCTGCCAGATTCCTGCTTGATACCTGCCTGATATCCGCTTACCTGCTTTCAAGCCTGCGGTCCGACGGTCTGCCTTCCGACACCTGTCAGTCTGTCTATGGACCAGCCTGCCCGCTCACCTGGGAGCGCTCACCTGCTACCTGCCTGCTAGCCTACCTGGAGGCTCTGCCGTCACTTGCCGTGACCAC
Source organism: Phyllobates terribilis (assembly GCF_046119375.1). Lineage (NCBI taxonomy): Eukaryota > Metazoa > Chordata > Amphibia > Anura > Dendrobatidae > Phyllobates > Phyllobates terribilis. Next base: position 129,087,363 of record NW_027362770.1, on the reverse strand, counting down.
CTGCCCGTCCAGAGACTCTTGCCCGCTCACCTGGGAGCGTCCACCTGCTATGTCTGCTAGCCTACCTGGAGGCTCTGCAGTCACTTGCCGTGACCACCTGCCCGTCCAGAGACTCTTGCCCGCTCACCTGGGAGCGTCCACCTGCTACCTGTCTGCTAGCCTACCTGGAGGCTCTGCCGTCACTTGCCGTGACCACCTGCCCGTTCAGAGACTCTCGCCCGCTCACCTGGGAGCACTCACCAGCCACCTGCCTGCTGTCCTTCTACCCAGAGACTGTCCCTGTCACTTGCCGTGACTACCTGCCCTTCTACCCAGAGACTGTCCCTGTCACTTGCCGTGACTTCCTGCCCGTCTTCCCTGGGAGCCACCCGCTTCCTTACAAGGACCACCCCCTTGTATAGTTCCACCTCCCAGACCCGTTACAGGTACCAATAAAAACGTCAACTTGTTCCGCAAAAAACAAGCCCACACATGACTGTCAGCCAAAGTATGGAAAAATTATAGCTCTCAAAATATGGTGACGCAAAAACGTTATTTTCCAAAAAAAAGCGTCTTTTAGTGTGACAGCAGCCAAACATAAAAACCTGATATAAATCTGGTATTGCTGTAATTGCACCGACCCGAAGAATAAAGTCGTCTAATCACTTATAACGCACAAGGAACAGCATAAAAAATAAAACCAAGTTGTTCATTTTGCATCCCAAAGATCGCAGTAAGGCTCGGCACACATTTATCCTGCACTCTGCGCTGAGAGCATACACGGGGGTTTCCGTGTAAATCTCTGAAATGTGTGATTCAGACAAAACCCCTGGCGGAAGATTCCCTATAATGAGGAAGGTTGAGTCACTGTGGACGCCGTCTGGCCTGTGATCCGGCGGTGTCTATCTTTTTTAAGTGTGCACAATTGTGCATTCCACCACAGTTTTGTGCACTTCTGAAAAGATGGACATCGCTAAACAGAGGCCAGAATAACTCCACTGCCTCATTAGAGTGAATGGATCCCTCGGATGTTTCATCTGAATCACATCATCGTAAGTTCTCAGTGTAGAGCACAGGATAAATGCGATCCCAAATGTAATGTAAAATGTTTCGAATAAAAGCTTCAACTCAATCCACAAAAAATTCCCCCACTAAGGTCCATCATCTGTCAATGGAAATATAGCGGGTTTCCACATTATTGATAGCACAAAGAGACTTTGGAAAAGATCTACGGCTCCTCTCTTCCCAAAAGAAATTCAGGGAATCCTGCTCTCTCAAATTCAAATGCCCCCCTCCCTTCTGTGTGTTTCTGGAAAACACCCATGGAGTCAAAATCTTCACAACACGTGTAGATAAATTCCTAGAAGGATGTAATCTCCATAATGGGGTCAATTGAAGTGGGTATTCTGCTATTTTGGCACTTAGGGGCTTCTGTATATGGAGACCACAAACTATTGTACAATAATTAATTCTCTAAGAGTCAAATAGCACTCCGTCCCTCCCGGGTTTCGCCGTGTGGCTAAGCAGTACTGTACATCCACATATAGGGTATTTCCACCTTCAGCAGAAATTGTGTGACAAATTTTGGTGTTTTTTTTTACCCATTTTCCCGTGTGAAAAACTAAATTTTTGTTGTTAAAAAGTAATTATTTTTTCTACACTGCCCAATGGTACAAAATTCTGAGACATAAACGTGGTGTCAATATCATCACTGCACCCTTAGACAAATTCATTCAGAGGTGTAGTTTGTAAAATGGAGTCACTTATGGGGGGTTCTGCTGTTCTGGCAGCTCAAGGTCTCTCACAGTGGGTCATGGTACCCGCAAACCTTAACAGTAAAATCTGCACTATAATATGGCGCTGCCTACCTCAAAAACAAATTTTGCAGTTAATTTTCTACTGTTATCCTTGTGAAAAAGAAAAATTTGGGGCAAAACCAACATTTTTGCGTAAAAAATGTATTTTTTCATTTTCACGGTTCAATGTTATGAAATTCTGTGAAGCACTTGTGGATTCAAGGTGCTCACCACACATCTAGATAAGTTCCCTGAGGGGTGTAGTTTCAAAATGGGGTCACTTGTGGGGGGTTTCCACTGTTTAGGCATAGAAGAAAGTCTCCAAACATGACATGGAGTCCGCTATCTATTCCAGCCAATTTTGTGCTCCAAAAGTCAAATGACGCTCTTTCCCTTCCGAACCCTGCCGTGTGCCCAAACAGTAGTTTTCCACCACATATGGTGCATCGACGTGCTCAGGAGACATGGTCCAACAAATTGTATAGTTCATTTTCTCCTGTTACCTTTGTGAAAATGAAATATTTGGGGCTAAATCAACATTTTTGAGGGAAAAAAGAAAAAAATTATTTTTGGTTTTGACTTGTGGTTTGTGACCATGCAACTTGGACATGTTAGTTACACTGAAGCAGTGCGCTTCACCTGTCAAACTGTGCGGATGAAAGCTGCAATGCAAAACCACAGCAATCCACAGTAAAATTACATGCATTTTTGCTGCTTGTCACAGACAACCACATGATCAGACAGTAACTGGTTTGCGCCCAATTTACTGCGCTGGTACGGTATTAGATATTATGTTGCATGGCAGATTCTATGCCAGTTGTGGCTTTACCGTCAGATGGTGGATTTCTAGAGTCTCTGCAAATGTACCCATCGTTATCATTATTAAGAAATAATCTAAAAAATGCTCTACGTGACAAAACAAATACCACAAACCAATTTTTGGGATATTTTTAATGGAAGCAAGTTGTAATTGGCACATAAAAAAAAAAATAATGAAGTACTAGAACTTTAGCAGGTGTTTTGTTAATTATTCACAGTTTAGTACTGTTGGCAGACCTCTTACTGAGGTAGTTGCTTTTTACAGGCCAAAACAATCTCGTGGCAGAGGTAAACCTACAATATATGGTTAAATCCTAAATAAACTGTGCATGTAAACTTTCTGTTTAAAAAAATGTTTGTATCAGTACTTTTAGTAATGGTGACCTGTCAATATCTATACAGGCTAAGCAAATAGACACAAGAAAGATCAGTAAAGCTCAAGAGTAGACGGCTGTTCAGAAGACTGATTATTTTAGATACAGTTACCTGATTGGCAGAGTTATAGTTCTCAGACCGGAAAAAAACAAAAATGTGTCCAGCACCTTATGTTTTGTTTTATGTGGCAGTTCTCACTGTGCTTGAATTATGGCTTGAGTCTTCGTCTGGTGGTAAGAGATGGTCTGATCTGTATGACATGATCGGTATATTGCAAGGTCTGATGGTCTATATGTTGTATGACATGGTCTGTGTGTTATATGACATGGTCTTCTCTCTACAAACTTAGTACTTGACAAGTTAATTTATGTAGATTTATGCTATGAAATGGTTTTTTTCCCCATGTATGACATGTTCTGATAACTGATATACATGATCTATGGTATTCATGGTGAATTAGAAAATCTGTTGCATAATGATTGTACACTTTATCGTAAATCCCTGTGTGTAATAATATCCCTATATAAGGTTGGTCCTGATTTTTATAAGTTTTCTAACAATTTTCATCGTTATAAAAAAGTAAAAAAAACATCCTGAGTAAGCAGCATTAGTGTAAAGTCTCTTAATCCAGGGAAGCTGGAGACGTCGCCGCAGTTATTAGGACTTTACAGACGATCCCACTTCTTAGCGGCAGCGATCTTCCAAGCGTCGATGCAATGGGCAAGTGCAATCTGCTCTGGAAAGTCTTCTTCCAATTCAGGGAAAGAGGCATTTTTGGCATCAAGAAGAGGTCCGAGTACATCTCTGAGGCTGCAAACAAAAATGTCACAGTTTACACAACTGATGAAACATAAGGGGCAACGGGTTACTACAGGTGCATTCTTAAAAAAAGTTGCAGGTAGGTCTATGTGATAAAGGAAAACTAATACAGTCACTGGACTTCCCTGATGCTTCCTGCTCAAAAAGCTAAAGATTTAGAGCCTCTTGTAGGAAATAATTAAACTGGTGACATATAATAGGCCGTTTCGATTTCATCATTGTAATTCATTCAGTGTCCGCAAAATATGGGAAACCTCCCGCTGCACACGCTTACTGATCGGGAGCGAGCCATCCTAGAAACACTAATTTCCTGATCATCGGCCAGTGTTAACAGGCAGCCAACCACTTGAAGAACGAGCAAAACGCTTGTTTATCGGACAAAGCAGCTTAAAAATCATCTTTCCGGCATCACATCATGCTGCCGAGAACTGTGACAGTCTATGCACACACCGATCAGTCGCCCGTCTAATCAGACTATGGAATGACTGCAGATCAACGTTTATTGTTGAGGATCGCAGGTTCCTTACAATCAGTGTTCGGCTTCTGTAAATGTACCTAACTCATGCAGTGATCAATTAACTAAACATGTTAATAGCAAAAATGTCTAATCCTTCTATCAAAGATTTGTTGAGCTGCTGACATACAGATACAATAATGGGCCGACTTTCATTTAATGTGTTTGGGCATTGTATGTCACATTTAAAATGTGTCCTGCAGATACACAATTACATAAGAGGAAGGAATTAGGAATTCTAGATTTCTCTTGCAGGCTGGGGCTACACAGCGACGTGTTTAGCAGTGACACATTGCAACATTGGATGTGATCATTTCCTATGGCGTTGCATTGCGACTGAGATACAGAGTTGTATATGTTTCCAAATGTGTTGTATTTTCTGTCGCTGGTCGCGAGACAGTAAGTTGCACAGTTGTTTGTGTTGTGTGACACGTCACCATGTGGCCCTAGCCTTAAACTATGAAAGGGGCTGGCGGACTGCTCATTTCATCAGCTAAGCCAGCCCCCTTCTCTGTCTATGCAGTGGGGATGACAGAAAATAAACCCTTCCTTTTGTCAAGGAATGGGTGCCAAACTCAAAAGTGAGGCTGATAGCGGAAGATCGGTGCAGATCTATTTGAATTCATTTGCAAGTGAAGATCCCCTTTAAGGAACACTGTAATGTCACTTACTCCCAGGTGGATTTAAAATCATCAGCGCTGTTTGTCTTCTTTAGTTTTATAGTGATCATCTCATGCAGTTCAAGCAAAAAGACATTTGTTCCATTTTGCTCCAGGAATACATTGAGTTGTTGCCGCCCTTCTTGGTCCAATTTTGTTTTATACACTTTGTCTACATCAGCAAAAGGATCCTGAAAAAGCACAATATTAGAGATTATTTAGTCTCCTTCATTTATTTAAAGTGTTGTCTTTAGTATAGGTCATCAATATCAGACTAGGGGGGGTGAGTGGGGGGAGTCCGACAATCAACCCCCCAACCTATATGCTCCGTCAGCGACCAGATGTAAACAGTGTACAGAGTGGAACAGCGCGGCTCCATACATTGTTTAGTGGCCACTCACAGGTACTGCATCTTATCTCCCAGTGGATAGAATATAAGGTGTAATACCCCGGGAGCGGCCACTATACAATATATGGAGCCGCACAATTCTGTCTCAGTGTAGTTTACATATGGCCACTGCCTGAGCAGATAATGGCTGGTGGGTGGGGGTGCTGGATGCTGGATCCCCATTAATGTGAAACTGATGACCTAACAAATGTCAGTTGTTAGTCCCGGACAACCCATTTAAGAAGCACTGAAGATCAAATCTTAACTAAGGATGAGCGGACCTGTGGAAGTCCAGGTTCTGGTACCAGACCTAAACTTTATTCCAAAATTTGGTTCGGACACCAGAACTTTACCCAAACTTGAAAACAATGGGGACCCAAACTGTTGATCTGGAAAATATTCTCTCTCTCCTTACAGACTTCCCCCGAAACTCCAAACATTGCAACGGACTTCTGAAATTGTGACAACACAGCTTCTAATCTTAATTAGCCAGATCGCTAGATTTGTTAGACCAAGAGAAATACACTATTGTGTTTGTGTTGACTTTAGAATTTATGTGTTTTTCTTTGGTGGGTCAAGAAGGACAGACTAGTATTTGTATAAACCTGAATGTTAACATTTGAGTTGATATTTACTGCAATTTATTGTATGGAGGGCAGCGACTCAGTATTGGGGAACAATGATGTTTATAAATATGCTAATTACATATTGTACTAAGCCAGCTAGCTGTTGATTTAAAGAGCAGGGGGATACAAACTAAGAAAATTGATTAAATGCTCAAACAATGAGACCTGAGCCCAGCACCTTTCCCCCTGACCTGTGAATGATGACCTGAGCCACAGATGGATATATATAAAAAGGGATTTCTATAGTGCTGCTAGCAGATTGGTAGTATGGCTCCATCCAGAGACACACAGATTTGGATTCTACAAAATTCCAGCCTAAGGGTACACGGCCCTAGCTGGAAGGATACAGATCTGCTCCATTGACCATCAGAGAACCCATGGATGAATTTGGGCGAACCAGGTTGGGACAATGAGGTCACCTGGCCCCATGGATATGTTTGGGGTTGCCAGATTGGGACCATCTGGTCACCTGGAATCCATGAAGACACTCGGCGAAAGCCAGGTTGGGACAATGAGGTCATCTGGAACCCATGGAGTTGTTCGGAGAAGCCAGGGTGGGACCCTCGGGTCTCCTGGCCTTGTACCTCAATGGACTGTCAGCTCCTAAGCTTGCCACTACCTCCTCTCTGTGGGTGTCCACCCAAAGCGAGGTGCCACTGGTTGAGGTAGTTGGCCCTGGAAGTCCCAAAGTCGCAGCTGATCTATTCCCGACGGGCCAGCGGAAGGGTGAGACTGTGTAATTTTGCACCATCTTGGATATTTGCTGGGACTGTTCTATATGTTTATTGTCTGTTTGGTGGGTCAATAAAATATTGCCACACTGTTTTACCCTCACCCTGTGTACACCTCTGAGTAGTATTATGCCCACGGGGCCTCACATCCGTGTTTGGCGATTAGACACGGACACTAAGTTCGGGTTCGTTCATCTCTAATCTTAACATAAAGTTACATCTTACTCTTTTAAGGCGTAGAAGGTGAGCAGACTTCAAGGCGGTGAGTAATTGCCAGAGTGCGATGGTGTTCTTCAGGTAGCAGCGTTTCAATGCCTGCAAACAATGCAGAAGATTATGTGCAAAAATGTATTTATTTTTATTTTTTGCATTCACATTAAACTATATGTACTTTATTTTAAGAATGCCTCCACCTGTTACATTAGAGTCACTCCAGGCAAAGAAAGAAATATTCAGTATTTGGCTAAAGTCATAGATCTCTGTAAGCCCCCACAGATACTTTTACCTTACTGGTGCTATAATACAGATCCCTGTTGTTCCCTACTAGGTCCTAGCTGAATCCTGCTCTTAGAAGAGGGTATGGTCCCACATAGCAGGGGCAGAAAGCTATGGCCACACTGCCACCAATCACTGGGCTCGGCAGTCTTGTGTCGTCTACATCAGAATCATCCCTTTACAATGTAAATATCAATGCTGCCTACAAGGTACTGCTATAAATACTAGTCTTACATTTTCCTCTGCCTTAGTCTAAGGCTGCGGTTACATTAGGCGACATGGAAGCCGATCAGAGGTTGTTTGACAATCTGTTTAGACAGGCTGACGGCACTTCCCATGCACAGAGTGATCAGTAATTGAGCGTTTTGTGCACATATTCCTCCACTATTCTCAGCAGCACACGGCCCGTGATGAGCTTCCGAGAATGATGGCTTTTAGCAAGTTTAAAAAAAACAACATTTCACCTGACAAAGAAATGTTTTTCTCGCTTGTTGGGTGTTTAAAAAGCATGATTATTGGGAAACTATCATCCTAGGAATGCCCGATCCTGATAATCAACCAGTGAAATGCTCTCTTAGTTGTGGGCACCTGCTCTCCGACGTGAAAAAAATGGAGACCCGAAGGGATGGCGGATTTTTTATTTTTTGACTGAAGTGTTTCTTTAGTAATGCAGGCTATGAATTTGTCAGGTCTTGAATACTGCAAAGATGTTTTTTGCATTACATAGCCACAATCCCGGTACCACATGAAGATACACTTCTTGTAGAGCAGTTACTGTATATCTGTGTATAACACGTGTATACCACTGACCTCCAGGACATGAGCGCTGCTCTGGTCTTTCATTTGTAAGACATCCTCAATGTACTTTGTAATGGGAACTTCTGGATCTCCTCCAGACATTGACAGGAATCCCAACATGACATCAACGATGTTTATGGCCTCGCAGACATCGCTGAAGGTATTCAGGTCTTTGCTTATAAAGTCTATTGCGGAGTTTGGTAACGAAATCTACGGGAACATACAAATTCATTTTCAGTTAGAAATAATCTCTGAAAATAATTATTTATGAATTAGAATTTATCATTACTGTTAATTCCTTTTTTCGTTGCAAAATCCGCACAATACTCTACCTGCTCGAGCTTTTTCCTTACGTCCATGAATAGGTTTTCATAGTTCCGGTCTTGGGTAGATATAATTGTCGGCAGACCCTACAATATCCGAAAATAGGAAAATACATAAATGGTAAAAAAAAAATAAAGCAAACCTAAGGATTCATGTTGTCAAATCATATATCTAAATCTAAAACCCTAAAACCAAGCTCACAAGATCCTCACGCTTCTTTCTACAGTAGTGGCCGTTCCTAGGATCCTTTTTTTTTTTTTTTTTTAAATGTGTGAAATTTTGTCCTAACGGTGTCACCGAGATGGGGACGGGTCGCCTTAACTCCTGTAAAACCTGAGTCTTTCCTTGTAGTATTGCTAAAGAGAATCTATCTTCTCTCCTCACGTCTGTTTTACTAAATTATTTTATTTCCCATGAAACAACAATTCTGGACTGTTTTAAAACAATTCTGTGTGGTTTTGTTCCTGTTATTCCCACTATAAATGTAAGAATAAGCTGACAAGTGGATGCTTTCAAAACACAGAAGTGTTAATAGTTTATTTTTATCAATTAACCCCCTTTTTTTTTTTCATTTTGGTTTTTTCCTTCCCTTTTTCCAAGAGCTATAACATTTTTATTTTTCCATCCACATAGCTGTATGAGATCTTATTTTTTGCAGAATGAGTTCAACGACTCCATTCATTTTACCATATAGTGTACTGAAAAACATGAAAAAAATTCCAAGTACGGTGTAACTGCAAGAAAAAGAGCAATTTCACATTTTTTTTTTGTTTTTTTATTTATCATGTTCAATAAATGCTAAAACTGACCTGGCAATATGATTTTCCAGATCATTACGAGTACGCAGATACCAACCATGTTCAGATGTTTTTTTATTTTAAGTGGTGAAAAAAAAATCCCAAATTTGTAAAAAAAAAATGTTTGCTTTTGTCGCCATTTTCCAACACCAGTAGCGTTTTCATTTTTCGGGATCTAGGGCTGTGTGAGGGCTTATTTTCTGCACCTTAAGTAGATGTTTTTATGGATACCATTTTAGGGTAGATACAATGTTTTGATCACCTCTTATTTGGTGTTTTGATCATGTCGCTCTCCGCAAGGAGAAACGTTACGTCTTAGATTTTTTACTTGTTACGCTGTTTACCGATCAGATCAATTGTTAAAAACTTTTTTTTCCACACTTTTCACTGACTTCAATAGTCCCCTTAGGAGCCTTGAAGTTGCCATCTTCCGATCACTTGTGCTATACATAGCACAAGGGGTTAAAAGATTTGTGATTAGTTCTCCAAGATGTTTGGAACAACCTCCCTGCCAAGTTCTTTCACAAACTGTGTGCAAGTACTTAAAAGAATTGACGCGGTTTTGAAGGAAAAGGTTGGTCACCAAATATTGATTTAATTTAGATTTCACGTTTGTTCATTCACTTTGCATTTTTGTTACTTGGTAAAAATAAACTATTAACATTTCCATTGCTGGAAACAGTCTCACTTTGCAGCTCTTTTTCCACACCTGACTAAAACTTTTGCACAGTACTGTATATGAGAACGTTGCTTCTTGTTGGTATTTAACTATAAATTGTAGATGAGCGGGGAAGGCTGCATCACTCGTAATAAATTACCATTGGGCTGGTTTCATATGTCCGAGTTTCACCGTCAATGTCTGAACTGCGATTTCCAGACCAGTCATGGGTCTGCCCGACTCCAACTCAACAGCCTCATATATGCCCATGACACTGTTGAGTTCAGAATCCCACACCTGGTCCAAAAATTGTGGTCTGTACGCACGATTTTACCCGGCCTTAAGCTGAGTAAGACATAATGTGGCTATATAGTGAGAAATCCTGGTTGACCCATTTTTTATGCTGTAGCCAACAACCTTCAAAATGCCCATTTTTTTGCTCTTATTTTATTTCTGCTGCTCCTGAGTATTCCATTTTTTTTTTTAATCCAGAGATATAGGCCTTTTTAGTTAGTGCTAGTTTTCATGGTCTCCACAAGGGGGCGTGGCTCAGTGCTATAATAGAGGAGCTTAAAGACACGCCCCAGAGGATCCTGTGAGCCACGCCCCCTCCAAAATTAGCACAAAATAAAATACCCCCTACCTTTGGATCCATATATTATATAAAAAAAAAATTCAACTGCACATTCAGAGGAGCACTGGGAATAAAATATGTGCAAAAATAGACCACTTAGGATCTAGTGACACATTTTTTTTAACTGGTTTGTTATTTTTTATAGTTGGGTGTCTGCCTCCTAGTGACATGGAGCTAAGATTGAGTTGCCTAATGTCCTAAGATTGGGTATAGGTTTGACACTTTTTTTTCACCTGGTGTCATGTCTCCTAGTGCCAGGGTGTATACCTAGGTGCTAAGTGCTCCTGTATAATTAACAAGACAATGACAATTCCTCCAGGAACTTTCCTCACTTTTACATTTTGTAAAAGAATTAACCAGAGTTGAGGGATGCAATAGAGGAAATGAAGCTGTGCTCCTTTTTGGTGCAGACGTATGAAATATTTACACAGAGGAATAAAAAGTTTATTCTATTCAGTAGAATAGGATTTTAGAATAAGCTTCATGGAGCAACTAGAAATAATGAAATGTGAGAAGCTAAACCCAAACATGATCATCCCGCTACTTACAACCATGGTGATCAGAGGTTTTCCTTGAAAAAATCTGCTGCCAATTTGCTGCTGGATCTTTGGAAGATCAAATTCTTGCAAGGTCTCCTTCCCGCTCTCCAGCGTGTAATGGCAATTGGAGAGGATTATAGGTACAAAGTCCTTCTCCATTTCATAGTTGATGACATGCAGACTTGTTACATCCGAGGATTTAATGGAATACCTGAGGACAATGGTTATAAAGTGAGATATGTGGCCACCGCTCACAGTCATAACCCACCCACAGAGAATACAGACGTTCCGTACTTCTGCTCATTGGCGGTATATTTTCCCAGTGCGTATATAAAGCTGTTGTGCAGAGCAATAAGGTAGCTGACGAGGGCCGTGGCACACAAGCCGTCTCCTTGCCGACGGGGAAGAAGATAGGTGAATTTACTGTCCATGGTAAGGACAATGTCGCACACATCAGCCGGTAGTTTTATTTCACCTAAAACAGAAGAACAGGATGAGAAAGACTAATTTATTATCAAAAGCTACATAGAAATAAGCATTATTTCTCAGGCGCTTCACTGGAGGACACCGGAAACCATGATTGTACTCTGCTGCTAGGAGGGGGATGACATGAAGAATTACAACCTTAAGAAAATAAATAATCTCCTCCTCTCCCTACTGGCAATTAAGTTATTTAGTTCTAAGTGTCACTTAGGAGGCAGACAGGTCTGGAGTCTCCAGATCGGTTTCTGCCAATGGTGTTTTTTATTTCTTCTAATCTTTTTTGTCTCCCTTAGATAGAGTAACAGAGAGGGGTGGGCACCTCTGTTTTCCCAACTGAAAAGATGGAGACCACAGTCTGCTAGGGGTCAGGCCGTGTCCTCTCCTAATGAAGTCAGCGTTCAGGTACTGGTGCAGACATTCCTTGCGCTTCTTCTTTTGTCCGTCTCCTCTCCCAGAGCGTTGTACATTCCATGGTGCAAAGAATAAGCCGAAGATCATCTCCTAATGGATCATTGATGGATCAAACCTTTTAGGGACAGGCGAGTAGATCTTCTCCCTGCAACCCGCTGCGTTGCACTAGCTCCCGGCCACATCTTCCACGGCGCTTGCTCCTTTACTTTCTGAGGTTGTTTTTCTCACTACCTTTTTCAGTTTTCTCTTTACCTTGGGGTCCCTCTTGGCTCCATCGCCTCTCCAGTCCCTCCTTGCCCTCCTGATGCCTCAACTGGGGTCAGGGCTCAAATTTTGTCAGTGGCTAAGTTGAGGCCAAGCCGGGCAATGCCACCCCACTCTCAGCCAATCAGGCCCTTGCGTAAACTATTCTCCTACTCTGCAGCATCCCCGGCCCTCCTTCTTCATGGGTATCACCATTTCCTCATTCTGCAGCGTCCCCTAGCCACATCAACAATCTCCAGCATGATCCCATAAGTATAAATTCCATTGCTCCTGTGCCCTGGACCATCCCTCCAGTGCTCCTCTACTCCTCAGACCAGGACTCCGATACTGGTAGACTGCCTGCCCCTGGGAACTGACACAGTGGCCCCTGGCAAGGGGCTTATCATCCTGGCACCCATTACCCCTTTCCTGCCTGTCACTACATCCTTCTTTTTTTCCTTCTACATCTACTCTACTATGTCAGGCCCCAGCCCCTGCTGTTCATACATTTTACCTGTGCATACTGAGTCGGAGGTGGGAGCGACAGGGTGCAGGCAGCACAAATTGCAACAATTTGGCCCAACGGGATTCTGCGTTGCCTGCACACAGTCACCCCTGCCTTCAGCTCAGGAGCACACCCCATGCGATGAGATTGTGGTCCCCCAGCATACGCCATTAACCTCTCTCAGTCTACTTTAGATGTGCTCAAAGTATTACAGACCCTGGTCACTATCATGGAGTGGCTACCCATGTCTACTATGGCATTGGGTACTACAACCACTGCCCAGAGTCGGACCCACCAGCTACTCCACACCATCATGGGAGAGCGCGTCAGCGGTCAAAATGGCCTACAGTGAGTTCTTCATCCCGTTCTCTGTCTCTCTCCATGACTCCGAGACCACTCTCAACATTAAGCTCATCCTTCCTTGTGACTCAGTTACTTCAGGTATCGGATCGCAACTCTGATTCAGACTCAGATCTGGATTCTGATCAGGCTCTAAAACTGAGAGACATGCTTGACAGTCTTGTCTGTGCTCTGAACCAATGCCAAAACGTGAAGGAAGTGGATCCCCAACCCCCTGCAGACTCTGTGGCCCTCAGGAGGGTCAGATGTACTGCCAAACGCTTACCTGAAAAGTGTCCATAGATGGAAACATATATAGACATTTTTTTTCTTTTCCAGTGGATCTAATTGCCACCTGGTCCGCTTCTCCTTTGGTGGACCCCCCTGTGTCTAAGTTATCAAGGATAAAGATCCTACCATTCTATGATGCAGCTTCTCTAAAGGACCCCACAGATCGATGAATGGAATCCATGACCAAGTCCACATTTAAAGCTGCAGGATTGGCCATGTGCACAACCTTAGCTGCTACATGGGTTACCATCTTAGTTACGGCCTGGGCAAAAAACATGCGTGAAGGTGTCATATTCGGGTCTCCATCGTCCAAGTTGGCAGACCATGCAGATCAGATTGCCCATGCGGGCAAGTACCTTTGCTTCGTTTCTCTTGAAGCGGTGAGCTTTTCTGCTCAAGCTTCAAGCAATGTTGTAGCTAGCCAACTTATCCTCTGGTTCAAAGCTTGGAATACTGACCACGCATCAAAAGATTACTCACAAGCCTTCCCTTCCGCGGCTCTCATCTTTTCGGTTAAAAGTTTGACAAGGTCATTCAGATGCCACAGGTGGGAAGTGCACCCTGCTCCCACAGATGAGATATACTTGATCTTTACCCAACTGAAAGCCTCATCAAATAGAGACTTACTTCAGAAAAAAAAGAGACCATCCTTCAAGCAGACTATTTACTAGTGTCCATGCAACCAGTCTGCCATGTCTTCACGGACCAGAAGCAACAAGTTTTTCTCCGCTTGACAGGAGAAAACACACCATGGATTCTTCTTCGGTTGGGTGGCCATCTGCTCCTGTTTCAGGACGTGTGGCTCTCTGCAGTGATCAAGGCACAGAAGCCATCCTCATTTTGTATTTACCATCGTACTTGGTAGTCCTTCTTCCACTGGGCCGAATCTCATGAGGTTACCCCTATGTTTTTTTCCTACCATCTCTACTCGCATTCTTTCAGTCGGGTTTTGAGTCTGGCTCAGCCCTCAGCTCCCTAAAGAGCCAGGTCTTTACCAGAAAAAAAGCTCAAATAAGGACCTTTTTTCAAGATGGGGCCCACTCTGTTCTTTCTTACCAGCCTCCCTTGGACCTCAACCTGTTTCTTAGTGCATTATAATGTCCTCCTGTTTCACCAATCCACAACATTTCCTCGTTCTGGCTTAAATGGGAGGTGGCGTTCTTGATTTCTATCACTTCCATCAGAACTTACGGCTCTTTCCTGCAGCTCTCCTTATCTGGTCCTTCACCTAGAAAAGGTGGTTTTGTGTCCGGTACCTTCATTCCTTCACAAGGTGGTTTCTTCCTTCCACCTTAATGAAGAGATTGTTCTGCCTTCCCATTCTGCTTGGTTTGGTCATTTTGTGCTAACAAACTCCCTTTAATAAAAGAGCCATCAGATGACAGCTGCTTTTTTCTCATTTTGGGCAGCATTGAGCTCCCTGTACAGGGGCACTCCTGCCTAATCATGGATTCATCAACTGCAGTTTACTGCACATGGGGGGAGGGCAGGGGACGGTAGCACTTCAAAAAGCTTTGGGCTGTCACCTTAATAAGTAGTGGCAAGAAATAATTGTATTCAGTATACAATATATAGCTATAAATATATAGTAGTAATTATATGTAGATACTTATTGTGTGAAGTCACTTACCATTAGTCTGAAGGGAATGACGCAAATTATTCCAGGTTAGGAGAAAATCCTCTATCCGCTTCTTCATTAAACTTTGAGCTCCCCCTGTATCATGAAGTATTTTGATCATGAGAAATGTAATTATTATTATTTATTATTATAGCGCCATTTATTCCATGGCGCTTTACATGTAAAAAAGGGGTTATGCATAGCAAAAACACTCACAATAATCTTGAACAAACGTAAGGTCCAAAGACATCATGAACATTGAGTAAAGGTGGATTTACACCTTAGAAAAATATTGTCAAACCCACACTACATGTGTATGAGAGTCTCCTGACTACGCTGATGGCCGATCTTGGAGAAACAAGGAAAAGGTTGGATTTCTAGTTATTTGATCATGTATTCCTGTCGGATTATAAGCCACTACCAGAAGAGTTCAATAGCGGTTTATTCCCCCTCTTTCCAAGAGAAGAATAAGAGTCGGGAGGAATAGTTCTTACATGCTTAGATCCCTATACGCTGCTCTAGAGATATTAAACAGTTCCTCAGATTGGGCACCATTGGTTATACTTTTTAGTACTGATGTGATGTATCCACTAGCATGAAACATACCAGAGTGTATGGCACGTATGAAGTCTTGGATGGTTTCGTGCTCAATGTCTCTGCAGTTCTGGAATCTTTTCACCAGATCTTTCTGAAGACTCAGGATTCCTGGCAGGAACTTCACCATCTTCAGTTCAGCTTCCTATATAAATACATTGGATTATGTTCCTGTTATGATCATATGCTACAGAATTGATTATATAATAGAAGAGACAACATAGTGATATGCATAGAGTAGACAAATCATCATGTAACAGAAGCCACGGACTGATGAGTCCACTTCCATCATGTTTCTGAGTAGAATTGTATAAACCTTTCATATTGGTCTAATTTTGGTATAAGGTCTATGACAGGTTCTCTTTAAAGAAGCACGCCCTGCATGAGTCATCACTGCAAAATCCCTGGCAGGGAGAGGAGCGGAGCAGCTGGGTCAGGAATTTAAAACGGAGGATGACTCATGTGGGGAAAAAAGACTTCCTGTTTCTACATAGAACTTAGAAGTATTCAGCTAGTCAGTTTTAAATAACGTGATGTCATAGGCTGTGACGACACTGCCTATAATCTTAATAAGCCAGACAATTAGGCTTGTTAAGCCAAGAGAAATACACTATTATTGTTGTGTTGACTTGTAAATGTATATGTATTTCTCTTGGCTGGTCAAGAAGGACATACGATTATTAGTATAACCCTGATTGTTGTCTCCTCTTTGATCTGTGGAACAATAAATGTTTGTTAATATGCCAATTACATATTATACTAAGCTAGCTAGATGTTGATTTAAAGAGTCCCTGCTACTATACCAACTATGTAAATAGATTAGCTCAAACAATGATAGCCGAACCCTGTGAGTAATGCCCTCCCTAACCCCTTAACTGTGAATGTGTACTTGCAAGGACAACTAACTATTTTAAGGGGCATGTGCTTCTGTAGAAGTGAGACTTGAAACAGAGATTGAAAAGAGACTTTACAAGGAGAATCAAAGATCAGACTCTCTTCACACCATCAGCTTGGAATTATGGCTTTAACCAAAGAGACACAGATTTGGATTCTACATGATTCTAGCCTAAGGGTATTTAGCCCTGACTAGAAAGATCCGGACCTGCTCCACTGACCATCAGAGAGCCCATGGAAACGTTTGGGGAGACCAGGTTGGGACGATGAAGTCACCTGGCCCCATGGATATGTTGTTTGGGGTTGCCAGGTGTGACCCTCCGGTCGCCTGGAACCCATTGAGACATTCGGAGAAGCCAGATTGGGACCAGATGGTCACCTGACCCAATGGAAACTCTAGGAGAGGCCAGGGTGGGACCCTCGGGTCTCCTAGCCTTGTACCTTGATGGACTGCTAGCTTCCTAAGCTTGTTGCTACCTCCTCTCTGTGGGGGCCCGCCAGAAGCGAGGGGCCACTGGTTGAGGTAGTTGGCCCTGAAAGTTCCAAAGTCGCAGCTGTTCTATCCCAGGTGGGCAGAGAAGATGGGTGAGACTGTGTAATGTTGTATCATCATGGGTATTTCCTGGGACTGTTCTATCTGTTTATTGTCCGTTTTGTGGTTCAATAAAGTATTGCCACGCTGTTTTACCCTCACCCTGTGTAGTCTGAGTAGTAGTATGCCCACGGAAGACCCCGGGTCTTCACATAGGACTAATGGAAAAGAGAAGAAATAGCTGGGTACAAAGGCAAAATGAGCAATTGTAAGTATACAGTGCTATATAATATGATGACTGCAATATATTAAGAGGATAAACATTTTGATGGAAGGAGTGCTTCTTTAAACAAGAGGCGATTGTAGAACAGTGCATTGGTGCAAGGATCATTACATCTTCTAATCCTTGCTCTTCTCTCTACCTATATAATGTCAGTTTGCTTATCCACTGTGTAGCGACTGCTGCCGAAATCTGCGTCTCAGCTCAGCTACTCATTTCTTCAAAAGCAGCTGAGTGGCCATTACCCAGTGTACAGGGCTGTGCTGTTCAGCACCGTTCCCTGTTTACATCCAGCCGACACCAAATCTGATAACAGCTGATCAGTGGGGAAGCCGAGCAATAGACGCCCACCAATCTGATAATGATGCCCTATAAAATTAGATTATCAATATCATAAAGCTGGAAAACCCTTTAGAACAAGTTAAGCTATGTTTTCCTATGGTACTTTAGATCAGTGATTGTAAGGGTTTGTCTACACGGGACGTATCGGCTGCAAAATTTCCCCAGTGAATTCTGTTGCAAACTCCACTGCAAATTAACCTCTGATTTCACCCTTTGCATTACCAAACAGTTTTTTATGCTGCAGAGAAATCCTATCCATAGCACTAGCACTTTAATTTGTGACTCATGTGTACAAGCCCTAACTGTGACAATCAGTAATACCGGTCACTATATAAAGCTAAAGATGGCCCCAATATTAATACTTAAGTCCATTTTGAAACAGCAATGCACTTAGAACAAACAAGACGACAGACATGTCTGTCGTAACAGGGACTTACGTTCTCCAAGAACTTCCATAACAGCGGCAGATCATCCTTCCCGTTTTTCTGCTGAACGATGTGCATTACATACTCTATGGAGATCCTTTCTCTGCAGCTCCAGATTTTGGAACAATGTATATGACTGTTCTGTGGCAATTCCAGTTTTTCTCCACTTTTCAGCGGGTCACCGTACACGATCCTCACTATGGGGTTAGAGCTTATTCTCTCATCCTTGCTGATGTAATCGTTCACAGATACAAGATCCTCATCCATACTCTGTGTACAGAAAACAATTGGATATCACTTAACAGTAGCCAGATAGGTACAAAAATGAAGAAGCATAATCATTGTTTTTTCCATTATTTATGACATGGCAACATTTAAAAAAATATATAAATTTGTGTTCACTTTTACATAAGAGTTGACCTTTTAGACGAGCCCTTTATAACACTTATTTTAAAGAGAATCTGTCAGCAGGTTTTTGCTACCTCATCCGAGAGCAGCATGATGTAGATAAAGAGAAGCCGAATCCAATGATGTATCACTTACATTACTGGGTGCAGCCGTTCGCAGAGTTTTTAGATTTAGCAATACAGCAGAGCTGAGGAAGCTTACCCCGCCCCACACCAGGCTCTGTATGTACAATGTCTATTGACAGTGAGCTTCCTATCACAGGAGGGGGCGGAGTCAGACTACCAGGCACTGCAGCAGTAGTCTGAACAATGATAAGCTCCTGGTGCTAAAACAATCATTACAAGTTAAAAACAGCGCCGAGATTGATAAGAGAGGCATCACTGAAATCTGCATACTGTCTTAAGATTACATAGTAAAAACTTGCTGACAGATTCCCTTTAACAACGGCGGTTTACCATTTTGGGATCCTTCATGAATAAATTGTGTGGTTTTGAAGATGTGCCAAAGAGAACATTTCTGGCTTTTCCTACAATATTGGATAAGTTCTAAATAACACATTGGCCCATTCATACTTTTTTTGCGCAATTTATTGGTGTAAAACAAGTGACTTTGCAGTTTACCTCCTACTAATATTCCTCTCCATTCTCAAAGAAGGAAGAAATTTTAATGTCATTTTTTACTGCTCATTGCCAAAGTTTCCGGCCGCTTTTACAATCTATCACTGTCTAGCAGCGCAACCATGCTGCTAATCCAACCTATCACTCAATAGGGAGCTCATCACCCCCTGGGAACCAGGAGTCCTGGAGGCTGCGGATCAGTGAGCTCCTAATGACTAAACATGACATAACCCCCCTTTAAGGCCTTTGTGCCATTTTTACAATCATTTTTATTCAGTCCTTGTCATTCTTTGGCGTTGCTTGATAATGTGGGAGTGGTTTTAATTAGGCAGATATTTTAGGTTAACTGATCAGTTGTGACTTATAGAAACGTAAAAAAAAATGTCACAATTTTACTTCTGTAGCCGAGCAGAGTAAAAAACTCATCTACTTTTTTCCTGGCACAGTTGAAGGTTACATGTGACATTATAATGTGTCATCAAAAAAATGTTTTTTCAACAACTGAAGAAATAAGTATTAAGCTGTGTGCCCACGATGCTTTTTTTAAGCGTTTCCGCAGCGGCAAAAACGCTGCAGAAACGCTTAAACAACGCTTGGTAGAAGTTCTGCCATGTCCCCCAATGATAATCCGCATGTGCTGTGCACATGCTGCGGAAATTTCCGCTGCGGATTATCATTGCGGAAAAAAAAGCAGCACTACCAATTATTTTGCGGAAGTGCTGCGTTTTCGGCGCCATTGACTTGCATTGGAACGCTTGACATCCGCATCACTGGATCTGTACATGTGGAATCCAAACGTTTCAATGTGCGGATGGTAACCGGGTTTGGAGAAGAGGAGACTCTCCTCCAGACCCGGGTACCATAGAAACTGTGAAAAAAAGAATAAAAATAAAAAATAAGTATTATATTTACCTTCTGACGGCTCCCGGTCTCCTTGTCTTCACTTGCCGGCAGATCGCGGTGGACTAAAGGACCTGCGATGACATCATAGTCATGTGACGGCAGGTCCTTCAGTGTACCGCGATCTGCCGGCAGCCAGGACGGAACGAAGCAAGACTCCGGGGGCCATCAGAAGGTAAGTATAGATTTCTTTTTTTTATTTTTTACCATTCTTTAAGGACACAGTATATAAATCCATGCTGTTTGCATGGATTTATATAGTGTGACCAAGTTGACAAGCACTTTCCAAGTGATGCTAAAATCGCTTGTCAACCTGCATGCGGAAATGCATGTGAAGAACGCGTCACATCCACATGTCCCTGGTAGGAAAAACGCATGTACAATCCGCATGCGTTTTTTTCTGCCAGGGAGATGCAGAAACGCTCAGGAAAAAATCGTTTAATTAAAAAAAAAAAAAGTAAACTTTTTTTTTTAATGGTATAAAATATGAAAAATAATTTAAAAAGTTTGATATTTTCCACTTTTGAATTGAACACTAGGGGGAGCAGCTGCTGAAATTTGCCATGAAAACTTAGTGTACTCCTAGCATGTATTACGGCTGCAGTAAAAGTGAGCATTATCTAAATACACGTGTGATATCTCCTCCCCTTCTGGGGTCTGATAAAGAATAAGGGAGGATGAAGTTTAGGATCACAGTGCGGAGGCAATTTTTAGTGCAAAGTGATATTGAGATGTGGACACAGTCACCGCGGACGGATGGTAGTGCCGATTCTGTTAGTTGATGCTGCTTGCTGTATCACGACTTGGGGTTAGATACACAGACTGTATCACATGCTGGGGTTAGACTCGCAGAGTGTTTCACGTGCTGGCGTTCGATATGCAGACTGTATCACGTGCAGGGGTTAGATACGCAGAGTGTATCATGCGTTGGGATTAGATACACAGACTGTATCACATGCTGGGATTAGACACGCAGAGTGTTTCACGAGCTGGGTTAGTTACACAGAGTGCATCATGCGCTGGGGTTAGATATGCAGAGTGTATCAGGTGCTGGGGTTAGATACGCAGAGTGTATCACGCGCTGGTGTTAGATACACAGACTATCACATGCTGGGGTTAGATTCGCAGAGTGTATCATAAGCTCGGGATAGATACGCAGAGTGTATCACGCACTAGGGTAAGATATGCAGAGTGTATCACGCGCTGGGGTCAGATACGTAGAGTGTATCACGCGCTAGGGTCAGATACGTAGAGTGTATCACGCGCTAGGGTCAGATACGCAGAGTGTATCACGCGCTAGGGTCAGATACGCAGAGTGTATCACGCGCTAGGGTCAGATACGCAGAGTGTATCACGCGCTAGGGTCAGATACGCAGAGTGTATCACGCGCTAGGGTCAGATACGCAGAGTGTATCACGCGCTAGGGTCAGATACGCAGAGTGTATCACGCGCTAGGGTCAGATACGCAGAGTGTATCACGCGCTAGGGTCAGATACGCAGAGTGTATCACGCGCTAGGGTTAGATTCATAGAGTGTATCACGCGCTAGGGTTAGATACGCAGAGTGTATCACGCGCTAGGGTTAGATATAAGGAGTGTATCATGCGCTGGGGCTAATTACATGGAGTGTATCGTGCTGGGGTTAGATAAGGACAGTGTATCACGCGCTGGGATTAGATACGAGTCTCTGAACTGTACCACACATGATGTGGATTAGATATGCAGCTCTACAGGCTGTATCACACTTTATAGGGATTAGAGACACAGCTCTGTGGGCTGTATACTTAATAGGGATTAGATATGCGGCTCTGTGGGATGTATCACACTTGATAGGGATTAGATAAGCAGCTCTGCGGGCTGTATTACACTTGATAGGGATTAGATACGCAGCTCTGCGGACTGTATCACACTTGATAGGGATTAGATACGCAGCTCTGCAGGCTGTATCACACTTTATAGGGATTAGATACTTGGTTCTGTGGGCTGTATCACACTTGATTGGGATTAGATACGCGGCTCTGTAGGCGGTATCACACATGATGCGATTAGATACGCAGCTCTGCTATATCAGCGTAAAGCCTCTTTCAGATGTTTGTAATACAGGCTTACACTGACAAGGCGGAGCTGAGTCTCTGTGCAGAGCACAGCAGCGTGATGATTACAGTTCGGTGCTCTGAACACTGCAGCACTAACAGCGATGGTAAGCACAGGCCGGCAGCCTGACATTGTACAACTATTACCACCAGCAGCCACAGTGTAGAAGATGGGTCGGACACCAAAGTCTCCTTTGCCCAGTGTGTGTGCGGTGTGACACTTACACACCAGCAAATAAAAAAGCCCTGAGCGGCTGCAGAAAATATGAACAAATGTTAAAACAGTACAATTAATTTTGTATTAAAAATAACGGATTATATAATCAATAATTCTAAATACAAAGATAAAAATCAAGACACATTCCCTTCAAAGCTTATTGACAGTGTTTTCACTTTAAAAAGAGGAAAAAAAATCTTTGAATTTGGACAAAATTCATCAAACATTGTTAGCCAATATAATGGACGTGGTGCAACATCCACCACTGCAAAAAAGAAAGTGCAAATGATAAATTGGGGCCGTAGAGGTTTACCCGCATCACTGGAGCGATGACCACAGAGGCAAAGTGTTTCTCCCAGCCGTTTCTTGACTCTTTTGTAGACCAAGCTTCATCAAAGTGCACAGGCCCTGAGGGTATAAAGTAAAAGATACAGATGATTTATTATTGGGGTAAAACGCTGCCGATCACAAGGCAAGAAAGAAGGTATAAATTGTGCCAGATTCAATGCAAGGGCCTGACATACTCGGCAAAACTTGCTACATATCAGACTTTCCTTTGACCATTTCTCTTTCTTAATCGACCTCATAGCTGGTATAGTATACATGTATACCAACATTTTGTGTCAGCACATTTTCTGGTTTCTTTTAACCACATCCCTTTTAGAAATTCTGTAAAACCTTCCACTGTACTCAGCATTACCTGATTCCACATACATATTACCAATAACCAATTAAGAAAACAAATAAAAACCATTATAAATTCTTTTTTCTTTTCTAAAAACTATAGTAGATAACTGAAAATGTGTCTAATGACTACGGTACCGGTGGCTTATGGTAAAATCTACAGACACAATGATCAATCAGCTTACATATATTCTTCACAAACAACACTATGATACTGCGTCCTAACAGTGAAGTCGGAAAGGGAGGCAAGTATTAATAAATAAATATATACATAAAAAATATATTTTTTTTTCAGTTAAAGGGAACCGATCATATTATTCATGCTGCCTGAACCAGAGACAGAGGCTCCTGCATTACAAGCATGTTGTTTTATTCTGAAATACAATGACTTTAAAAAAAAAAATAGTTGAACTCTCAGCCGGGGAGAAGATAAAAGGAATGACTAATCCAAAAGGTGCGTCCCCGCTGACTTCTCCTCGCCTGCTCAGCTGGAGAATAGAGAAGGACCTGGCAGTCTAGAGGAGCGGCCGGGGAGAAGTCAGCGGGGACAGACATCTTCATCTAGTCATTCTAGGCATCTCGTACCCCAGCTGAGCTTTCACTATGTTTCTTTTTTGAAAAGTTGCAGGGTTTCCGGGTACTACATACATGTTTATTATGTAGAAGCCGGTCTCGGATTTATGCTATTCTTGGTTCTCTTTATGTGATCTGTTTCCTTTCCAAAGTAGCAGGCTTCAAAATATTGACTTACACTGTCCTCGCTGATCGGGATTCAGCATTTGACTAAGTACAAGATGTGCAATGGTGGTGGTGTCATCCGCACTTTTTCCAAGAGTGTTCCTCAGATATTCTAGATCATTTTCGATGTGACGGAAAAAGAAACTTCTAACATCGGGTACTTGTGACTTCACAATGTGAGTCACAGTCTGTTAGAGAAGAGAACAGCGGGTGAGACTTGTGAGGTCAAAGAAACAGAAGCTGCTTCCATCACAAGATACAGATTTCCCAGCCCTTCTGATGACAGAACAACATATAAAGCTTTCTATAGCTCCACCATTGTGATATATACCTGTAATTCCACTTCTGATCCCAGGAGCATTGATAGATGTGTCAGCAGCCTCAGTACAATAAATGCAGGAGCAGACAGATCCCGGTCAGGAGCTATAACTGTCCCTTGTCGTTCTGGAAGTTCCAAGACGTGTCCTGTCTGTGTGCGATCCTCGTTCTGCCTATTAACATAGAGAAAATGACACAAACATTTCTCCAGATATATCACTCTATAGTGTACGAGCTCTCGGACTTTCTATTTTGAGCAATCAAAGGGGTCAGAAACTATGTTATTGAGTCAGAACCTGCTGCCTATGTCCGTGTGGCTGCTGAAAAGAATAGAAAGTATGAGTCTAGTATTTGGCTTTGTAGCCAGTGTGATCATTTTTTTTTTATTTTCTAAATATATGTTGTAGATAGTATTTAGTGTAAAAATCTGATTTAAACAACATGTCATTTTCTGATTACACATTCCCTACAACATAAATGGATGGCATTGTTCCATGTATGGCAAGGAAAAAGAAATAAATATCAATTTCTAGAAAATTTTAATAAATTGCTGCTGTTAATATAGGACTGTGAAAATTCTTAAAAAGATTATCTTATTTTTTTTTTTAACTCGCTGGAGTTCTCCATATCAGGCCACTACTATGGTCACCGCTGGGATAGGTAGACAATCAGTGTCTTCAGCGGTCAGGTGACTGTCTGGAGAAGTCATCATCATTTATAGTGCCAGCAGAGACCACAGGAGAGGCAGCATTGGAGAAGCAGGAATTATGAAAGATAAGGAAGACTTTTTTTTCTTAATTTTACACCTCTTCACACTCACAACAGAGAAAAAACTACCTAAAAAGGACCTTTTCGCCAATTTTTTCAGGTTGAACTGGACACAAGATGAAATAGTGGCTGCAGGGTGGAATAAAAATTTTTTTTACTTCAACTTTCTGTTGCGGAGATATTAGCAATCAAAGTATTTGGCACCTAACAAGTTAACTTTTTTAAGTCCAAGTAGGTGTTATCAGACAGTTTTCACTGGGGGGCGTGTACTTCTTCAACATGTATGAGCTGCCCAATCATAAGCAAGCAGCAACACAGCAGTAAAAGAGGATTTTTAGTACTCACCATAAAATCAATTTCTCGTAGCGTTCATTGGGGGACACAGGAAACTATGGCTGTATGCTGCCGCCATCAGAAGGCTGACACTAAGAAATACACTTAAAGGAATATTTCCATCTCCAAGATCCTATTCCAATATGTACTAGGTTTAATAATAATATTAGAAAATACCTCCAATTAGAAGATGAGTGGGAAAAAGCAGAAAGAGAGTTAGGCCATTACCTGTGCAACTGCTGCTTGCAGTACCTTACTGACCAGGCTCGCATCTGCTGAGGCAAAAGGGTGAACCTTGTAAAACTTAGAGAAAGTGTGGACGGAGGACCAGGTAGCAGCCTTGCAGGCCTACAGAACAGAAGCCTAACAGCACAGCAGGCCCCCACCACCCATTTGGAGTGAGCCATAACCCTTGACAGGGACACACTGTCCTTGGCCATATATGCTTTCAACATGGTAAAACAAATCCAGAAAGCAATGGTTGCCTTATAGCACACGTGTCAAACCCGGCCCGCAGGGTGATTATATTTGGCCCTTGACCTCAGAACCACCAACCCTATGTGGGGCCATTATTCTGAATAGAGGACTTTGTGCGGCCTATTATTCTGTATGGAGGACTATGTGGGGCCATTATACTGTATGGAGGACTATGTGGGACCATTATACTGTATGGAGGCCTGTGTGGGGTCCATTATACTGTATGGAGGAATATGTGGGGCCCATTATATTGTATAGAAAGCTATGTGGGGCCATTATACTGTATGGAGGCCTGTGTGGGGCCCATTATACTGTATAATGGTTGGCCTGCGACTTTGTCCAAGTTTTTCATTTTGTCCCTCTGTGTGTTTTGAGTCTGCAATGACAAATAGAGAGTCAGAACATCTGAATACAGCAATCACCGACAAATAAAGATGGAGGATGGACAGAGCTGAAACTTGGTTCTTAGGAGAACTTCTGCCCAAAACGAACTCTATAACTAAAAAGACATAGTAACAACCTTGTTGGTTTCACACCAACGAAAAAAGGACTTCCAGGTACAATGGTAAATAAGAGATGATGTTGACTTCTGTGCCTTAATCATGGTCTGCATGACTTGATCAGACAAACCTGAAGGTTTTAGAACTGCAGCTTCATCACCCATGCTGTTGAAATGAGCGGCAAAGAATTCAGATGCAAGAAGGGATTCTGGGAAAGCAGATGTAGTCGAATGGGAAGTCTCAAAGGAATGTCTACAGGAAGATTGACTAGATCTGTGTACCATGATCTTCTGTTCAAGTCTGTGGCAACAAGAATGAAAGGGACTTCTTCTGACTTGATCTTTTTGAGCAACTTGGGTACAGAGGTAGAGAAGGAAACAGGTAGGGGAGATTAAATTGAGACCATGGAATTGTCAAAATGTCGGAGGCGACCGCAAGTTGTCGAGAGATAAAGGAGGAAGTTTGTGGTTCCATCTGGATGCCATCAGATTTATGCCTGGTATGCTCGACCGTCAACAGATCTGATCATAACCTGGTGCAAAGACTACTCTCCCACGGTTGGTCCCTCGCAACTTAGAAAGTCCGCAGCCCCGTTGTCCCCACCAGGTATGTGGACCACCTAGATTGTTGGGATTCTTCGTTCCGCCCAGGCATGAATCTGTAAAACCTCAGACGTGGCTAGACTACTAAGAGTCCTGCCTTGGTGGTTCTTGTACACCACGGTGATGGCGTTGTCAGACAGATTGCCAACAGGGAGATCTGACAGCTGGTCCTGCCAATGTACAAGGGACAGGCGAATGACTCGGACTCTGAGCTGGAGGATGTTTATAGGAAGTAGAGTCTCTACCTTGCACGGTAAGCTTCCGGATAATTGCTCCCCAACAGAGAAGACTGGCTTCAGTCGTCACAATCTGTCAATGAATTGGAAAAAGAGCAGCCGAGATGAACAAGAGAGAAGTGCCACCACCAAAATCAGGGACTGTCTGATGTGGGAACGTTGAAGTATCAGGTGATCCAGGGAAAAAACTTGCCCTAATACAAGAGTAGAGCAAGCTGCAAAGTTCAGGTGTGCAACTGAGCAAAGGGAATTCCCTCAATGGCCACCACCATCTTGTCCAGAACGCTCATGCAGAAGCAGAGGGGAAACTGTGAGGCATGCCTCAGTCTATGGATGTCGTTTCGAAAAGAAGAGTAAGAAGGAGATCAAGAGGAGTTCTGTCAAGTTTGCATGGATTGCTGCCAAGATATGCCATGTTGGTGTAGAGTAATAGAGCACCACCATTGAGCGCACACAGGAGTTGCTCATACCAGCCAACAGAGTGCGGAGCAAAGATGGCAACGCCCAGGAAGAGAAGAAGGGATAGGAACAGACTGAAGCGAGGGAAGAGAGCCCGTGCATGAGCCCGATTGGCCGGAGAGGCGGGCGGCATGGCCAAGAGCACTGCTAGGCTGTAGATGAAGCTGGGGACTAAAAAAAAGATCAGAGGCACAATGAGAGATGAAAATGACTCAAAAGTTTTTGAGCACAACAGACATAAGTGTCACTCATCTCCGGACAGGCTGTGCTGGCGAGGAGCAGTACAGCAGAACTGACAGTACTATGAGAGGAGGAGAGCAGATAGAAGGGATTTTAATGTGACACAGCTAAACTCAGCTGTTCTGCCCCTCCCCCCATAACAGAGACCTGGTCTGAAAGGTGTCAGTCATCTGTTCTCTAATCTCCCAACAATTTGTAATCAAGTAGGAGGCTAGATCAGAAAATCAGATCTGTATCATTACATCTCATATAATAAGAAACCTAAGCTATGGTGGGGGCGGGTTCTTTTATCCTCAATTACTGCCTGCTTATGATTGATCCACATCATACAGGGAGAAGTAGTACACACCCCCGTGAAAAATACCTGATAACACCCACATGGACTTAAATTTTATTAACTCATTAGGTGCCAAATACTTTGACTGCTAATATCTCCGCAACTGAGAGGCGAAATAAGAAACAAAAAACATTTTATTCCGCTCTGTAGCCACTATTACATGGTGTGTGCAGCTCAACATGAAAAATTTGGTGGAAGGTCCTCTTTAATGAAGAACAATTACTGAGACATTCTCAAATAATGTATCAAGATTTACAAATCATCTAGGTTTTTGTTATTGTGATCTTTCAATTCCAATTTGAAAAAGTGAAACAGAAGCGTACTGAATGATCTGGAATCCTTGATGAGGACTATGATTTTGTCCTCCAACAGCAGCTCCGCAGTCTAAGCATCGACTCGTCTGCATTGGCTGACCACACTGAAAAAAAAAAAAAGATTACAGCACATATGAAAATATTCAGACTGAACAAATGAATAAGCAATCCTGTATTTACTATGGATATGTCAGCTTTTCTGACATGTCTATGTACTAAATATTTTCAATTTCCTTAAATTAATTCAGAAGCAACTTTTCTGTATTATGCTGTTCCTCTGTTATTCCTCTTGAATATATGTACACATATGGCAGCTGTATGGCTGTGTAGAGACTCGGAGCACTGCTGTATAGGCTCCATGTACACGGCTCGGCCACGGGCAGGAATTTTTAAAGCGGTCCACTTTTGCATACTAAACTAGCCATATAATGATAATGTGGCTGAAGAGCTGCATAAAACTTATTTTTTATTTCTCCATTGCAGAGATACTACATTGTAAATTTTATAATCAAGGGGGTATTAGCAGAGATTCTTCTCTGGGAACAATTACTTTTTCCCCCACATGACGTTGCCCAATCATAAGCAGGAAACGTCATATAGGGGGAAAAAATTACAAAGCTTAGCTTTGGTAAAACTGTCTAACCAGGTCACACAGATTTTACTGCTGGCACCTACTATGAAACCGCACAGTGCCATACATTGTTTAGTGGCCATTCCCAGTTACTGCAGCTCAACACCTGTTCAAGTGAATGGGAGATGAGCTACAGGGTGTCAGACCACCACCGATCTGAGATTGAGGACTTATCCCATCTATAGGTCAAAATGCCCTTAAAAAACTTACCTCTCCAACAGTACAGTAGTGACCATTAGGACAACCTATTGAAAATTAAATAAAAACAATAAAAACATCTTTATAGGCCAACATTACTCACATTTAAAAATTTCAAGCTAATCACTGTAATAAAATAGCTCTACCCACTTATTGTAGTTCTTAAAGGGAAGGTGTCAGATTTTTTTTAATAAATAGAAGCTGCTAATGAAAAATGCTTTTTTTTCAATTTCATTTAATTCTCTTATATTTTTTTCTTTTTCTATTATTTTTCTGTACATGATTATAGGGATGACTATCTTGCCTAAGTTGCTGCTATTCACAGCACTTAAAGGAACAATAGAAATCAGTATTCTGTAGAGCATTCACTGACTTTATTGGAAAGTGTTGTGGGCATGGTTTGCAACCTGTGCAGAGGTCAATGTGCAGGGAGGGGGAGAAGGTGAGCTGTGTGTCATCAGTTCTCAATAGTAGAACTGTTAGTGCCATCTGATAACTACTAATAAGTACAAGTAAACCCAACTTACGATACCACTGCAGCTGTTCAGGCATGGCACCTTTGGCATAGATCATCAAGTCTTCTGGCATTGTTGGCAAATAGGAATTCTAGAAATGATGAAATATATCATTACACAAATGTTATATATATATAAAATCTCTATCAATATTATATATATATATATATCTATATCTATATCTATATCACTCTCCAAAAATGTTACAAAGGAAAGTCAAAAACAATGTCCAATAATGTATTACCTGCATCCTTGTTGGCTGGAAAGCCATATTTCTTAGTGGTGAAAGAAGGGGATGGTTCCCATTTAGTAGTACAGCAGCCATATGTATGGAGAGTCCGAAAACTGTGACTTGTGAGCTCCTGATGCCAGGAAAGACACGGAGCGCTGGGCGGCTGTTATTGAGCAATGTCTCCACAAAGCGTCTCGTTGCTGCTTCTTGAAGAACCTTGGTGTTCTTGATAAAATTCTTCACATCTTCATGTTCCTATATTAAACACAGCAGTGAATATAGTTGAGGGGCAACTGCAATATCAGCCATCTACAGACAGGTACTTTATTTTGCAGCAGGGTCTAAAGAGAGGCCGCCACCTTGAGTTTCTTTTCCTAAGTTTAAAGGGAATCTGTCACCCCCTTGGAGATATCAGACTGCTACTATGGGTATACAGGGTATAGAAAAGTAAATCTATACATACCTGTATGGCCCATAGCAGAGGTTTGATTGCAGAGAAAAGCAGTTTTATCTTTTTGGTCTTCAAAAGGCGCAATGCCCGCCTATCTAATTATTATTCCCCTAAATCGTCTCCTATCACCCTAGCTACCATTTTCCCTCCCTCCCCCGCACGTCACAGGGCGCTGTGACGTGCGCTTTCCTTCCTCACCTCCTGGCGCATGCGCAAAGCGTGGCTCTTATAGACCGCGCTTTGTTTCCTCCCGTCCGGGTTTGTATGAGCACAGTGCCGCAATGCTCTATTGTGCAGGCGCCGGGGAGTCACTGTGACTTCTGCTCCAGTGACTCCCGGCACATAACAAGAAGGTTTTCTGCGGCACTGTGCTCATACAAACCCGGCCAGGAGGAAACAAAGTGCAGTCTATAAGAGCCGCGCTTTGCGCATGCGCCAGGTGGTGAGGAAGGAAAGCGCAGGGGGGGGGGGGATAGTAACTAGGCTGACAGGCGGCGATTTAGGGGAATAACAATCAGATAGGCGGGCATTGCTTGGCGCCCCCCAGGACGCCAAGCCTGTGGAGAACCAAAAAAGATAAAACTACTTTTCTCTGCAATCAGACCTCTACCATGGGCCATACAGGTATGTATAGATTTACATTTATATACCCTGTATACCCATAGTAGAGGTCTGATATCTCCAAGGGGGTGACAGATTCCCTTTAAAACTGTTAACCTGAAAAAGAGAAAGGACAGCACCTCCAAAAACATACGTTGATCTAATGCCTCTCGGCAAAAATATATAAAACTAAACATGAGGTTCTTAGTTTAACATTCTGATCAGACTGTATGAAGCCCACTGCCACGTCACGGAAAACCTCGTAGTGGGTCCTAACATTTCCTGCCTGAACGGGAGCGGAGCCGTGCGCCAACCACTGCCACAGCGACAATGCACCAGCAGGGCGGGCGGCCTGGTGCCCCACAGCACCCATGCCACAAGACCGAGTCCCCATGACTCCAGTCAAATGTATGTGTAGCACCCTGAGGATTCGGCTGCTACAGGGGTATTGCACCTCAACCCAGAGGTGTGATATTCCACTCCCGGGTAAGGATGGAGTGTGGAACTGAGCTCAGTCAGCTGCATGCACTACACACATCCCATTTCCGAGGAGCAGACCAACGGTACTCCCACTTAGAAATGTGCAGGTACGACCGAGTCTGTTCCTGGCTGGAGTGGGAGGGGGGTGGTACATCCCAGCAGTGTAGGGGCAGATAGGGGGAGCAGCCTGGGTAAAGATAGGAGCTCATTGGGTGCTGGTCACCTGAGCTCACACATAGAGGGAGTATTTAAGGTGGGCACCATCTAAGATCAGGGTCAGTCTGTGAGAGGTCGGTCAGTCTGTGAGGAGTCAGCCAGTCTTTGCAGAGAAGCCAGAGGAAGAGGAGCAGAGCAGCCCCAGGCCCAGAGAGAGTGAGAGAGGAGAGCCAGAAAGACCCAGAGGGGGAGACAGAAAGGAACTCTGAGAACCCAAGTACTACCCCAGGGTGAAGAGTTGGCAATAGGGTACCGGATCCCAAACTGGTGGGGGCTAAAGCATACCTCAGCCAGAGACCGGAGGCCGTGGGCAGGATCTGCCACGGCCACCCACCACATCCACCCTGAAGGCAAACCACGTGTAGGGTCAGGGAACCCAAGGCCAAGGGTCTCCCAACAGAAGGCCCGAGGGAGCTGGACCTAGGTGGATCCCTGGTGGGGACGGCCAGAAGAAAGGACAAGAAGGAGGGCTCAGGGACACGCTCCGGACTTGCTTGGGGGTTGGCTGAATCCAGGACCTGGTGGACGCAGCACGGCTCGGGTGGTCACTGAAGGCCGGAGTGACCGGAATATCTGCAGTAAGTAAACACCCTGAACTGCACAACCCGACTCTGTCATTACTTATCATCTACGCTGCACCACCACAACCCCCATCCTCTGCACCTGACCCCCTGAGGCCATACCCCTCCCGTTGGGGGTTATACTATCTAAAGCTGCACCAACACCAACAGCCTCAGCGGACCCTGCTGCAGCGGCGGCCGTAGTGACCGCAATCCAACGGGTGGCGTAGTCGACATAACGAACTTTGTAACATCTGTAGGACTGCCACACACACTGAGTTTGACACCCTGGGCACGGACCGGGTCACAGCCACTCGGAGACTACAACCCCCATCTGATCCGGCTCCGGGTATTCCCCTAAAGAATATGGCCCAGGGGGTGCGTCATATGACCTCCAATCAAATGTAGGATTTTTTGGAGGTGCGGTCCATGCTCCTTTTTTTGCATTGCATATTCTTTCCCCTTTCTTGGACCAGCACTCCTCCCATTTGGCACAGGCGATTTTAATTAGCAGGAGATTGCAAAGAGGGTCTAGCCTATTTTTGCTCTCACTTGAGAGCTTGAGGAAGGTGAGTCACAATGCTCCTTTCATGTGGTGTTGGTGCAGTGTGTCGGCCATTGTTGCTGTGGTTTTGTGCTTGTGGGCGGCGCGGCCTCGAGTCATGGGGTCTTGGTCTTGCGGCATGGGTGCTGTGAGGCACCAGGCCGCCCGCCCTGCTGGTGCATTGTCGCTGCGGCGGTGGTTGGCGCACGGCTCCGCTTCCGTTCAGGTAGGAAATGTTAGGACCCACTACAAGGTTTGCCGTGACATGGCAGTGGGCTTCATACAGTCTGATCAGAATGTTAAACTAAGAACCTCATGTTCAGTATATTTTTGCCGAGAGGCATTAGATCAAATGTATGATTTTTTGGAGGTGTGGTCCATGCTCCTTTTTTAGCATCCCTTTGAAACTATTCTCTCTGTGCCTGTCAAGGGCCGCGGGCACAGATAGGCCAGGTTTCATGACAATCTTGTGAATATGGCGCTCTTTAGGGTGACAGTGATATCAGCTCTGTGCCTTCTGGCAGTGGGATAGGTGAAAGCAGCTTCACTAAATGGTCTCCCACCTGTCCTTATGCTTTATGTGTATAGTCCTGATTAAAAACTATAATGGTGTGATCTATCAGCGTACCCAGACTTGGGTGCCACTTGCTCGCACTGAAGTCTTCCCCTTACGAAATATATATCATGTGTGGGACTTTGTGTGACAACAGCTCCCCTGGGAGTTACCCATGTGCCGGGCTGCTTCAGTGATAAAAGCTATAGGCAGGTACAAGTCTATGAGTGTATTAAAAAGGGGCAGAGTCCATTTGGCCTGGCGTCTGTAATTGTGCTGCTATTAAGACTGAAAATAACTGCAGAAATAAGTGGCAAAAAATGTTTCATCAATAAATTCTATGAGGTAAGGAGAAATTGTCATAGTGGTCTGAGTCTGATGGAGAAAAAAATGAAATACAAGAAAAGACTTAACAGTCACTGAGAGTCATTAGATGGTCAGCCGAGAACTGATAACTAGCATTATTTTTGGACTGCGCCCACTGATATGGTAACTATTCGTAACTTTACAATATTAGTTAAATACTTACAGGTATTGCCCCATGATCAGGATTGTTGCGGACTCCATAATACAAGGTTATTTCCCGGAATACAGCGAGCAATATGTCGACAGCTAGTTCATGGTTGGGCTGTTTACACTCCTAGGAAAAGATGAATAAGATCATTTTATGGCAATGTTACTGTGATAGATTATTAAAAACCAAGCTGTTTACTTAAAAATGAACTGACAGGAAGTCTCCTAAATTACTGCACTAACATAGGCCAAAAGTGCTGCTTGATGTCACAATGTATAGTCTGATGGGCGAAGTTATTATTTTTTTTGTATGTGCTATAACAGTTTATACCAAATGACAATAAAAAAAAAAATCACTAATAAAAAAAACAACAACAACCCAGACATCTAAAGCCGACCCGATGCTGTTCTACTTCATTTACGGTGTCATGTTAAAAAAGTTCTGATACAGGATAGGCCATCAATATCAGACAAGGGGTTCAAACTTCACTAATTGAATGGGCCCCGGCACCATTTAGCACACACAGCGCTGAACATTTTGTAGGGCTATCCCAGGAATCCGTGCCAGATTACCAATAGAGGCATCTATGTAATCAGGCTTGGCAACTATGTGATTGGCTAGAACGGGGAGTAGTGGAGCGGAGAGTGGCCGCTGTTTCTCGCCTACTCTATATCATAATAGAACATTCATGAGTAGAAGCTTTGGGAACACAGAGGAGTATATATAGGCTGACACATTAGTTAATGACTTTTTCTGGGTCAGGGTGCATTCAGACGTCCGTGCAAATCAGTCCGGAATGTACAGACTAGCGTCAGGTCTCGCAACCCGAGAAATATATGAACCCGTCGGGGTAGGAGACCCACGGCCAGTCCGTGCATTGCGATCTGATCATAGACCGATTTGCATGGACGTCTGTTTGCACAATTATAAAGACGTTTGATTAACTTAATTTTGTTCTGTTAAACAAAATTTATTTTCTGTTTTAAAATTGTTGTTAGTAAATTTACAAACTTACTGAGGCGCTCAGTCCTGTTACTTTACACCACGAAAACTAAATGTATGGAGCTGTGCCTGATAGACAATGAATGAGACGTGGGGCTCACTGGTGCCCAACAGCCCTCAATGAGCTGATTAGCAGGAGTGTAGTGAGGAGAATCCAACCCATCTGATATTGATGACCTAACCTATGACCCATCCTGATATTAATGACCCATCTGATATTGATGACCCATCCTATGACCCATCTGATATTAATGACCCATCCTATGACCCATCTGATATTGATAACCCAACCTATGACCTATCCGGATATTAATGATTCATCCTATGACACATCTGACATTGATGACCCATCCTATGACCCATTCGATATTGATGACCCATCCTATGACCCATCTGATATTTACGACCCATCATATGACCCATCTGATATTGATGACCCATCCTATGACCCATTCGATATTGATGACCCATCCTACGGCTCATCTGATATTTACGACCCATCTGATATTGATGACCCATCCTATGACCCATCAGACATTGATGACCCATTCGATATTGATGACCCATCCTATGACCCATCTGATATTTACGACCCATCTGATATTGATGACCCATCTGATATTGATGACCCATCCTATGACCCATCTGATATTGATGACCCATCCTATGACCCATCTGATATTGATGACCCACCCTATGACCCATCTGATATTGATGAACCATCCTGATATTTATGACCCATCCTATGACCCATCTGATATTGATGACCCATCCTATCACCCATCTGATATTGATGAACCATCCTGATATTTATGACCCATCCTATGACCCATCTGATATTGATGACCCATCCTATCACCCATCTGATATTGATGACCCACCCTATGACCCATCTGATATTGATGAACCATCCTGATATTTATGACCCATCCTATCACCCATCTGATATTGATGACCCATCCTATCACCCATCTGATATTGATGAACCATCCTGATATTTATGACCCATCCTATGACCCATCTGATATTGATGACCCATCCTATGACCCATCTGATATTGATGAACCATCCTGATATTGATGACCCATCCTATGACCCATCTGATATTGATGAACCATCTGATACTGATGACCCACCCTATGACCCATCTGATATTGATGAACCATCCTGATATTTATGACCCATCTGATACTGATGGCCCATCCTAAGGATACAAAATACAGTACTTATCTCCTAAATGATTTTTTACGTGTAATTACCAGCTGAATTATGTAGTATTGGTACCTGTAAGGCTTTTACAATCCAGTCTTCCTTGCCCTCTAATATTGCTCGACCAATGCCATCTCTGAGAACTTTGTAGCTGTTGCCGCACACAAGGAACGGATCAATTTGACTCGTTTGAGAATCCTGCAACAAAAACATCAAAAGAGTAATGGGCGATTTTCATCAGCCCTTGTAGGTCATGAGAGTATAGGATACTGTATAAACAAGTGAATTATCTGCATCATGCTCAGGGTTGGGATATAGTCCAGGCACATGTGGATTGTGCCCTTAGCCTTCACCACCGTGTGGATCTCGGTGTGGCCTCGAGGTGGATGCAGGAGAAGCTCATAAATGTAACAAACTTTTCCTAGTCCAATCAATTACCTTTCTATGTTTCTATATGTTTCCAATGCAACAAAGTAAAAACAAAGCAGGGAGTCTGGCCTCGGAATCCGGACAACTTGCTATTAGTAACCATAAAGACATTCATTTGCATAGGAGCTGTGCACCCAAAACTGTAGGGTATTTTTAATTAGGACTATTTGCAAAGCTGCCTCTTGTGGACGGACGGCCAGACAGATACACAGTATATTTTTACCTTGTTCTGTAGCATTCTAGTAGGGAAAAGCCACCCAAAATTCGGATCTTTAAAATGCCTTTGGACAGTGTCTATCCCGTCCAAATTTGACAGCTTTCGTATTAAGTAAACTCTATACCAGTCATTGCCAGACAATGAGCATAATGTCTTCACACTCCGCAAGTAATTCTCATTGGTGACTCCTGATGGAAAAGAAAATCAACATCCAGGAGATTATAATCTGTAACGTAATCTGTAATAAACTTTTTCAGAGATAAAACTGACATTTAGCAGCTTCACTGATCAACAAATCTGCAGGTAGGGGTCCCTGATGTGTGGCTCGTGGCTGTCTGCCAGCTTGGTGCACCAGGTCTAGCAACACTATGAAGACAAGGTCTCCAGATGGTGACACTTGTGAGTAGCCCTCACAGAAGAGCAGATCTGGATGCACATTTACTTGGGGTTGGAGAGATACATTAAGGAAGTGCGGAGCTGGACATAGTATGACACTGCCAGATGAAAGGGCGCTTGAAGATGGATGTGATAGCGTGGTGGGAGTGCTTGATGCAAGAATACCGAGTGAGGGTTAGGTGGGAACCCCGAGATGCAAGTATACTGCCTTGGTGTGATTTACATGTGGAAGCTTTGGCTGCCATTATACTGATAATCGGGGCTCTAAGTGACACTATTGTCTGGATGTCACTACTTGGGGGCTTTGGATGTGGCTCACAACCCTCTCTCAGAGCTGAATGTGGCTCTTGAGGTAAGAAAGGTTGGGGATCACTGTTATAGACCATATCAATACCTCCCATACTAGAGTAAGGAGATAAGGATGCATGACAGGGGTTTGATTGTTAGGTCCACTCTTACACGGAATCCATAGCATGCGTAAATTTTAGCTGCAGATAAAATATTGTATAAACCTATAATTAAGTTGTTTGTTTAGACCCTGTGGTGTCACCTTGCATCGCGCTGTAGGATCATCTGGTCCCAATTACCCTCTCTAGGTGGTATTTCGACTTGATCAATGCTAACATAAGTAATTACCTAAACAGTTCCTCTGATGAATTTTAGCAGAGGAAACGCATCAGGAAAGGAATTTATAGGGTGTTTGGAGAGACCTTCCTGTTGAGAACCTGACTTGGGTCCCTGGGACTGGCAGTTCGACCAGGACGTCTTACTGAAGCCCCCAGATATAATTTCGAGCTACCTTGGCGATTATGAGGGAATCCCTGATACCAGAATACCTGTGTACTACAGATGGATGAGATCGCCTCCTATAATAATTATTTTCTATTTCTGTAACACATTACACTATCCCACGATTTGATTCACCGCTGTATAAGAGAATAGTTCTGCTTCGTAAACCAAAACAGATGACTGGGTCCGACAATATTTGCATTGTGTTTTGAGATTCATTTGTTTTTCAATTGGTAGGAATGAAAGTTATATTTTCCCCATCACATTTTAATGTACTTTATGCTTCATTTCGTCTTGCTGGCATGCCCAATTCACCCAAGACTATGGTTTTATAAGTACCAGAGCACATTTATCCTTTAGTGTATCGTTTCACTAACCAAAAGGAAGTTTCCTCCGATGTTGATGAATTGCATAAATTTTCATTATACATTGAATAGGCATTACTTTTGAAACAGTTTTCTAAAATCAGAGCAAAAACAATTAATCTTTTTCAGGCTACAATTCTGTACACAACTGGGTGACCAGAAGTGCCGCTGTGCAAGGAAAACTGAGGTGTCGGTAGATAAGTACTATGGCCGCTTCATTATTAAAATTGGAGGGGGTTATAGAGGTTGGGCTCCTAATGATCAACAATTTGTAGCATATCCTAGCTAAAGGACTTACAGGATAACATAATAAGTGTTTCTTCTTGGCGGACTTTACTTAGTAGTCTAGCTAAAGTAAGGAAGAAAAAAAATTGAGAATCCTCAGTAGTTGATATCCTTTAATGCCTAACTGAAAACGTGATGACAAACAGCAAGAAGACTACTTAGGTTTCTTCAACCATGCCTGATGATTTGTCTTCACTAGAAATGAACGAATCTGACAAAATTCAAACTTGGCAGATTCATTCGAATTCGACTAGGAAATTTGATTTTAATTGATGTATATCTGAATCTGCCCCGATTTCTGTTAAAAAAGCAGTATATTTTGCTCAGAGTTCTCCTGACCATAACAAATAATATATGGATGGGCTGGGTATGGGTTAAAAAACTGTAAAATATCATATTCACCCCTCCTCTCACCTGTCCTAGCCACCGCTGCTCCTCGCCCGGTTCTACACTCACTCTCTAAAGCATCGGCTCTTCTTCCGGTACAGTCTTTACCGGTGCTTCAAGGTATGAGATTTTATTTGGGTGAGTCAAGTGTGATACTTTATTGCTTTTTTAACTTCTTCCTGGCCCATTTGCGTAGAGCAAAATGGCAGAAGACGGGACAATATTTTGCTGGATTCACATGTAGCAAATCCCAAAAACTTTGACTTCACAGGAATTCATACATTTGGGGAAATTCTAAACTAAATTTTATTGATTTAGAATAGATTCTCTCATCCTTAGTCGTCACCTTTTCAATTAGTCATTAAAAAGTATCAACTACTGAGGTCTCTCAATGTGATCTTCATATGACACATCACTGAATATTGTGGCTTTTATCGATGTTTATGAATGTGACACATTCCCAATTTACCTGTGGATTTGCCAGACAATAATTCAGCCGCTGTATTTAGTGCCAGCCGAACCCTCGCCACATCCTGCAGAAACTGTACAGTCTTATCATCCCGATTGCTTCTGCCTCTAACATGTTGTTCCAGGAATGATCCTTCATCCTTAAGATACTTTTCTTTGTCTGCAGGAGAACATTGGATTCTTTGTCCTTTCTCAAACAACGAGTCCTAAAATAAAGCAGCAAAATGATTAAAGTCACATTTGACAATTAAGGTTGTCGTCATTTAAAGCAGCCAAACAAGACTTTATTGTCCTACCAGTCTGTAAATGAAGATTTTTTTTTTTATTTTAATTATTTTTTATTAAAATGAACCTGTCATCATGAAAATGCCATCCAATCTGCATGTTTCATGTTATAGACCAGCAGGAGCTGAGTAGATTGCTATATAGTTTTGTGAGAAAAGATTCAGTATCACTCCTGTTTACCTAATTTAAAGGGGTATTCCCATCTCCAAGATCCTATTCCAATAAGTAGTAGGTGTACTACTAATAATAATATTAGCAAATACCTCCAATTAGAAATGTAGTATAGTTCTTCTGATTCGCTATACGGCTTATCCCATGTGCAGGGCATTGCAGTAGCTTAGGTATACATGGTTATGACCACTCACATAGTGACAGTTAATTAATGGTCATAATCATGGAACCTTAGCTACTGCAATCACCTGCACATGTGGTAGACGACACAGCTAATCAGAAGAACCATACTACATTTCTCAGAGATAGTTAATATTATTATTACACCAACTACATATTGGGATAGGTTCTTCGAGATGAGAATACCCCTTTCATCCTCTGCTCCTTTTGGGATTTTTGGTCCGGTCCTATCAATGATTGACAGCTTTCTATGTATAAATGTACAAGTTTGGTACTGCTTACATGTTTTAAGTGTTAATTCGCTCTTATGCACAGCGAGTAACATCAAAGTAACACTTGAAACATTTAGGCAGTACCAAACTTGCACCTTTCACACTTTGGATTTTAAACTGTGTTACTAGTAAAATAAAAATTTTTGGACTCCGCTATCTGCTTTTTGAATATGCATAAGGTGTCGCAAAGTGTATCAAGAATTTATTGTTTTTAAAGAGGTTTTCCACTACTAATTTAACACCTTCATTTATCCTAACTTTTCCTAACTAAAACTTTTCTAATACACTTTTATTCCCTACCTGCTCATGTAAGGTCATCTCTCTGTGGGCGATATATCTTTCGGTTTTGATTCTGGTTCTGCTACTTCTAATCTGGGGACCGGAATCAGATGAACAAAGCAGAGCACGTCACTGGTGGAGGCAGTGCTATGTCTCGGTGAGAGGCAGCAGTCTGAGCACTCATGCTCAAATCAGACTTCACTGTGTTCTGTGCTTGAATGCTGCTTTGAAGAGCCGTCCCTTCAGCTGGCAAGCCCTTCAATGTGCTGCTTGTTATTAGAAAGTATATCACAGTGCTTGTCAGTTGAAGGCAAAACACTTCAAAGCAGCATTCAGGCAGAGTCAGTCTGCACCAGGCATGACCGAACTCACATCAGGCTTCACTCTCCTCTCTGCCTGAATAATGCTTTTAAGTGCCTTCTGTTCAGCTGACAGGGCCTGAAATATGCTGCTTGTTTTTAGATAGTATATCACAGTGCTTGTCAGCTGAAGGCAAAGCACATCAAAGCAGCATTCAGGCAGAGTCTGCACCACGCATGACAGAGCTCACATCTGGCTTCACTCTCCTCTACCTGAATGCCGCTTTGAAATACTTTCCCTTCAGCTGACAAGCCCTGTGATATACTTTCTAATAACAAGCAGCACATTGAAGGGCTTGTCAGCAGAATGGACAGCACTTCAAAGCAGCATTCAGGCAGAGTCACACTGCACCAAGCATGACTGAGCGCACATCAGGCTTCACACTTCTGCCTGAATGCTTTGACGTGCCTTGCCTTCAGCTGACAAGCCATGTGTTATACTTTCTAAAAACAAGCAGCACATAGCAGTGCATGTCAGCTGAATGGACGGTAGTTCAAAGCAGAATTCAGGCAGAGAGGAGAGTGAAGTCTGATGCATGCTCGGACTTCTGTCACTCACGGAGACATGGCCCATTCCCCACCGTGCCCTTCACTGTTTGTCAAATTCCGGTCCCCCATATCGGAAGTAGCAGAGCCAGAATCAAAATAGAAGGATTTATGACCCACAGAAAGATGAACTTTAAGGAGCAGGGTAGGTAATAAAAGTGTATTAGAAAGGTGTTCGTTAGGAAGAGTTAGGACAAATGAAATGGGGTTTAATTAGTAGTGGAATACCTCTTTAACGCCTCACATTGTTTCCCAGCTAAAAAAAGTAAAGCTTCCAGCCTATAGCACAACATAAGAATCACACATTAAATTCTGATAGGTCACATATATTATAGTACCTCCAGACAGTTTACAAACAGCTGGTAGACTTCGGTGGTGTCCAGCACAGTAAGGAGGTTATTTCTCTCCACCTTTCTGAAATATTCCTCAGCGTAACCCACGATATCTTTAAAACTGAAATCAAGAGTTTGTAAGGCTGCATTGTATTATACAAATGACACCTGACAAATTGTGTGGAAACAATAAAGAAAACTGACAACTCTGCAGTTTCTGCCCTCCCTACCTGTATTTCAAGAGCAACTTCAGTATGACCGAGCGGAGCACCGGTGTTTTGTCCACTGCGTCCTCAAATGGGGAAAGAGATTTTGTGTAATGCCCGAGCTCTGAGATTACAATGGAAATTATTGGTTAAAGACTGAAATTCTGCCCTAGTTAAAACTAAAAAGAAAATAAAACTCACTTACCAACATTGCCAAAAAGTAAAGACAGAAGATGTTCAATGACCTCCCGGTTTGGTGGAGTGCTGTCCTTGAAGCACATGGTGCATATAATGTCCACAAAGAATCCGTTACATCGATTCCGAAACTGAATATTTTTCAGTATGGATTCCCTACAAATAATACAGTGATGGTAAATGGGTTTTTATAATTTCAGTAAAGTGAACCTCCACGGCTCTAAAATAATAAACAGAGCAGGTATTCGACATCCACAGGTCCTCACCAGGTCTAGGTTCTTTGGCTGCAGCGGTGATGTCACGTTGCCAGCTTACATCACCTCAGTAGAAAGTAACTGAGCCCAGCAGCTATGCCAAGGTAGATGCACGAGCTGCTGTGCTCAGTGATTGGCCACAGCGGTGATGAGCGCTGTCGATAGGACATCACCACTGCAACCAAATCACGGAGTTCATCAGAGCAGCCACGGGAACCTGGTGCTGGACCTAGAGATGGTAAGTACACTCTCTGTTATTTTAGTGGTCCATGGCTATGCCGAAGTATACAGCTTCTGAGCTCATCGATTGCCAATAGCGGGGGGATGAGCGCCGACGACACCGCTGGAGCTAAAACACAAAGACCTGAGCAGCAGCGGGGACCTAGCGCTGGACCTGGGGAGGAAAAGTACATACCCTATGCGCTATTTTAAGTAGTTTAGAGCATTTGGGGTCCACTTTGCTGGAAGTGGATAACCCCTTTGACATAAATTCAGAATTTATCACATATTAGAAAAATGTTTATGTAGTAATTGTGTCCTAGCTTATTTTTCTAGTGATGAGCAAGTACTCATTGCTTAAGTTTGCCGAGGGTGCTCGGGTATGCACTGAGCAGTGCGGGTGCTCAAGTGAGGTGTGCGCGTCCCCGCGCCCGCAATGTTTCGCGGCTGTTGACAGTCACTAAACATGCAGGGATTGCCCGTGTTTGTCAGGCACTCCCCCCCGGATGCTTTGGGGCTGTCTAACAGACGCAAAATATGGGAACATGAGCATCTCACTCGAGCACCCGTGCTACTCAGTGCATACCCAAGCACCCTCAGCAAGCTCGAGTAACGAGCACCTTCTGCTAACATAGAGTGGACCCTCGACAATGCGTCAGCATTGCTATGCAGTTTTCCAGGCCTATGCTCTACATGGAAGCTAAATTCCTGGAGGACTAGTAACCACCTGGTCACTCGGGCATGGTTTCCCTTCTTCTCTCTCATCCACATTAGTGGGGCATGGTCTGACACCAGCCTGAACTTCCTGCCTAAGAGGTAGTATTTCAGGGTGTCCAATGCCCACTTGATGGCCAAACATTCCTTCTCCACTATGGAGTAATTCTTCTCACAAGATGTCAGCTTCCGGCTTAAATACATTATGGGGCGCTCCTCCCCGTTCACCTCTTGTGGTAGGACAGCCCCCAGTCCAATATCTGACGAGTCCGTCTGGACCACAAACTCCTTTGAGAAATCCAGCGCCACAAGCACTGGCTGTTTACACAGAGCCTGCTTCAGCTCCTGGAAAGCCGTCTCAGCTTCTGGAGACCACTTAGCCATAGCCGACTTTGTCCCTTTAAGGAGGTCTGTCAGAGGGGCGGCTATCATAGCGAAGATAGGGATGAACCGGCGGTAGTAGCCCACGATGCCCAGGAAGGCTCTGACTTGTTTTTTTGAGAGAGGTTGTGGCCAACCCTGGATCGCTTCAATTTTATTTATTTGGGGCTTTATCACGCCTCTGCCTATGACATAGCCCAAATATCTGGCTTCCTCCATGCCCATGGCACATTTCTTCGGGTTGATTGAAAATCCTGCCTTCCGCAGAGCATCGAATATTGCCTGGACTTTACTCAGATGGCTTCCCCAATCCTGGCTGTAGATCACGCTATCATCCAGGTAGGCAGTCCCAGTACCGGTCGTCTTTCTCTACGACATTCTTCAACATGACCTTCAAGGTTTTATTGAACC
This sequence comes from Phyllobates terribilis, assembly GCF_046119375.1. NCBI lineage: Eukaryota > Metazoa > Chordata > Amphibia > Anura > Dendrobatidae > Phyllobates > Phyllobates terribilis. The sequence continues at coordinate 129,043,370 of NW_027362770.1, read as the reverse complement.
GCTCCACCAAGTCATCTATCTGCGGGTGGTAAACTGAGGTCCTTAGTTGTGTGATTTGCAGGATCTTGCACAACTCCCTCATCACCTTTGACATAAACGGTGTTCCTTGGTCCGTTAGAATCTCTTTAGGCAACCCTGTCCTGGAAAAGATATGGACCAACTCCCGGGCTATACACTTGGAGGAGTTTCGTAGGGGCATGGCCTCTGGATATCGGGTAGCATAGTCCAGTACCACCAGGATGTACTGATGTCCTCTGGCGGACTTGAGCAGGGGTTCCACTAGATCCATTGCGATGCATTCAAACGGGATCTCTATGACAGGTAGAGGCACTAAAGGGCTACGGAAGTGAGCCACTGGGAAGGTCAGCTGACAGTTGGGACACGACCTGCAATAATTCACTATCTCTTGGTGACACCCGGGCCAATAGAACCACTGGAGGATCCTTTCCTGGGTTTTTTCTACTCCCAGATGTCCACCCAAGACATGTGCATGGGCCATAACTAGCACCCTGCGTCTGTACGGCCCAGCCACTAGTAACTGCTTGATTACTTCCCCTCTGAGCTTGGTGACCCGATATAGTAACTCCCCATTTACGGCAAAGTGCGGATATCGGGTGTCAGCCCCCGGCTCTTGAGCAACACCATTAAGAACCGTTACATTCTTAAACGCCCCATTTTAGAGTTAAGTCCCTGAGCTGGGCAGTTCCAAAGTATCCCCCAGACACCTCCAGTTCAGGAATGTTAGCCTCCGGGGATGCTGCCTCATCCTCATCCCCAACCAGCACATAAAAAGGAAACCCGTCGGCTGCAGCCTGTGATGAGGTTTCCTCAGGGGTGAGTTGGTTGTTGCCCGGACAACCCAGCTTCCTCCCATTCTCCCCACAAGTTCCAAAACAGGGCAAAGTCCTGCCCTATTATAACCGGATGCAACAGGTCCTTGACTACGCCGACCTCATGGGACTTGGCGCCACAGTTTGTGTCTATGACCACTCAGGCCACAGGGTATTCCTTAGCATCCCCATGGATACAAGGGACGCCAAACTTTTTCCCCGGAACCAGCTGATGAGGAACTGTGGCTCTCACTAGGGTTACTAAATTCCCCGAGTCTAACAGAGCAGTCACTTGCATACCATTCACCGACACGAGGCATGCCTGCGGTCCCTTCACCTGGTTGAGGGACCGCACTGCAGGCAGGATATGCAAGATATGAGCAACGCCGTCCTGCTCTGCAGTCCATTGGTTCAGTTGTCATGGGGCACCGGGTGGATATGTGACCTGGGGTATGACACCTCCAACATACAATGTTATGTGGTGGGACCTTGGGCAGCAACTCAGACCCCTCCTGAGCTCTAGGACGCCCCCCAGGTGTGGCTCTAGCTCCCCTCTTTTGGGTGTCCGCCCCCTTTTGGGAACCCCAGTATGGAGACGCTACGCCCCCTTGTTTCCCCAAGGTACTCTCAACTGCCTGGTACCTTTCCACCAAGTCATCGGCATTGCGGGGATCTCCCTGGGCAACCCAGGATTGCACCGACCTCAGAAGGGAGTGGATGAATCTGTCCATGACAACTTTCTCAACCATTTGTGCAGAGGAGGAAGATTCAGGTTGCAACCACTTTTGGACCAGGTGTAGGAGGTCGAACATCTGGGAATGGGGAGGTTCGTCATTGCAATAGGCCCAGTGATGCACTCGTTGCGCCTTGACAGTCAGAGTCACTCCCAAGAGTGCCAAAATGTCATTTTTCAACTTGGCGTACTCCTTTGCATCCTGCAAGGCCAGGTCATAATAGGCCTTTTATGTATCCCCTGTTAAATATGACGTCAGCACCTCCGCCCACTGCTCTGGAGGCAATTTCTCCCATTCCACCACCCTCTCAAAGACCGTCAGGAACGCCTCGACATTACCCGGGGTTGCAATGCTCTCCTTACCGTCTTCGTCACGTGAGAGTCATCACCTGGAGTAGGGGGTGGGGCAGTTGCACTGCCATGGATCACCTCGGCCAGGAGCTCCATCTGCTGTAGTTGTTGCATCTGCTGCTGCTGTTGCCACTGTTGCTGCTGCTGTTGCCACTGCTGCTACTGCTGGAGGTTAGCCTGCACCAGTTGCTTAATCTGCTCCTCCATGCTGCCGGACGTCCCTGGCTGGCTGGCGGCCTTCACCCAGGACATAAACTGTTTCTTATAGTAGTCACACTGCCCCTTGGGATTTGTGCCCGTGCTTCTAGCACCAATTGTAGGGTCATCATGTGCCTTTAAGAGCCGCGGGTGGTTCGGAGCTCCACCCGCAGCTGTTAACCAGTTAAATCCTGACGTCAGACAGCGGCATTTAACACGCGCCAGCCGGAAGTGTCACAAATCCCACCCATCGGCTTCCCTGCCAAGTGATCGATGGGCGCCGATTGGTTGTCATGACAGCCGGGGGGACAATTGTTTGATGACCCCCGTGCCTATTATTATGATACTCCTGTGAACTCGTGGCCGCCATTTATAGGAGATAGTCATTTCTGCTATACATAGACCTGCTGATTTATTGCTATGTATAGCACAAGCGATCACAGCTTCAAGTCCCCTAAGGGGACTATTAAATAGTATAAAAAGTGCGAAAAAGTTTTTAAAAATATTAAAGAAAAACACAAAAGTTCAAATCACCCTCCTTTCGACCAATTGAAATAAAAATAATTGAAAAAAATATATCCAAATATTTGGTATTGCTGCGTTCAGAAGTGTCTGATCTATCAAAATATGAAGTAAATTAATCAGATTGGTAAACAGCGTAAGGAGTAAAAAAAAAAAAAATCAAAAAGCCAGAATTACATTTTTTTTTGACCGCAGCAATATTACAATAAAATGACTAAGGGTGGGCTGTCATCTGAAACGTGCTGATGTTGCATTTCGTCTAGCAGTATTGCTGATTTTGTCCTCTGCCAAGCACCTTGTGTGCATAAAAGCTTATTCACAGTTTGTTGAGCTGGATTATCTTCATTTTATATTCATACAATAAGAGGACATTCAGAAGTAAACCTGCACTGCGAATGAATACGTGTAACATACAATTACCTGATTTCTTTAGACACCTCAATGGTGAAGGGTTCGGGTAATTCGGTTTTGCAGACAGGACAGGCATTAGTGCCAGTTTTTAACCATTCACTCAAACAAAGCTTGCAGAAAATATGGTCGCAGGGAAGACATACTGGTTCATGTGGATCGCCCTGGCAGACTGCGCACGTTTGCATGCCAAATCTATAGAAAAAATATACAAAGGGAGAGAAAAGACGTAAGAGATCAGAAAAGAAAGAAAACAAACTTACTAAAGGCATTTAGGACGGTTCCTGATCACATATTTTTAGTATATTTATTTCACTATATAACTGGATTTAGTTGCTTGGCTTGCTTTCTGTTTTGCGTCTTTTTTTTGTATCCATAGCATTTTATGTAAGGACTCCAACAATAGACATTAACGGCATATTATAATGGCATCGAATAACCACCTTCTTGCCCACTCCTAGTAAAAGAGTGGGCTAATCCTTCATCACATATGGGTATTCTCTACTGTAAGAGCAGTGAGACTATGGCACTCTCTGTCAGACTTTGGAGCATATTTATCAGTAATGTCTAATTCTTAGTGCAAACTTAGACTAGACAGTCTTGGCCCCTTAATGACAACCATTACACCTTTAAAAGAGGGTCATTAGTAGGCCTCGATTACCATCTTGGTTATTAAAGGGGTTGTCAAGGCTTGCGGCACAAGCCTGCAGTCAATTCAGGATTCTCCGATGCCGGCGCCAGGAGTGGGCAGTCGTGTGACCTTAAAGTATGAGATTTCCATACTTCCAGCCATATTAAGACTAAACTTGTCCGCCCTCACTCAATTCACTTGTATTGAGGGAGGCTGGGAACGTCTAGTCGGCACGTGACTGCATGTTTAAAAATCGCATACTTGCAATCCGGCGTTCCCGAAGAATCCTGACAGAGTGCATACAGCGTGCTTTGAGAACTGACAAGTCCGCAGTTGCATAGAGTGACTGCAGACTTATGCCCCAAGTCTGCATGACCCCTTTAAACCTTAATGTAAGGGCTACCTTTTTAAGACGCTGAAGATTAAGTGAATAGCTCCCTTAGGCAGGCAAAAATACTGATCTGGTCGGCTGTGTATGACAGCTGGCAACTTGTGGCATCAATCCCAATAGTTTTTGGAACTGATCGGGGTCAATTAATCCCTTAGATGCCACTGTGAATCATGACAGAAACATTAGATGGTTGAAAGAGGAAGAAGGCTAACTCTTTACCCCAATGGGCACCCCGCGAATGCAGATGCTAGTAGTTGTTATCGCAACCTGAGGTCATATAATAACTTCAGGATATGTTGGCCTGTTAGGCCTTCTATAAGCAGTGTTTAAGAGGCTGTGTGACACTGACAAGTCTTATATACTGTAATGCATGAGACCAGTGATCAAAGTGAAAACATTTTCAAATCCTACAGGGGGACTAAGAAAAAAAGTAAAAAAAAAAAAGGTAAAAAAAGGTTAAAAAAAAAAATAAAAAAAAATAAAAAAAAACACAAAAAACGGTTTTGCTACTAAAAATGCAGCTTTTGTGCAAAAAACAAAACAAACAAAAAACTTATAATTGGTATCACTGCATCTGGAACAACCCTAACTATAAAGGCTCGTTCACACTGGCGTTTAAATCGGACGAGTGCAATGTGAGATAACATTGCATTGCACTCTGAGCAATGTTAGTAAATGAGTTTGTGCTCATCTACGAATTTTTTCTCAGCTTGGATCGGACTGAGGAAAACATTGCTGCATGCTGCTATTGGCAATGCAAGTCAATGTGTACGAGAAAACAAACTCGCACGGCACATGGACCATGCGTGTGCCGTCCCATTTTTACGCACACATCTCAAAGGAAACCAGACATTTCATCAGCCAAATACAGTATAGTCACAGCCTGAACCGTCAGAACAGAATAGATATATAGATAGAAATATGTCAGTGATATATATAATCAGTGCTTTGCGTGTGTAGCTTACTGTACATGTATTTAGCTAATAAAAAAATGGGGGCCCCCTTGTTTTTAATAACCAGCTAAGGGAAAGCAGACAGCTTTGAGCTGGTCTTATTAGTCTGGGAAGGGTCCAATGAACATGGAGCTTCCCAGCCTATTAATATTAGCTCACAGCTGTCTGCTTAGCCTTTACTGGTTATTAAAAAGGGGGACCCAAAAAAATGACAAGGGCCCACCCCCCTATTTTTCATAACCAGCAAAAGCTAAGCAGACAGATGCGGGCTGATATTAATAGGCTGGGAAGGTCCATGGATATTGGTCCCTTTCCAGCCTTATAGGACCAGCCCTCAGTCGCCCCTGAAATGGCGCATCCATTAGATGTGCCAATTCTGGCGCTTAGCCTTGGCTCTTCCCGATTACCCTGGCGAGTTAGCAATCGGGTTAATGTTTTTTGGGTTGATGTCAGCTGGGCACAAGTTATGGGTTCTAAGCTGGCGTATTTTTACAGAAAAAAAAACATGGAGAGAATGTGGTAGAGTAAAAATGTTCAATGCAGTTGTGGATGAATTAATTGAGAACAGTAATCTTTAAAATGTGGTCACTTTTGGGGGTTTTCAGCTATCTGACATCGTAGGGATGCCACAAATGCCACCTGCAAAATATTCCGCTCTCCAAAACCAAATAGCTCTTCCATCTCAGGCCTGCCGTGTGGCCAAAAAGTAGTTTCTCACATATGAGACATCACTATGTTTAGGAGAAACTGTGCAACAAATTGAGGGGTAAAGTTTCACCTACTATCCTTGTGTAAATGAAAAATTTGCAGCTATTAAAAATTTAAATTTTTACACCTAAAATGGTGCACAGTATATCCACGGCCTAATGGCGCTCCTTTAAATCCTATCCCCGCCGTGTGCTCAAACAGTACTGTACAGCCCACATGGGGTACTACTATGTTTGATAAAAATTGCATAACAAATCATCCTTTCCATTTTCTCCTGTTACCTCTTATGTGAATTAAAATTTTGAGGCTAAACTAACGTTTTAGCAGAAAAATCTTACATTTTTAATTTTTAAAACCCAATCTTATAAAAATCTGTGATGTATTTTTTGGAGTTAAAAATGCTCGCCACTAGAGATGAGTGGACCCGTTTGGTTTCATCAGTTTCGGCCACGGATACCAGAACTTGACCCTGAACCCCATAAAAGCCAATGGTGACCTGAACTTTGGTGCTGTAAAATGGTCGTAAGTAATGGTTAGGGGGCTGCAAAAGGAAGCAAAATGGGGGTAAGAGCAGGACAATTGCCTTACAAACAAATGTGGATAGGAAAATTACATAAAATAATATAGAATAAAAAATATATAAAAAATAATAATCTTGAACCAGGAGGCGGATGTCCAAGTGGAGGAGTGGAACAGTGCCTTGGGTGTGTAGTTTACAGTACTTGTTAATAAATAAATGAAAAAAAATTGACGTGGGTTCTCCCCTATTTTTAATAACCAGCCAAGGGAAAACAGACAGCTGTGAGCTGGTCTTATTATGCTGGGAAATGGCCAATATCCATGGACCTTCCCTTAATATCAGTCTCCTGCTGTCTGCTGGGGAACGAGTCACATGGGAGACTAGTCGGACAGGCTGTTCACCGCCGGTCTTTCCCTGGCTGCTTTTTAAAGTATGTTTATCTGTGAACTGCCGCAACATTTTAGAGTCGAGCATACCTGGCTGAGATCATGCAGCCAGTGTCTGACACATTCAGCTTTCAGGTTCCCTAAAGAAATATGCCATATGGCTCCAGAGCTATGGGTCTTTTTATTTGGTACACATTTTTTATGGTCTTTACCAAGTGGGCGTGACATTATTTGTGGGCATGTCTTTAGACTGCTCTGCATTATTACTCTATAAGCAACGCCCCCTTAGTAAATACCATAATAATTTTCACTTAAGAAAAAGGCCCATATCTCTGGAACTGTATGGCAGATTTTAAAAAAAAAAATGGAATAATCAGAGAAGCAAAAAGAATTAAATAAGAACAAAAAGTGGCCACTTTGACCTGGCGACAGGTCCTCTTTAAGAGGATTAACTTTACATATCAAATAATAATGGAGAAAAATATAATTCATCAGCAGAGCATAGTTAAAATAATAGAATATAATGTATTTTCTATATCTAAATACCTGGAAACAGATTGGGAAACGTCATATCTACACTTATGGAGGACATCCACCACCGCCATGAAAGGCTTGAGAGACTTTATATCATTGAAGTTTTCCAGGCACTAAATAGAAAAGCACCATGATCATGTTAATGTCACTGGTTAGGTCATACATACAATATGTACATACATAAATAAAAGACCCAAAAAAATAATTATTGCTGGAGAGAAAATGTCACAAATACAGTATGCAAAATACCCCGATTAGTCAATAAAACCATAAAATAAGTAATATTGGCCTGCTATAGTTTTACTGACCAATAAAGAGAATATATTTGTGATCCCTTCAGTCCGGTTCATATACATAAGTAGACAGACACACAGGTGATGATTTGTCACACTGGTGAAAGTGCACTGTCAGAGCGTGAAAGTTTATGTCAGTGCAGACAGGAGATGCATAAACTGCAGGTATATCACAAGAAAACTACAGTTCTGCTCTGTGTGAATGGCCGATGGCTGCCATATTGAGTTGTGTAGTACTGTCATCCAAACCTGCTGTTGTGTTCAGTATTTCCAAACACTTCATTTTTAAAGACATTGTTGGGCCAGAAATTATTATTTAGAAAACTACTGTACTCAGAATGTTTCATATTAACAAAATAAGCCATACTCACCTTATTGATCCTCTGCAGGAATCACATGTCAGGGGGAACATCATCACTGGAGCAGGAAGAAGAGACTGTCGGGGGACCCCCAAAAGTCTAAGAACTGGAGTGTTGGGGGATCAGTAGATTGCATATGGATTTTTTTAAGGGAATATGTCAGCAGGATTTTGCTATGTAATCCGAGATCAGCATGATGTATGGCCAGAGACCCTGATTCCAGTTATTTATCACTTACTGGGCTTCTTGATGCAGTTTTGATAAATTATCCGCTGCAGATCTAGCAGTGGTCAGAATGCTGAGATCTGTATAACCCCGCCCACACCACTGATTGGCAGCTTCCTGTGTACACTGTCAGCAACCTAACAATCAGTGGTGGGGGCGGGGTTACACAGAATAGCTGAACTACCTGGCACGAGACACCTAGTCCTGCAGTGATAATCTCCAGCTGATTAAACACTGATTGTATTGAAACTACATCAAGCTGATGAGCAAGTGACACATTGCTGAAATTAGGCTCTTTACCCTTACAAAATGCAAAAACCTGCTGACAGGTTCCCTTTAAATGTTTTCAAAATATTTTTTCCTTGCTAAATAACCCTTTTAAATGATATTTCACCTTGCATTGTTGCTCTATTTACAATACTTTAAACATGGGATTCCTTTTACTACATTTTGTGAACCCTCTGAAATAATAAGTAAACTCGGGTCCCTCCACAATCACTAGACTGGTAGAACAGACCATTACATGTTTTCATATATATTAGCACTTGCAGAGTTTTTCTGCATCTGTGTGTTTTTTATTGCTTTTGCATTGTAGTCCTAACTTACGACTACACATTTATTTCACATTTTAGAAGGTGCTGACTAAGCTCCGTATATGCTTTGTGTCCATTTATAATAGAAAGCACAACACCTTGCCGGATCCATCAAAAACTATTGGATTTGTGAAGGAGATTCCAAAAGGATCAGAGCTTAACTTATGTTTCATGGGATTCATCGCACATTCCTCCTAACTGTGCAGTGCCGACTTTTAATAAATGATAGAATAATAAATGCAGAATATAGTGGGTTCATACTTATATTAAGTACCCATATCTTACAGTACTATGTATATTACAGAACTACTCATTGTTGGTACATCACAGGAGGGCTGCTGCAGTTACCTGCTTATGTACTGAAGGTCACTGCTTCTCGCACAGCCAGGATCAATATAATGAGCTTTTTAGCTCATCATGACAGTTTGTAAATGGCCCTTTCTTTTTTTTTCCATCAGCCTGATTTATATTATTTATTATTATAGGGCCATTTATTCTATGGCGCTTTACATGTGAATTTACTGATAAAGCAACGGTGTAGGGAGTGGGCGTTTGGAAGCAGAATATAAGGGTATATTTGAATATACAGAATTTAGATAAATCAGTCACCAGGTTACCAGGAATTTGATACTGTACACATCATTTAAGTATAAGTAAATTTTAAAAGTTATGAGAACAGAAAAAAAAATGAGTGGCACTCACCACTACAGCTGTTTTGAGTCTAATTATGCTTCAACTGGCCCAGATGAAGGGTAATTAAACGCGAAACCGCTGGATCCCAGTCTGCGTGTTTTCACTCTGTATTCCCATATATCTTTGGAATAAAAATAGTGCCGCTCATTTTCCTTCCACACTCGTAATTTTTGAAGATTGTACTGCGGCACAGTTGAGCATCAACACTTCTGGCGTTCTCTTTCAACCAGCATTGCATATACCATGATCGTTTGAAATGGATAAGTACATCTCAAGTTAGACTGTTCACAAAATGATTTTGCATCAATAAAAAAAATTGCAGTCCATAAAAATACATCATGTGTCAAGGCAGTATAGTATTATGGTTATAAGAAAAGATAGTTTTTACCCGTCCGAGAAAATTTGTAAGTCCTATTATCATTTCCCTCATCTGCGGATCCTGAAGATACTCATCCACTAGCATATGTTCCATAAAAAGTGCCATGGCAAACACACAATTCCAGTCTGACCTGAAATATCAGCAAGAAGGAATAAATGGTTAGACTACATATAGGGCCCGATTCATCAAGAATGGCGGTGTTCAATTCGGTCTTGATGAGGGGGCGCGATGGAATCAGACGCTCCAGATTCATGAAGACGTGCACACTTCTTCAGGAATCTTAGCAATTTATAAGATGTGAAATCAGAGTAAAACCTTTTATACCTGATTTGGTTAATTCCAGCTCTACACCAAGAACTGACGCCAGTTAAATATTCTTCTGAACATAATAGTTGAATCGGCATTTGTAGGTTTTTCACTTGGGACATCCAGGCTTGTGGCGGTAGTTGCCTCACACTGTCTTTTAATATTTCCACGCACCCAGTAGCAGCTAAGGTATCAAGAACCTAGAAAAAGAACACAGCTATAGCAGAAAACTTGGGAAAACAAACCACTGATAATGAAGAACATGGAGTGAAAGCAACCTGAATATTAGAGTTTTAGTTTTATGGTTACAATAATGAACCATGTGACGCAAAAAGAAAAAAATATCAGCAAATTAAAAAGCAAGTAATAACATTTATTACTTTAAACATACTGTACACAAAAATACATTGTGACGAAACAGCTTCTTATCTTAATCAGCCACACGTCTAGATTTGTTAAGCCATTAGAAATACACTATTGTGTTTGTGCTGACTTGTGAATGTATGTGTTTTTATGTGGCAGGTCAAGAAGGACATACTATTATTATTTTATTATTATATTACTATAATATTATAATTATATTATTATTAAATAATAATTATGATAATAATAATGTATATAAACACGAATGTTGACTTCTCTTGGGTTTGAAACAATAATGTTTGTTAATATGCTAATTACATATTATACTAAAGTCAGCTTGATTTACAAGAGCCCCCTGCTATACCAACTATGTACCGTAAATTGATTAAATGCTCAAACAATGAGACATGAGCCCAGTGGAATAATACCCTCCCTAATCCTTGACCTGTGGATGTGTACTTGAAAGGACGATTGTAACTATTTAAGGGATATATTCCTGTGCAGCAGTGAGAATTGAAAGAGAGACTTTACAAGGAGAATCAAATATCACACAGACTCTTCAGGAAAACAGTTTGGTAGCATGGCTTGATCCAGAGAGACACAGATTTGGATTCTACATGATTCCGGCCTAAGGGTACATGGCCCTGACTGAAAGGATATGGATCTCCTCCACTGACCATCAGAGAACCCATGGATACATTTGGGGAGACCAGGTTGGGACGATGACGTCACCTGGCCCCATGGATAGGTTGTTTGGGGTTGCCAGGTAGAACCCTCCGGTCGTCTGGAACCCATGGAGACATTCGGAGAGGCCAGGGTGGGACCCTCAGGTCAACTGGCCTTGTACCTCGATGGACTGTCAGCTTTCTAAGCTTGCTGCTACCTCCTCTCTGTGGGGGTCCGCCAAAAGTGGGGGCCCACTGGTTGAGGTAGTTGGCCCTGCAAGTCCCAAAGCTGCAGCTGCTCTATTCTCGGCGGGCAAGCGGAAGGGCGAGACTGTGTAATGTTGTACCATCTGAGGTATTTGCTGGGACTGTTCTATTTGTTTATTGCCTGTCTGGTGGTTCAATAAAGTATTGACACACTGTTTTACCATCACCCTGTGTTGCCTTAGTAGTGTTACGCCCACGGAAGACCCCGGATCTTCACATTTTGGTGGCAACAGTGGGATACTACTCAGCCCAGTGGATCTGGGGGAGCTGCAAGGGGAATGGTGTTCGCACACACCGTCCAAAGGGATCGACAACCAGGGAGGCATATAGACAGACCCAGCAGGCCATAGGTGAGGCATACACAGCGGGTTTCGGATGCTACCATGTCCAACCCGACCAGCCATAACTTGGGAGGAGGACCGGAGAAGATATACAGCAGCAACAAGAAACTGCAACTACAGGAGCTGTGCCAGCTTCAACGGATTGAATACCAGGCCACCGACACTCATCGGATTTAATTCAGGAACCACAGGATGCTGAGGACGGCATGTATTGACGCAATGGATAAAAGTCAGTTGTTGTCAATTATGTATGGAGTTTTATTCACAAGGAAAATATGGAATCTGCTCTGAGGAAACTGGATGATACAAAATTTTGTTCTCATGAAGCGGAGACCTCTTACATTTGTGTCTATGCTTAAAGACATGCAGATGGACTGTCCCCAATAAGTGGAGAAGGATGATTGGGATCCTATCATGTCTGGCTAATTAAGATGGGGGAGCAATGTAACGAAACAGCTTCTTATCTTTATCAGCCAGACGTCTAGATTTGTTAAGCCAAGAGAAATACACTATTGTGTTTTTGTTGACTTGTGAATGTATGTGTTTTTCTGTGGCTGGTCAAAAAGGACATACTCTTATGTGTTTAAACCTAAATGTTGACTTCTCTTGGTTTTGAAACAATATTTTTTGTTAATATGCTAATATCATATTATACTAAAGATGTTGATTTACAAGAGCCCCTTGCTATACCAACTATGTAAATTGATTAAATGCTCAAACAATGAGACATGAGCCCTGTGAAATAATACCCTCACTAATCCTTGACCTGTGGATGTGTACTTTAAAGAACAACTGTAACTATTTAAGGGACAAGGCCTCTGTAGCAGTCAGATTTGAAAGAGAGAATCAAAGATCAGACAGACTCTTCAGGACATCATCTTGGTAACATGTCTCGATCCAGAGAGAGACAGATTTGGATTCTACTTGATTCTGGCCTAAGGGTACATGGCTCTGACTGGAAGGATATGGATCTGCTTCACTAACCATCAGAGAACCCATGGATACATTTGGGGAGACCAGATTGGGAAGTCACCTGGCCCCTTGGGTATGGGGTTGCTAGGGGTGACCCTCCGGTCGCCTGGAACACATGGAGACATTCGGAGAGGCCAGGGTGGGACCCTCAGGTCTTCTGGCCTTGTACCTTGATGGACTGTCAGCTTCCTAAGCTTGCTGCTACCTCCTCTCTGTGGGAACCCACAAAAAGCAGGGGGCCACTGGTTGAGATAGCTGCCCTGCAAGTCCCAAAGTCGCGGCTGCTCTATTCTTGGCGGGCCAGCGGAAGGGTGAGATTGTGTAATGTTGTACCATCTTGGGTATTTGCAGGGACTGTTCTATTCCTTTATTGTCTATTTAGTGGTTCAATAAAGTATTGCCACACTGTTTACCATCACCCTGTGTTGTCTGAGTAGTATTCTGCCCACGGAAAACCCCGGGTCTTCACACACATGTATTAGATATCAATAAAAGAGACATAGGACAAAAAGGGGACATGGAAAACCTGTTTGAGGGTGGGTAGGTATATCAATCGTTATGATAGTTAGAGATGCATGAGCAAAGTACATTGCTGCATATATTATATTGAAAAAGATTGGTAGTACCCATATGACAAATTGTGAGGCTGAAATGAAAGAATCCCATGAACATGATTACACATGCAGAAAGAGAGAGATAATACACAAATGGCTATAATGACATGTCATACATAAAGGTCCACGTGCACATGAGGCAAAAAACTGTAAGCTAGTATAAAATTAATGCATTGACTTTTCTTGGTCACTTCATTGGGGGCACAGGAAACCTGGGTGTATGCTGCTGCTATCAGGAGGCCATCAATGAGAAATCAGCAAATACTGAGTAGTTTATTTACATCTAAAAAACAACTCGCAACAAGGGATCGTCTCCAATCCCATATGACTGGAGTGAAATTTTTGGTGAAGCGCACAGAGGAGCTCTACACTCAACAAACGTTCCAGATTCATGAAGAGGCTTTTCATGAATCAGAAGCGTCTGACTCACCAGCCCCTCAAGAAGACCGCCATGAACAACACAAGTCTTGATTAATTAGGCCTGATGTATTTATCCAGAACCTCTTTTTTAAAAAACACTACTGACAGGAGAAGACACAGATTCCTACAGCAGGTGGGTTGGAACAGTCAAAAAGAAGGGAGAAGCAGAAGAAAATAAGTGAACTGCGTGTCAACATATCGTTCAGGACACAACCAAGAGGCTGACACTATGAATTACTAAACTCAGAATACACCCACCTTCAGGTACTGGACTAAACCCGTTTAGCTTAGTGTCACTTAGGATGCAGACATAGGCCTTAAGACTGTTTCTCCCTTTACTTTTTTAAATTTTTACTCTTCTCCTTCAGGTTGGGTAACAGAGCTGAAAAGCTTCTCTGCCAAACAACAAAGACCAAGAGCACAGTGCTGAAAGGGTCACACCGCATCCTCTTTGGTCTGGATGGCAGGACCTTATTCTCTAATGCAGCGGCATCAGGTGACCAGGCGGACGGTCCTTGCAGCTGTTCCCTGCCCACAGCATGGAATGTTGCATGAAGCGAAGACGAATGTAAGGGTCTCGGCTAAGATGGATCCAGGAAAACCAGGAAATTTCTTCTTTGGTTCTTTGGGAGAGATGAGTGGGCTCACTGCACTCCAACATTGCATTGCCCCCATGTTCCAGTGGACTCCTAAGATCTCCAGCACTCGTTGTGCACCGATGCTCCTTCTGTGTAACCTGCAGCATTTACGACCCTCCACTGGGGCCAGGACAAAATGAAGTCACTGGCTTCTATTGCGGCTTAGCCCACTCCCCATCATCTCCAGCCAATGACACTCACGCGGGTCTTATTTTGCATGAATTTTTTGGGCTCTGTCCCATTCCCTCCAGCCAATTTGGCTGGTGTGACACCAACGCCGGTAACGCATTTAGCGCTGTTCACTTCATCCACGTGGCCATCGGGACACAGCAATGTTTGAGAAAGATCTGGGAAGGGTCGAAACGTAACTAATTGTTTATCAATCGTTTTCTGTTATGCCACCCAGCACAATGGTGATTTAAATAAATACAAGCATTTATTTTGAAAACTTCTGCGATTGCGGTTGATTATCTTCTATAGACTCTTAGACATTTCAACAGTCATTTCGAGCCTTTTGCATTGTGTATTTTTCCACAGATCACAGACATCAGAATAGGCATTCCCTGAAACCCTATTGTCTGGTCATCTCGGCTCCTTCTCCCAGCTGACCTATCTAGTGTGTTCCTCTTTCTATGGATCCACAGAACATCAACCCTTGTGGATGCAGTGCCCTTTTTCAGGAGCGATTGACAGATGCATCGATTTCCTGACAAAGTCTACCTTTACAGGGGTTGGCTCAATTCTTATGTTCTTACCTCACCCTCTCAGCCCCTAGAATGGTCTCCAAACGTATCCTAGCAATTTATTCACATCCTGGAGGTCTAGGTCAGAGAGCACTAGACAGTATTCTCCATCTTCTCACTTCCGCTCTTTCTTTTTTTTCCCAGGACGGTTCCTTCTCATCAGGGCCTGAAGCATGAGTCCCGACAATCATTTTGCTATGCATCTATGATGTTTGGTAAGGTTGTGTCCCGGAGGACATCCAGAATGTCTACCTCTTAGGTATATGACAAGTTTATGGCTGCGGTTATGATCTTCTTTACATTCCCCTTCATATGCGTTTTTTTTCCTCTTTTCTCCAACTTGATCTTAGTTCGTAGGATACTGGTGAAAGCTCATGGTTTTTCTTGCCAAACTTTAGACTGGTCCATCGACAAAATGTTTTTCTTCTTTTTTTTCCCATTTCAGTGTCTCCTTCTCCAGAGCTACCGTCTTTTATCTCTATGGCAAGATTTTTCCCAAGAGCCAGAAATCAACTCTTTTGGTCAGAAACCAGGCTTTCTACATCAGTCTTCTGGTCTTTTCCGGTTCTACATGAGAACCCAAAGCAAGATTGTGACAGTCTCTTTTTAATTTCGATCAAGTTTCTCCTATGGCAGCTTCTGTGTCTTCCAATCTGTATAGATTGCGCCTTTCAACTGGTTCCTTATCTATTCCAGTTTTCTGATTTTTCCAGGAGTCATTCCACAGTTCCAGATTAGATCCCCTATCGAGCATGCATTGGATCTCAATACCAAACAGCTGTCGACCCTTCATAGGCAAGGTGGAATGCCAGAGGATTCCGTTTGCTTCCAGACAAACATTGCCAAGGTAGTGGCATACTCTGGGCGGAACCCACAACAATTTATCCATAACAAAAGTCTCCCACTTCCTCTACTGGGCTAAGAGACAACCTCCTGTGTTTTTTTTCAGTAGTTACATTCTAAGAATAGTCAACTGATATGCCGACTATATCAGAACAAAACGGCTGTACACAGAACACTAGTATCTTGATTTCCCAATATTGTATGCCAACATTGGGAGCACCCTGGATGTCAGTCTAGTCATCCAGGACGAATCACAGGGTCACAATTTGAGCCCTGGACTCTCGTTCCCTTTTACAGATGCCTCTTGTGGCCTTCATAGAATTCAGATATTATTTCCAGCATCCCAGCATTCACCTATACCAGGCTGGTTGGTTTTTACATAGCTTTTTTGATGCCATTGTCCTGATATCCTTCAGACTCCTCATCTAGTCGGCCACACAAGGTATGTAGCATGGAACCCCTTAGCCTAATTTTACACATCACGAATACTGTGTGAGGGGACATCATACCAAAGTGGGGCTGTGGGGGGACATCATACAGTGTAGGAAGACACCATACAGTGTGGGGGCAGCTGTGGGAACATCATTGTGTTGGAAACTGTTGATCAAGGTACAAGGAATGAATAACAGGAGAACTGTGATTTACAAACTTTATAAAAAGCAGTAAATTATATGGTGTTGACTCGTTGCTACAGGTAAGAATACATGTTACAATTAGCCCTATCTTAACATGTATTAGCTGCAGCAGCTAGTCAACAGACTTTATTCTGCTTAATACTAAGCGACACAAATTAACATAAAACAACAATAAGCCAAAATAAGATCAGCCAGATGGTTCCACAACAGTCACAGTAGCTCATGTGTCCCCTCGAGAAAATTTAATTGCTCACCCCTGCCCTAGACAGTAGTCAAACTGAGCAATCTCACCCATAGTTTAGGTCTGTCTTAGATCAAAAATAAGATTTTTTTTCCAGAAACACAATAATATGCCCCAAAACTTACCATTTGCTCACTAATTAATGGATCATGGCCATCTATTTTCTCTTTAAGAGACTGAAGCACTGAAGGAGGACTGAAGGCCAATATCCTGCTTAGGTTTTGCAGTCTGTGCTGGAATGTGTTGTATCCAATGTGCACCCATGGCAGACTCAGCTGCTCATTACTATCACTAGTGTTTCTTAATTCTTCAATGCACGATGAAAGAGCGTACTCCATTACCTGCAACACATAGGAAGTACATGGCATGTGATTAATGGGGTAAGCGGTATATCATTTATATTCTGCAATAGCTGCTGATCCCACCTTCAACTCATCCGGAGAGGATATTGTCATGGACATAAGGATGAAGTCTCGCTGATAATTCAAGAACAGAATCTGCTGTTCACTTGTGTCTTTTGAGGAAATATCCTTTCCTAATTGGGTCTGTGAGAAGATATCTACAAATTTCACTTCAGGACCTAAAAATAAGGAAAATAAAAAGTAATTTGCCATTCTGATTACATTATTGGGATAACACATTTTTTTTAATAACCCAACTTTTCGTAGCGCTCCTGATTGGTATTACCTAAAGGACACACAGCTGTATATGTGAGACATCACACATCAGGTTTTCTCGAACGAGTGCTTTCAATGTTTTTCACTCGTACCTATGATAGTCTATAGGGCTGTTCACATGTCCAGGATTTTGTGCGGACCGAGTGGTCGGCAAAAAATTGCAGTGACTTGTGCGATCTTGATCTAAGTGTCAAATCAAAATCAGCAATACAAGTCTATGGGTTCATGGAAAAAAAAAAATCAAGCAGCACTCTGATGCCTCCCGCGTGCTGTCTGTTTTTCAATGACTATGACATAGAAAAAGATATATAAAATTTTTTTTCCTATCAAAGAAAAACACTGAGGCCTTGGGATATAGGTTTGTCGTATACTCATAAAGATCAGTATCCAAGTAACCCAGGAATGAAAGTAACACTTTCACTGAAGGTTTGTAAACTAGGGCTCTATTCATATACATTTTATGGTGCATCCACCCACCAGCTCAGAGAGAACTGAAAATTAGAGACATAGCCTGAAGAGGGGAATAATTAGTGAAAAATGCAGGATACAAGTCATATAATGGCCAGAAATAGTGTTATTCCTAATGTACACACAATGAAGCTTATTCTACAGTTACGCTTTAATTTTTCCCTAATGGAAAGAAAGACACTAGTGATCGAACTCCAATGAAGAATCTTGTACCTTTTTTCTCCAGCACAAAACATTGCAATTGTGTCACAAAAACAATTTTCTACTAATAATCATTGTGACTATGATCAATACAACCACATTTTTATTGTGTATGGATAAATATTACCTTCCATAGAATCAATGTGCCGAGCCTGAGTCCATATCTCCTCTAGATAATCCTTAATCCTCCAGCTAAAAGGCAGATAATTTTCCCCAAAAACAGCGATATTCATGTTATTCTTCACCAGAATGGTTTCAGTCTGTGAGCTGCACATGAACAAAAATGTTTAATGACAATAAATATATAACATTTAGTGCAGAAATATGAAAATGGAAAATGCAGACCACCTCCTACTTTGTCCCTTCAATTGGTTATGAAACTAGAGCCATCATCATCATCAATCCGGTGTTGAGAATTTCAGAAAAATGTATACAATGAACCATAAAACAGTATAAATAACACATTATGTCTCACCTGAAGTTGCTGGAAACCGGTAGAAGTTTTTCATCAGAAAAAAAGAACATCCATAGGGACTTAATAAAGTTCTCCACATTGTCGTTGACAAGAACTTCCAGGTTTCCATTGCAGTCGATGATGGATAAAATGTGGGATAAAAATGGTGTCACGGCTTTCTGAACACGTTTCCAAAGGGTTTGCCTGCATAGAAAAGTATTATTATTAAAAAATTAACCTATTAAAGGACAAGTTTCAACTACTCAGTACCAGCCCCCCATAAAAAAAAACACAGAAATCTACATCTCCAGAAAACACCACCTAGAAAAAAAGACACTATTCAATTTAACATATAATGCACTGAAAAATGGGGAAAAAATCCAAGGCTGGAGAAATGGTGAAAAAAAAGCATTTCCACTAAAGTTTCTTTGGGTATGTTTTTAAGGTGTTAACTGTGTGATAAAAATGACATGATAACATGATTTCTAGGTCAGCATATACATAAACCCTGTTTCCCCAAAAATAGCCCAAAAAGCCTTAGAATGATTTTACAGGATTTTTGGAGTATGCTTGAAATATAAGCCCTACTCCAAAAATGGTGGGTAAACTGATTAATTGCCCAGGGCCCCCACTTTCTAAAGGGCCCCCAACATGTCTATTCCAAGGTTGAAACTGCTAAAGGACCTTTGGTGACATCATGGTCATGTAACCATGATATCACCAAAAGCACTTTAACTGCACGAGCCTTGAGGAACTAAAGAAGAGACAGGCTGGTATGCAGGGTTGGCATCAGAAGAAAGAGGGGCAAACTGGGCAATTTCTCAGGGCCTACACTCTCTTAGGGGCCCCCAGCCTTTTTATTCTGAGGTTCAGACTGCTTAAGAACCTTTGGTGACATCACGGTCACGAGACCATGTAGTCAGCAAAGGTCCATTTAAGAAGTGGAGAGGAATTGAAGGCTAGTATGTACCATATGTGCACTGTGTGTATATTTGCATGTGTATGTGCAGTGTATGTGCAGTGTGTGTGAGTGGTGTCATGATTATATTTGAATAAATGTTGATTTCTTGTTCAATAATAAATGTGGATTGCTGTACATGGCAATATAAATAAGATATCCAATGAAAATAAGCCCTTACCCACCTTTCGGGAGCATGAAATAATATAAGAAACACTAATATATATAATATATATATTACAAACACACGTACACATATATACAGACATGAATAACATGCACACAAGACTAAAAAACTGGTGATGTGACACAGGGATAACAATCTGGATCACACCATGATGTCATGGTGACAATAATTAAAAAGGTACAGCAATTATATATATTATATATAACCATTATGGTACCTTTTTAAGTATTGTCACCATGACATCATGTTGTGATCCAGATGGTTATCCTTGTGTCACGTCACCGCTGTTTTTTAATCTTGCGTGCATTTTAATCACATCTGTCTATTACAAATAAATAAACATTACTACTGTTTTTTAACGCTTAGGATTTTATTGATCATGGGTTTTTACTAAAAGTATCTTACAGCTACATGGAGAATTTAAAAATAATCTGTCAGCAGGTTTTTGCTATGTAATCTAAGAGTGGTGCAGCAGAGCTGGATTGCAGTCATGGAAAACAGGGATTTAAATAAATACAGTGTGGGAGTAAAGGTTATGGATGGTCAGGGCAGAGAACAGGGACAGTAAGGACGAGAGAGTGACACTGGATAAGCTGAGCATGAAAGGGAGATACCGTGCCTGCATGTACTCTGTGTACAGCTGCTCACACATAGCAGAAGAAAAGCTTTATATCCATTTCCTAAGATCCAGTCTCTGTTTCTCTTTTATTAGAAAATTGATTTGCCCTAATAAAAGAATGAACAGCAAAAAACAGAGGAGGCAGACACCTTGTGCCGGCACTTCATTTTTACAGGGGTAAAAACATTCTCTATAAATAACATGATTTTTACAAATTTGCTATTTATTACACTGGTTATCACAAGTCTATTGAATTGGCAGTGACCATCCAAATGCACACACAAGCCAGCAGCTACATCTTCTTCTAACCTGAAGGTTCCAGCTTCCTGCAGTGCATCCAGATTGGTGGCCTCTCGTACGACCCAATCTTCAGCATGATACAACTGTTTTTCCAGACTCTTCAACATGTTATGTAGACGAACTTTCAGACATTTTAAAAAGGAGTCTGCAAAAGAGAAGACAGTAGAAATAAAGTTGACACTTCCGTATCAAACAAATGTTTTTTTAATGCATCTTACTGGAGCATTAGGCTTTGTGGAAGCGGGTTACCCTACCTTTCAGATCATTCTCTGTGCTCAGCAGGTTTATTAGGATTTCAATCCGTCTGGTGCTGCGGCTGACAATATTCTCCTCGTCTCTTAGCAAGCCAATGGCATTCTGGACACAACTTCTGATGAGGGTAGTGGTATCCAGCATCTGCAGAATGTGAAAAGTTAAAGCTGGATTTACACTGGCCAATTCCAGATGTTACACAAGTTTGTCATTACTTCTTTTCAATATAAAAAGCACATAAAAAAAAGAAAAAATATAGTCTTACATTCTCAAAATTGGCTGGTGACACATCTGCCTTCTTTTCATGGACTTCTTCATTTTCATTTACTTCTTGATCTATTTCCATTAAGTTGTTATCCTGTAATTGATTGCTTGTAGCAGATACACCTTCTTCTACTTCCATTGCTGTTTCATGATCTCTTGCTGATGCTGTCGCTTCAGATACTGAAGAAGTAAATGCATGAGATTTAAAAAGTAAGTGGTTAATAGAGGTGGTCTTAAGGGGTATACTTTCTCCATATTGAAAGTGCCAAGTCGGAGTAATACTTCATGGGCCATGCAATGCTCCTCTGTGAATTTAAATATGCAAATAGCCTCATAACAGAGAAAGAGCACAGGAACTCTAGTGCAACCTATTTGATGTAGCAATCCTAAAAGTCAATATACAACCCCTGGCAAAAATTATGGAATCACCGGGCTCGGAGGATGTTCATTCAGTTGTTTAATGTTGAAAAAAAGCAGATCACAGACATGGCACAAAACTAAAGTCATTTCAAATGGCAACTTTAGGGCTTTAAGAAACACTAAAAGAAATCAAGATAAAAATGTGGTGCTCAGTAAGGGTAATTTTTTTCAGACCAAGCAGAGGGAAAAAATTATGGAATCACTCAATTCTGAGGAAAAAATTATGGAATCATGAAAAACAAACACACAAAAGAACACTCCAATACATCACTAGTATTTTGTTGCATCACCTCTGGCTTTAATAACAGCTTGCAGTCTCTGAGGCATGGACTTAATGAGTGACAAACAGTACTCTTCATCAATCTGGCTCCAACTTTCTCTGATTGCTGTTGCCAGATCAGCTTTGCAAGTTGGAGCCTGGTCATGTACAATTTTCTTCAACTTCCAAAGATTTTCAATTGGATTGAGATCCAGACTATTTGCAGGCCATGACATTGACCTTACGCGTCTTCTTTCAAGGAATGTTTTCACATTTTTTTCTCTATGGCAGGATGCATTATCATCTTGAAAAATGAGGTCATCATCCCCAAACATCCTTTCAATTGATGGGATAAGAAAACTGTCCAAAATATCGATGTAAACTTGGGCATTTATTGAAGATGTAATGACAGCAATCTCCCCAGTGCCTTTACCTGACATGCAGCCCCATATCATCCATGACTGTGGAAATTTGCATGTTCTCGTCATGCAGTCATCTTTATAAAGCTCACTGGAACGGCATCAAACAAAAGTTTCAGCATCATCACCTTGCCCAATGCAGATTCACGATTCATCACCGAATATGACTTTCATCCACAGTCCACGATTGCTTTTCCTTAGCCCATTGTAACCTTGTTTTTTTTCTGTTTAGGTGTTAATGATGGCTTATGTTTAGCTTTTCTGTATGTAAATCCCATTTCCTTTAGGCGGTTTCCTACAGTTCGGTCACAGACATTGACTCCAGTTTCCTCCCATTCATTCCTCATTTGTTTTGTTGTGCATTTCCTGTTTTGGAGACATTGCATTGAGTTTCTGGTCTTGACGCTTTGATGTCTTCCTTAGTCTACCAGTATGTTTGCCTTTAACAACCTTCCCATGTTGTTTGTATTTGGTCCAGATTTTAGACACAGCTGACTGTGAACAACCAACATCTTTTGCAACATTGCGTGACGATTTACCTTCTTTTAAGAGTTTGATAATCCTCTCCTTTGTTTCAATTGATATCTCTCGTGTTGGAGCCATGATTCATGTCAGTCCACTTGGTGCAACAACTCTCCAAGGTGTGATCACTCCTTTTTAGATGCAGACTAACGAGCAGATCTAATTTGATGCAGGTGTAAGTTTTGGAAATTAAAATTTACAGGGTGATTCCATAATTTTTTCCTCAGAATTGAGCGATTCCATAATTTTTTCCCTCTGCTTGGTCTGAAAAAAATTACCCTTACTGAGTACCACATTTTTAATCTTGATTTCTTTTAGTGTTTCTTAAAGCCCTAAAGTTGCCATTTGAAATGACTTTAGTTTTGTGCCATGTCTGTGATCTGCTTTTTTTCAACAACATTAAACAACTGAATGAACATCCTCCGAGCACGGTGATTCCATAATTTTTGCCAGGGGTTGCAGATCCTTAAATGAGCACTGCCACATGACTTCGGATAAGAAGGCAAACCAGACACTCCATTTGACTGTCACACAGGTAACTGGCACGGTTAGTGGGAGCCGTCCTAGTCACTGCGTTCACCACTCTGCTCCTCCCAGTGTCAGGCCGTCTCGCTGAGCCGCCTCTCCCAGCACTGCTGCATCCTTCTGTTGCTGGAAAGTCTCCACCTGGCTATAGTGAGGCACGGCCAGACTCTGCAGGAATTTAACCCGCTGAGTCCTGCAGAGTTTTGCTTTCCTGACATATCCCATGCCAGCAGGGGATATATTATGCAGCTCCTCCCTCCACACCTTGCCTGAAGTTAGGTTCCTAGCTGTAGTTCTTCCCTAGTACACTGTCTAGGTGCATTATTGTTTTATCTATCCTGCTACTGACCCGGACTGTTTACTTGTTTTGTCTGACCTCTCCGCTCCTGACCACGGTTTCGTATTTTGAGCCTGTGTTACCCACCCAGACCTCAGACTGTCGGACCACGTCTCTGTCTTTGACCTCTGTGCTTCATGTTGTGCCTCTGACCATTCAGGCTGCTGCTGCAGGTCTGGGGACTACCCTGGAGTGGCACCTGGTGACTACCCTAATGGTCCAAGTCTATCCTCACCATCAGAGGGTCTAGTGAAGACCAGGTAGTTATTTAGCAACACCTCTCCAAGGTAAGCCCGGCCAGTGGCAAAGTGGGTCCACACAAAACCGTCACACAGACACATGTTTCAGGGTGTTTGCCCCACAGGAGGTCTGATTTGGCTGGGTGAGAGGCCTCTGACGGAGTAAGGGGTAATGTTTCTCCTTGTGAAGAGTACCAAGAGAAGAGAGCATTGCATAAAAGCCTTCCAAAACCTCTGCTATGTCTTCCCCGTGACAGCTTCCTACAGACAGAGCAGCTGATAATGGGAGGTTTCATAATCTGCAACCGTGTAATTATCTGATCATGTTGGCAGTGGGTTCATGCATGAATGTGCCTAATCCGCCATTAATTACTAACTTAATATTTATACGTTTTTGGATTCTTTGTTTAATGTTTTAGGTTAATGTTACACATACCTGGACAGAACAGCTGGCTAATGGTGAACTTTAGAAGTGCTGTTACGTCTGTCGCCATATCTTTAGATTTCCGCAAATCATCAATATGCACAGATTGCCATAAACCTAACAGAGAAAAAGAATTACATGACAAAAAACTGACCATGAGAACCATCTAGCAAAAAGGCACTTTACGACTCATAATATGCTTGGCAGAGTACATGATGAGGACTTGAAGAACTTGGCAAGGGTGCAAATCAAGGTTCAGTTGTCAGCTTTGCTGACATGGAGCATGGAAGTCAGATGCCTGACAGCCCTTGTGGGATGAGCGGAATGTGAGCAGAAGAAGCTCAACCTACAATCGAAGATCAATCCACCAGAACAAATGGTTTTCTTGGAAATTGGCAGAACAATGTCAGGCTCTCCAGGGATCACTAAAGGAAAATCAAAATGCTAAGCTTCCATGACCAGTTAGTTCAGTGCAGGAGAACAGTGACATACAAGACCCAAGCATCCCCACCATCAGGGGTAATCTTGGGTACAATGATAGCCTAGAGTCCCTTTAGCTTGAGGGACTAAACCATTGGCCACAGTCCTTGCTACCATACAGTCACATCATGATATTACACAGCTAAGTGTATTTTAGAAAATTAAGCCAATTTACAGAGATTTTCCAGGTACGAAACAACTAGACGGAAGAGACACCGAAGCAATTCTCCGACGATAAAGTGTGGATCCTATTTTGAATAATAGGACCTGTGAGTGAAAATGGCTTAATGTCAGATGATGACCTGGGCAACTACAGGTGCATCTCACAAAATTAGAATATCAACAAAAAGTTAATTTATTTCAGTTCTTCAATCCAAAAAGTGAAACTCATATATTATATAAAGTCATTACAAACAGAGTGATCTATTCCAATTGTTTGTTTCTGTTAATGATGATGATTATGGATTACAGCCAATGAAAGCAAAAGTCAATAGCTCAGTAACTTAAAATAATTAACAAAAAACACCTGCAAAGGCTTTGTAAGCGTTTAAAAAGGTCCCTTAGTCTGTTTCAGTAGGCTCCACAATCATAGGGAAGACTGCTGACTTGATAGATGTCCAGAAGGCAGTCACTGACACACTCCACAATGTCCCAGAGTTCCAATTTTCATTTGGAAATCAAGGTCCCAGAGTCTGGAGGAAGAGTGGAGAGGCCACAATCCAAGCTGCTTGAGGTCTAGTGTGAAGTTTCCACAATCAGTGATGGTTTGGGGAGCCATGTCATCTGATGGTGTAGGTCCACTGTGTTTTATCAAGACTAAAGTCAGCGCAGCCGTCTACCAGGAAATGTTAGAGCACTTCATGCTTCCTTCTGCCGACAAGCTTTATGGAGATGGAAATTTCATTCTCCAGCAGGACTTGGCCCCTGTCCACACTGCCAAAAGTACCAATACCTGGTTTAAAAATAACAGTATCACTGTGCTTGGTTGGCCAGCAAACTCGCCTGACCTTAACCCCATAGAGAATCTATGGGGTATTGTCAAGAGGAAGATGAGAGACACCAGACCTAACAATGCAGACGAGCTGAAGGCTGCTATCAAAGCAACCTGGGCTTCCATAACACCTCAGCAGTGCCACAGGCTGATCGCCTCCGTGCCATGCCGCATTGATGCAGTAATTGATGCAAAAGGAGCCCCGACCAAGTACTGAGTGCATTTATTGAACATACACTTCAGTGGGCCAACATTTCGGATTTTAAAAACATTTTTGAAGCGGTTGTTATAAAGTATTCTAATTTACTGAGATAATGACTTTTGTGTTTTCATTGGCTGTAAGCCATAATCATCAACAGTAACAGAAATAAACACTTGAAATAGATCACTCTGCTTGTAATGACTCTATATAATATGAGTTTCACTTTTTGTATTGAAGAACTGAAATAAATTAACTTTTAGATGATATTCTAATTTAGGGAGATGCACTGGTATAATGACAGTGTGGATCTGAGTGTCTCCATGACTGACGTCAAAAACATACAGTTTTGCCCTATCTAAATATATCTTACCTCCACGGAAGCCCACATACATTGTTCCACCTTTGATTCTCGGAAGCTTGGTTATAAAGTAGACAAAGACACATTTATCATCGAGATTTAACTTGTTGATTTCATTCACAGCAGAATACCTGAGGGTGTGAAGAATCATAAACAGATTGTTAACAAAGCATGACATCTAACATGATTATCGTTTTCTTAAAAGGAGTTGTCCTGGACTTTTTTATTTTTTTCAGAAATTGCCATATGTAAATATACCGTGCATAGCATACATGACTTAAAGGGATTAATCAATATCTCACTGATCACAAGAACAATTTGGAAAATTGTTTGACAAGACTGGAGTTTCACAGAACATTTTTTTCAACATTTTCAGTTTTACTCGTTAGTTGATTAAAAAAATGAATACACCTCACATTAAGGCTGGCCTCACACAGCCATAGATTCTCTCATGTGAGAGAATCGGGCTGATTATGCTAATGACACTTGGACCAAACTCTGCCAGAGAGGAGCCGAGTGTCAGCTTACTGTGATCCGATTCTCTAGCATACGAGTGCAGTCCGTTGATTCCCTCGCACCCATACACTTGTATGGGTGCGCATGGTCCGATTATTGGATGCACTCGCAAGAGAAAAAAAAACGATGGTTGGCATTGCCCCATAAAATCACATTGGGCCAAATGCTATCCGAAAAAACATCGGATAGCATTTGGCCATGTTATATGATCTTGTGAGCGAGGTCTAAAAACTACATCTAGTATTTTGAATGACATCCATGAGTTTTAAGGACAGCACCAAGTCTTCTAGGCATGGTATGAGTAAGTTAGTGACATATCACAACATCTATTTTTTCCATTCTTCAAGAACAACCTCTTATAGAGCTTGGATGGGGAGTGATGATCAACTTGCCTCTTCAGAATTCCCCATAGGAGTTTGATTCGGTTCAGAATAAGAGACACTTGGTCAATGAATCACTTTCACCCTCTTCTTCAGAAATGCAACAGTGGTCTTAGATGTGTCGTTTGGACCATAGTTGTGCTGGAAAAGTGCACATCTACCAAGGACATGATGGTAGCATTTTCTCTTTCAATATAGAGCAGAACATCTGTGAATTCATGATACTATCAATGAAATGTAGCTCCCTGATACCAGTGGCACTCATGCAGCTCCACATAAGGACACTGCCACCATCATGCTTCACTGTAGGAACCAGGCATTTTACTTTGCACTCCTCACATGTGCGACGCGATATACTTTAGTTCCAAAAACATTCACTCGTCAGAGTCCCAGTAGTCTTCATATTTTTCAGCACGGGCCCTGGCAAGTTTTAGATGGGCTACTTTGTGCATGGGCTTTAGGAGAGGTTTCCTTCGTGAATGACACCCATGAATGCTATTCCTCTCCAGTGCATGCCGTATTGTGAAACGGGAAATACCCCAGTTTGGCTTTCTACTTCCTTAGCTAACCGCAGTGAACTTGCATGTTGATTTTTTTCAACTGTTCTCATCAGAAGACGCTCCTGATTACGTTTTAACTTACATGGGCGTCTCTGTGAGATGGTTGCAGTTCTAATGTTAAGTTTCTGTTTTCTGATGAGTAAGTAAAGCTTTTCTGATCTTCTTGTAGCCTTCATCTTTCTTGTGTAAAGGAATCATTTTCTTTCTCAGATCTTGTGACATTTCTCTTCCATGTGGTGCCATTGCTGGTATCATAAAGTGGGATGGGGTTTTCTTTGTTAAGTAATGCTCTTTTATAGTCCACTCTTTGCTGGACACCAGCTTAATGAATAACTAGACTTACCTGTCTACCACTTGCTGCTTTTAAAGGCAGATGCTGGCTAAATAACATAGCCATCATCTGCTAGCAATAATGCAGGCTCAGATTCTGAGCATGCTTCAACGACAGGGACACAATATATGAGGTCATAGTACCTCATATGCCAAGAAGTGGTCAAGATTGAAAATGTTTATAACGTTTGTGTGCTGTAAAGTTTCACAGATGAAATCTCACAGTGTTACATACACAAGCACAGTAATATTTTGAGTGGACCTAAAAAATCTAATATGCTGGACTAATGAAATAAATAAAAAAAAAGATAACATAGGCCAGTGGGGTGTAAAAGTCCCCATACAGAAGCACCGGGGATGTTTTAAAAAATCTTTATTATTGGAGACAAGTATTTTATCAACTTACTTTGCTGATGCGACGAGATTTGCTCCCTGAGAACCTTCTTCAAAATCAGTTTGTATAATCAGTATTACATTGCCAGATGAAGATTCTAGAAAAGTCCTAAATCAAAGAAAACATACAGTAATAAGAGCACCAGAATCAAAAAGAAACAACTCTTTCAGCGCCATAAGTATCACATCCGGAAATATCACAGCTGTTTATGGTGATCTCTCCCCTCTACAGCCTCCAGTGGTCCAGTGCTACATTTAGAATTGCTTTAAAGGAATTATTCTCATAACTAGATGGTGGCCCGATTCTAACGCATCGGGTATTCTAGAATATGTATGCGGCCGACCGGGTGCAATCAGTAGAACGTTGTTTAAATTTGCTGCCAAAATCGCTGATTGGTCGCGGCCAGCAACCGCGACCAAGCAGCAAAAGGGTGTTTAAATTTGGCAGCAATATCGGTGATTGGTCGCGGGTGGCGGCCGCGACCAATCAGCGAACTGTGTCAGTGAGGACCGGAGAGCTTGTTTAAATTTGGCGATAAAATCGCTGATTAGTTGCAACCGCGACCAATCAGCAGAGCGTTGTTTAAATTTGGCGCCAATCTCGCTGATTGGTCCAATCAGCAGAGCATTGTTTAAACTTGGCGCCAATCTCGCTGATTGTTCCCAGCCGGCGGCCGCGACCAGTCAGCAGAGCATTGTTTAAATTTGGAGCCAAGCTCGCTGATTGGTCGCGGCCAGCCGCCAGCCGCGACCAATCAGCAGATCGTTGTTTAAATTTGGCGCCAATCTCGCTGATTGGTCGCGGTCGGCTGGCAGCCGCGACCAATCATCAGAGTATTGTTTAAATTTTCCGCCCATATCGCTGATTGGTCGCGGGCGTCGACCGCGACCAATTAGCGTCGTGTTAGTGAGGACCGGGGAGCGGCGCTGCTTGTGCGGCTCCTTCTGCTGCGAGAAGTCGGGAGATGAGCGGCTACTCGCAGCAGAAGCATCCCGACCGGCGGCTCTGCTCCCCGGTCCTCCGTTCACACTTGCCCTCCGGAGATCAGCGGGCCAAGCCGCTGATCTCCCGACGTTAGCCGCATGGAGATGAGCGGCGCTGCCTGTCAGGATACTTGTGCTGCCAGCAGCGGGGAGATGAGCGCCTCGCGCCGCCTCATCTCCCAGCTGCATCGCCGCTGACCTCCGTTCGTCAGATGAGCCGCTAACGGCCGCCGTCTTTTTCTGAAATCCTGTGTCGCTGATTGGCTGCGCCCGGACCAATCAGAAATGCAGGATTTCCTGGACAGACAAACGGGATAAGACTAATATATATATATATATATATATATATATATATATATAGATAGGAAGTTATAAGCAGAGGATAGGAGATAACTCACTGATCACAGGGGATCCGACTGTTGGAACCCACTGAGATCTCGAAAGCGGGACTCTGCAACTAAGGAACTGGGCTCTGCAAAGTCCCGTCTTGATAAGACAAACAGAAGCAAGAAAACCGAATAACGGTACATTTCACCATCAATACCGGTACGAATCGGAACCTGCTCCCTCTCTCCCAATAACCTGACTAACCAGACACATTTTAATATGATAGGCTAAAGAAAACTGACCAAATATCCACAAAAATATCAAACCAATATACGTATAAAAATGAAAAAAACTTTATTATATTCAAGAGGCGGTAAAAACATGGATCACACTGTGCAAAAAGGTGACCAAAATTGCCAGAAAGAATTATCATAGTATCTGAGACCCCGATTCCAGTGATGAGTCACTTGCTGAGCTGCATGCTGTCATTTCGATACAATCAGTTTTCTCTGCTTCAGATCTACCAGTTCTCTGAATGCTGAACCTTTTATAACCCCGCCCACACCCGACTGACAGATTTCTGTGTATAATGTATATTGACAGAAAGCTGCCAATCAGTGGTGAAGGAGGGGTTACACATAGCAGATGACTAAGAGGCACGCGATAACTAGTCCTGTAGTGATAATTTCCTGCTGTTAAAACACTAATTTTATTAAAACACCAACATACAGCCAAGTAAGTGACACATCGCTGGAATCGGGGTCTCTGTCCCTACGTCATGCTGCTCTCAGATTACATAGTGAAATCATGCTGACAGATTACCTTTAAAGCAGCTGAGCAAGTCTGAGATTAAGAAAATATTGTGTTCTTAAAGCGAACCTGTCAGCAGGATTTTGCTAAGTAAACTACAGACAGTGTTATGTTGGGGCAGCTGCACTGATTAATATGATACCTGAGGTGAAGAAATCCATCTAGTGGTTCTTGTGTAATCAGTGTTTGCAGCTTTGAGTTGATGATATGCCCGTGCTCTGGGGCGGGATTGTAGGCAGGGTCTTATCCTGGTGCTCTAGGCCAGATCAGCAAGAAAAGACCTGTCCACAGGCCGCCCCCAACTGTCTCTGCCTGGCTGTCTCTATGAGGAACATACTTGTGCTTTGGGGCGGCCTGTGGGTAGGTCTTCTCTTGCTGATCTGACCTAGAGCACCAAGATAAGACGCAGCCTACAGTCCGGCCCCGGAGCACGGGCGTATCATTAACTCAGAACTGCAAACACTGATTACACAAGAACCACAGGACGGATTTCTTCACCTCAGGTATCTTTTTAATCAGTGCAGCAGCCCCAACATGACAATGCCTGTAGTTTACTTAACAAAATCCTGCTAACAGGTTCGCTTTAATAACACTTAGGACCAATTATCAAATTATATCACAACTTACCGAATTTTTTTCAAGAATGAGAATTCCGTGTCAAACTGCTGAAGGGACAAAATGTCAATGTTGCTGATATCTTTTCGCAATTCAGCTTCTAAAACCTTTTTGTCAGCAGAGGTAAGAAGGCGTGAAAATGTTGTGATCTAAAACAGAAAGAGTTAGTTTAAATCGTATCTTAATTTAGTTTAAAGGAGTTGCCCACTACTTGGACAACCCCTTCTCATTCCCCATGTTTGGCTCCATTAAAAAAAAAGCTTATACTCACCTTAGCTCACCTCCCATGCCAGCGCCGTTCTAGCCGTGTCGGCATTCGCGTTCCCGGCGCTCTCATGCAGTTGTTCTGACACGTGAGCTCGGCCAAAAATCAGCGCTGGTGTCATTGTCCCCGCCTTCCGACGGATAAGTAATTAACAGGAAGTGGGCGGCCAGACAACCTCACATGAGCCCAGGGAACGAGAGTACCAATACCGCTGGAAAGTTGCCGGCGCAGGAGGTGAATATAAGTGTTTTTAATTTATTGGGGCCAAAATCTGAGATTGAGAAGAGGTTGTCCTAGTCGTGGACAACCACTTTAAATATCAGGACCAGATTTGTAAAAAGAAAAAAAAAATTAAACAGAATTTAAATAGTTTTACCTTCAAGAACAGAATACTCAAACACAAGCAACCCAAAACTAGCAACATCATGAGCCATTGCATGTTTGCCGTAATTCGGTCGTATCTTAGCTGAAAGGCAGTTTCTACTCGTGGCCTTATACTGAAATATTTGCAATTCATTCCACAAAAACTGATCAATGAAAAGTATCTAATTGCTTAAAGGGAATCTATCAGCAGGTTTTTAGAAAGTAATGTCATCATCACAATCAAGTACCAATATATTATAAGTCCATGTCTCCATTGTCAGGTAATCCATTGGCAAATTCTTATGCAAAAGATCTCGCAGGTACAGCGGCTTGGCCTGTATTTACACCTCTCCAGCCTCTCTTTGCATTTCCCTGCCCCCCACCGGCCTCCTGCCAGTGACTGAAAGGTCACTTCTCTGTGATCTTCTCCTCTGGCCGACATGTCGCACAGGTGGCATCATTCTCGGGAGGGTGCTTGTGCAATAACGTCCTGATGATGTTGAGAGAGCCGGACAATCCATCTGCATACGTGCTGCCCCCGGGAAACACAGCACCTGCGAGAGATCTTGGGCAGGGGAGCAGGTCAACAGAGACTGACATACTGCGCAGACCCAGTCATTCCAAAAGCAGTGCATGCACACATGGATAGTCTGGCTTTCATAATTTCATCAGGACATTATTGCGCAGGAGCTGGCCCTGGGAATGAGTTGTTGGTTGGAGGAGCAGGTCACAGGGAAGAGTGACCCGTCAATCACTGGCAGGAGGCCGGCAGTGGGCGGGGAAAAATGGAGAGAGGCAGAAGAACACCAAGTCCCTGCACTTGTGAGTTCATTTGTATAACAATTTACAGATAGATTACACGGAGACACAAACTTATAATAGAAAGGTATGAAAGTTATCATTATTACAGGTACTTTACTGTGATGACTAGTGATGAGCGAGCATGTTCATTTAACCCTTTCGCCGAGCACGCTCGGGTGCTTCCCGAGTATCTCCAGCGTGCTCGTATATTAAGTTTGAGTCCCTGCATCTGCCTGATTTATGACATTTAGTCAGACTCCACACATGTGAGGATTCCCTAAAAGGCAATCTCTGCATGTGTTGAGGCTGACTAACAGCCATAAATCATGCAGACGCAGGTACTTGAACTTAATATACGAGCACAATGAAGATACTCGGAAAGCACACGAGCATGCTCGGTGAAAGGGTTAAACGAGCACGCTCGCTCATCACTAGTGATGACATTACCCATCATTTTAATGGTGGTAATGAATTATTATTTACAACATAGCAAACAGACAAATGGAAAACTAATAAAGAAAATCTAACAAAGATTACCTCAGTGAAAATGGTGTGATTGTCAAAGGCTGAAGTTACGTGTGAACAGAGGAAGTCTAATATGGAACCATGATGTTGTTTCTTGAAGTATTCGTCAATTAATTCTTGGTTGCCCAACCTGATGACAGAATCCGGTGTAGCACAGTTGAGCAAAATAAATTTTGCCCTCCTCTTGACATTTTTTACATCTTGGGGATCAGACTGTGTTTGATTCATTTTGTTAAATACTTGAAGAACGACGGAGGCACATGTGTCCGAGTGGTAGCCAATAAAAACGTCAGACGGACTGTATTCATGGTCTTTTACCATGAGGTGGTTTACATTGGGACTGGTGAATTCTTTTACCCAAGCCTCAAGCTCTTGAACAATAACTTTTTGCTCTTTTTTCAAATATGTACTTATATCCAGATAATGTTTTTCCAGTCTGTTGATCAGTGGGATTGGAAAGTCTTTATACACAACATCTTTTTCTTCAATGACTATCAGTCTGAATTTCGGATGAACTCTGCACTTTACACGATGAGTACCAAGGCCCAGGTCTACATACTTTTGGCTGGCTAGGTAAACGTAATATTGGTTCAATGCATCATAAAGGCTTTCATAGAGATTTTGCAGATTGAGGAGAATGACCATCTGACCAGTTTCCATACAGATCTTTACACGGTTGATATTTCGGCAAATCTGAGTGTACTCTTGGTCTTTTGGGAAACTGGAACCAAATATGATTTCAGGTGTCTGGTTCTCATTAATGAATGCTTGCTGTAGTATCTGTAGTGCTGCATAATTTTTAGTCAAAATCAAGAGGTAACGAGACTCGCAGTCTTCACTATCACTTTTAATATTTTCCATCACCAGATCTATTGTATTGTATGCTTCACCTAGATGCTTATTTTCATCTCCTATAAAAATGTCCAAAGCTTTCAAATCATCTTTCCCACTGAAATTTCTGAGGACAGCCCGAGCAATTTCATGCTCCGTCAAGCCTTCGTGAGACTGTTTGGTAAAGGCAAATACCATTTTTATCAGACTGTAAAAGTCACGTAATCCAAAAAATTCTTTTTTCTGCTCTTTTTGAGTCTTGCAAACTTGCTGATAAGCTTCTGCAAAGTATCTAAAATAGTTAGAGACTTTCTTAAGAATCAGATTATCAGACGAACAAATTCCATAAGCACTTTCAATGAGTTCATTCTTGTCGGGATCACCACGAGATACAAAAATTCCTCTGTTCATTTTTGCAGGATCTAGTGCCCAGTTAGAGATGCCAATGAATCCAACCTTTTTGTGTGCCAATGGTTCATCATCAATGCAACCATCCTCCAGCAATGGATGGAGTGTCTTTAAAGGCATCTTTGTAGAGTCTTCAGCAAGACCTATCTCATCAAGTACAACCACAGACACATACTCTTCTAAATTTTTCCCTTCCTGGAATCGAGCGCAATGTTTAAATGTGCCAATTATGCCTTCTGGTGTTGAGTGAGGGCTACACTGAAAAGACACCAAGTGGATCTGTTTCATGTCTTTATACAGATCTGTATGGGCTGCCTGACCCTGCATGGCATCGGCAACAATTGTTTTCGCAAGTGATTTTGAGCTTCCAGGTTTTCCAACAAGAAAAAGTGGGATTTTAAGTTCAATGCAGATGACCATCATAAATAAGTTTTCCTTCAAAGCAAGGTTTCTTGCAATAGTATCTCTTAATTGTACGCCTGATAAAAATAGATCTTGAATTGCACTTATTTCATGTAAAATAGCATCTGGGTCATCATATGGCCGATCAAAGTGTACAGATATATCCTCTCTATATGAGTCCTTAGTTTCTAAAGATGCATGATAGCACACGCCAGCGGCCAATACAAGTGACCAGGCTACTCTATCTTTTTTAGAAGTGGTGTTTACTTTACCCTTTACCATGTTTTTTTTCGGATTTGTCAGCAGCTTTTCTTGATGGTTATAGAACCACCTAAAGACCTCTACACAACGCTCAACATCTCTTAAGCTGACAAAGCTGCATTCGTCATTATTCAACCTCATATAGGTCTGAGAGGTGGAGAGCACATCTGTTAATAACTCAACATCACTAGCCAAAAGCTTAATCTCTTTTGCTAAACGCTGAACAATTTGTTGTATATATTTCTTTTCTGTTTCATTATCCAGTTGTCCAAAGTCCCATACAAGCGGCATCATGCTGGGAGGCAAAGCATGTACGCGGTAAACAAGTTGTCTTAATGGAATGGACCCGAGTCTTTCTCTGGTCTCATTTGCTGTTACTCTGTATCCCAGACCGGCAGATTCTAAGCGTTTGATCATTTCTTCAGTGTGCTTCCGATAGGGGTTGCAGGCTGCAATTATATGTAATCCAGAATCCTCTAGTAATGGCTCCCCATCTACAGTGCGATCACACAGCGCTTCTTTGATGCTACTGATTGCCTCAGTTGTATTGGCTTCATCAAAAAACAACACAGTATCACATCCATCGTCTTTGTTAATAATTGCGATATCCTGTGCCTCCAATATTTTTTGTGAAATCATCTCAGCCGTTGTACCTCCATGAACCTTCACAAGCTTC
The DNA here is from genome assembly GCF_046119375.1 of Phyllobates terribilis. NCBI lineage: Eukaryota > Metazoa > Chordata > Amphibia > Anura > Dendrobatidae > Phyllobates > Phyllobates terribilis. The sequence continues at coordinate 129,007,612 of NW_027362770.1, read as the reverse complement.
ATATTTTCTGTATCAACAAGTCCCTTGCATAAATGGCATAAGAACTTAATTAGCCGTGTTTTTCCACAACCAGTTTCTCCCATGATGACAACAGGAATCCCACATCGAAATCTCATCTTAATGGCCAGAATCTTGAGAATATTGTCCATAGTAAGCTCATATGTTTCATCAGGATCAAATGGCCATTCGATTCCTAGGACCATGGATAACCTACTGATTTTTTCGTCTCTAGGCAGTTTGTCAAAGTCAATATTGAATGGCACTCTTTGAAGCGTCAACCCTGTATATAGCTGCATGGTCATAACATTTTGTCTAATTATAGTATTATCTCTGGGATTGACGGCATCTACACCTCCGGCATTGTTTGGTTGCAAGTGGAATCCAATAAACGTCATGGATATTCGATCATTATTGAAGAAGATATAGGGATGTGATTCAGACTCCCACCTTTTGCGCAATAAAAAGGGAGCCAGGTCTCTTTCCTTAAGCTTACGAAGGTCAATGGATTGTCTTCCTGGACTTTGATCTGCAATCTCCAATGATGGTGTCGCAAAGTCTTTTGCCATGATTATCATAAAGTCGACCACAAAACGTTTAAATCCTAGCAATGTATCTCCAACAAATTCAAAATTACAAAAAACTGAAGATTCACAATCTTTAAGTTGGACGTTTAAAAACCAGGCAAAGTTTCTGAGTTCAGACCAAGAAGGATCGATAATTCCGCAATACATAAGGAATATCTGGAGACATTTTGCTGGATTTCCCTCCAGACTGTCCTCTGTGTAAGCAAATGTATCAAGATTCTGCCCCTCTCTAAAACGTATTAAATACTGGTAAGGTCTCTGGAAACATTCACTACGGAATTCCTTCACATCCATTCCTGGATCCCCACAGTCATCTGCCACATCTTCTGTGTATTTTCTTAGAACTTCTTTTGGTGAACAACATGATATTTTGGGAAAGTAGTCAATTAGATTGCACTGTATCACTTGATGAGCCTGGGTGAAGAAAAAAATATATTAGGTAAAAAATAAAAGACAGTCAAAACAGCGTTAAGACTGGAATTACTAACCAAGCACTAGAAACCAAATCATTGCAAGTGGTACGATAGTAATATGATACTAATGAAAGGAAACAGGAATTTGACTAAACTGCAGTACCAGGCACAACCAGAGCTGATCAGATAATTAGGAATATGAGGTCTTATAATTAACAAGGCATGAAGTACAAAAAACAGATAGGATCACCATGGATGTATAAGACAGGATAAGATGTAGAGGAGCTGATGGAATTTATCATAGCAGCTGAGTTGGTTTCTTTGCATCTTGTTAATTTACTCTTTGTACATATGGTAAATGCTATTTGATATCTTGTATGTTTCTGTTTTTTAAATCTTTAGATGATGTCTTTTGCTTTATTATTTTTTTTATATTGATATGTGATGTCTTATGATATATAGTATTCTTTTTGTTGTTTCACATCTTTACATTATGTCTTGTTTTTGTCTTTTGATATCTTTAGATGATATCTTTTGATATCAGTCATGTTTTCGTCATAATATATCTTTAAATGATATCTTGTTTTTGCCCTTTTAAATCTTTCAATTAAAACCTCTAAAACTTTTATGTTGTTGCCCTTTATTATCTTTAGATTATATCTTTTGATATTTTTATTTCGCCTTTTAGATATTTAGATGATATCCTTTAATATATAGTAATTTTTGTCTTTTTATAGCTTTAAATGATACCTTTTGATAGTGTATTTTTTTTTTCTTTGGATGATAGTGTTTGATATCCTATATGTTTTTGTCTTACTATTTTTGTCTTTTTATATATTTAGATGATATTGCTTGATATTTTGTATGCTTTTATCTTTTTAGATTTGTTGTTGATATCATTTTGTTTTTGATATCTTGAATATTTTAGTCTATTTATATTTTTAAATGATCTTTTTTTAAATGATGTATCTTTACACGATATCTTCTATAATTTTATTTTATATTTTTGTTTTTATATCAGGGCTCCGACTCCCTCATACATGGCTCATGTTTAAGTGTTAAATTTACTGTAGCACAGATTCATCTCAGCTAAAAGTCTAGACCCTTAGATCCGGAATAAGACAGATATTTATAGGACATTTCATAACGTTCCCAAATTCTTATGAAAAAATATTCTCCAGAAACTGCATTGAACTACTGTACCCAATTTATTATATATTTTAGGAGTCTGAGTCAATCCATTGTATACCGACTCTGACTCCACCAAAATGGGCTCCGACTCTAACTCCACAGCCCTGCTTTATATGTCATTGAAGTAAACTATATCTATTCACTTACTGATTGGGTGTGCACCTATTAATTCTCACAATAAATCGTAAATCAGTAGTGGGGTACAAATGTGGCTGGTGAGCACTTAATGGGTGGCACAAGAAAACCATGGCTACTTTCCTCCCAAAACATCAATACTTAGTCAACAGACTAGGACTGATCTACAACAGCTCATACAACACATTGCATTGTAAGAAAACTGTTGGGTTTTTCAAATCTCCTATTTTAAGCCGTAAGGCAACCAACACTTGGTAAATCAATGGTGACTTCTTACAGATTGTAACTGTTTTGTGAACGTTGTGTCTGCAGATTCTAAAATCTCCACAATGTACAGATGACTCGGCAAGCGCTTCCATATTCTTCCCTCGGAATCCATCAGATATTGCAGGACGAAAAGTTTAAACAGGAATTCTGAAATGCCCTTGTTCACCTGTGGAGTAAGAATAAGAGGTTATTAATTCTACAGAAATGTTTGCAGGGTATTAAAATTACATCATATAATTAACACCATATCCAGCATTTAGAACAAACAAGTCAAACTCTGGCCCACAGGGTGGTAATATTTTGCCCACAACTCCAGAACCACCATCCCCATGTGAGGCCATTATTCTGTATGTAGGACTTTGTGGGGCCCTTTATATTGTACAGAAGACAATGTATGCCCATAATACTATAAGGAGGACTATGTGGGGCTCATACTGTATAGAGAGGACTATGTGGGGCAATTATTCTGTATGGAGGACTATATGGGGCCATTATACTGTGTGGAGCACTATGTGGGGCCATTATACTGTATGGAGGACTATGTGGGGCCCATTATACTGTATGGAGGAGTATGTGGGGTCATTATTCTGTATGGAGCACTATGTGGGGCCATTATACTGTATGGAGGGCTATGTGGGGCCCATTATACTGTATGGAGGAGTATGTGGGGTCATTATTCTGTATGGAGGACTATGTGGGGCCATTATTCTGTATGGAAGACTATGTGGGGCTCATTATACTGTATGGAAATCTATGTGGGGCCATTATTCTGCATGGAGGACTATGTGGGGCCATTATACTATATGTAGCACTATGTGGGGCCATTATACTGTATGGAGCACTATGTGGGCTTATTATACTGTATGCAAAGCTATGTGGGCCCATTATACTCTATGGAAAGCTATGTGGGGCCATTATACTGTATGGAAAGTAATGTGGGGCAATAATACTGTATGGAAAGCTATGTGGGGCAATTATACTGTATGGAAAGCTATGTGTGGCAATTATACTGTTTGGTGGACTGTGTGGGGCCCATTATTCTGTATGGAGGACTATGTGAGCCCATTATTCTGTATGGAGGATCATGTGGAGCCATTATACTGTATGGAGGACTATGTAGTGCCATTATACTGTATGGAGGACTATGTGGGGCCCATTATACTGTATGGAGGACTATGTGGGGTCCATTATACTGTATACTGGTTGGCCCGTGACTATGTCCAAGTTTTTCATTTTGGTCCTCTGTGTGTTTGAGTTTGACATCCCTGATCTATATGCATCATCAATGACTTATTCTTATCATCTGTACAGTACCCCACAAAATACTGAAATTATTTAGGCCTCCTAGCTCAGTGGTGGGGAAATATATAATCTTTTTCCTTCCTAACGGTAGAATGATAAAAAATTAATAGCAAAGATTTGGAATATTTTGGACATTGAGTTGTACTGGGTGTTTCTGTAGGTGAAATTAAGCGGTAGCATTAGACATGAAGAACACTGATGTTGGAGGTATCTCAATTACTTACAGAAGATGTAATATCAATATGGAATACTATAGGGCAGTTCTTCAGCTTTTCATCAAGAAAAGGCAGCAAGGTTTTCAAAACTTTACTTTCATCCACTTCTGGGTTAATTAGCCGGATTGTTTTCAGAACTGGCCTCTTAGTCTTGAAGTCTGACACAAGCTTTTGATAAAGCCTTTTCACATACAGAGATTTTCCTGGAACAAATGAAAAGTGGTCATATAGCCATTACTTATTATTGGTCTCATAGCACACGGGTATCACTAGGTTTCAATAGAAAGATTTAATTCACAGCTGTGATAAGGCATTTATAATTTTGGAAGGTATAAGGGGAGCTAAATATTGAGTTGGCAGCTAAGAGAAGGGCCAGGATTGGGGTGGTCTGAGCAACTGCCCAGGGCACCGATCCCCAAAGGAGACTCCTGTGATCACAAGGACAGCTACATTTTAAATTTTTTCCGCATTCTCAGGAAACAGATACAATTGCCACCCATGTCCGAGCCATATCATGGAAGCCATATCTTCCTGGCCTTCTATCCTCTCTGTTATAGCAGTTGACTTTACAGGTCAGATAGGCATCCGTTGCTACCCTCAGTTTGACATTAATGAATTTTAATATTTTCTCATGAAAAATGGGGGTATTGTAATCTATTATAGGGACAAAGGAGTGGGCATTGTTTTCTGAGGAGCAAAGGAGTTATTACTGCCGTTTTGTTGCTATGTCTTTGGGAACAATAAGGGGCCTGTTGGCAATATTATATGGGCTGAAAATATAATTCAGATCCTACTCACCCACGCCTGCACGCTTGGATGACACAATACCAGCACAGAGTCCATTCTGAAATATGTGAGCCGCTGAAACAGCCGCTGGATTGACAGCAAAATGAGTGCGAAGATAACGCTGCAGCTCATCGAGGGGATTCTGAGGAATCATGTGCACTTTGTGCTGGCTGAAGACAGAGGGGATGTAGCAATGTTCTCGATCAGAGTTACATATGATCACTAGGTAGTAGTCATCATCACGTCGGGCCTGCAGCTGCTGGAAGAGCTGCTCTGATTTGTATGCTGTATCATAGTTCAGTTCATCTGCATAGATTAGACTGTAAATCTTCTTGCCTTTGTAACCTGGTGTTAGACACCTCCGGAAAAATAAGGCAACTTCTTCGAATGAAGTCTGAGGAGTACAGAGTAACACCTCATCATAAGACGGCAAAGGCTCTTTAGAGCTGTGCATATAAATTGACAGCGCACAGGACAAGATCTGGGATGAGGGACACAACACCAAATTGGGACGACCTTCATGCAAACTGGGATGGAACTTGCGCGAAACCCATTTAGCATTTTGCTTTGCTAAAGAGTCCAAGCATGTACCCAGGGTATCTAAATCTAAACATCCCGGGAATAGGGCATTCATATATGTCATAGAATGATCCCAGACCAGCCTCAGCTTCTCCAATACGCTTTTACAGCTTGCAAATTTCAGTGCAAAAGTCATCCTGTTTGGGCGACTCCCAGTAAAAGATCCAGTTGTGAAACATGAGGTGGTTGTGTCAATTTTCTGACACTGGAGCTTTATAAAAGACAACATTACAAGCGCCTCCTCACTGATATCTCTTTTCTGAAACTGTTGGCTCAAGAAAACCAACTGTTCTGCCGTGTAATAATTCAGGTAGTAAAGCTGTGACCTCTTCTTGTTCATAAAGTCCAACCACTCTTCTAGCAGGCTCTCCATTGTTCTGCAGATATCTGGAAGGAGACTGGTAAGAGTTCCTTGTTCTTCAAGGTTATCGATGCCATTAACATCAAATTTCATACAAATGCCAATTTTTGCATCATCTGAGCAGTAAATCTCTGCCTTCCACGTTCTAAATAACATATTTCCAGCTAAATAAAGGTCCATAAATGATCTTCCAAGCCTCTGCACGTTGGAAAAAATCTGGTAAAGACAAGAAAATATTACAGTCAGAAACGTTAACAGTTTGTAGACATTAAATTATACAAATTTACAGAGATCCCTGTTTTTCACATTTTCTTAGGTTTAGACTTTGACAATTAAACACCGCATTACACAGCGACTGCACTGGAAAATCTCATCAAGATCTGAGATGAGACCGGAGAGGACGCACAACTATGAACCTTCTAAAATAGAAGTTCTTTTAAAATAACTTTTCTTGTGAAACAGTTGCATATGTTTCTATACTTTGAACTCTAGGAGAAAAGTACAAGAAACATAGAAAACGAAAATTGTGTTTAATACCCTTTAATTAAGGTCAGCCAAACTCATTTATTCCAGCATGACCGTCCCACCATCTTATATGGATGGGGTCTCCTGACTCTCTACTCACCGATGCTGCCGGGGGAAAGCAGGATTGAGCTGGCAAATTTTTTCAATATCTGATACTTTTGTTTCCATGGAGAAAGGCCATGGCCACAAGATTCCGCCACATTCAGAACAATTTCAGGCTCAGCCAAGTATATTGAGAACTCTGAAGTGACAACTATTGGCTCGAAAGAGCATTTGGTAAACGTTCTCTGATGTATATGAACAGCTTTTCTATAAGCGTCTAGTTAATTTGACCTGTTTATTTTTTTTTTAATTAAAGAGGACCTCCCACTTTTTCTGAAATTCTTATTTCAGCCAATACTTGTATTTCGCCAGCATCTTTTCTTACAGCTTTGTGATGAGTCACTGTTCTGTTATTTATTACTAGATGGTGGCCCGATTCTAACGCATCGGGTATTTTAGAATATGAATGCGGCCGACCGGGCGCAATCAGCAGAGCGGTGTTTAAATTTGGCGCCAAAATCGCTGATTGGTTGCGGTTGCCGGCCGCGACCAATCAGCAAAGCAGTGTTTAAATTTGGCGGCAATATCGGTGATTGGTCGCGGGCGGCGGCCGCGACCAATCAGCGGACCGTGTTAGTGAGTACTGGAGAGCGTGTTTAAATTTGGCGCCAAAATCGCTGATTAGTCGCAACCGCGACCAATCAGCAGAGCGGCGTTTAAATTTTTCGCCCATATCGCTGATT